>NC_134724.1:39941666-40558194 GCF_049634645.1 Pelodiscus sinensis | reverse complement strand
TTTGCAGAGCCAATATGGCTATTGGAGACTGAGCTAGAACTAGCTTGAGTGTAGAATCAAACTATCAAGCAAATTCAAATAGCAGACTCTTTATAAATGGGGGCAATAAGAGGCAGAATGCAGCCCTAGTTGAGGTTGCGTTGCTAGCAATAGTTCTTTAAACTAGGGATGTTAAATTTAGATTAATTGGCTAATCAAATAGTTGATGCAATTTGCATCGACTATTTGATTAGTCAATAAGGGTGCCTCCACCTTTGAAGTGTAGCAACAGCCCTGAGGCTGTTGCTACGCTTCAAAGGCGAAAGCACTGCAGGGAGCACAGAGCTAGTGGGGGACTCAAGCAGTCCCCCACTGGCCCTGTGCTCCCTGTGGTGTTTCAAAGCGGCAGCACTGCATGGAGCTCAGGGTCAGCTGGGGAGTGGATTCCATGCAGCAATGCCATGTGGAGCATGGCGTCAGACTCCACGTAGTGTTTCAAAGCAGCAGTGACACATGGAATTTGTGCTTCAGCTGGGGAGTCCCCAGCTGGCCCCGAGCTCCAAGTGGCGCTACCGCTTTGAAGCACTCCCTCTTCTTCCCTTCCACCTTGCTGCCTCTTTCTGATAGAGGCAGCAAGGGGGGGCTGACTAGTTAACTAGTCTCCTGACTATCCAATAAGCATTAGCTTATCGGGTGGTTGACTAGTCGATCACATCCCTACTTTAAACTGAGCAAGTGGGATATAGGTGCCATTGAGGCCAGATGATAAATAGGGAACTTTATAGTGCCGGTCTCTTTTCAGAGTATATAACTTGTGTTTAAGACAGCGAAAGCTGGGAGTGGTGGTAGGGAATAGTGATGAAAAATCCCAGTTAATCAGTTAACCTGTTAAACCTAATGCTTAACTGGTTAATCTATTAAAGCGGGATCCTAGGCTGGGGATGTGCCAGACTGGCTGGAGCAGCCCCCAGCCCACAGAGCTTCCGCCTCCAGTCTGGTGCAGGGAATGACTGCTGGCTTCCGGGCTGGGGCTGGCTGCTGGCTTCCAGCCCCTCTTGGTTCCAAGCCCCCTGCCCGTAGGGTTCCCACGTTTCCTGTGGACAGAGGCTGCTCCGGACACAGGAGTGCAGCCCCTGTCCATGGCAGGCCCCTGCAGGGCTGGCGAAGCTACCTGTTACTGGCTAACTGGAACTAGTAAGCATTACCTGTTTAGGATGATGCTTACCAGTTAACCTGTCACATCCCTAGTACAGAAGTGATGTTCACGATCTTTCTCCCTCCTCCACCCCAAGCAGAATTGTTGACAGCATCTGTTGTTTTTTCCTCTTGGATTCAGCGTTGTTGATACATATGTGATTGCTGAAGGGGAGAGGCAGAATAGTATTTAAACAGCTGCACAATTCTGAAAGTGGTGTTATAACTCTACAGTACTGATCTCCTTTCAATAAGATGCAGTTTTGGGCAGGTAATCTAACATCTTTGTGCACTGTAGAAAGGAATGGTTCCATATTAAAGGTCCTCTGCAAAAACTGAATGAAGTGATTTGAGCCAAGAGAAATTGTTTGTTGCATGTCAGAAAATTAAGAGCTAAGGCTTATGTAATACATGCAGCAATATCAAATGCTTTCTGTGAATTGTTAGGCATAGCAGAATGCAGTTTGAACAGTCTTCGGTAGAGTTTACTTCCATTTATATTAAATTACTCTACCAAGTGAAGAGGCATGTGGTCAGATGTGATAATGTATTGAAGTATCCTGTTGTATGTACAGAAGGTAGCAGAGATGGGGTTGCTGTGTGAAGGTTAGCTCTAAATGTCCTGACTTATGCTGTTAATGTCTCAGTCTTAACGTTGCAATCAAGTTCCTGGTATTGCATATTCTGTATTCTACTGCACTTCAAAATAAGGATGTGGAAAGGAAATTCGTATGGGTAATATTTGGACTTTTGGCTATATCTTCTGTTCCTTTCCCAGCACATTTGAAAACCTATTTTGCAGGATTGCTTTATTGTCTGTAATCTGTCAATATGCTGAGAATTTATGAATTGCATATCTCATCTCTCTAAGGTGTAATGAAATCTGAGTCAAGCTGTATGAATATTTTATTTTCCCAAACAAAAAACAGAAAGCCTTAAGTTCAGAGCTGACAAAGGAAACTGAGAGATTATAATGTGATCTCCAAACAAGAGAATAGTGCAGCTCTCCTTGTGAGGAAGGTACCTAAGTAGTGTTTAATGGAGTCTGTTATTAAAATGAAATAAATTTACAAGCTACACATTGAACCTCTCTACTCTGGCACCCTCAGGACCTGTCTGGTGCTGAACCAGAGAATTTGCTGAACCACGGGAGGTCAGTATTGTCTAGCAGCATTACAAATGCTTGCACAGCTTACTGGGCTCTTAGAAGATATTTAGGGGTAAATTAGAGCTAAATAATAGAACACAACTCTGAGAGCCAGGGCTGGTGGCTGTATATAAACTTTATAGGATTTCAGGAAACTTGGCCACACCCATTATAGTGGACATCTGACTGAACTAGAGAGGTTCAACATGTACTTATGAGCTTATGCTTGCAGGGGTCAGTAAAGTGAGACAGGATACTTACATCTGCAGTAAAAGAGAAACAAACCAGCATACAAAGCTTCGTCTGCGGTAAACTACGTAAAAAATTGAGTTGTATTGTGGATGAATTGGAATTAAATTAAATGTTTTGCTCTGGGGAATTTATATTGCACTACAGTTCACTAGGAAATAGGTCTGTAAAAGGGTAACTGGTTACCCTGTAAGCATTACCTTAATGGCATGCTTACAGGTGCAACCAGTTGACCAGCTTCAGGCCCAGTTGGAGCAGCTAGGGTTGCCAGATGGTTTCAACAAAAATACCAGATATACTTGACATTACATCACCAGCTACATTACATCTTATTTAGAAAATACCGGACATTTATATTTTCTCATTTATATTTTCTTAATTTGTTTCCCAAACAGAGAACTCAAATACTGGACTGTCCGTTTCAAAACCGGACACCTGGCAACCCTAGGAGAACCCCCTCCCGTGGCATGGTGTGGAGTCCCTACCCACCCTGTCCAGAGCAGCAGAGTGTGGGGAGCTGCTCCAGCTGGGCCAGGCCCGCTGTGCTGCAGATGGAGGACTGCTCCTGCCCAGTCAGGCCTATTGTGCTGTGGACAGCCAGTTAACTATTTATTTTGGTCTATAGAGCAATGACTGTTACTCAACTAAAGCTTACCAGTTCATTTAAATTGTAAAGGTGGATTCCAGTTGTGATTAACTACTGCAATATAATGCTTTTTGAAGTTAGGCAGTGACTTTTTAAATATAGGCAGGATAATGGAAATCACATTTATGTGACACTGATCCTTTCAAGAGAGCACGTATTTAGGACTAAAGTTAGTTTGTCATGCAAACATTGTAGCTAACCACAACCATTCAGAAGTCAGAAATAACAAAACAAGATCCTGAGATTTACTTCTAACTACTAGTACTTCTAACTAACCTAAATTCATTGGCCCACTGAGATTGTCTTCCTCTTGCAGTTCGTGGATTGAGTTTTGAAGCTAAAAGATTGTGTCTAAGGAAGTCTGACTGTTTGAAAGAGGACTTTTCTGTTTTGATTCCCTGTGTGTTTTAGCTTTCAGGAAAGCTGTCTGCTGATGAGAGAGCATATCATCTCTTCAGTTCAGTTCTGGGGAAATGCTATAAACATACGCACAGTGGGGACAGGGAGATTGTAATTACAAAATTAAGATTTGGATCAGCAATTCAGAAAGGTCTTGAACATTTCTGCCCCTTGCACTGAGGTGCACAGCTAGGATATCTCCCTATCCTGTACATGATTTAAAAAACAAAATCTTTGTAACCTAACTCCTCACTGGGTCAGTAATATTGTGACAAAATGTGTGTAGTGAAGTTAAAAGCATAAACTGAAATCAGGTCTGACGTGTTTACCAGACAAGTTTGGGTAAAGCAGTTTCTCAAAGACAAGGAACAAGCTGATACCTCTAGTCATTCATCTAGTCGGTCATATCAGATGGCCATTCTTGGGCAAGGAAGGGGACAGGAAGAAACAGATCTGTATTAGGGATGTTAAAATGTTGAATTCTGTAAATGTGTAACTGCTGACATTTACAGTGGTTATATATTTACACTGGGATGAGCAGGTGGGAGCCGGAGCTTGTGGAGAGCTGTCTTTTAAGAAATGCGCTCTAATTCCTGACCACCCCCTACCCTCTGCTGGTGCCTCTGTATCAGAGGCAGCAGCGTGGGGGAAAGAGACAGGCAGCGGTGCTTGGGGGAGGAACCAGCTTTTAAGCCAGCTCCCTACATATACTGGCTCCTGCAGACGGGCCTGCCCATCCCTGCCTCTGATACAGTTAATCATGTTGTGTAAATGGCTACATGTTCACATTCCTAATCTGTATTTTAGGGTTTGCCAAATCTGGCAAGTTTTGTCAGTAAAACCCCCTTTTTGGTGACCAAACCCAAAATGACAAAAAACGCTCAGTCTTAGAGACAAAACTTCCACCTCCACAAGAGAATTTTGTCTCTCCCCCTCCTTTTAGTGCAAACAATCATGTACTACAGTAGGGTTTTTTCAAGTTTATTAACTCCAGGATGCTTCCCACAGTGCTCAGCTAGCCACTCTGGCCAGTGCTTTGAACTCCATTCCTCTGCAGCCGGGTAAACAAGTAAACAGAAATGTGCCCCTTCCCCCATGCAAACTCTGGGAACTTAAAAATCAATTTCCTGCCATCTGGATCAGCATGTAGTGCTCCCCATGGCGTCGTCTTAGGGAAACGGGTGGCTGTCACTCAAGATGCTCTCCTGTTTGAACCCCCACCCCCCGAACTTTTGAATCTTATCAGTGTATGGGATGAAGAATCAGTGCAATCAGAACTGCAAGTGATGAATCCCTCTAAGAAGGCGGTATGATCAAGACACCATGCAATGCAGAGCCAAGATAAAGGAACTCTGGCAGTCATACCATAAGGTGAAGGAGGAAAATTGCCAGTCTGGCGCTGCACCCAAGACATGCCACTTTTATAGCACAGTCAGCAGAAACAAGACTTAACCTGGAGGCAGAAGTTCTTGATGAAGAGGTGGAAGCAGAAGAGGAGGAGAGGATCACTGCGGGGTCAACCAGTATGACAGGCAGCCAGGAATTGGTCTCAAGTCCTGAGGCTCATGGGGAGTATCATCAGCTGGACGTAGGTCCTGAAGCAAGCAAGAGACACAGAGTAAGTTCCTCTATTACAGCGGGGTGGCAGTGGGATGGGCAGCATTACAGGGCACTAAGTTGCTCTAATGCAGTGGGTGGGAGCGGAAGTGGACCTAAAGTTCTGTAGTCACTGCTCTTCATCCCATGCCTGCATGACAGTGTGATCCCACTGCTCAGAGCTGGTTTCTCTAGCCCAAAAGTGACTCACTACTCCACACAGCTGTTTAATGATAGACCAATGCAATGCCACTTCACTGCTGCCCATGTCACTCACATTGCTGTCCACATCTGAGTCTCCTTCCTCTGAGACTAAGTTCAAAAGTAGTTCTGCTGCAATGTGTGATGTCCGAAGCATGTGGAACACAGCACAGGAGACAAGTCTGAGATCCGTGATTTCTCACAGCTGATGCTGGAGTGCGCAGCAAGAGCGGTTGCCATTTGAAATGGCATGAAAGTAAGCCGGAAGCCCAAAGAGGGCTCTGAAGCAAAGAGGTGGCTGATGAGAAGTTTTTCACATTTCCAAAATGCCTTGTGCTATGTTGTGCATTCCCACAATGCCCACCGACTGAAGACAGACAGAGCAAAGCAATGTGTGTAAATGGGGGGAGCTAACAATATGGCTACTATATGTCAACAGTGTGTGACAGTGTAAACATGATTTCACAACTTTTTTTGGTGACTTTTGCATGTTAAAACCAGTGTAGACATATTCTTAGCAAACAGCATGAAATGTGTCTCATCCAGAGATTCCTTGTCTCTTCTGACAGCGTAAATAAACTTTTATCTAAGAAAACAGGAATTATAAAAGTAAGGGACAAAAAATACCTCCAGGTGGTTCTCCTGATCCACTTTTGTCTTTTTCTTCTACAAACAAAGGGAACAGGCTTTGGGCTTGGAAGCAGATCCTGATACTTTGTTCAGCAATATTACTGGAAAGATGGGTTAAGGGATTTTACATTGAACCAAGTCTACTTTGAGTTTTAGTACTAAGGAAACATGTTCCTTGTAACGATTTTTTTACTTGAATGGCTTATAATTGCACTCACTTAAAGCTTCTTTGCAGTTAAATAAACATGTTTTATTTTTTAATCAAAACTAATCCAGTGTTGGATGTTGATCCTTTTAAAAAGTGGGCAATGGACCTAAAATATCTCACCTGTCCAGGAGAAGGCTTAACAGTGCAGAATTCAGGTTCTGGGGAAAAGTTCCCCCTGCTGTATTCTTCTACTCTTTTCATATACACTAGCAGTAAAATATTATTTATAAAAAGTCTGCTTCCTGAAGAATAAAGCTTCCTGAAGGAGGATTCTTGTAAATATATTTGCTCTATTCTAACATGCAGACAGATGATTAGCACAGCAGGAGAAAGTCCTATTCATGTATTTATGTAATATTATACACCATGTGTGGTGTTCTAGAAATAACATAGGTCAAATTTTGGACTTGTTCTCTAGAAGGAATATGGTTGTGTTGATTAAGGTTTTGTAAAAATATTTTTTTTTACATTTGAAGGATGAATAAAAACAAATCTTTAGTGAAAAGCTTTATAAAAAATGTTTTGTACACTACTCTGTGATGGCTGTTATCTAAACATTTGATTATGCTAGTGCATGAAACCAGTAAGTGAAATTGAAGGTATAAGTGGCCATGGTTCACCTTCAGTGAAATTTAAAAAGTAGGTAGCATTAGTGATGAAAAGTACATTAAGGTTTGTTTTTATTTGTTAATATAGGAATTTAAGGTGGCGTTGGCATTTATGACATTATTTTTAACTGTAACTGTATGTCTCTAAACTTCATTAGAGATTTATAAAGCACCTTGAGGATTTGTGACCTAGAGATGTTGTCTAGCATTACATTTTAACAATTTCCACGGTGGGATCCTTTGAATATGGTGAGGTGTTCTCCCAGACGAGGTGGGCATTGAAAGACACAAGCAGAGTGGTTGGCTGGAGCAGACAAGTACAGGGTGTTGGTGTTTCTGGCCTCCAAGGAAGAGGTACTGGGAGTGCTGGGCATTGTGGGAAGTTCTTTCTATTCATGTCTGTCAGTGTGAAAGAAGCTATTTACATATATTTGCATGTATATGCAACCACACTTAAATTGCGGCCCTCGGCATGTCTGGGAGTATCATTGTGGCCCCCAGGGTTTCCAAAGTTGTGTAGCCCTGAACTAAAGGAACATTTAATCGTATATTTAGCAGCAGGCAGCCTGTTTTTCCATATGTTTAGTGGGTTTGTAGTTCCTTCATGTGTCATAAAATGCTCTATTGCTGTTTCACAAAAATTGGCTTTCATTGCCTCTTTACAGGCATAGTCTTTTACACAATCAAGGTAATTAATGTTCCCATTCAGGAAGGAGCATGCATGGGCATGCTGGTGCTAGGAACAACACAAGCCATCCTAGCATCATCTATCCACTCTATCCTTCCCAGTGATTCAGAGTTGAGCTTATGGGATAGTCAACAAGCTTGTTGAATAGTTGTTCCCCCCACCCTTTCCTGCCTCTGTCAGAAAGTGGCAGCAGGAGCAGCCCGAGGCCAGCTGCAGCAGCTGGCGACCTAGGCGGGGTGGCGCAATTGGTGCCCCTGCCTGAACGGCCGTCAATGGCCGTGATGTCAGCACGGGGCGCCCGGGACAGCGGCGCCCTAGGCAGCTGCCTAGCACACCTAGGCTCACGGGCCGCCCTTGAGTGGCAGCGCTGCATAGAACCAGACCCCCAGATTCGTGCGGCACTGCTGCTTTGAAACACCACCATGGGAGCTGACCCTGAAGTCCACGTGGCACTTCCACTTTTAAAGTGTAGCAATAGCCGTAGGGCTATTTCTACACTTCATAGGGGAAACGCCCTATCGACCCGTCAGATAGTCATTGCACAATGCATTAACTATTTGATTAGTCAGTTACCCGCAATTTAACATCCATACTGTGTGTAGCTTGCCCTGCAGGGGTGGGCTCTGTTGGAAATAAACAAGGGCAGCAGCACCCTATTTGTATGGGCAGGGAAATGAAACTAACCAATGCAAGCAAAGTAATTCTACTTTAAAAAGCATAAATGACTGTGTCAAAGTCAGACAGGACTCACTCAGATTTATCAGACCACTCTGTTTATTAGCAAAGCCGCTCTGCTAAATGCACCCAGAAAATGTGAGTACCATGCAAGGTTCAAAAGCCTTGATTTATACAGTCAAAAGAAAGCCAAGTTAACAAGATTAAAAGAGAGGCAAAACTTCACATGATTAGTGTGATTATCTTCATTTCCATATCTCCCTGGTTATCTTAATTGCTTTCTGCCTAACACCTAATGTTTCCCTTTCCTGTTACCCCAGGTATACCTGGCTAGCACTCAGATCTACATACCTATTAACAACATTATCATAATTTCCTCTTTCCTGTTCAGAGACAAACAGTGTTCCTTCAACTTATTCAATTATTACAGTATAATTCATCTTTCTCTTCCAATATAATTCTTTCTACTTTCACAGCTGAAAGATTAAACCAAACTTAACAGGTTCCTTTTTTTAATAGGGTGTCATCAGTAATGCAGATGGAGAAACCCCATTTTTCTGTAAGCTTCCTTATATTGACAATGGCCATTCTGTGGTTCTATATTTCATACATGGAAGTGATAATTGGGCCATTTTTAGTGTTTGGAAATTTTTGTTGTTTTAAAGAGATTTGAGTGGGATGCCAGAGCAGCCTCTGTCCGCAGGGAATTCAGGCCTACTGTGAACAGGGGCTGTTGCCACCCTACGCTGCTGCCTCTGTATCAGAGGCAGCAGCATGGGATGGCAGATAGGAGCCAGTCTGCGTGGGGAGACGAGGGCTCCCTGTGGGTGGGGCTGAGAGCACACTGGCTGCTGGTTCCATCCCAAGGGACAATCAAATAATCATGTAGCCACAAAGCTGATGCAGTTAGACGATTATTAAATTAATCGATATCTAACATCCCTAGTGCAAATCTGATCACTAAAATGTTAATTTACAGCTCAGTACAGCATTTTACATCACCTAAGAGGGTATACTTTGTGTATTTTTTTTTTTTAGATAATTTGATTTTTATTAATTTAGGACATAGTAGGAATTAATTTATAATCATTACCTGTGTCAAGCTGCAGATGCAGCAGTAGTACACTAGGAATGGTAAGAACTAAATTATACATACAAACACAATAACACTTATTTTATTAAACTAAATCTTAAATGTTACATAGATGTTTCACATTTGCAGTTGCAGCAGTCCCTCAGTTGCCAGCTGTCCTGAAACATTTTTTTATTTTAAAATTTTATTAACTCTGACAGGCAAGTCCTTAGAAAACCAAAAGTACTATGTCCTTGAAATGTCTACAACTAACTCTCATTTTCCCCACTCCCACTGTCATTTTGATACAGATCTGATTCCAAGTTACCAAAAAGAGCTAAGATTGACTGTGCTAAGAGTGCACTTAATTCAACGAAAACCAGAATAGGATGGGGTTCCTTTGGGAAAGCTGAGTTATGCTGAAGTAAAGTAGGAACTTTATGGCATCACCATTGTGGTCTGTGACTATGATGTTCCAAAATAAGGGATGTGTATTATGTAATATAAAATAAGAAAATGACACACAGTGGCAACTGGCAACTCTAGATTTCTTTTACTACAGCTTGTATGAGACAGATAACAGATTCTAAATCTAGTTAACTAATTAAACAAGACATAAGAATTAACTACGTGAAACTTATTTTCTAGCAACAGCCAACATAGCAAACAGCTCAGGAATGTATTTGTTAAATCACACTTACACTAGAAAACAGAGAGAGAGTCTTGAAGAATGACGCATTGCAAAGTTGATACTTGTTGTTCTTAAGACATATATGTTCATATCTTCATCCACATCATTTTCTCCAAATAAGCAGTTTGGTGCTTATGTTGTTTCATTCTTGCAGCTAGGCTTCTTCTAGCACTGGTTACACTTGACACGTTTTCCTTTTTTCCCCAGGGAACGCATTTCTTCAAAATATTCTCCGGTAGGGTCCATTTTACACCAGGAAGCCATGACAGTTTTCTGTGGCAAAAGGAAATTGCTGAATAATGTCTTCCCTTTTTCTTTCCAGTCCACTCCAATATTCCTTTCTATACTGCCTCCGTCCTTTCCTATATATTGTCTTTTTATCTTTAGACCGGGGTGGGGAACCTCAGGCCAAGGGGCTGGATCCAGCCCCCAAGGCTTAGGGTCCCCCCAGCATTGGGGAGCTTGTGCTGGGGCTTCAGCCCCCCACCATCCCTCCATGGGGCTGAAGCACACAAAATCTAGTAGGCTGGGCCCCCTTAGGCTCTGGTGTGATAGGGGAATGTGGGGAGTGTCTTTCTCCTAGTCGAGGGCCACATTAGTGAGGGTTTATTTTTCTTCTCACTTGTCCCCCGACTGATTTTTCTGTGGGTCAGTGGTCCCCAACCCAAAAAAGGTTTCCTACCCCTGCTTTAGACAATGTCTTAACTAACTCTGCCGTAGTTAACCCAAGTCCTCCACCACATAAGCACAGAACACTATCCATCCTGTGTCTGTCTTGCACATGTTAGTCTGCTGAGAAACAGAATTTGAAGACACAGAACTTTCAAGGAGCAAAAGCTGGTCCTTAGGCTGAACAGACTTGAGCCATTAATTCATTTGTATAGACTATAAAAACAGTTTTATCTGTTTATAAGACTGAATTGTATCTGTTGTTTTTAAATGAGAAACTTAGTACAGTAAAACTCTGATGGTCCGGCACTCCTGATGGTCCCGCACCATCAGGAACCCGGAAGTGCTCCGGGCAGCCGGACCATTGGAGCTGCTCTGCCCCCAGCTTCCCCGATTCAGCCGCTGCCAAAACTGACCAGTGGCTGAATTGGGAAGCTGGGGGCAGAGCAGCTGGGGCTCTGCCGGGTTGGTCCCGTAGTGCTGCCCCTCGGGGCTGTGGGACCCACCCGACAGCACCCTAGCTGTCCCCGATTCAGCCACTGCAGGAACTCCAGGAAGCCTGAGGCAGAGCTGCTCTACCCCTGCTGACTTGGGTACACCTGGGACAGAGCAGCTGGGGTGCTGCCGGGTTGGTCTCGCCGTGCCAAGGGTCGGCGCTACCAGACCAACCCAGCAGCACTCCAGCTGCTCTGCTGCAGGCGTCCCCGATTCAGCCGCTGCTGAAACTGACCAACAGCGGCTGAATCAGGGATGCCTGGGGCAGAGCCGGATTATCAGAAGGGAGAGCTATGAGGCGTCTGGGGTGGCATCGCCCCCGCCCCAGACCCCTCATAGCCCCCTCCTTCCGATAGTCCAGCAAATCTGATAATCCGGCACCCCCTGGGTCCTAAAGGTGCTGGATTATCGGAAGTTTACTGTGTTTTATTGATTTTAAAAAATCAAAAATTGAATTTAAATAAACATTTTTTTATTTTAAAAAACATCGAATTTTATCTACCCTGTTGCTGACTCAGTGAACTATTTCAAAGATTTATGCGGTGAAAACATTGTGAATTGTTGAACTGTCCCATGTAGATGTCATGAACTGACAAAGCACTGATTCAGACAAGCAGGGGAGTAACCTAAGCTGCTGATTATTATGTATTCACATTAAGAAAAACCTATGCAAATCTTAGAGGGAAAAGGAGAGAAATAGTTACAGTAGTTTTTAAATAAAGTAAAATATTATATCAAACACAAAAGGTTTCAACATTGTCTTTATTTATGGGAGGGGTTTTGTTTGTTTGTTTTGGTGGAAGATGATAGTTGGAGTCATGGATTTAATTTTAGAATCTTTTTGCTGGGTCGGGGGATAGAACTGTAGTAGAGAAAAGTACAGGAGCAAGAAGCTGCTTGCACCTCTTGTAAATACAGGTCTGTACGCGGGGGCGGGGGAAGAGGGGAGATGTGTGAAGGATGCAAAAGCACCCCCACCATGGTCCCCCAAGTAAGCATACTCTGGCCAGCCAGGGGAAGGCAGAAGCGGCGTGCTGCCTGAACCTCCATTCTCTGGCCAGCAGGAGGAAGGCTGGGACTGATTTCCCCACTTACTTGGGGAACTACAGGGAGTGCATTCACAGCCTTGCGGTCCACATTTACAAAAAAAAGCACACCCCAGAAATTCCTGCACACAAGCCTGAAATAGAAAAACAGTTTTGAGAAGTGGGCTAAATTCAGTGTTTTTTACCTTCTTGTTTCAGATTCCTACATCACACCCATAGTCACATGAGCCCATCTGATCTCTCTAGGCTTTGAATGCTGTGCTTCGCTGAAACTCCTTACATATGCTAATTGTTTTTCTTACAGTTATCGCTGTGACGATTTTGTAGTAAATGATACCAAGCTGGGCCTGGTACAAAAAGTCAGGGAGCACCTCCAGAATTTGGAAAAGTAAGTAACCTGCTTACCACTCTGCTCCCTACTGTGGGTCGAGGTGGCTGTTGGTTCATTTGAATAGTTTTTCTTTTTGTTCATTGTCTTTATACAAGCATGTTCATCACCTAAAAAAAGATATGGGGATTATGGATTGGGACGACTTCTACATTGAAACTCATGGAAATGGGATTAACGGGTAGCTGTGTCTGTGTGCTAGCTGAGGCATTCAGACTTGTCCTTGTCAAGAATGTGTTGGGAAACAGTTTGCCAAAAAGCTGGCATGGGTTCCCAAAACTAAGAATTGGTTGCTGGAGCAGAGCACTCAAAGTGGAAATGGAATAGGGAAATATCCTGATAAATATTAATTGCGTTCTGGTTTCTGAGCGTCTAAAGCTCATGATCTTATATACTTAATGGTATATTTAGAAATGTAAGCAACTAGTCAACTACCTGCTAAGCCTAGTGTTGACTAGTCACTTCCCCCGCTTGCTGCTTCTGTATCAGAGGCATTGGGAGGGTGGAAGGGGGGAGAGAAGCAGGAGCATCTTAAAAGCTGGTTTCCCCAGCACCATCTCTGCAGAGGGGCAGGGGAGATAGGTGCAGCTGGGGAACAGCATGAGTGAGGACTAAAGCAGTCCCCGCTTGCATGGGGTCCCGGCTTCTGTCCCTCTTTCTTTGAAATGTACAAGAGCTGTGGGCAGCTCTTGTACGTTGCAAAGTCAAAGGCACAGCAGGAAAGCGAGCGTCCCCCTTCCATCAACTACTCGATTAGCTGATTGATCAAAATTTAACATCCCTTGGTATATTTAGTTATAGATGAGCAGTGCTTTATTGTGACTTATTTCTCAGTAGAAGAGAACTAGATGATATAATGCAGAGGTCAGATACCAACACCACTAAGAAGTGGCTGTGACATGAGAAAATCTTTGGATATTGATACGCTAAGTGTATCGCTTTGGTGTCAGAATCCTCCCCTCTCCCCCTCCCCACCCCCCATTTGGCATTGTCCTAATCTGAGGTCCTCACTTCCAGTTGCTGTCTTCTTTGAATGGGTCTAGGAAACCTAACACTCATTGTTTTTCACTCCATTTTTGTTGGGCTGACAAAAAGCACACAATATACAGATGAGGTATGTATTGAATATTTAGGGAAGTCTATGAGAAACTCTGCAACTTAAATTTTTCAGAGGTGACGATTGCTGTTATCAAGGCCAGTGCATGGCTAGCAGTCATATCCCATGATGAAAGCCCATTGCAGTAACTTCGTGGTCAAAAGGATTTAAACTATAGACTTGAAATGGCAAAGGAAATATTGATGAACGTTAGCAGAATGTGCTACTTATCTTTAGCTTTTTTATGTTTTGCTTCTTGGCTGGTGCATGAGCTCTTTTTGGAGGAACAATGATATATTAAGATGCAAGTTTCTGTCAAGGAACTTGTTATTTTGGTGTCTCCCTTTGGCCTGGCTTGACGATCACTGATACAGTTTACATGTTACAGTGGAGATCCTAGAAACATTAAATCACACGGCAGCGTTGCACTGCCTAATTTTTTATGAAACCAGTAGCATCTCAACAGTTATACTGTGCTTTTTACAGGTTTCCAGCTGTTTTGAATAACTTGTAAGACAATTCACTTGAGCATTTTGTCTTCTAAAATCCTACCGTAAAGATGATAAAGTGTGTTTAGCGTAAGTGACTGCCATTGATTAACAAATAGGAAGCCCTGAGTGCATTGCATCTGGCTTCCAATAATTTTCTAAGAATCAACTTTTTTGATGTTAGTGATTGTCTCAGAGAAACTGCTTTAAAATGGTTGTGTAGATCTATATTTATTTTAAAGTGTCTTTTTAGTGCTCTGGAGAGACACTTTTTTGAAGACGAAGTGCCATTGCAGACATTGTATACAAAGTGTCCTTTTGATTAAAAAAATTAAGTTTATTTCAGATCAGAAGTCACATGTTAATTAGGATAGTGATAGAAATGTAGCCGTGTTAGTCTTGGGTAGTTGAAGCAAAATGCAGGACAATGTAGCACTTTAAAGACTAACAAGATGGTTTATTAGATGATGAGCTTTCGTGGGCCAGACCCACTTCCTCAGATCAAATAGTGGAAGAAAGTTTGGTATATATGGTTGTGACTACTTTCTTCCACTATTTGATCTGAGGAAGTGGGTCTGGCCCACGAAAGCTCATCATCTAATAAACCATCTTGTTAGTCTTTAAAGTGCTACATTGTCCTGCATTTTGCTTCATGTTAATTAGGATATGCTTCAGGGTATTCATTGTAGCATAACCTAATTACATTAATTCAGGAACTAGACACTATTAAAAGTTTGAGTCTGTGCTCTGGAAAAGACAAATCAAGCATTTATTATACCTCTATAACAGTATACGTTAAAATCAGGGAAGGTCGTTCTGCCAATGAATGTTAATGGTCTGTTCTAGATATAACTCTTATTAGACATTAAGATGAACATGCACTTTGTCGATTTTATATAGGTTTTTATAGTAAAGAACAATGTTGTTGTTTTTTTTTAAATAAATTATTCCTTTACTATAGTTCAGCTTTTACAACAGACAGACATAGGAAAAGAAAACTATTGGAAAACTCATCTCTGAACAGCAAGCTATTAAAAGTAAATGTAAGTACAACATTTTCAGTATTTCAAGGGGTTTTATCAGCTTACCGAGACTCAAAATGGGCCTAATGTTGACCTTTAAAGTGGTTAGAACCTGGCTTCAAATTCTAAATGTTGTATATGTGTTGTTTCTCTGCCTTCCTCACAGAGAGAGGTGATTCATTTCTTTTTCAGAAATTGCTGGTGTCGTCTTATAATCACAGTAACCTAGTGCTTGAGCTTCCTTGTTGCTTAGCAGCATCAGTTAAGTAGGAAACAGCTAGTGCCAATGGGCAGAAAAGCAGAGGCAGGTAAGAGGCAACTTCCTATCTAGCAGACAAGTGTGGCACTCAAGCTATATATTGCAAGAGAAAAGGACACACACCAGTCCTCCCTATTAGTTAAGTAGATAGTTGTAAATTAAGAAAAGGGAGTAGACAGTAAAATGGCAAAGTTTGTAGATATAAAATTACTCAAGATGGGGAAGTCCAAAGCTGACTGCAAAGGAACCTCAGTAAACTGAGTGATTGGTGAACAAAATGGCAAATGAAATAGTGTGAATGATAACTACAAAGTAATGCTCATGTGGGGAGAAAAGCCCCAGCTATACATACAAATTGATTGGTTCTAAATTAGCTAGGTAGTCACTTAACACAGAGACCTTGGAGTCATTGTGGATAGTTCTGTGAAAACATCTGTTCGATGTGCAGCATCAGTAAAGACAAACCCACACAACTCTTTACCAGTATGTTAGGAACCAATAGGAAAGGAACAAACAGATAGAAAATAACATGCGAGTCTATAATTCATGATATGCTCACAACTTGAATTCTGCGCAGCAGTTCTGGTTTACCATCTTACATAAGATGTGATCTGGGGCACAAGTCCATGCTCTGGATGTACCTAAACCTCTGACTGCTGGAAAGTTGGATAATGGGATAAATCATTCAAGACATTGTCCTGTTCTGTTCATTCCCTTTTGAAGCATCTGACACTGGGCACCATTGAAAGACTGATACTGGGCTAGATGGACCATTGGTCTGACTCAGTATGGCCTTTCTCACATTCTAAAAAACAGGAGTTAAACCCTTTTGAAATGTCTATTAAGAAGTGCTTTTGCCTTTGTTTCTATTCTCATCTTGTCTGCTGCTCCCACTTTCCAGGTATCTGTCTCCGCATGTTGGATGATGGGCATATCACTTTTGCCTTCTGTTTCAGGGAGCATTAGGGTGGGGAGGGTATCCTCTCAGCCCTCTCTCAGCTTGGGGCTTTATCTCTAAAAGGGCAAGAATGCAGTGCAGGAATGGAACCTGACCCACAGGAGCTGTAGTACTAGTGCTACAGCACTGATGCATAAACTTGCCTTTCCACACAGATCTCTTACCTGGAGAGGCAGGAATTCTCCAGAGGGCGCATGGAGGTGGGGATGGATATGGCTGTATTGCTGCTCTCCTATGTTTGCACCGGAAGTAAAAGCCCATGACAAGGCAGTTCCAGCTGACTTTGGCTTGCAGGGCTCAGGCTTAGGGGCTGTTTAATTGTCTATCGGGCTTGGGCTGGTGGAGCACAGTTTCTAGGACCTTGTAAGGTGGGAGGTCCCAGAGCTCAGGCTGCAGTTGAAGCCCAAACATATACACTGTAAGTAAATAGCCCCTTAGCTGAGCCAGCTGGCATGGGCCAGCCTCTGGTGTCTAATTGGCGTGTGGGCATACTCCTACTTGAATCTCTGGACAGCCAAGCAGCCAACACTGAATTGCTGTCTTGGAACGCCTGTAGTTTAATTACTTTCAAAATGGGCAGATCTAGTTAGTGTCTCTCTTTAATATAAAAATTTCTGAAGACACCTAAGGAGGAAGCACTTGCAATACAGGCTTCTTTTGGCTACAGAATCACATGAATTCTCAGTACCTGGAAAATCAAAAGTAAAACTACAACTCACGTATACCAATTTAGAAGACTGAATTAATTAGAAAATATTAACTAAGTGGAGTTTGTATCAATTTTAATCTGTGTTGTTTTTTTTCTGTTTTATTAATAAATGAATGTTGCCCAAGGCAACTGATGGTCTTTTCTGTGCTGGCAGGTTGAATCAATGTCTAGAAAAAGCAGGGAAGAGGGTGTTTGAAATAATGCCTTGCTGTCTAACCACAGGTGGAATGGGGAAAGGCACTAGAAGGCATTGGTGGTGGGGGATTTTATATTGGAAACGAGACCTTTTAAAATAATAGCATATTGTAATTCAATAGCTAAAATGTGACATCTGATTAATGCTGAATTTTCTGTCAAAATACAGGTTGGACCTCCTGGTCTAGCACCCTTGGGACCTCACCAGTCCCAGACAAGGGAGTTTGCTGGACCAGGCGGGGAGGGGGTGCCAGCCTCTCCTCTGGCCTCCTCTCCCCAGCCATCTGGCACTGCTGCCCCTACCTCCCTGTCTGCAACAGCCCTGAGGGCTGTGTGGTCCAGCAAGCTCCCATGTCCCCATCAGCTTTCGGCCCCATGAGCTCCTGGGAATTCTGGCAGCCCTGCTGTGCTGACTGTGGGCTCCGGTGCCCCCTGGGCTCCGCTGGCCCAGCTGGCTGGCTGTACGCCCTGCCGCCGGCAAGCTCTGCAGCTGGGGCTCTCTCGTCCAGCAACACCCGTGCTCCAACTGGATGTTGCTGGACCAAAGAGTTTCAACCTGTATTATACATTTTTTTGGAAAATAACATGAAAATGTACATGCTTGATTTAAACCCCTGCTCTGGAGTGGGAGTGGGGTGAGGGGCTCAGTAGGCAGGCTTTCCTAGGGAAAGCGGACTACTCCAGCTCTCTCACCACAGTAGCTTGGGGCCAGATGAGGACCACCTTTCCATGCTTGCTGCAGCTCTAGCAGGCACAGCTGGAGGAGGGGGGCAAGTCTGGGTTCATCTGCATCCTGTGCTCTCCGGTCAGAGTGAGGAATGCCGCAAACTGCACCCTTTCCCCTTGCTCCCTGACAAAGGGGAAAAGCCAGCAACATCCCTGTACGAATCTGTGGGGGGAAGCTTCACCCCTTGTCCTCGCCCTGCCTAAAGGGTGCCTAGCAGGGGTGGAAGTCTTAGGACTAGGGCAATCGTGGATGAGGAGGGGACGGACAGTCCATCCCCAGTCAGCCCCTTTCACCTGTCTGGCGATTGTCTCTTTTCTGCATGGCTTTATGAGAATCCCATTCCTTTTATAGAATCCCCCGCCAGACACATATCATTTTCCTTGCACAACCAAACCCTTGTGTTGCTTCAAGTTGCAAGAGGAAGCGGCATACCATTTTTGAGGTCCTAACTCATACAGTTCAGGAGGACTTCTTGAACAGACAGACAGACAAACAGAAAAACTCAAATACAAAACTTAGATTCTCATACTATTCACTCTTTAGGCTTTACTTAAGACTTAAGCTTTTGTATATTGTTTGTGGTAGCATCAATGTCTAGTGATATCAAGACACAAACTGGGGACAGTATCTGAATTACAGAAGCTTTCTCCCATTGTCCCTACTTGAAAGCACACTGCTTTTGTCAGGGGCTAAACGTTGGTTTTTGAACTCCTGATAGAAGATTGGTTAACATTCCATTTTGGAGATTGAAGGTTGACATGCTGTTTTTATGCAATACTAATTTTGACTGGCAACTAAAACAAGTGAAAAGAATTTAGAAATAAAAATAGCTACAACACCCCTCCTTCTGTGGCAAAACCAAATTAGCCTGAGTGTTGCAACTCTCTAGTCAAGAGGCCAACAGTGTCACATGCCTGCTCTTTCCTGCTCTCAGCTCCTTTCTTGAGCAGTATATTTAATTTCAGTAATTTTCCCCAAAATTCTGTTTCCCCCCTCCCCCCCCAAAAAAAAATAGAAGCCCAGTTCTGGGGACTCATGAGAAGTCCTAGAAGAGAAAATCTATGCCATGTGATGGTGGGGAAGTCGAAAGGTAACTGGCAAGGAAGTTTATCTCATTTTTAGGGTGAGATGATTTCCAATAGTGCCTTAAGGAAATTGGCACGCAGCTTTAACTAAAAGCTTTGGGAATTGGGTACTTAACTCGGATGATCATGAAAATCTACTCAGCATTCTAGAGTGGATTGTTCTAAAGAGTAAGTTGAATCCTAGGGCTGGAAGAGACCTCAGGAGGTCATCAAGTCCAACCCCCTACCCAAAGCAGGACCAATCCCAGCTAGGGCTTTGTGTAGCTGGGACTTAAAAACCTCTAGGGATGGAGATTCCACCACCTCCCTAGGTAACCCATTCCACTGCTTCACCCCCCTCCTAGTGAATATAATGTCCCACTGCAACTTGAGATCATTATTCTTTGTTCTGCTATCAAATCCCCCCTCAGTCTTCTCTCCTGTAGACTATATGAGCCCAAATCTCTCAAGCTCGCCTCATAAATTGTGTTCCAGACTCCTAATCATTTTTGTTGCCCGGTGCTGGACTTTCTCCAGTATGTCCACATCTTTTCTGTAATGGGGGGCCAGAATTGGCCCAGTACTCCAGATGTGGCCTCACCAGTTAAACATTCTCTTAAAACGATGAAGATCTCAAAATGTCCTCTGAGGGTTTATTTAGATGATCAAAACAGGAATTTTTAAATCAAATCTAGGCACTCTTATGTAACGCTTGTAATAATCAAGCGATGGGCAGTCAAAGCTGGAGAGTGGGCCACGAGTGGCCCTCCTTTGTCTCAGTGTGAAATTAGTCATGTGCACTAATGATGACCGCAAGAATAAGGTTAAATACATTAATATGTACCATTCTGAATATTTCAAAACAAGTAGAAATGCTTTAATCATTTATATATTACTAGAATGGTCATCAACTTCAAATTTAAAAAAAAGAAACATTTGCACTTATTTTGCAATATCAAATCCCTTCCTGGCCTCTTCCCTGCTCCTCCCCATGCCTTTCAGCATTTCTGAAATGTCACAAATTGGCTGATTCGCGTCGTCCCCGCTCCTTTCTCTCCCTCCTAGAGCTTGGATGCCACGACTCGCCTATCCCTGCCCCTTTCTCTCTGTCCTAGAACTCGGATGCCACAACTCGCCTGTCCCTGCTCCTTTGTCTCCATCCTACAGCTCAGACACTGCGACTTGCCTGATTCATGTAATTGAAGCTCTGGAAGAGGGGGAGGAGCAGGGACAGCGCAGGACCCGGCTGATTCATGGTGCTGCAGCATTCAAGTTCTGGGGGGAAGGAGGGGGAGAAGTGGAGATGGGGTGCAAATCAGCCAATTCAAGGTGCTCCAGAAGTGCTGGGAGGGAGAGGAAGGTGTAGGTAAGTGTGGGGTCTCCAGTGTGTAGAGGCATAGGGGAAAGGAGGCAGAGCGGGTGGGGGTATGTGGGCCACACATGGAACCTTGATGGGCCGCAGTTTTAGATTGTTTGAGCTGGTGATGATGTAGGCTTGGTTCCCAGCTGGCTCAAACAAGTTGTCATTAGCCCTATTTGCGTGTACACTGCTGCTTGGGGGGTAGCTGTATGTCTCTCTTCACTTACCTCTTTCTTCTGGTTCCCAGGGGAGCACCACTGCCCTTTGTGCTACAGGCCTACGCAATCTGGGGAACACATGTTTCATGAATGCGATCCTTCAGTCTCTCAGGTAACAATCATCTTTTACATATAATTACCACCTCCGATTTCTTCCCTGGGCTTCAGGATGATTTGGTGGTATCTATTCTGCAGTACAAGGCAAGAGAGGCCAGTTACTTCTCTTCCTCACTCTTGCCCCATAAAACTGTAGGAATTGGCAACACGGCTCTCTCTTCTCTAGAAGGAGTAAGGATTTCTCTAAAGTGAACCCTGTGATTGATTCAGAAGTGGCAATTTATGTTGGAGGAATCCCCTATTTCCGCAGCTTGAAGGGTAGGGGGCTAAGTTCCCTGTAAGATGTGTGGCTGAGTAGCTGCACAACTGTATATTTCGTGCCAGGCAAATGGTCAGTTAAACTGCACAGGCCAAACGAGACAGCCCTCCAACTGGCCAGGCTACTGGGCTCCAGCCCGGCCCCTGCCACAGGCAGTTGTAAGAATGTGAATGAGTAATCGACTAGTCGATTAACCAATAAGCCTAGGCTCTGTTCTGAGCTCCCTGTGAACAGAGACTGGGGCAGCCTCTGTCTGTGGTTAGCTAGGACCCCTCATAGACAGGGACTGCTGCCTCCCTATGCTGCTGCCTTTATATGAGAGGCAGCAGGGGCTCCCTGGGTGTGGGTCCAGGTTGCACTGGCTGCTGGCCCCACCCCGGGGTCTATAGAATAGTCAACTAACTGCTAAGAATTCATGTGATTAGTTGAGTATTCTGTTACCTGCTATCAAACATCCCTAGGCAGTCCGACCCTGGTCTGGCCCTGGAGAACCAGCTATGTCTGCCATCATCCCGCCATTGCCCCTGATTCTGCCTCAGGCCCCAGTGCCAGGCCTGTCCCCCATCCAGCCCATTCCTATTTTTTGTCATGGCAGCCCAGCTCTGGCCCTCATCTGGCCTCATTCCTGTTTCCCATCTGGCCCCTGTGGCCTGGCACGGCTCCCACCCAGTCCCTGGGTGTTCCCACACACACAGGTGCTGCAGCGAAAACTGGGGGGAGTCCTCTCTCAGTTGTCCTGGTGTACCCTCCTTCGCTCCAAACTATTGCTTAACCCTGCCCCACCTCATAGTATGTATTCCCAGCTGGAGCTCTCTCACCCCTTCACCTGAACCTTCTGCTCCAGCTCCTAAGCAGCTTGTCCCTGGCACCACCCCCAAGGCTCACAGCTTTTCACCCCCAACTCTCTGCCACAGGCCTGAGCCTCCTTCCACACCATGAATCTCTTGGCTCCACTCCTACAACATGAATTTTGTTGTGTGCACCAATATGAAGCCTTCCATAGTGGTGCACGTAACAAAATTCATTCTACTCAGAGGTGGGAAAAATTAGAGGGAACACTGGTAGTGACATGATACCTTTTGCAGGTGAGGGATGAGTTAGTGCATCTGTAGGGAGGGTATTGGCTGGGCTTTGAGGATTGTAGCCTTCCCGGCGGTGAAGGGAGGGGGCAGACTATTATGACTAGGAAAATTTCTGAGTGGTTGGTTTCTCACTGACTGATATGGAAGTGCTCTAATGGTATGATATCACTGGTACTCTGATCAGACAGCAAACCCAAATCTGGACTCTCCTTCAGGTCTTTGGGAACAGGGACTCTTGTGGAGTTGTGCTTCGTCTCCATTATGTCATCCTCTTGCTCCTCTCCCCCTTTAATGTGCTAGTGAATCTATTTAAAATGCATATTAGAGAATGTCACACAGAATGGTAGAGAGCAGCACTGAAATTTGTGACCTCAGTGGAAACTTGGAGCCCTTTGTGATTCTTCCCCCACAAGTGCATGTGGTTGGTTCTGTGTAATAGCAGCCATCCCCAAATTAACACATGTAGTTGAATTATCTTTGTATTACTTGCAAAAAGTTATAGGTGACCTTAAGCTTTGTGCAGGTGTTTTGTATTCACAGTATGAATGCATCAGCTGGTGCATCCTTGGCCAAATTGTCACCGGGTAGAGATACAGCTGTGTACCTACATCTGAGCATGTTTACATGTGCACTGGTAGAGTCGTGCATGCTCTTCAGCCAGTGGATTGTTGGCCTCTTTCTGAAAATGAGGTCCACATTTTCAACCAGTCTAATTTGGCAGAGCTCTGTTGATTCCATTGGAATTACACAGATTTAAACCAATTTAGGTTCTGGCATTTCAAGCTCTGAGAAGGAGGGGGAGGAGCAGGGATGTGTCATGAATCAGTGGATTCATGGAGCTTCAAAAGTGCAGCGTGGGAGGGGGAAGAGTAGGATGCGCGGGGCTCCCATGTACCAGTCATGCGAAGGCATGTAGGGGTGGAGAGGCGGGAGAGAGGGTGTTTGGGCCACTTGTGGAACCAAAGTGAACTGCAGGCCACCGGTTGCCTACCACTGAGCATACGACCTCCTCTTGCAGCCCACTCACTAGACTTGGTTACTCATCGCTGTTCTAGATGGTATATACTAAATTAAAGTCTACTATTGATTAATATTAATGCCACTTATAGACATGGAATTTGTTTACAGTAAGCATGATATAAGAACTCAACACTCAGTAATTGTGGGTCCTTGGTATCTCCTAATCAAAAGAGAGAAAAGATGTAATTGTGGCAGGTAATTGGGCTGGTGCATGTTGTTGGATGGTGCCCACTGTATATGTGACGAGTAGATCATTATATTGTAACACTAGATGCATCTTGATTAGTTCTTCTTCAAGTGCTTGCTTATGTCCATTCCACTTAGGGGTGTGTGCATGCTGCGTGCATGAGTTCAGGAAGCTTTTTATCCATAGCAGTACCTGTTGGGCCAGCCAGGGTGCCCCCTGGAGGGTGCTGGCATATTGGCCCATGTATACCTCTGCTGGCCCTCCACCCCCTCAGTTCCTTCTTATCGCCCCTGACGATTGCTGGAATGCTTTTGTCTTCTGTAAATAGTTTTCCAAGTAGTTGCTTGTTGTTCAAGTTACTGTTTAGATTAGAAAAAACTTAAAAAAACAACAAATAGTCGACTAGAATTTAAAGACTAACGAAACATGTAGATGATCGCATGAACTTTTGTGGGCGCAACCCGCTTCTTAATGATGTATTAATAATCCAGATCCAAGAATAAGTAAGGGAGAGGGGGAGGGAAGGGATGGTTAAGTATTTGCAAAAGGCTGATAAGAACAATTAGCACAAGTCATTAAGATGTGGAAGGTAGTGTGTGAGCCAGCCCGATGTTCCTGTTTGTACCATTTGCATAAGAATTAAACTTGTAAATGAAGTTAAGTTCCAATTCTTCCCTGTGTATTTTGCTTGTGGAATTGGCGTCTAACAATACGGTGTTTTGGAGATCCATTATTGATTGTCCAGGAAGATTAAAGTATTCTCAACAGGTTTTTGTGTATTGCCTTTTCGTATATCTGATTTATGTTGTCAAGGCTTCTTCCCTGGTCTGGCAGAAGTGGGGACCTGCAGAAGTACCCCAAAACCTTATCTTTCCAGGCTTTGGTATAACACTTCCCCCCAAAAATCTTAAAAACCTAGATTTTGGGGATAAAAATCTGTTGCTATCACCCAAGTAATGATAAGGAAATCAGGGGAGAGATCACTTGGGAAATCTCACCCCTAAAGTAAAACCAAGACACAAATATTAACCAATACCACGTTAATAAAAAGGAAAGAGAAAGAACTTTTATTATCACCACAATACTCCTGTTACAAGCATGATGACTAGATGGAAAAGTCATCAATTAATAAACTCATGGGGTATGTCTACACTACAAAGTTAATTCGAACTAACAGATGTTAGTTCGAATTAACTTTGATAGGCGCTACACATACTAGTGTAGTTCGAACTTAATTCGAACTAACGGAGCGCTTAATTCTCATTCTACGAAGACTAACGCCTAGTTCGAATTAAGTAGTTCGAATTAAGGGCTGTGTAGCCACTTAATTCGAACTAGTGGGAGGCTAGCCCTCCCCAGCTTGCCCTGGTGGCCACTCTGGGTACCACCAGGGAAACTCTTCTGCCCCCCTCCCGGCCCCGGAGCCCTTAAAGGGGCACAGTCTGGCAACGGTGCCCGTGCCAGGTGCAAGCCTGCCAGCACCCAGCCAGCAGACCCTGCACCTGACACGGCACGAGCCAGCCACCCACTGCCACCCAGCCCTCCGCCTCTTCCCAGGACCAGGCTGGCAGCTTCCAGGAGCCTGCCCGGGGCTGCAAGAGGCGGGCACCCACCTGGTCTAGTGCGGACATCGTGGACCTCATCGAGGTTTGGGGGAAAGCCTCCAACGTCCACGACCTCCGCACTAGGCACAGGAAAGTGGCCGTCTAGGGCAGGATAGCTGCCAGCCTGGCCACCCAGGAGCAGGTTTGCATGAAAATCAAGGTGGTCCAGTGAGACCCCGACCCTGAGCCCTGAGCTTAGAACATAAAAACATAAGAATGGCCGTACTGGGTGAGACCAAAGATCCATGTAGCCCAATAGCCTGTCTGCCGACAGCAGCCCACACTAGGTACCCTGGAGGGGATGGACTGAAGACAATGACCAAGCCATTTGTCTCGTGCCATCCATCTCCAGCCTTCCACAAACAGAGGCCAGGGACACCATTTCAACCCCCTGGCTAATACCAGTCCATGGACCCAACCTCCATGAATTTATCTAACTTCTCTTTAAATTCTGTTATAGTTCTAGCCTTCACAGCCTCCTGCAGCAAGGAGTTCCACAGCTTGACTATTTTCTTTGTGAAGAAGAACTTTCTGTTATTAGTTTGAAGCCTGCTACCCATTCATTTCATTTGGTGTCCTCTAGTCCTTCTATTATGGGAACTAATAAATAACTTTTCTTTATGCACCCTCTCCACACCACTTATGCTTTTATAGACCTCTATCATATCCCCCCTCAGTCTCTTCTTCTCTAAGCTGAAAAGTCCCAGTCTCTTTAGTGTCTCTTCATATGGGACCTGTTCCAAACCCCTGATCATTTTAGTTGCCCTCCCTTCTCCCACTCTCTCTCTTCTCCTCTCCCACCTCCTTTTCCCAGTCTCCCTGAGTTTTGTTCAATAAAGAGAGTTTCTATTTTTGAACACACGTGTCCTTTATTTTGTACATCAGGAAGGGGGGCTAGAGAGGGGTAAGTGGAAGGAGGTGAGGGAGGAATGGGGTACGAGCCCCCGATGGGGAGGACTGGGGTGGCTCTGCGGGCTCCTTGGGGCGGCCTGAACCACCTCAGAGCCTGGGGGCAGGTGGGCAAACAGATGTTCATGCCCAGCACCTGTGTCAAGAAGCTCCTGTGGGCTCCTTGGGGTGGAAGTTATCCCCAACATTCTCCAAAAACTTCCTGGGTTGCCTGTGTACTGCCGTATAGGTTTCCCAGCAGATGTCAGGGTGATTCAAGTCCCCCACGAGAACCAGGGCCTGCGATCTGGAAGCTTTGCTCAGTTGTCCAAAGAAAGCCTCATCTACCTCATCCACCTGATTCGGTGGCCTGTAGCAAACACCAACCACAACATCAAGGCTGTTGTTTGCTCCTTTAAACTGAACCCATAGACTCTCAACAGGTTTTTCTCCCTCTTTATACTGGAGTTCAGAGCAATGGTAGTGCTGTCTTACATATAGTGCAACTCCTCCTCCTTTTCTCCCCTGCCTGTTCTTCCTGAACAGTCTATACCCTTCCATGACAGCACTCCAGTCATGCGAGTCATCCCACCAAGTCTCTGTTATCCCAAGTAAATCATATTTCTTGGTCTGGGCCAGGGCCTCCAGTTCTTCCTGTTTGTTGCCCAGGCTTCTCGCATTAGTGTACAAACACTTCAGGTAACCAGTTGATCGTCCTATCTTCTCCATTCGAAACATGGGTCCTCCTTTCTTGCCCCTTCCTCTCTGCATTTCTTCCCGGTATCCGACTTTCCCACTCCCCTCAGGGTTTTGGTCACCGTCCCCCGACGAACCTAGTTTAAAGCCCTCCTCACTAGGTTTGCAAGCCTGCCCACGAAGATGCTCCTTCCTCTCTTCGTTAGGTGGATCCCATCTCTTCCTAACAATCCTTGCGCCCGGAACAGAGTCCCATGGTCGAAGAAACCAAAGCCCTCTCTGCGACACTATCTGCGCAACCACGCATTTACGTCCTCAATTCAACGATCCCTGCCCAATCCTTTCCCTTCAACAGGGAGGATGGAGGAGAATACCACTTGCGCTCCAAATTCTTGGATCCTTCTTCCCAGCACTACATAATCTGCAGTAACATGCTCAAGATCATTCTTGGCCGTATCATTAGTTCCCACGTGGAGAAGCAGGAAGGGGTAGCGATCCAAAGGTTTGATCAGCTTGGTAAGCCTCTCAGTGACATCCTGAATGCGAGCTCCCGGTAAGCAGCACACCTTTCGAGATTCCAGGTCCGGACGGCAGAGGGATGGCTCCGTCCCTCTTAGAAGGGAGTACCTGACCACCGCCACCCGTCGTTTCCTTTTGGGCGTGGTGGCCGTGGAACCCCCATCCGTAGGACTACGCATCCCATGCCTAGCAAGAAGGACCTGAGGGGGTGGAGGGCCTGCAAGGGTATATATGTGCCATATGCTGGGCTCATTCCAGGGTCTGTACTGCTATGGGTAAAAAGCTTCCAGAATTTGTGCATGTGGCACGCACACCTAAGTGGAATGGATGTAAGCAACACATCTCAAAGAACAACAGTTACGAGGTAAATAACCGTTTTTTCTTTTGATGGGAAACTCAAGCTATTCAGAACTAGTCCAAGAAGTCAATTGAGCATTTTTAAAGAAGACTGTGCAAAATATGCACACGTTCTTCCTATTATCTTCTGTGTTTCTCACTTTCATTTCTTTTTCCTACAGCAACATTCAGCAGTTTTGCTGTTACTTCAAAGAGTTGCCAGCTGTGGAATTGCGGAATGGAAAAACAGCTGGCAGGCGAACTTACCATACTAGGAGCCAAGGGGATAACAATGTGTAAGTTAACATGCTTCTTGCTAGCACTGAATTTCAGACAGCAGCACTAGAAACTGAAAGAGGGAGTGCCCAGGTACTTTCTGGATATTGTGTACAAGTGCAGATTTGTACATAATTTCCACTGGATTCTTGTAGCTGGTGAAAAATAGGACGCTAGCATCCACCAAACAGTGCTGGAGTGAAGCTCAATACAAGAAACCCCCGCCATTCACAATGGATGTGTTCCTGCATCCACCGCTAATGGCGAAATTCATAAGTACTGGCAGCTGTGACTCCCGACCCCTGCAGTGAGTTCCTATGGCTCCTGAACTCATCGTGGTGGCCGGGAGCTGCAGGAAACTCACCACAGCTCCAGGCAGCCATGAAGAACTCAATCTGACTCCAAGCAGCCGCAGGAAACAGGCTGGGACAAGAGACCCAGGAATATGTGGAACCTGCAAATCACAAGGGTCTCCTGTATATTTAGAATTGGAATTAACTGGACTATGTGTCACCTATTGCTTCTTAATCTTACTCAAAAAATTCTTTCCAAAGTCCTCAAAAATTAGCATGAAAGCAGGGATTTTAAAAAAATTCTTCAACAAGAATAATAAATCCTGTATTGAGTTTTATGGGAAAGGAGGAAATATGTTTTAGAATGCGAGAGGGGATAGCTTTGGCCTTGGTTTATTAAATATCTTCTACTGATGTGGATTAAACATCCATCTTGAGCCTAAATTGGGGCAAAGTGGCACTGAAGTTAAAATTAATATAAAGAAACTTAAGTCGTGGAAATTAAGCAAATGTAAAGTTGGATATCAAAGTATATTAGTGGTGAGATTTATTAGACTACAACTACTATCAAGAGAAGTACTGGAAACCCTGTCACTTGTCATTTAAAATTGGATTAGATGAAGCACTAAATTAAAATATAGGCAATAACCTTGCATTTTGAAGGAGATTTCCAGGTGAACATTTGGACTGAATCTTCACCAACATGCAAATAATTGTGCACGGGTACAATTTTTACAGGTACAATTTTTGATGTGCTCACATGTTAGTGATGAAAACTTACACCATGTCTGTACTACAAGATAACGTCCAATTTATTAAGGTCAATTTCTTGCCACCCGATTTTGCAAAGTCTATGATCCATGTCCCCACTGTGCGCGAAAATTCAACCTAGTTCAAAGAAGCGCATCCCCATTAGGGAGATTGCTGTAGACTTTGAGAGTGATGCACTATGGGTAGCTATCTCACAATGCCTGTGCCGTTTTGCATTCTGGGTTATGCTTCTGGTGCATGTTGAGACCAAAACTGGGCAGCAGGTGATTATAGATTCATGCTGTCAGCATCCCATAATGCACTCATCTACTCCTTCCCCTCTTGCTTGAGATCTATGAGAAACAGTCTTTTTGCATCTTTATGCGCCTTCGTTACCCACAGAAATGCCATAGCAGCATGAGCATGGCCCCCCTTGTGGATCTCGTGCATCAAAGCACTGTAATGTTGATGTCTACCTTGGTGCGCCCAGTAGTGCAGGTTTTTTTTTTTAGAGTGTAAGCATGGCACACTAGGAATAGGTTGAGGAGGAATCACCTTCGTCTCGGGGTGCCATGGGCATGCTGTACAGGCAAGCCCTGGCCTTGAGCGAATTGAAAACACAGCTGGTACTGGATCCTGTGGACACAGTGGAATGCCATTTCTGGTGCCATGAGACAAGCACAGACCGGTGGGAGCGCTAGTACTGTATGTATGGGGCGATTGGCACTGGCTGCAAAACTTCCAAATGCACAAGGCCACTTTCATGGAACTTTGCAAATGGCTTTCCTCTGCCCTGAAGTGCAGGAACTCCTGAATGAGACCCACTCTGACAGTGGAGAAGCATGTGGCAGTTGTCCTGTGGAAGCTTGCAGTGCCAGACAGCTACTGGTCAGCTTGGAATCCATTCGGAATGGAGAAATCTACAGTGGGAGCTGCTGTTGTACAAGCAGCCAAAGCAATCAATACCACTGTGCTATGGAAGGTAGTGACTCTGGAAAATATGGATACCATAGCGGAGAGCAAGCTGCCTTGTGTTCCTGCTGTAATGAAGTTACAAGGGCACACACCAAAGGAGATTCATCGTGGAGCCTAAAATCTCTTGACCTACAAATACAATGGAGATGTATTCTGTGCAAGGCTAAAGTTGTGCTTTAAAGTGGCCATTGGACAGCAGGTACACAACAGAGTTCTCAAGGGATCATCTAGAATTACATGATTTGGCAGCAGGCATAGTAAGGAGTCTGCCAGGGCACAATCCTGTGGGTGGGACGGGGGATGGCAGGGTCAGGGCAGTGGATAAAGAGTCTTTCTTCTGTCTGCCATGCCCCACTTCCCAAGAGTGCAACATTCCCCAGAAGCCCAGGGGCAGGAGGGAGGGATGGGATGAGGTCTAGTCATGCTGGTAGGGCAGGGCTTGTGTGGGTTCCCTCCTCCATGTCTGCCTCTCCCTGCTTTCTGGAAGAATGCTGCTTTCTCATCCCGCAGGAGCCATGGGGCAGGAGAGATAGAGGGAGTGCCAGAGGCTGAAGCCATGCTAGCAGCAGAGGCAGGCGCTAATAGCTTCCCCTCCTCCTTCATCCAGGTTACCATGTGAGGTATCAGTCTTCTCCAAATCACGCAGTGATAGGGAGCTGATGCTGACAGACGCCTGGGCCTTGTGCTGCAATGCTTTGTGCTGCAGTGATGCCAGACCACTTAGTGCTGGCTTGGTGCGGGAAGGTGTCCTATTGTGGAGGATGGAATAAGGCAGCCTCCCACAACCTTGTAAGAAGGGTCAAAGAGTTCCTCAGAGAGCTTCGTGGAGTTATGCAGGGAGGGTTTCCATTCCGTCTTCTGACATGTCAACAAGTTGTTCTGGGCCCCCTGCACTGTGTAGGCACAGAGTCGCCATACATCACACCCAATTGCCTTAATCCAAGAAAAAAATTGTGAATTCACCAGAAATGCCCTGCTGGGGATCAGTGCCTAAATTGTGAGATGTCCTGGGAGGAAGGGACTGGCTCCAAATGGATTAAAAGGTTTCGTGGCTCACTGGCTGGCCACTTCTCTCATTGTCCACCACCATCATCCTGTCCTCCATGCTTCTGCCTGGAGTGTCTTGGGCGGACTCTGTGATCTGGCTTGGGAAGCTGGTCAGGTTCCCCCCTAGGATTGCATGCAGCTCGTCATAGAAGTGGCAGGTTTGTGGTGATATACCAAACTGTCCGATTGCCTCCTTTGTTTTGTGATAGAACTGACTCAGCTCTTTTATTTTAACATGGAACTGCTGGGAGTTCCTGGAGTATCCTTTCTCCACCCGGCACTTTGCTATCTTTGTATAGCTATCAGTGGGTTTTTTGCTGTTTCAGAGCTTAGAGACAATGGATTCCTCCTCCCACGCCTTGATGAGGTGCAAGAACTCCTGCACACTCAATGCTGGCATTCTTTTGCGCCCCTGGGAACTGGAGCTCATGGAACTCGAAGGTCATGGTGGTTGTCAGTCAGGATTTCAGGGTTATCCCAGTGGGTTCCTGACAGGTCCTTTGCTCCGTCGGTGGTGATAAACTTCATTACAGCAGGAACACGAGGCAGCTGAGCTGTACTCATAACACTGGGAAGTTAAATTCAGCAGCACACGTATGCCAATGTACTACGCTGATGGACAGCATCAGCACATGTGTTCTGTCCATCACACGTATGCTCAATGTTTCCTGGGGCTTTTCCTATTCACCTGGAAAGCAGTAGAGGTGCAAGTTCAGGCCAGAGCGGTTAAATTATGGCACTGTGAGATGCCTTCCAGAGGCCAAGAATCTTGACTTTCTCAGCACAGTCTAAACTACTATGAATTCGACTATGCAAGGTTGAATTTAGTATTACTCCTTGTGAAAAGCATGAATACCAAAATCAACTTTAGCAGCCCTTAAATCTGACAGAATGGTCTTGATATTGTGGACTCATTGTTTAAAAAATCAATCTTACTCTACTAAATTAGACCTACATTCCTAGAGTAAACCGGGCATTAGAAAATCTGTCCCACTTCCGTCCTTAACATTTCTGATTTCACGATGTTGCCAGATTGTCGTCTCTACCCCTACAATTTTGTAATCTTGTAAAATTGTTAGGGATTTGGAATATGTCTTTATTAAGAAATGATTTACAAAGTAAACTGTTTTCATCAAAGGAAATTGTGACATTTGTACCTCTGATGTCCTGATTATCAGCAAAATGTAGATTAGAGCATGATGCCATACTAATTTATTTTTGCTTTCTCTTCCCAGTTCATTGGTTGAAGAGTTTAGAAAGACACTTTGTGCTTTATGGCAAGGGAGCCAAACTGCATTTAGCCCAGAGTCTTTATTTTACGTCGTTTGGAAAATCATGCCAAATTTTAGGTAAGTTCCGTAAGACAAAGGGTCGTGTTGTTGACTGTAACTTTATGCCATCTGTGCCCTAATCTGGCTCTTGGAAAAAACTCCTTGAAGCCTCCCCTTGTGCCCAGAAGTATAACTTTTCAAATGTGACTTTACTTTAATCTAGAAGACATTCTTTCATCGAGATAATTGCTTGTTCCCAATATGTACACTACATATAGTAGAGTCAAAGATAATTTTGATGAGTAATGGCTTACATATAGGGGAAGGAGTTCAGCAAGAATAAGGAATGTACGGAATCCAAACTTTTGGCTATGATAGGAATGGTATTAAAAAAAAGTACAGATGCCATAAACCTTATGTAAAACATACTGGGCAAAACTTCCTTGATTCTCAAAACATTCTAGCCTTTTCCAATGTAATTCAAAGTAAGGTCTGTAAAAGTCTATGGGTGTTACACACACTGTCAAAAAAAAGTTACCCAAGTAAATCGAAGTATCATTCCTCTCCAAGGTCTCCCTGTCCTGGCCCCCTGAACCTCTTTCAAAGGAGCACTGAAACCTGTTAGGATTTGTGAAGGTAAGTTGCTCCATGTTCTCAGGTAGTAAAGATGTTCTGTTATCTGTTACATCTCCAGCAGTGCTGAAAAGATGCTGTGAACTCACATGCTTAGCTGAATAACCCAGATAGTAAAAGGCCATCTTTAGTATTCTTCACACTGCCTAATGTGTGTTTTACTGGCTTACGAGAATCAAGGAAGTTTAATACCAGCAGCTTCAAGCAGTGGCCAAAACATTCTATGCATAAGAACATCTCTGATATCTTTGACGAGTTACCCCATTACTAGTAATAAACCTACCCTACAGGTCTTGTGTGACTGAACAGCGAAATCTGTTCTCTAGCAAATTTTCAGCACTGTGGGTTCTGTCATGGCTTTTAATATAAAGTGCTGCCCTCTTCTGGGAATTTGGCGCTTTTAGGGGAGAGGGAGAATTTGTGACCCACTGGTAACGTTAGCTGTCTAGGAACATTTTATTGAAAGGTATTAGTTGTGCACTCTGCCTTCCTTCAGCTATACCTGCCCCTCTATTGTGTGAAACAAAATAATGCAGCAAGCCACATGGAGAGAGGAGTCAGCCAATGCAGTATGTTCCCCTGCATTTGGAGAGGGGAGGAGGCAGAAGCCTTGGTGCAAGGGGGGAAATAGAAGTTCTGGGTTGAGTTGAGCCATGCTGTGGAAGTAAGTTACTGGTGTTCTGTTTATAACTGCAATGTTAGCCAGCTCAAGAGGGTTACATGTGGGATGGACAGAGTTGGAGCTGGTGGAATAAGAGGAACAAGTCAGCTATGCTGCTTGTTCTTGCACAGGGTGGAGAGAAGGGGAAGCCTTGGAGCTGAGATTTGGTTGGTTAGTTTTCCCATGAATCTCAGTCTTTGAGGTTTTAGCTAACTGGCATCTGCTCACCCTTTTCTTATAGGCCCTGTCTCCATAATGGAAAAGTATAACATAGTGGAAAACAACTGAAATTGCTGATATTGCAGTGTAGATCCCTCCAAATCCATGTGGGGACAGGAAAACGGCTCATGGCTAGAAATTGCATATTGTACTGTTGTGGTGGGATGATAGCATGCAGCGGCACACCACAGTTTGCTGTTTCTTTGCTATGAAAGCTTAATCTCTGAGCAGTCTAATCTGGCAAGCCTGCTGCACACTGAGAGAGCTTCATAGCCTCTTGGTGGGTTGAAGTATGTTTATAATGCTTCATGAATTGTGAGGGGCTTTCCCCCTGATGATTGCTTCTTTTGTATCACATTTTGCTGCCCTGGGAATGAGAATGTGGATAGGCTTGAGTGAATTGGGTTCTGCTATATTGCAAAACACGATGTCTCTGTGAGAAGCCGTGTTCTCCATTAGAGGAACTTTGGTCATTTTGTTTTATTGCACATATTTGTACTTGGGTGAACAGAATAAAAACATTACTAAGTGCTACATTATATATGTAAACAACAATAAAGCATTTACAAATCAAATTTCATCACATTTCACTTCAAATATATATCCGTTTCATTGACAGTGTTCTTGCGGATAATGCTATTCCCATAAATTTTCTTTCTTCTGCTAAAAGTCTGCTAAGCTATTTAAAATGTAGCTAGATCTATTTAAAAAAAAAGTGTTTCCTTCATTAACTCAGTAACTTCTAATGACACTTTCTGCATTTAAACCACTCAAAGAATTTTGCCTTCTTCATTTGTTCTGGAGATATACAAGCTGTACTGACATTAAATATCTTTTGTTTAGTATCTATACAAAGTTAACTTGCAGATAGCTCATCCTTTACCAGATAATCTTTTTATTTCAGAATTTCATCTCTAGTGACCTGATGATGATAAACACCAAACAGGAAAATGACATTTTAGAAACTTTAGTTTTTTAGTATTAATCAATTTAATTTCAAAATGTTTATTTACTGCTGATTTTAATAAATCAAACTCTATGGGGTAACACTTTGGAACCACTGTTCTGAAGGGTTCTTACCTCTGTTTACATCTTGATTGCATAATTGTTGCACAGTATTTACTGTATTGTAACAAAAATTACCCTGAATATTTGGATGAAACACTTCATTGTCCCACCAATGATATAAAAGGAATTGGAGCGGGAGCCAAGCTGATATTCTTAGGAGTTTGTAGACTGGCTTCAGCTTGATCTAGCACAACCATAGTCTTCTCTAAAGGTTCTGAGTCATGCCGGCCTTCATTTTCATGGTTACTAGCAGATGATTCTTAATATTTATCAGAGCTCTGCCTTTCGCTGCTGCTGTGTGATGCTCATTGTAACTGCTGGTTTAGAGCAGTGTTTCTCAACCTTTTTTCAATCAAGTACCCCCTTAAAAAGTACAATCCAGTACCTGCAGTTTTCAGACACACCATTTTTTTTCTACCTTTGCAACACATTTGTTTAAACAACTTAATCATAGATGGGCGGGCGATAAAGTTTTTGGGTGTAAAAAGTACAAAAAGAATAAAGCCCTATAAAACTTAAAACAAAAATTCAGTTTTCCCCAAATTTCAGTTGTGTTGATGAACCCCCTCCCCCCAGACTTCTCTCGAGTACCCCGCTAAGGGTACTCGTACCACTGGTTGAGAAACACTGGGTTAGAGGAAATGGTGCTTGCTATGCTTGTTTGGGACAAAGCAGGGAGGCTTATTTAAGGTTTGAGTGTTTATTCACTTGCACCTTGGCTAAGCTTTTGTAGGAAGCTTGTGTGGAGTGACTGCATTCTGTGTAACATATAGCTCTCCTATGGGCATGTGTCAGCTTGACTAAATTCTAAGACAATGGTTCTCAAGCTTTTTGGCCTGTGGCAAGGTTCCCTGTGAGCTGCGCAGCCCCACAGCTGATTAATGAGACCCACCCTGCCAGAGGCTCAGGTCTCTGCGCATGGAGCTGCCTGGCTGGGGGAGGGGCGCGTCTCCTTGCAAAGCCACACATCCTGTGCAGTGGGAAGCTGGTGCTGATGCTCCATCCTCGCGAGGGGAAGGTGGCATTGGAGCACTAGTGCTGGCTGATGGAACTGAGCCTCATGCTGCGACCCATCTGCAAGGCAGCTGCAGACCACTAGTGGTCCATGGTCTGCACTCAGAGCCAATGCTCTAAGATGTGTTCCATGCTGTGACAGTTTTGCATAGGCCAGTGGCTCTCAAGTGCGGTCTGTGGACCACTAGTGGTCTGCAGCCGCCTCCCAGGCTGGAGCTCAGTGCTCCCCCCACAAGGTGGGGAGTCCGCACTGCCTCCCTGCTGCATGGGGAAAGTGGAGAGGCACTTCCCACCCCCTACTGGCACCCACCCTCCTGGCCAGACACCCTACCCCAAACCTCCTCCTGCACCTCCCCCTTGGCCCTACACCCTACTCCCAGCCTGTTTCTACCCTCTACCTTCCACACAGACCTCGCATATTTACCCCATCCTGCACCCCACCTCCAGCCCAGATCCTGCACCTCCATCCCTATCTCACTCTAGCAGCCTTGTCCCATACACTGAACCCCTAACTTTTGTCCACACCCTAGAGCCTAAAATCCACTCTGGAACCCCAGAAAAGTAAATCTGGCCTATGAGAAGACCTGAACCTGAGTCCTCCCTGTGCCTTCCTGGCACCCTATGGAGCTGGTGCACCAGAGAGTGAGGTGTTTCAGTTGGGGCCCACATCGTTGGGGGTTTTTGCTTCTCGCTTGTGTGGTCCCCAATTGATATTTCTGTAGGTCAGTGGTCTCTGACCCTAAAAAGTTTCCCCACCCCACCCATAAATAAAGAAAACATTAAAACCTTTTTTTGTTGGACATAAATTAGTGTATTTCTTTATTTAAAATGAAGTTTGATAAACTGACATGAGTTAAAACACTTAATCTGTTTAATAATTTAAATTAAACCATTCTCCCCAGCTGCAACATTAGCAAAATGGCTCTGGTGTAATTAATGGTGAGTTTCCATTAGCAGCTGATGGTCCATGGAAAGGTTTGCATTGAGCTAGTTGGGCCACAGACCAAAAAGTTTGAGAACCACTGGCATAGACACTGCCCCTTCTGTTCATGAATGTAGAAACTGCCACTCCTCCCACTCAGTCACGTAGTATCCTAGTGGTAACGGCATCAGTTGCTTATATGAAATAGTGGTACTATAGGTCATGGATTTTTACCTTAGAAGTGAAATTTAAAGGACCAGAATTGCAACAAGCGAAGCTCTGTGCTGCCCCATGGTTTGGGACCTTCAGTACTAAACCTCTGAGGGGGAGTCACACTTCTTACGTGGCAGAATGCTTCTCTTCTCTCCTCCCCCCCCCCCCCCCCCACACACACGCGCGCTTCCTTTGGGGCTGGGTGCTTGGAGTCTCATGACACATTCGTTCAGATTCCTCTTGACTTTCCTTGAGTTGTTACATCCTTTAGCTTACTGGTTCATTTGTAAATAGCTGTTTACCTGACTGCTGTTGGCTTTCCACAGCCTAATTAGCAGTGAAGTACATGCTTGTTGTTTCTTGCATGGGCAATGTCTTTCTGTTCCTGCTTTCACTGTACTTCTGAGACTTGCAGGAGCTTCCATGTTCAGTAGGGTAAGCTCTGAGTCCAAATGTAGTAAGAATTATGCCTCAAATACATTTCTTCACTGAAATGTTGCAAGATTACTCAGAGTGGAGGTTGAAACCCCTCCATACATTCCTAAGCATTGTTCCATAGCCCATTTAGAGAGGGGGGATATATCCCTTTTTCAAAGAGCTCCTGCCATTACTGCAGGAGGCTTGTGGAGAGCACTCGGCCTTGGAATGACAGCCTTAGAGAAATGATGGGTTTGGTGTCTGAGGAAAATCTGCCCAGAACTGTGGTCCAAACACTATTGAATCTCTTAGATGCCAAAAAATGTGTTGTAAACCCATGTCTTCGCAATCCCAGATTCTAGAACATTATATACATCATTTGAATAGTCGCATGAGAACATCATAAACTGCAAATCTGCACAATGTGAGCTTCAGTCCTTATATGCCCCCATTTTCCTAATAACTATGACTGCCACATCCCTTCATAATCCACCATACAACAAACAACCCTGTACAAATGGAGTGACAGCCTGATAACCAGCAAACCCAAAGGTGAAGGGAGTGATTGTGCAGAAGCATCAAAAAGGACCACCTCCATCTGCTACTGTTCCCTTTTAGGTTGCTCCCAGCTAGCTATCCAATCCGGTGCCAGCCTCCAAATGCACATAGATAGGTTCACCATGGGTCAGCAGTTGCAGTGGCCTGCCCCATCCTGCAATATAGGCTAGCCAGGAAGGTCCAACTCTCCTTGCAGCGCCATAGTGAGAGTTATTGCCTGTCCCTTGTCAAAACTGTTCAAGAGGCAAATTGACCTGATCTCTGTTACACACAGCTGAATACATAGTCAGTTATTGCTCAGTGTCCAGCACTTCTTCGTACTGTTTAAAAAAAGCCAACAAATTTTGGTTGTAAATCTAAAAACTTTTAAAAATATTTGGTCAAGAGGACTTTATTTGGACTTTGTGGTTTTGAGATCGTATTGCAGTCTGATCTGACCTGCTTGCTTAGCTTCTTCAGATGTATTCACTGCACGCTTTCAGAGATTGGTTTGGAAATTGTTTCCTAATACACTTGTTCATGCAATTTTTATACTTTGGCTGTATCCTGTAAGATAATGAGTAACAGGCTATTCCTGTGGTTTGAATTTTGGAGCTACTTTGAACCAATACGTCAGAAACAAAGATGTGGTCTCTTTAAATTCACTGAATATTTTTGTATTAAGGGGATACCAGCAACAAGATGCCCATGAATTCATGCGTTACCTATTGGACCATCTACATCTGGAACTCCAAGGTGGCTTTAATGGTGTTTCCCGCTCTGTAATTTTACAAGAAAATTCAGGTCTCTCTGCAAGCAACAAATGTTGCATGTAAGATATTATTTTGATTCCTTCAACAACTTACAGCCAAGAAGGGGCTCCATGTGTGTATCAAAGTTTCCTTGAGGAGTGAACTACCCTCTGGCATCAGTAAGAAGCTAAAGTAATAGCACAGTGTGCTGCCTGTTAGTCAAAGCACTTAAGTCTTACTGTGTGTCTGGAAATACTACACTTCCTGAATAATTTGTCCATGTATGCTCTGCTAGACTGAAAACAGCACTTAGACCAAAACATTGATTTTGCTTAGGCAGGAATGTTAACAGTCAGTTCAGCCTGGATTCTGGTCACTTTTTACGTTAACATTAGCTGAGAGATACGTCAGTCCTGAGCTGTGCAGGAAAAGGGATTACATGTTAAATGGACCTGAGCAGGGCAGGTGAGTACTGCATAGGCTTCCCTACAGTATGTTCCTAGCGTCCCATGGCCCACTTTTAGTTAGTTCTGTCAATATAGCTGCTTTGTTCTAGCCGTGTGCTCTTCAGAACAAAATAACATTAGTCATTAGGTTTCTTGGTTCATACAAAACACATGCACCACAATTAGCTATGTCTAAAACTCCCCTCAGAGTGGACTAGAAAATGTTGCAGCATTGATTTGAGAGATGTCATCCAAAATCTTCAGTCCTCAGCTGATCTCAGCCTGGTAAAACTCAGTGGGACTTTAAAGCCAGCTTTGTCTGGAAAAAAAAAGTCTGCCCCACTGAAACCAGTGTACAGATAGTGCTGTTAATTTGCCTTGTATGAAAAATAGACAGTTTATTAATCGGGTCTAAAGGAGGAGGAGGTGGCTTATACTCTCACAACACTAGTTTTCTGCAACTTGGCAGGTGGCTGGAAACCTCATGATATAAACTAGCAAATCGTTCTGTCCCCAGTTGTTAATTTCTATTGTTCTTTGGCTTTAATGTCTTCTGGGGTAAGATCAGGAGAAAGCAGTTAGCCTGAGGCTTTGTACCAGACAAGTACAAGTTGAATGAATAGATGCTTTTCCTTGCCTCAGCAGGAAAACGGTTCCTTTTTTTCATATAATACTGTACAGGCAGTCCCCGGGTTACGTACAAGATAGGGACTGTAGGTTTGTTCTTAAGTTGAATTTGTATGTAAGTCGGAACTGGAGTCCAGATTCAGCCGCTGCTGAAACTGACCAGCGGCTGACTACAGGAAGCCTGAGGCAGAGTTGTTCTGCCCTGGGCTTCCTGGAATCAGCCGCTGATCAGTTTCAACAGCGGCTGAATTTGGACGCCTGGGACAGAGCAGCTGGGGTGCTGCCGGGTAGGTCCCCGCAGCGCTGCACCTCAGCGCTGCGGGGACCAACCCGGCAGCACCCCAGCTGCTCTACCCCAGGCATCATCAGTGAGAAAAGCCTGGTCTGATGGGGGGGGGGGGGGGGGGGAGAGCGCACTAGCTGCGCTCCCGCCCCCCCCCCCCCCCAATAGACCAGGGAGACGCGGGTGGCAGGACCGCCGAGACGCGCTGCGGTCCCGCCCGCATCCTCCGAGGCTTTGCTCCGCGTCTCCCTAGTCTGCTGGGGGGGGCTTCCCCCCCAGAAGACCAGGGAGACGGGGAGCAAAGCCTCGGAGGACGCCGGCAGCGGGACAGCCACGGCGCGTGTGGGCTGTCACCGCTGGCTGCGTGTTCCGCGGCTTTGCTCCGCGTCTCCCTGGTCTGTTGGGGGGGGCGGGGTTCCCCCCCCCACCCCCAGCAGACCAGGGAGACACAGAACAGCTTTTCTTGCCCCGGAGGACACGGGCGGCAGGACCGCAGCGCATCTGGGCGTCCCCCCGCTCCCGTCCTGCGAGGCAAGAAAAGCCCTGTTCGTAACTGCGGATCTGACATAAGTCAGATCCGCGTAACTCGGGGACTGCCTGTATTATGGAAACACGTGGTGCAGACAGCAGTGCTGTTTTGACCTGATTGAGTTAGCATCTCCTATGTTGGAGCTTTTAAAACAACAAAGCTTTTAAGTGCCATATGAATATACAAAAGAACGACGACACAACGTTTAGCATGTTCTTGCAATGTAAATATTTTGAAAGTGGCTTAAATGGGAGGAAACCTGCTTACAAAGCCCTAATGATATTCAGTTAAAAAGTAGGGAGCATGTTCAAAGCGAAAATACACCCCGATTGACTTACCTTCTGACATGTTTATTCAAGTAGTTGTTACACAACAAACAGCTCTTTAAAGATAACATCCTTATAATACTGTTACAATTGTGTGCTCTCTTGAGAGAATGCAGCGTATGTAAATATAGCCTTGACAAAGATTTGGGATGCTTATCTAGCTTCTTATGAATGCCTGTATAGAGTACAGATTCCAGTTCCCTCTAGGTTTCCCATATCTTTGTTGTTCTCAGTGGTTGCTCCATGGAATCAGTGATGTGTGAAAAGACCATATAAATGAACCCAATTCTTGTTTATTAAACCCAAACTGCCTGATGATTTTTTGGCAGGTTGTAAGCAATACAAATATTTCACATGCTAAAATTATTTCACATGCTGAAATGCAGCCTAAAGCAGAATTTCTGATCAGTTTCTTTCCGTCACGGTTTGTTTAGAAATGGAGCCTCTACTGTTGTCACAGCTATATTTGGAGGCATTCTTCAAAATGAAGTAAACTGCTTAATATGTGGGACTGAATCAAGAAAGTTTGATCCATTCCTAGGTAAGTTATCTTTCTCCTACAAAGTATTTACTCGCGCTTTAAAGCTTGAATCTTCATGTATCTAAACAATATGTGGCCAGGTTGAAATTGTACAATGTAAGACTTCAGTAAGAACTAAGGTTTGTTTAATTTTGATCTAATAAATTCAATTCTGTTTTTCTTTCCAAGACCTTTCACTAGATATTCCAAGTCAGTTCAGAAATAAACGAACTAAGAACCAAGAAAATGGACCAATATGCACACTACGGGGTAAGAGATTGTGGTGAGTGAAACCTTGGTTCCACTGAAATCAACAGAAGGTTTTCAACTTCCTTCAGTGGAACCAGGATTTCACCCCAAATGTTAGTACCAATCTAGTTGCTCATGAGCTGACTTTTTTTGGGGAAAAAATCCCGCTGTGAATAGTGGGGATTGGTTTTTCTCGCAACATGGGCTGAAGGACCTGCTGGCACAGAGCCCCTCAGCTCACCTCAGCCACGAGGCTCTATGCTGGCAGCCAGCATGTCCTTCAGCCCGCAGTGCAACGTGATAGTGCCTTTGGGGGGAGGGAGAGATTTTATTTCTTGTTAGAGCCCAAAAGTAACTATTTTGAGAATTGTGTGGATCCCGTTTAAAATGGAACTTTCACTGAAACAGAGAGATACTCTTCACTTCCCCCCCATCAGTGTGCTTCAGCAGTGATCTGGAAGGGTTAGTGGACACTTCAGCCTCCCTGTCTGTCCAGTCCTTGGCTTTTATGGAGAGAGTGCCTGCAAACGTGCTAATTAGAGCTAAAGAACAGCACAGGATGGGTAGCTGTAAACAAACTTTATGGGACCATGGGAAAGCTGGCCACATCCATGATATGTGGACATCCAGCTAACAAAAATCATGCCAGACCACAATGTTGACCAGTGTGTGTCAGACTGGAGAGGTTCAGCCTGTAAAAGTTTTATTGGATAAGCCGATTTTTAACAGCTCAGAAGGTTTTTAAACTAGTGCATTGAATTATCTTCCTTTTAGATTGTCTTCGCAGTTTTACAGACTTGGAAGAACTTGATGAGACAGAGCTCTATATGTGCCACAAGTGTAAAAAGAAACAGAAATCCACCAAAAAATTCTGGATACAGAAACTACCAAAGGTTGGTGCAAATGTCAAAGATCAGCGTGTGGTGAAACTTAAAAAAAATTACGAACTTGACCAGTAAATGTATGTATGTAACCATAATCCAAGCTTAACAAACTTTTGTATATTTAATGTTATAGGTGCTATGCTTACACTTGAAGCGATTTCACTGGACAGAATATCTGAGAAACAAGGTTGATACATATGTAGAATTTCCCCTCCGGGGCCTAGACATGAAATGCTTCTTATTAGAGGTACAGAGACTCTTACACGTATATATGTAATGGAAATGTATTCTCTTTTATTACATATTCTGGAACAGAGAAGTTGCCAGTTTACTTTTTAAAAGCTGTTTTCTCTTTGAACTGCAGCCAGAGAACAGTGGCCCAGAAAGCTGTCTCTATGATCTTGCAGCTGTCGTTGTGCACCATGGCTCAGGGTATGTATGCTGAGTGAGCCTAAACCTGGGGGGAGGTACGGCTTACTGAAGGGAACTACAGATTCCTGTTGACTTCATTGGAGGACTTCACCCCAAATGTGCATTTGGTTCTGTTAGCAACTACATTAACATGGACAGGGCTCGACAAACCAATGAATCCATTTGCCCGTGGCGAGTAGATTTCAGCCGGTCTCTCCGTGCGCACCCCCATTCACCAGCACTTCGCGCATGCACAGTGTGGGGCTGGCGAGTAGCTCTTGCCAGGGTTTGTCAAGCCCTGAACATGGATACAAAAAGGAGTGTTATGTTCCAGTGGTACAGGGTTCTAAAATGTGAATTGTTCGAAGTAACAGTTGGAAATCTGATACTTTTTGAAACTGAGGCTAGTTCCTTGCTACTTTCAAATTGGAAGGTAAAGCAGTTCTTGACAGTAGTATTGTTCCTATCCATTTAAACTCTGAGAGGGCCTGTGGCCCAAAAAACTGATGCTTCACTTTAGTCACTTAAAAATAAATGTCTGTTTCTTCTTTGTTCAGCTTGAAAGCACATGGAGAATTATGCAGAAGACTAGTCTTCATGTAGAACCGTGGTCCCCAACACGGTGCCCGCGGGCGCCATTTCCATGCGCCCGCCAGGTGCTCGGGGCTGGCCTGGCACCGGGCGCATGGCGGGGGGAGCGCCGGCCCCGGGTGCGCGGCGCAGGGTGGGGGGGAGCGCTGCCCCTGGCGGGCAAACGGCCCCGCCCCCCCGGCGCCCGACAACCTTGAAAGGTTGGGGACCACTGATGTAGAACAATGTAGACTTTAGGCAGGAAGAGGGATAGCAGTGGTCCCCTCCCATGGAACTGAGATCCAGTTGGGATGCTATGGAGTCAGATAATAGTTGTATTTTGAATTAAAAATATTTTTGCATCCCTTTGGCTACATCTACACTGCAGCGCTATTTCAGGATACCGGAGGTATTCTGAAATATCTATTCCGTGTCTTTTGGGTGTGCCTGTTATTTCAAAATATAACAGGCTCACTGTTCCGACATCCCTGTAAACCTCATTCTGAAAGCTACAGGTGCAGTTGTAGACACACACTTTGAGAGTCAGAAGTAGTGACATGATGACTTTCCTCCAAGAGTTTATGTAATCAAGTCCCAAGATTGAGGGATTAAGGAAAAGTTTTTTAGAAGAAACTACACTGTCTCCTAATAGCGTGTGTTCTTGCTGTTTTCATTAGAACTCATTGTTCTAGCTCAGTTGAATTGAGGGTGTTTTCAGCAAAAAATGTGTTTAAAAACATTCCCTCTAGTAGGCTGCCCTTGTTGCTTTCTGTTGAAGATGAGTAGTCTGAATTGGAAGTAATATTAAATCAAGCAGTCTGACTTTCAAATAGTCTTCATTAGCACTACCACAGAATGCCAATGACAGCTGTTTCCAAGTTGAGAAAACAAGACACAGTTGTAATGGACATCAGTATAAAATGAACATGGTTGGAATAGAATTAGATGGGCATGAACTATGAGGATGTATAAAATACAGCTGTGAGTCATGCAAGGGGGAGATGACCTGTCTTGAGGCATCATGGCTAATGAAACTTGGTTGTTGGAACAAAGATCCAAGAGCTGTGTAAAATAACTTCAGTTAGTTTCAACTGTGCTCATGGTGATAATTTCCCTGTGTGTGTGGTTTGAAATCCTGTAACTCATGCAGGGTTCAGCTAGAAGAAGTGGGAAGGAATTCTGAACATAAAATTAAATGACAAGAACGTGGTAAAACTCAAATTTTATTCCTGTTTGGGGCCTGATAATTGCATTTATCTTAAATGCAATTGGACCTGGTCTTAGTCTTACAGAGGCAAAACTTGCTTTGCAGTTCATTAGGAGTTTTGACTGCAAGAGGACCGGAGGATTGGGCAAAAAGGGGTTGGATTATGCTAAAATTTAGATACCTTTCATGAAGTCCCAGAAAGGAAGTAATTTTATGTATCTCGTTAGTGTAAAATCTTGGCACCATTAAAGATGCTGTTGCATGAAGTATCTTTTTTACCCTTTAAACACTTTGGATTTAAGTTAACAATTATGGAGACTGTCCAGTCCCCCCAAACTTGCGTGAAGCCTTGTGATCAAATATAGTCAGTTACCACTTACCCTGTTGTAGCTCTGGACAGTGGAGAATTAAGTGATACATTTCTTTTTGTTGATTTCACTTTGTGTGTGTCATTGCTTTCAGTGTTGGCTCTGGACATTACACAGCCTATGCAACTCATGAAGGTCGCTGGTTCCATTTCAATGATAGTACTGTAACTTTGACCGACGAGGAGACTGTGGTAAAGGCAAAGGCGTACATCCTCTTCTATGTGGACCGGCAGGCCAAATCTGGATCTGATAAACTTTAATACCTCCTTTTAATCCTCACTTATCAAGTCCATCGGACAACACATTTCCAATTCTCCATAAATACTTGATCCAAGACTATTAATTTCATTGTGCACTTTTCAACTTCCTCGTGTGGGTTTTAGTTTTGTTGTGTCAATGGTAGCATTTGACTTATTGAACTTTGACACAAACTAACTTTTTTTTAGTTTTACCAGAAAACCTCAGCAGATATTTTGATTTGCTGCTTTAGTTGTGATAACTCAATTTTTATATAGTTTCATGAATTGCATAGTTATTTGACTTTTGTATTAATGTTTTCAGTTTTCACTTTCTAAAGGCACATTTACATCAGAGAAGCTTTGTATCCTCTTTTATAAGCAAGAGAAATGTGTTCCTGATTATGAAGAGCAATAGAATTTTATGCTGCTCTCTCAGCTGTTATGTAGATAAGATTGAATCACTTTTAAATCAAGGAATTGCTTGCACATACTGTTTGCCCCAGTGCAAGAAACTTAACAGTGACCTCTGAACAATCACTCTTTGCCTGCAGAAGAGATGAGATGTGGCATCATTAAGTAGACTGGGTAATTGCTGCTATTAATGTGTACCAAGGCTGCTGTCTTTCAGGACTCCTTGTAAATAAATAGTTGATTCAGTTGTATTTGTACTGCAAATTCAAGTATATCTCATTTGTACTTCATCCCCTAAAAAGAGACATTTAAATTATTACTCTAATATACGTCTTTATATGTGTTGTGGAATTTTAATTTAGTTTTTTTTAACTGAAATGGAATTGCTAGGGTGAGTTCTGAATTTTAGCATTTATCCCAATGTTTGATAGCAAGCACTTGCTTTTGAATCTAGCACACTCCTCGCCATTGGGCCACCGTCCCTTCTATAGTCTAAAATGAGAGCTGAATATGGGGGCTTCACACAGGAGAAGTTTTTTGTCTCAACAAAACTCCCACTTGCTTCTATCCTTTTCCAGCTTGATTAAAATCCCACTGTCTTCATTTAGGTCTGAAAGACAGCTTTGTTATGGGTTTGGAGCTAGACTTTTCATGGCATGTTGGCTAATCCAGACTCAGGGTCAAACTAGTAGGGAAGATGATGTATTTAAACCTATATGTGGGGATATTATAGCACAGTTCATGCAAATTGTGGAGCTAAAACATTGCCTTTTGAGCATAGGCCCTCACTGACTGCGGTATTTAATTAGTAGTCCAATATTTTTCATGGTCTCTTGACGAAAAGAAGAGACATGATACTAGGTCTGAAGTTGAAATGTAAGCCATCTGTTCTATTCAAGCCTCATAGCAGCTTAATGGAATAAGAATTCAGTGTTAGCGGCTAGAATTTCAGCTGGTCTAGTACTGCTAATAGAGAGGAGCCCAGTATAAATTGAATGACACCGAACTCAACTTATGCTTCTTTGTTTGCCTACTGCCTGCCAAGTCAGCTGCCCAGCCAGATCCCTCTGTGCTGATGGTCCCAAGAGTTTACAAACAGGTGTGTTTATATATAACTTTGTAAAAACATCTGCCCTTCCCCTGCTTGTATCTCTTTGAAGGGAAACTAGTTTGCAGTGAGGTTTTTTTAAAAACATGGTGTAGACGTGGCATGTATTTCAGTATTAGTTGACCAAGTCCCTCAGGAGACAGTTGCAAAAAAGTTTTAATTGCTGTTTGATTCTTCTCAGATGGCTTTGCCACCGTCTCTTACAAATAAATCTGGCTTTGTATAAAACTGCAGAAATGTTCAGTATTGCTAAATTAAATTGTATGAAACTATGTAAATTCTACACTTCCCTAAACCTAGTAGTGACTGTCACTTAATACATCAAGTGGCAGATAGATCTACCAGGATGTCTTTGTTATAGACCAATAAATAGATTATTCCTTGCTTTAAATTGTAGCCATCCGCTTGTTAATTACAATTTTTGAATCTTTGCAGCTAGAGCCTATGTTCTGATCAGAACCAGCAGCTGTTAAACACAATAAAAGGTAATTGGCAGAATTCATTATTTTTATAGTGAATGATGCAGTTTTTCAAGATGCAATTTTTGGCATTAAACCTTAAGACATTGACACTTGAGCTAGGTCTATATGCTACTTAAATTGTTGTTATTAACACACATATTAAAAATCATGAGAGGATCTGGACAGTTTCTTTAATTCTCAGTGAATTCATTAGTGCATATAATTCAACCAGCCCATGATGTAAATGTGCCTTTCTGTATTTTTAGGAATGTAAGTTTGTAAACTTCAACATTATCCCCTTATTTTAAAGGAGATTGTTTCTTTAAGTCATCAACTATTTTTGTCCAATTGTCTTACATGTTTCCTCTCAATAACGTTGTTCATGTATCACAATTGAATTGTCTTAGCTAGTGGCATACAGCATATTCTGTGTAGGACATGGCCATCACAACACCCTACAGTTCTCATGTTTGTTCTTGAAGCAGTTTCTGATGCAACTCAGGCATATGCTTCTGCAGGACAAGTACAGTGTAAATCCTTTGCTCATCTAGCTTACTCCCACTGCAAACACAGATGGACAGTATAAACAATGTGTTGTGGCAACACAAGTATTTCTCTTCCTGGTGGAGAACTTTACTTATCCACTGTATTCTAGTCAGTGTCAAAAAAACAAAAACAAAAAAAATCTGAGCACTGAACCAGTAACCTCTATTGCACCTGGCTCAGTATTAAATTTTTAACTGGTGTATCCTATATTTATCTACTTTGTTTGAGCAAGGGTGGGGGGGGTTAACATTTTCAGCCCAGTCTGTTTCTTTTTCTGTTCACTGCTGGTCTGACTGCCTTCTGCAAGCAAATGTTTTTTGCAGTTCAAGAACTTGGCTGGTATTCTGCAACAAAACTTGCCTACAAAAAGGTTGTCCTTGTGGTGGTGGGTGGGTGGGTCGTAGTTTAAAGCTGTGTCTACAATTAGGCGGTTTTTGTCAAACAAAATGGAGGAATTCCCAGTTCATCACTCCTGCTTCAGCCTATTGCATGTTGATTGATCATGCAGCATCACACAAACCTTTTACACGATGAGCCCCTGTGAGGAGTATATTCAGCGGGTGCTTTTCCCAGTGATCACTGATGTGGAGGGGCTTAAATCTTTCTTGATGGTACAGGGCACTGTGGGCCTTTGTCAAAAGCAGAAGCCATTTGTAAATGGATGGAAAGTGTGATGCTTGTGGTGTTCAGAAGTTTGCTTAATGCTGTTTCATTATTGATGAGTCTGTGTCTTAGTAATGAGGTAAACTGCACCTTGAAAACCCTAGTTCCATTGTGCTTTAGCAAGTACTGTAGTGCCATAGATGTAATTGTTTACCATTAAATTCTAATGTGTAAGTTTTGGTGAGGATCTTTGACTGTGCTAGTCTCCTGGTCTAGTGTGTGAAGGGGGTGAATGCACGTTACAATTCAAAATCCTCAAATATTTGTATGGAAAAAGTGCCATGGAAAGCTCCCTCTGCGGCCCAAGCTCTTCAGCATTGTGCTCAGAGTAAAACTGCGTTTTGGATGCGGGGCAGGGGCAGGGCTTTGTGCTCTCAAGAACTGAGAAGGGAATCTGACTTTTTCTTCACCTTTTGAAAAATAGGTAAGTAATCCCCAAAGCGTGTTTCCAGCGCCTGGTAGAGCCCTGGAGTGGGGGAGCCTCCAGCCTCCCGGGCCTGAGCAAAGCAAAGCCACAGGCTGGATTGGGCCCGCAGGGGCGAGGAAGTGGCTCTGTGCACTGCAGGGAAGCACTCTGGGCAGGCACCACTTTGTAGCTCCCGTTGGCTTGGAAGTGCTGCCCTGTGCAGAGGCACCTAGACCCTCAGGAGCCACACCAGGTAGGGGAAGCCCCTACTCCTGTGCCCTCCTACCCAGAATCTGCCCCCTCCCTTCTACCAGTCCCTTCACCCCTTCCCCACTCACCAGCAGTCCTCTCCCACATGCTTAACCCCTCATTTTTTGCCCCACCCCAAACCTAGGGGGACCCCACAAAATGCAGTAGCCCTATGTCTCCAGAAGAGTTAATCCATCTTTGTAAACTCTCTTGCCTCTCCCCTACTGTGGGGCTGGAGTTTGAGGGGGGAGTGTCTTTTTTTTCAGTGGGGTGGGGGGGGGGGCAGGCAAGGCACTGAGGGCTTGTTGGGGGGGGGGGGGGGTGGCCCTGACCCAAAAAAAAGTTCCCCAGCCCTGCAAGATTGAGTGACCGTCCACTTATCATTCCCCAGGCATATACATTTATATCCAAAGTAACACACCCAGGGCAGTGCCCTAACATAACTTTGTGCAGACCTGTTGACACTTTTTGCTGTTGTGAGTAAACAGGTGCTATTTATTGCCAAGTAAAAAGCTTTGTGTGGGTAACATTCCCTAACTCGTATTGCATCAGCCATCAGGTTCTTTGCCACTTGTTCTGGGGTTTGACCTCAGGGCCTTCATTTTTTTTAAATTCCTCTTTCTAGTTGCTGGGGGAGCAGACCCCTTTGCCCCCCACCACAAGCAACTGACACCTTCTGTGAAACAGGCATTACAGAGAGACACCTCCGTTGTAAATACTTGTATAGAAATGACTGGAATTCCTTGCAAAGAAGTCAGAGGGGTAGCCATGTTCGTAACTTTAAAAAAAAATAGTCCTTTTAGCACCTGAGAGACTAACACCTACAAGCAGATAAATCATGAGCTTTTGTAGGCAAGAGCTTCCTGGGGGGTTTGCCCATGAAAGCTCAGGAGCCCACATCTCTATTTGTTGGTCTCTCCAGTGCTGTAGGACCACTAGTTTTTGTTTCTCAGTATTATTAGTGCTCACAGAGCGACAGTTGAGAGCCCGCTTGGTTTTGGTTAGCATGCACCTGCTACTGGAGATTAGTACCCAAAATGGATCTATGCCAGGTGGACAAATACACACTCAGCACTGTGAATACACCTACCCCCTGCCCTCACGCTCTACAGTCTTTCTGGCAAGAAGGATTTGAAGGTGGGGGGGAAGGAAAGCACAAAATGCTCCTTGCAGTGCACCATGGCTACAGATGCTGCAAGGGAAAATCCTTCCACCATCAGTGCATGTGGTGGAATGGACACGAGCAACATCGGTCCAAGAACATCATCTTTACAAAAGAACTGTCCTGAGTTTTCATGCGCTGCTTTCTACTCAGTCGCCCTTTACAGGGGATAAGGCATGAACAATTCTGCCCAGCTTACGTCTTTTCTCCACAGTTAACTGAAGGTGCTTTTGGATCAAAAAGGCTTGAGAATGGCCATAAGGGTCTCCAATTATTTATATGTCCGGGGGGGGGGGGGGGAGGGAGGATTAGATGAAAGGCAAGGAAATTTGGGGACTAGCAGGAAAACCTTTCCTAGAGCAAAATGAATGCGCCGATATAAAGTCTCCTAAATGAAGTAGGAAGCGGCTCCAGTGCTGGATATTTTTAGACACCAAGTGGCCTGTGCCCTTGTAAATCCAACAACGGAACGATCCTGCACTCAGAGACTTGATTGGATTTTTTTCATCTAACCACCAGAGATTTCCTCTGCCTCTTCCCCGCTCCCTCCCCCAAACAAGCTGTGTTGTGCTACGCAAGAGCAAAGCTCACCTGTAAAAGCACCATGAATAAAGGTTGGGTCACACTTCAGAACCAGAGGGCTGTTTGCTGGCACCAACTGCAGCCCCGCCTCTGGACTTTTTGCTGTCAGAGATTAGCACAGGGGGCCGGCCCACCTGCCACAAGCAGCCTGCAAGCGACTTGTTACTGGTGTGGGGTGGGAGTTTAGTCTGGGGGGAGGGAGTGGCAGAGGGGTTCTGTATGTGCACATCCCTGGGGATGCCTCCTCCTTGGGGGGGGGGCTACTTTTGCAGAGCTGCAGGCTGGGTGCAGGGGTAGGGAGCCCCTTCCCCAGTACCCCACTGAGCTGGAGCCAGCGCTGGAGCCTCAGCCTGCAGGCAAATGGCCGGGCAGGGAAGAGAGCCTCTCCCCCGCTCCCAGGGGGCCTGAGAATCCCAGCGCTGCCCCCCTGCTGGTGCATGCACTGGGGGCACACAGATGTGGGGCAAGAGGGGGGATGAAGGGGGATGCGGAGTCAGGATGGGAGGGGGCATAGGGTGATGCAGGGGATCAGGCTGCAGGGGGAGAAATCATGGGGCTGAGGGGGGAGGGAGATACAATTATACGTTGCAGAAGCTGCACTTTCCTTTACGCCCCACTTCTTTTCCTCCCTCCCCAACTAGCTATTTGGCTGCATTCTCACCCCCTCACCTTTTCCAGGTTACTGCCCCTCCTGCCCCCAGTCTCCCTCTCCTGCTGCCAGACTCTCTTCCCTCCTTACCCCATCCTGCACCCCCGACATCGCACTTGGGGAAGTCCACAAACTCTAGAATCCCAGTAAAGTAAATCTGGCCTGTAGGAAGCCCTGAACCTCCGTCCTCCCTGCCCCTTCCCCATGGGGCTGGGGTGCTGGAAGAGTGAGGCGTCTGGGGGCCACATCAGTGAGGTTTGGGCGATTTAGAGAGGAGTTTTTTGCTTCCCTTGTGTGGTCCCCACTGATTTTTCTGGGGGTCAGTGACCCCCAACTCAAAAAGGGTTCCCCACCCCTACCATAAAGAAATAAAACATTGAAACTTTGTGTTGGACATAATGTTTTCATTTAGCAAACTCATTTTAAATAAAGTAACAAAATTAAAATGCTTAATCTGTTTAATAATTTAAATTAAATAGTTCCCCCCTGCTGCAGCACTAGCAAACGAGCTCAGGCATAATTATATAGCTAATGGTGAGTTTCCATTAGCAACTGGTAGTCAGGGGAAAGGTTTGACTTGACCCAGGTGGTCTACAGGGTGTGTAGTGGGGAGAGCCCTGTCCCCAGTCCCCCCCCTTCCCCGCAAGAGCAGAACAGCCCAGGGCAGGAGGGTTAAATTTTAGCAAGCCACTTTGGAAAGGTTGCTGACCCCTGCATTTAGCTCCCCCCCCCCCTTCAATCAATCTATCCCTCCTGCTTGCCTCATTCAAGGGCCAAACATGGCTCTATCAACAGCTTAATCAACACCACTAAAAACTGCTTAAATCATACTAAGTAATTTATCCCATTGCTTCACAAGGTTCATTAATATTCACATTAATTGCTTCACACAGACATTAGTCCATTAATGAGATTAGCATTTTAATTCAGGCAAAAATTGCTACAGTGTCTTTGTGAAGGGCTTAGTAAACTTTTTTCATTTTAATGGAGAATAACTTAAATGACTGGAGCTGTTCAGAATAATTTCCCTATTACAACACAGTGCTAGATCACAAATTATTTATCTTAAAATGCAATGACACAGCAGCAAAGCAACTGACTCGCCCGCTGGAGACGGGTTTGCAGGGCAACCCCAAGAGAACTGAAGGCATGGACATAGGGAACAGCAGACATTTTCTATAGTTCTCAAGGTAAGTTTTAGATTGAGGATGTAAATGGAAAGCTGAAAACCTTTTGAGAAGTGTCAACATGCCAGTCTATTTACAGATTGTTTCCAATCACTTCAGATTGGTTTCTTTGAGTTTGTTTTACTATATGCCTATTGGACAACACAAGCCCATTATCAGTACTACCTCACCTGGCCCTGTTCCAATAGGCAGTGTTTTCTAAGGTAGCTAAACAATAATTTTGAGAGTCTCCGAGTTTTCACTGAAGACAGAGGCCTGCACAGCTTTTCCTTTGCAGCTGTGGCTACTAGGAGTTCATCTGAACTGCCTCTGGCCCTTTGCATAACCTCAGGATTTACTCTGAGGAAAGCAATTCCTTTTAAGGAAACATCTGATTTAACTCAATTGCTGCTTTTCTGTGTGGCCATTCCATTCCCCTAGACAAGAAATGGAGCAACAGTCTGATGCACAGGGGACTCTGAGCCGCTTCCTTTTTTTAACTTCTGTGCCAGTTGTTGGCCAAAAATAAACCCCATTCCACAACCATATATGTTCAACCACCCAGTGGTGATTATCAGGCCTGCCAGGTCCCTACGGGATTGTTGTTGGTCCATTTGCCAGGATACACTGTCCTATTTCCTAAACACACAGCTCTGCCCGAGCTATGCACATAACCCAGCTGAACTGGGAATGCCTTCTGCATCTATTCTCTTTCCTGGACAAAAGTAGTAGAAAGAGTTTAGCCCAGACCTGTCACAAATTGCTTGAAGTGTTTCAGGATCCGTTACTATGGTCTGTGCTGCATTTCCATTCTCCTGTGGAATTAAAGAAGAATAATTTTCTCTTGGGACCAGCTTTACGGTACCTGTCCATCTGCTGGCATTCAAGCAGAGTCAAGGTGTGTAATATTGAGGACTGGATGAAAAACACATTCCAGAAAGACATCTGTCGCACGCATGAAAATGTTGTTAATTATTTTTTAATACAAGTTTGCAACAGGTATGTTCTCGGAGTATGAAATTGTATATCAAATGTAAAGCTTAAATTGAAAGCATTGAAGATTTTAATTGTTTACAGATCCTTTCTAGAACAGAACCCTGACACTTTCTGCTTTGGAGCCCCATTATTTAGTTTTAGTTGCTGGGGTTCCCTCAGCTGTTACTTGCTTGACAAATGTATGTGATATTTCTAGAGTGCTAGTGACATTGCATGCTAAGAAAAAGAGTGGCTAAGGAGCTATTTCATAGCACCATTCTGTGAAGGACAAAAATAGCTTCAGAAATAGAGCAAGAGATTGAATCCCTAAGAAATGGAGATCCTTTTTATTGAGTAAAACAGACCTCTCTCTAAATACAATGGTAAGCTCAAATTCCACTTTCCCTCCCAAGTGACAGCAGATATGTGAAGGTAGGATGGATTTAAGATTTAAATCATTTTATTTGCTGATAACTGCCTCACTCCATTTCCTTGTAAATTATTAATGTCCATGATATCTATGCTGAGGTTCAGTGATTGATTATAAATACATTTCTAAGCTGTATGTAAACTATGATGGGGTTATATAGACAAGGAAACAGTACAATGAGGAAAAGCAGACCCTAGTGCTTTCAGCTTTGCTTGCTAAAGTAAATTACAAAGACAAAAGCTAGCCGCAAACAATAGAGAGGCACAGCCATTTCTTGTACAATCCAGAAACAAAAAATTGCTGCTGCTGATGGATAAGATCTGGAATTAAAAACTAAGATTTCTACCACCTGCCCCTCGTTACAGAACAGATCTCTCCAAGGGGTCCAGATCTTTGGTGGCAGATGTGAGAACAAAGAGCAATGGTCTCAAGTTGCGGTGGGGAAGTTGAGGTTGGATATTAGGAAGAACTATTTCCCTAGGAGGCTGGTGAAGTACTGGAATGGGTTCCCTAAGGAGGTGATGGAATCGCCATGCCTAGAAATTTTAAGGGACAAAGCCTGGCTGGGATGCTTTAGTTGGGATTGCGCCTGCTCTTAGGAGGGGGTTGGACTCCATGGCCTACCGTGGTCTCTTCCAACTCTATAATCCTATGAACTGTGCTGCAGAACCTGCAGTTCTAGGTGTCCAATGTGACAAGGAAGACAATGTGAACGCCAGAAATACTTCAGTATTTGCAGCTTTTTGGTTTGCGCTGGCTCTGAAACTGTATGGTACAGAATCAGCTGTAGGCCATTGCTGAGGGGTAAGGATGGTCAGAGCTACGTGGACTCTCAGAATCAAATGGATCTAGGCACAGGCTCAGGTGCGTGCTTGCTTGCTTGCTTGCTTTTTCTCTCTGCAGAGGCAGGCAGAGCTGGAAACAGCCTTTCTTCAAGCCCTGTGCATTTAAGGCTGCACGTGTATCACAAACCTGTACTGGAACCCGTCTTAAAGAAAAGTTTCCAGTTAATTTGGTTTTAATGAGCAAATGATTGTTGAGAATAGGTGTGGGCAATGGTGCGGGTGCCTATATTCCAATTCCATAGATGCTTACAGAATCCATTCTGGCTGCAGAATCGCAAGCCACATGCTAAACTTTCATTTTATATTGCACATAAAAAAAGTTTATACTAAGTCATGCTATCCTTACACAACAATTTTAAACCACTCATGGCTAAGAGTTAACCCTGAAACCTAACAATGGCAATATTTGCCAACATCAACATCAACTATTTGAATGCTAATTATTTTAGCCTCCCCCACTGCCAAAAACTGCACATTTGTTTCCCCTTCCTGCAGCTGGTAACTTCTACAATGCAGTTATGTCAGTACAAAAACGCACACAAATTGGACATGAAAAAGGGGGAATTGAGAAGTTCAGCCTTAAGCCTGCATTTCCTGGCACTTAGGTATTTTATGTCTGATGACAGGTAATTTAAATTCCAGCCAATGAAAGGTGTCAGCGTCATTAACTTCATATGGTGTGTTTATTTGGGCAGGAAAATAACTGCATGTGGAACCCGCACCTTCCTGCGGAGCATGTTTCCTGCTTCACTCTCTCTGTCAGAAGCGAAGTGCAGTTCCCAGGGACCATCTCTCTGCTCATGTGATTATGCTTCATTACTGACAGGTGGGGGAGGGGGCACCTGACATTAGCAAATGTGGCCAAGCTTGAGCACACAACCCGTCCCTCCACAGTGATAATTTCTGCAAAGGGGCTGCATCTCCCACCAACTTCTGCTTCGGCGTCTGCCATTCCTGCCAGGCCATCTAGCACAAGTCACGCTGGAGCTAGAAGACAGGAACCGGGAAAAATGACACGTCCCCTTTTGGTTAGCAATGACACAGCTGTTCTTGTGAGATTGTGAGAGCATCTCTGGACAAGGTGTGACATCTGTTAGATCTGGATTTCTGTCTGTTCTGCACTAACTGAAAAACTTTTCTGTGGCCTTTCCTCCCCTTGGGGAAGTGTTAACATTTGCAAGGGGTTCAACATTGTGCTATGGGGGGGGGGGGATTTCCTGGTTTGTACATATTAAGTAAAATCAAGCACTTTTGATCAAATCCAATGGAGTAGTCAAGTTGGCCCTAACTTAATATCAGCCCATATTATCCCTGCTCCTGAATTCCGGGGGGGGGGGGGGGGGGGGTTGACCATTTCTCTCAGTGGTATATAGTCTGGCTATGCCTACCCTCCAGCATGCAGGATGGGCCAGGCAGGCTCCTTCACTCTTGATCTCTCAGCCAACAGAAGTCTGTTCAGCGCAGGTATCCATTAAAATCTCTGCCTGGGACCTGGGTTGTTTTTCAGAACTTGATTTTGGGACGCTAATGATTTTGCTTTTGCTGATTCTACACATTACTCTCCTGTCTCACATACAAGGACTCTTTTCAGGTGCCCAAACTTGCTGTTTCTGAGCCTCTCTGGGTGTGGCCATGTCACAGATGATTACCTGCTGTTACTTCTCAAGAGCTGCCCAAACCTCAAGACACTCAAACTGGAAAACTGTGTGCGAATCACTGACCGGACTCTGGAAGCTGTGACCCTCTATGGAGGCTCTTTACAAACACTCCATGTGGATTTCTGCCGGAACATAACTCGGGCTGGCCTGGAGACAGTCCAGGAAAAGTGTCCTTCGGTAATGCTGAAAGCAGAGAGAAGTGCAGACATGATCCCAGATAACCAGCCAGGGGGAAAACTGATGCTTGAAAAAGCAGCAAGAAAACTGGCCCTGCACTGACTTGCAGAAATGCAATAGATATGAATAGATTGAGATGCTAAGAGTCCACTCACTTTGCAACTAAGCTGATCTCTGCATTTTTTGTAATAAAATCAATATTTTACACATTACACAAATAACCCCCAAGTGAGGCGCTTACCTTCATGGTGCCAGTCTGGCACCCATGGCCCTTCATTGTGGAAAATTTGTGCTGGTGCAAAGGTGATGTTAAATCCTGACTCGCTGCTAAGGATCCTGCTGGGGATCTTCCTCATTGTGGGAAGTCAGTGGTGTATAGTCTGGCTATACCAAACTGAGGGGAGAGATTTGATATGGGTTTAATCACTGGGACTACGCTGCAGCTAACATTTACAGTGCAGAGACCCCTCCCCCCATTTTTCTCCCATAATTAATGGGGGAGGGCAGGAGAGTACGTTAGTAACTCCCCTTCCCTTTTCACCCATGGCCCTTCAGCAGATCCTTACAATCGCAGGGGGTCTTTAACCTTTCCCTCCAGCAGTGCCTTTGACCAATCACCCTCCTCAGAGGAGCAGTATGGTGGACTGTCATAAAGAGGGGCTGGCTCCCTGCCGTCACACTCATATGAGTCCTCAACTAACCCCAGCTCCATTACTGAGCACTTGTCCTTAAGGCCTTTCCCCAAGATATTTATTTACTACGGTATGTTGTCTTTTACGGAGTACTGCACACACAGGGTACGTCTAGACCTACCCTTAGTGCCTGGCATGTTGTGTATGAACAGAACCCACCTGAGCGAAGTGTGAAGGAGGCAAAAATCTACAACTGCACCTGTAGAAAAAAAATTCCTTCCCGGCCTTCCCTCACCAGGGTGGCTAGCAGACTGCCCACAACCGAGATAGCCAATAACCCGGGGATTGACCACCGGCTTAGGAAGGGTGGGTGGCCTCCTTTCCAGAGATTTTAAGTTTTCTTCCCTTGCCACATGCCCTCAAGAATTGCTCTTCTCTCCCAGACAGCCCAACAATCCCCCCCTTGCAGTGTGCATGTATCTTTGTGTATGTAATCCTGAGAATTACTCCCTTGCCTGCCTCTCATTCTCCACTGTATAACTGGCAAATGAGCCATCACAGAGGCTAGCGTTTTACATGAACTCAAGCTACTATTGCTATTTTTAAAAAGTGAACATTTGCCAACATGTTGCGAATACATCCTGGCTTCCTCCTAAATTCAGAACTGCATGTAACTGTGGTACCTCCACTATTATACTATATTAACCCTTGACTTTTCATCATTGGCATTTGAAAAACACATTCAACTCAGCACCTGTTACCAAGAGGAGGAGTTTTCTTACCACACCGTTACGAGAGATGTAGCCGTGTTAGTCTAGTCTAGCTGAAACAAAACTGATTCTTTGTCCATGCAGATGCCAATCTTGAGGCATGTGCCCCAGGAGTGCAATGCACGTGGACAATCCTCAAAAGAAAACCTTGCTCGTTTTGTGCTGCTGCTGTTCCTTGTTTTAGGTCATTGCTTTGGGCATGGGAGAGTAGAACACACACATTCCTTTGGCCCAGATAGCCTTGAGATCAAGATTTATTTCAATTGAAGTGTTTCCTTCTTTGCTTAGTGTTTGAATAGAATGACACCATGTATCCTTGAAGCTGATTCTTATCACAAGGCAGTTACTTGTTTGCCAAATCTATTTTCTGATGTAAAGTAGGTTTCAAACAATCCCAGTAGAACCAGATGTTAACATATTGTACCAACTGGTCATCTTTTGCACTGCAATAAATGTGCAACCAGCTGTGGAGTAACCGAAATTATTCTTATTGGGTACTACAGAAAGTGGAAGGAAGATTTCTGCAGCTTTGAATATTAATTTAATTGCAGCTTGATCAAGAAAATAGCATAAATGCAGTTTGAGGGAGAGGCAACAAAGTACGTACCACACAACTCTAGAGAGTGCTGGTAACCGGTCAGGAAGATGATCTCTCAGGGGTTTGCTCTGTGAGAGAATATCATAACAGACCAAGAAAAGAACGCCAAATACTGCTGCACATTGGCAACTTAAGGTCAGCATGTGACTCCATAATGTCCTCAAAAATTCAAACTCCTTTAATATCCTGTAAAGCTAAGCAACACAATTGGGACGATCCCAGACAATACAAGGGCAGGCAGTGACCCCAACCTCTCCCTCTCCCAGCGACTGTGGGTCTGTACAAAATAGAGGCCATGTGGAAGTTGGAAAGGCCAGACAGTTCTCGGCTTGCGCAGCAACATATAAAGCTTTAACTGTACTATCAACCAAAACAAAGTGTGAATTCAATGGTGGCTCACCGACAGTTTAGTGAACACCATGTGTGTCACATGGACACGTCATGTAGGGTTCCTAAAAAGCCAGATACGCTAAAAATGTTCTTTACTCCAAATTTGACAATTAAAAAACAGCTTCAAACTGCCCATGTGCTCAATGTGCCAATATTAACCATTTTTTTGGTTATACATTTTGCCTGTGGCCCAAACAACAAAGTGTGTTCTGAACAAATGCCTTCTTGACAACTGTACAACAAGTCTCAGAACATGATCTTGTTTACGCCAGTTACCTGTTCCTCTAAGTAAGTACCATCATATTTTTCCCCTTTGTATATACAAACTTCTTCATGATTTTGGGCCATAAGATGGCTACAGAAAACATTTTAATAGTCACAACACCAGCACCAAAAAACCTAGTAACCCTCTCTGCATTAATTACCTTTTACATGAACTGCTTTGGGCAGATGTAAAACCATTGTGTTTTTTTTCAGAACATTCTTAATAGTTAAGCAAAAAAGGTCTCTCTTTGGTCAAGTATTTCAGTGCTAACTTTCCATATACATATGGCAAGGATGTTTGGGCACTACGGGGATTTTTAGCTTAGGTACAAGGAGTGTTGTTGCAGAGTGAATGGAGAAGCCAAAACAACCCTGAGTGAGAGAGAGGAAAAGAGAAAAGCAATCATCTTAACAATGAAAGTTACCAGAAGCTCGCTCCACCCCGCCCACACATTGGTCATTTTCGTGGCAGGAAAAATATTTTCATGTATATAGATTTATTCTAGATCATAACCAAACAAAGGGAGCAAAATAAACAGTTATAATATTAAATCTAACTACAAATGGTAGGGCTAGCAAACCACAACTGATAAGCAGGGTCAGGAGCTTGGGGTTGGGAGGAAGGGAGAAGAGAGATGTCACCACTCTGTGAAGTTTGGACTGATTGGGATTCCTAGATGGTAGCTGGGGGATCCAGAGTGTTGGAGACGAGCAGAACCGAGCCGCCTGCACAATCAGTCCAGAGCAGATGAAGTCCCAATAGATCTGATGCAGACTCTAGATCCGGGCATCAGAACACTTCTCTTGAGCAAGGGTAGGAGTTTTTGTAAGGACACAACAGTGGTTCAAGGGGGGCACTGGATTTGTTTACAAGTAAACAGGTGGTTCAAGGGGATAGTCTAAAATTGGTTTGGATAGACTGGACAATAGAAACGGCTCATTCCCAGCCATGGGCGGAGTTCCTCGAGAGCGCTTGTGCAATTAGGCAGTTTCAGCATTTTGGGTATCGATATCTGTTACTACGATTGGTCTGATAGTTACTGATTTGGGCGTGAGCAGGCCTGGGTTCATTAGCATCCAGAGCACAGATTTCCCACCAGGCAATGCTTTTCTGCTTTATCCCATAGTTCTATGTGGCTCTTGCTTTGGAGGTGCTGCTCTTCATGCTAATGTAGAGGTGTCTGTCCTATCTTCGATGCAGATGAGGCTCGGGGTGTCCCCTTAGTCCTCTCACTGTTGTCCAGAGGGGCCTCTGCCTTTGCATTGCTTTGTCTTTGGTTCGAGCAGAGGCCTGGGAGCAGCATTATTCTTTCCAAAAGGAAAAGGTCAGTTTCTGCAGAGGACAGGCCAGCTGTTTCAGCCAGGCTGGAGAGTTACCTGATTACTCAGAGATAATCCCCCCCCAGCAATTCTTCCTAGATGTGGTTGACAACTGAAGAATGATGGAGAAAATATGAGGAACGCCAAGTGAGGGACAGAACATCTCCTCCCTCGGCCCACCAATAAAACAAATAAAGAGCACCAGGAAAATGAAAAATCCCAAATTTCAAGGAGCAACAACCTTGTAAATCAAGGTGCTCCTGAAGAGGCACCTGAGGCGTAAGGAAAAGCTTAGGCCTTAAGTTGCAGGACAAATAATGAGCAGATAAAAATGAAACCCTCCCAACATTCCTAGCTTTCATGGGACTATCCCACATTGACACACACCCCAGTCCTGGAGGAAGGAGGCTCTGTGCTTTACACTATATGACCAGACAGTGCACAGGAGGGCAGAGTGCCTAGGTTTGGAACCCTCTTCCCCCTGCCAGGCCACATTTGAATGAGCTGGTATTGCAATGTGAGCTGACAGAGGTGTTAAACTGAAATGGTTTCTTTCAGTCTCTCTCAGGTATCTGCGAGGAAGAGAAAACAGCTGGTGAGTTTGAAGAAATGCACAAGCAATGTCAGCACACAAAGCAGGGGATGGAAAAAATGTCAAACTCAAAACTCAGTCTAGTAAAGAGTATCTGAGATAAAACATTAAGGTGGAGGAGTAAAAGGAAAAGGCCAATTCAACAGCCATCTCAGAAATAACATGGCCCATAGTTGCCTCCCCCAAGTATCACGCTGCCTATGAACCAGTGAAAATGTCCTGTAAAATGTATCATCTTGTTTCTGCTTTACAGTAGAACAGCAGAGTTACAACACCACCCATGCGGAGATTGTCCATCATTCTAAAATGCTCTTAACACTGAACAAATTGTTATGGTTGTTCTTTCAAAAGTTTACAATTGAACACTGACTTAATACACTCGGAAACTTCACTACACAGAAGAAAAATGCTTTCCCCCTTTTTAGAAGTAAGCTAACCACTGTACTGTGCTGCTTGTTTTGTCTCTCTTGCTGCCTATTCACTTATAGTTCCAAATGAGGAGTGTGGCTAAATGGGCTGTGTGTTTCTCTAGCAGTCTACTGTAGTTCTAGTTCGATTGCTAGATAGCTGCAGCAGCACAGGAGCCAGCAAACAGAGCTGTAAACAGAGTAGTTTGAGTAGCAGTTTGTAAGGGGATTGTGGGACTTGTTTGGGGTTTGTTTTTGTTGTGTGTATGGGGGGAGTGTTTTGGTTTGTTTTTGTGTTTGCTGGACTAACAGGATTTAGGTGAGAAGGCTGATAAAACACAAAGGCATTAGTGGCCATGGCCCAAGTAGTAGAGAACACAAGGAGGAGGATTGGATGTGGCAGCTGTGGGATGTACATGATTCTGGAGGGGGGACCTGAAAGGAATTTTGTTTGCATGAAGTGACGCCTGATCAAGCTGATGGAAGAAAAGATCTAAGGACTGGAGATGCAGGTGGAAACTCTGGTCGAATTTAGAAGGGGGTTCGAGCAGATGATGGAGCAAAGGCATGAGGTGGCTGAAGGGGAAAGCTTAGACATGCAGACTGAAGCAGGATCAAAGGCCTTAGAGGGGGGACTGCTGGGCGAAGAAAATGGACAGTGGAAGCATGTGACTAAGAGAACCAGGCAGAGGAAAAGATGAGTTAGTAGAGAAATAGAGCTCAAGGACAGGTATGCGGAGTTTGAGAATGAAGAAGGGGTACAGAAGGTGGACAATGAAGGTGGAAGGGTAAGGAAGAAGAGAAGAGTGGCTAGTCTCATAGATAAAGGGGAAGAGTTGATGGAGACAACACCAATAATGAGCACCAGGAGGATACAGGATGGGTTGAAGAGGATTACAAGGGAAAACAAGAATGGCAAGGACTTGCAGCCAGAGGAAGTAAGAGAGAGACCAGAGAATCGCAGTGTCACCAGGAAAAGGCAGGTCTAGGTGACTGGGGACTCCTTGAGAAGAATAGACAGGCCTGTACCAGAGCCGATCCAAAGAACAGAAGGGTGTGCTGTCTGCCAGGTGCTAAGATACCGAATGTGGAACTGAGGTTGAAGAGGATCCTAAAGGGAGCAGGAAAGAATCCATTGATCATCCTGCATGTAGGAACAAATGATACAGCTAGATTCTCGCTGGAATGAATCAAGGGAGACTATGCTAGGCTGGGGAAGACGTTTAAGGAAATCGAGGCTCAGGTGATCTTTAGTGGGATTCTGCCTGTTCCTAGCGAAGGGCAACTAAGATGTGACAAGATTATGATGCTCAAGAGATGGCTCAGGCAGTGGTGCTATAAGGAGGGCTTTGGGATATATGGCCACTGGGAGGCATTCTAGGATGGAGGCTGGCACAACTGATTAAGAGAGCTTTAAACTAGGAATTTGGGGGAGACGGTTGGGAGATGTCCAGGTAATCTCTACGTTGGATTTTAGCATTGAGAAGGAGGAAAATGAAGTAAGAAAGGATATAGCCGGGAGTAGGAGAATGGACATAAGGAGGAAGGGCAGAGTGGATACCAGTCTAATAGGTCATATTGGAGGTACAATGTCCGTGTCAAATTGTGTAAAGAATGTGAGTGAGGCCAAACAGCAAAAAATAAGATGTTTGTACATCAATGCGAGGAGCCTAGGTAACAAAATGGAGGAATCAATCATAGAATCATAGAATACTAGGACTGTAAGGGACCTCGAGAGGTCATCGAGTCCAGTCCCCTGCCCTCATGGCAGGACCAAATACTGTCTAGACCATCCCTGATAGACATTTATCTAACCTGCTCTTAAATATCTCCAGAGATGGGGATTCCACAACCTCCCTGGGCAATTTATTCCAGTGTTTGACCACCCTGACAGTTAGGAACTTTTTCCTAATGTCCAACCTAAGCCTCCCTTGCTGAAGTTTAAGCCCATTGCTTCTTGTTCTATCCCCAGAGGCCAAGATGCACAAGTTTTCTCCCTCCTCCTTATGACACCCTTTTAGATACCTGAAAACTGCTATCATGTCCCCCCTCAGTCTTCTCTTTTCTAAACTAAACAAACCCAATTCTTTCAGCCTTCCTGCATAGGTCATGTTCTTTAGACCTTTAATCATTCTCGGTGCTCTTCTCTAGGCCCGCTCCAGTTTCTCCACTTCTTTCTTGAAATGCGGTGCCCAGAACTGGACACAATACTCCAATTGAGGCCTAACCGGCACAGAGTAGAGTGGAAGAATGACTTCTCGTTTCTCAGAGAAACAAAAACATCGAGCTGGTCCAAATAAACGGTACCTACTAGTGTTTGACTACCCAGACAGATCACTCCATCCTGCCCCTCTACATATCTGTCTGTGTGTATAACAGCCCCTCGCCAGATGATCCTGACCGTTGATAGAATGCGGCTCTATCGCACTTCGGCAGTGCTGAGTAACCTAACATGAGATCCTGAGTAGCACGGCGGAAGTAAGTACCTAGAGGAGGGTTTACTAGCCCTGCAAAAGAAGATCGAAGAGTTAGTAGCCAATGCCCAAAGATATGTCGGAGCTAGCCGTCTGAAGTACACACAGATAGGGAAACACCGTGGACCATGCCAAACACCTACCTCTGCAGCACTCAACCAGGCAGTAGAAGTCAAACCTATAATCATAGGCAGCGTCAGTAAGGCGATGAAATATCTTAAAGATAGATTTAAATAGTGTTTGTCAAATTATGTGAGAAGTTTCGATTATAACATTTATAATAGTGCTGGTGCTGTACTGGCACTTCAAGAGTAAATTAAACCCCCTTAAATTGTATTTAACCTGGTAGGTTAAAGAGAACCCCAAAGTCAAGAGAAAGGAACTATAGGAGTAAACTGAAGCAATCCATGGTATCTTGCTGAGAACCGACAACTCAAACCTGAAAGTATTAAGCCAGCTTAAGAAGTAAAACAGTTCAACAGTTACTGTGACCCTAGTTCCCCTGGCAATCACATTCCAAAAAGGCCTCACTTTGATAAAGCTAGTACCAAACAACCAAACAACCGCGCGAGATTGTTTTATGGTTTGCTTTATTCCTAGAAAATAACCTTAGTTCCAAAGGAGCTAGCTGGCTTTTAGCTCAGAGAATAGAGACTCGTATGTCCATCAGCGAATGACCGCTCTAGAAAGACCTTTACCAAGTTTTGCTAAAGTGAAGTGCCAAGAACTTACTGTTAGCCAATGCTTCTCACTGCAAAAAGATCCCTCCATCTCGAAATGATCCTACCCCGATTGCTGATAAGCCTCTCTCTTCTGGTCCTGCTTTCCTACCTGCTGGACACCAGAACCACCAAAATATTACAGGGTGATGTGCTAGTAACCTCTCCCCATCATTATGCTGAACCACGACCGTTTCAAGAAAAAAAAAAAAGAAGAAAAGTCCGCTCCTCTGACACTGCCAAAGCCCAAAGATTTCTGACTACAAAAGGACATTAAGAACTGACCTTAGTGAAAGAAGCGAAGTATTGTATATTGCCAAAGAGAAACTTGTGAGAGTAGTTTAAGTTTCTCTCTTTGATCTAGACTCTGTGCTTATGGACAGGTACCATCAGCATGTACCTGCCCTCCCTAATTTAGTTACTAATTATGATATGTTGTGTTGTGTTACTAAAATTATAGAACAGCCCCATCATAGAATTATATTGGGGATATTAATGATTATATTGCTTTTGCTTATTAAAAGTTTCATATTTGATTGTTGTTGTAAAAGATGTAGTAATAGAAATAGCTTTTATGTTTGTACTAATTATGTAATGTTTAATGAAAATAAAAGTTTAGAAAAGTAGTTGTGCTGTAAGCACAAAAGGGGGGATTGTGGAGGCAGGAAAAGGGAATAAGGGAATTTGTGTGCAGCCATCTTGGTCTTGTTAACAAGAGAGCAAGAGTCAGGCTAAGTCTGTGGCCTGACAACGCGAGATCTGTAATTAGACGCTGCCTTCGCCTCTCGCCTCCATACGGAGATAAGGATAGAACGCTGACGAGTACAGAGACACCTCGAATCAGGCCACAGCTACATTGCAGAGTTAAGATGACTTAAGTTTTGTTGACACTTGTAAGTCGCTTTAACATCAATGGAGCAGATCCACACAACGCTCCTTGTGTTAGCTGAGTGTGTCCATGGTTCTTGCTCTTGCATCCACAGAGCTCACTGCCTTGTGACAGCTATTCCACAATGCAACTTACCACCCTGTCACTGGGAGCTCTTGCATTGGCTGAAGTGCATCCTGTCCTGTGATGCTGTTTTCTGTCCCATCATTCCATGGGCTTCCTATTTCCTTTTATGCTTTTATCAACAGACTTGTAAATGGCATGTCTGCCATCTCTGGGAGACAGCATGGATCCAGAGCTGCTGACCATGCTAGTGACGAGCATTATGAACCCATCTGATCCTGCAGTATTTCATGAGCTATGGAATTGAATAAATTAGCAGTGCCTGCTCTGGAAACAAATAATTCACTAATCATCGGTACTGGGCTTGGGAAACCAGCTTTGCGTGATGGTATTGCAGTGTGATGTATATATGGGTTGAGCAGCTGTGGCTGCAGAACTTTCATATGCACAACTGAGTGAAACTCGCCCCAGCACCATGGTCAAGGACACCAGAGCTGTGGAAAAATGGGATTCCCTAACTGCAGTAGGGCAATAGCTGGAACAATATCCCCACCTTGACCAACATGATGAAGTATGTCAGCTGAAAGGGTTACTTCTCTAGGTCTTGCAGGCACTGGTGGATCACCTGGGATATTTCATAGACATCCATGTGGGGATGTCATGGAAAGTGCAGGAACCATGCATCTCTTGGAACAATAGATTGTATAGAAAGCTGCATGCTCCAAGTTTTTTTTTTCCAGACCAGAAGATTCCAGTGAGAGATTTGCAAATGCCCATAGTGATTCTTGGAGACCCCACACATCTCTTGTTCTCATAACTCATGAAGCCTTACACTGGGAATCTAGACAGCAGCAAGAAGTTCTTCAACCTGTTCAGCTAGCACCAAATGACGACTGAATGGGAGTTTGGCCGATAAAGGTTGCTGGCACTGTCTTTTTGGCTGGTTAAACCTCAGTGAAAATGATATTGCAATGGCCATCACAGCATGCTCTAGTCTCTAATATTTGCAAATGAAAGGGCGGGGGAAGGTTCTTCAAGGGTGGACTGCTGAGGCTGATCTCCTGGCTGCTGATTTTGAGCAGCCAGATACCAGGGCAAGTAGAGGTGCACAGCGGGATGCTATTTGAATCAGGGAGGCTTTGAAGGAGTATTTTGACAGTAATTCTCATTAATGAATCTGTATGTAATTCATTCAGCCAGGCAGTTTACTTGCTGCCATGAATTATCCCTGTAGTGCTTGCGTTTTGAGTGGTAATTGCAAGGGGCAAATACCCATAGTCACTGTTGGGTGCCATTTCAGATTTCGGTTGCAGAGACCAACCTGTGCATGCTGTGACCTGGGGTGGGGTGGGGGGGGGGTGGTTTGGACTGAATACAGAGGCTTCAGCAGTGTTACTGAGAATGCTCAATACAAGCCAACTGGGCAGGGGGAATGCAATTTCTATATAAAAGAAAGAAAATTAAATAAATATTGGACCCACTCAGCTCTAACACTAACATTTTGACATCTTGTGGCAAGTCACTTAAGACAGCGTTTCCCAAACTATGGGCCACGGCCTGGTACTGGGCCGTGGAAAAAAAATACTGGGCCTCAGTGTGGCTGCTGGGAGGGCAGTGGGGCAGTGCGGGCTGGGAGTGTGAGTGTGAGAGAAACGGAAGCAGGGTTGGGGGCAGCAGGGCTGTCCAGCGGAGATCAGGGCAGGCAGGTGGTGGAAGCGGGGCTGGCTGGGGGGGGCTGGCCAGAGGAGATTGGGAGGAGAAGCGGGTGGTGGGGGGGGAGTGAATTGCCCAGTGGGAAGTGGGACTGACTTGGGTACATGAGTGAGTCTGGCCCTGGGGATTCCATTTCCTCCCTCGAGTAGTTGCGAACTGCCTGGCCGGTAGACACACTCATGCAGCATGAGCACATCTACCAGCCAGCCAGTTCGCAGCTACGACTGATACACCTAATAATAATAAAACTTACCTAATTAGAAAATACCAGACATTTTATATGTCCGGTATTTTCTCAATTTGTTTCCCAGACAGAACCCTCAAATATCGGACTGTCCGGTACAAAACTCGACACCTGGCAACCCTACCCCCCCTTGTATCCTTCCTCCTAACCAGATACCCTACCCCCAATCGGCTCCTGCTCCTGGAGTGCCCGTGCGTCACTGGGTCCCCCAAGCCCTGGCCCAGGCTGGGCAGAGGATGCAGCTGGGTGAAACACTGAAAATTTATTCATATTAAATTTTTTAAATACACGTTTATATTTTTGGGCTGCAAAAAACAGGACTGAAAAAAAAAAAACGGATTCCAAATAAAGTAAAAAGTTTGAGAAACCCTGGTCTAGCCAGCTTTCTATCCATCTTACAGTCCATGTATCCAATCCATATTCCCTTAACTTGCTGGCAAGAATATGTGGGTGACCGTATCAAAAGCTTTGCTAAAGCTGTCACAGGGCTTTGGGAGGACCAGAAACAACTTATTTAAATATTCAAATATGCAAATGAATGTCACCGGTCCTCCAAAAGCTTGTGAATGGATTTACTGGTCTCCAGTGTCAAAAAGTTTGGAAACCCCTGACTTAAGGGACACTGGTTAGCCTTAAAATTGTAATAGATATTCTGACTTTGTTACTAAGGGTACGTCTAGACTACATGCCTCTGTCGCCAGAGGCATGTAGATTAGGCTACCAGACATAGGAAAATGAAGCGGCGATTTAAATAATCGCCGCTTCATTTAAATTTACATGGCTGCCGCGCTGAGCCGACAAACAGCTGATCAGCTGTTTGTCGGCTCAGCGCGATAGTCTGGACGCGCGGGTGTCGACATCAAAGGCATTTGTCGACCACCCAGGTATGCCTCATTTAAATCGCCGCTTCATTTTCCTATGCCTGGTTGCCTAATCTACATGCCTCGTGCGACAGAGGCATGTAGTCTAGACGTACCCTAACTCTGTGGACAGAGAGAGAGACACACACACCCTGTCAGGACTCCTGGGCGCGCTCTCAGCTCTGGAAGGGGAGTGCGGTCTAGTGGTTTACAGCAGGGGGCAGATATATTTGGCTTTAAGAATATCAGAATGGCCATACTGGGTCAGGCCAAAGGTCCTTCTAACCCAGCAGTTCCCAAACCTTTTCCAGATGGGGACCCATTTTGGCAATTCAGAAAGACTTGGTGACCCAGGCAATTCAAAAATGGGGGGAGGAGGGCAGCGCCACCTGGGGAGACACCTGGCAACCCTTTTGAAATGTAATGGCGACCCATATTTGGGTCCTGACCCATAGGTTGGGAAACCCTGCCTAGCCCTTTATCCTGTCTTCCAACAGTGGCCAATGCCAGGTGCTTCAAAAGGAGTAAGAGACAATCATCATGATCCACCCTGTCGCCCATTCCCAGCTTCTGGCAAAAAGAGGCTCCATCCCTGCCCTTCCTGGCTAGCAGCCACTGATAGATCTAGTCTCCTTTGTTCTTTTTGGAACCCTGTTATGGTTTGGCCCTTTCCACCATCTCCTGGCAAAGAGTTTCACAAGCTGACTGAAAAATAATTGATTTTGTTTGTTTTAAATCTGCTTCCTATAAATTTAATTGGGTCAGCTTCTTGTGTTATGTTAGTGAAGGAATAAACAACAGTTCCTTATTCTATTTTTCCATGCCGCGTCATGATTTTCTAGACTTCTAACACATCTCCCCACCCTTTAGTCACTTCTGTTCCAAGCTGGAAAGTTCCAGTCTCGTTAATCTCTCTGCATATGGAAGCTGTTTCTTACCCCAATCGTTTCATTTCACAGCAAAGTTTCCCAGTGTGGGGAAAAAACAAAGTAGCTTTTCCAAGGAATCTTCAGCAAATTATTGCAGATAACCTAGAGGAATTCTTCCCAGAGATCATTATGGAGGATTCCAGAGACATCCCTGCGTATATTAACAAACTTTTCTGCCATGGCCCTGCAGCATTGGTAGACAGGCTCTGTTCATTTATGTCTCTTATCCCTCCTCTACCTTGTAACAAAGTACACAAGAACTCAATCTCCTCTCCTCCTCTTGCAGTATCAAAGCAAAATGAGCTCTCCACTCCAGCATCCTATGGGCCAGAATTGGAGTGCCGGGACTGGTTAGACCCCTGGAGAATGGAAACGAAGTCCTGACTTGCTGTGCCAATAGACAACTCTGCCACGTGCTCCACATTGTCATCTGCCATCATCTTGGCCACTACTTCCTCATCAGGGTTCAGTCCACCGACCACTGGCTCCGTCTCCCCAGAGTATCTGTGGGGCTATTGGTGGAGAAGGTGGGGTTGCTGCTGAGAATAGCATGCAGCTTCATATAAAAGTGGCATGTCTTCGTACAAGAGCCTCCCTTTCATTCTGATATGCCTGCTTCAACTTTTAGTTTCAACATGACACTGCATAATGTCCCATTCTTGCATTTCACCAACAATCAGCCTAAAGGTATCAAAATCCCTACTGCTGGTACAAAAGTTCTCCCCCCCATATACTCAGCAGCTCCAACAGCTCTGGTGTGTTCCAGTACGCAGGAGAACATCTGCTGTGCAATGCCAACATGATCCACTGGCAAGATGTATGAACTATGCATGCCAAGCAAACAGCAAAAGGAATATAAACAATTTGGAGGCTTTAAAATGGGTGAGGGAACATATCTGTGTATCTTCATGGCATCCCAGACTCCAATTAAGGCAACATAACCAAGAGAGGTGACTACACTGATGATGCATCATTTTATGTTGCAAAGAGCTCTCTGCTCCTTGTGGAGGTAGTTTTATTACGTTGGTACAGCTGGAGCTTACATCCGCAGGAGGAGCATTTCAGTGTGTTTGCCGCCTCTGTTTTATCGACAAAAGTGACTTTTGTTCAGTAGCAAAAGTAGATGGTGGGGCTTGTTGGTGCACCCTGCACTGGGCCTGGCATCCTTGGCAGGGGGAAGGCCCACGCTGGGCATCTAGAATGGGCAGGGCTGGGGTCCTTCATGGCTGTTGTGGCAGCAGCTGGAAGCCCCAGGATCTTTTAAATCATAGCGCACTTATCCCTTTTGCACTCCACCATCAGTGCTCCACCGGTAGGTTTACATTGCTGCCCCTCTTGCCCCCATATGAATGGCTATTCGTGTGCAAATAAGATATCTGAGACTAAACCAGCTGTTTGAAACAATCACCTCCAAGTTAAAGATTTGCTGAGAAGTTAAAAAATCCAAATTTAGAAATGTGGATAAACCTTGTAAAAACTGTTAAAACACACAAAAACCCCCACTGATTGTTCTATTTGCTTTATTTTCTCTGCATAAGGAACCCTGAACAGGCAATTCAAATTAAAACAAAATAAATATATGAATATTCATGTAAAACTGTTCTTGCTAATGAACAATTATACACAATGTACAACTCTTCATGTTCACTGGTGGGGAGGGGCTTACAAATGTACCATTCTCAACAAAAAATGCACCAAAATGGCTCCATGCAAAATTATCAAAAGTGACCAAAATATGGGGGGGGGGGGGGGGGAGAAAAAAAAAAAACTTACTGACTGCACTTTTTTGGGTTTTTTTGTTTTTTTTAAACAATCACCAAAAAATAAAGACATCTAATTTGTTGTTACATTTAGAGTAACTAAAACGTGGCCACTGCTTATTAATGTCTGTTTATGCTCCTAAAACATCTATGGTTACCATAAAATTGTGTCAACATTGAATTGGACTCAGGGCACTATCTGTAATAAAAGGAAGATGATTTTGTTCACAGAAAGTTAATAATCTGTATCTGAGCCTTCTGCATTGTCCACATTGCGTGAGAGCATGTAATTGTCCATATCTATAGACCTGCAATTATTGATTGCATAGCGCAAACGCTCTGCCATGATTAGCTGACTGGAGTATGGTGGGAGCCTCAGCTGAAAGAAACACGTCTGTGAGGTAGGCAAGCTGTCATAAGGCTGTGGAAATAGACAAAAAGTAGGACATAGTTAAAAGTGCAAAGGAAATTGAAAGGTGTAGCACATTCATCGTTTCTTCCTGCCCAAGAAACAACTTTAAAAAAATGGTACACCACACACACCCTGAATAAGTTATCAAATCAATGAGCAGTAAACAATTCCTAGACAAAAAGACATGTTTTATAAACATGTTTCCCACCACTACCCTCTTATGAGTGTCTTCATACATGTTAACAGGGAGGAGAAAAGTGTTCTAACTGCACTGTGAATAATTCGTTTTCATGACGATCTTTCTATAAACTAGCTCTAAACATATTTAAGATTTAGAACAAATCTAAGAAATGGTTGCATTAGAAGCTACTGAGCTGCAACACTATTTCTTGGGATAAAGTGTGTATACAGTGGGCTTCCACATGGGTACGAGGGTGATTTTTGGTGGCTGTTGACATTCAAACAGCTCCATGTCTATTTTCTCTTTTCCCAAGTCATTCTATAATGTCGTATTATTGAGAATGAGTTCAGAGATGGAGCATAAACAAAACTCCATTAAGTCTACTAAATCAGAAAACGTATTGCAGTAGGAAATGACTGTCAGATTAAATATAGTGCAATAGTTCAGTGTTGTTTAGCCACCAGCCTCAACTTCACCTAATAATTACATTTACATCTTCATATGTTCAAAGTATTCACTGAATTATGCTAAAATTCACACAATGTTATGGAATTATTATATAACACTATTATAGAATTAAATCACATGGCTCTAACAGTCAAACTCATTCCACAATGCATAGTGTCTCAGGACTTCATGTTGGTAAAAGGAGCCAAATTTCAACAAAGGATTGATTAAAATGGTCAGAAATGAACATATTTAAAAAAATAGCATCTTACCCTATCAACCTTCATTATTTGGAATCGCTGAGAGATATCAGCAGTGTTTGCTGGCAATCGAGATCTTCCTGACACAAACCTCATGAAAAGGACTCTTTCCTCATTTGAAAACTCTTCCAGGGTGTGCCAGAACCACTGAACTAACTGATGCTGTTCATCAACCTCTCTGTACCGCACAACTTTCTTCAGGACCTCAACTGAGATTTCTGGCATTCCACAAACCATTTGTTCCAATTGCTTAGCAGTCAGAAGAGACAACAAGGGAACTGGAACAATCCAAGACATTCCCTCCCGCACAGCAGCCACCTATAATACAAAAAGAATGGTTACTGAGTCGTTATTATTTTGGATCCTTAGCAATCTTCATGCAAAGCTAAGACTTTGAGACTGAATACTCATGTGGATGAACAGCCTAAGCACTCCAGCTCCTGCCTGCAGCCCCACTCCCGGAGAGCTGGCTGCGGTCCCTTCACTGTGGGGATGGTAGCTTGTATATAACTGTTCATGGTAACTGATAAACCCAGGCTTGTTGGTCATTTAAACAGTTACACTTTTACATCCCTACTGTAAACCAAAACCTTTGTTATTCCTGGCTTATCATGATGGTCAATATCCAATTAACAAAATAGGTAAGGTTCAGTGACATTCTCACCTGACGATCAATTTCATGAAGTCGGTACTCAATTGCCCTCTCCACATATTCTTTCCTGTTTGAAAAAGTAAGTGGGATACTGTTCCCACCAGGGATTATGGGAACCATTTTACCATCAGCACTTTGGCCAACAAAGGAATCTAGAGGAATCATCTATTAACAGAAAAGAAAATATTGTTCAAGGTAAGACATGTGGGTAAAGTATTGAATTACAATTACTGTACATCACTTGGCAACAACTGACTATCAGTCATGCCCATCTAAGGCAGTTATGAAGTGTCTTTTACCTTACAATGAGCCACATCCATTTTTTAAAATTAGTATGTTGTCATTAAGATCAGCCTATAAAAACAACTGGGTCCGGAAGATTTGGAGAAGGAGTTTATTTTCATTTCATACCTCATGGAAATTCTCTTCAGTAATCCCACTGTCTTCAATGTGAAGAATGCTGTTGAGGGTCTGCACATACAGCAGGTCTACCTCCTCTAAATCCTCCAAAGTAAGTGGGATACAACAAAGTTGCTTCCAGACCATTGGAGCCAAATGAAGATCTAAAGGCTTCTTGGTACGAATAGCGACACCCATCAAAATGCCTAAGAATTTAAACTGCATCAGGTGTTCATCTAAACAGGCTGAAGAGTTAAAAAGAAACCTAAAAGAAAATAGAAACAGTGTAAAGGCTCCAACAAAATTCACTTTTCACTTCATATGGCTACAAGCTAAACAGCAGCTATTTGTAGGGCAAGATCCCCAAGTTTACCACAGCAGCATTAATTCTGAAGGCTGCCAGGGTTAAAATGGATCCAGCCAAAAGCTAGAGCATATTCAGTGTTGCTTTACTTTACTCTCCAGCAAACCGAGTTGTTAGTCTTACCTACTGAGAATGCCTGCAGGTGCATCCTGTTCTGGCCTGGTCCCCTCCCACACCTTGAAATAACCCCTACCTACAGGAGTGTGGATAAAAGCAACTGTTCCAGAATGGAGCAATCAAGAAACTTCAACATTTGTCAAACATCTGTTCTAAGACCTTTTTTCTTCTATTTTGTTAGCAAGTGTCCTGTAATAAGACGAAATGCTATCCAACTTACCTATCCCTATTGTAGCCTACTTCTGCGGTAGCATTTGGAGAAGGAATAAGCAGGTCCACCACACCAGTTTCCAGTTCCTTAAAAATAAAAAAGTGTTTCTTAAACATTATAGCTCAGCACATGGCATTAACTTAATGATAATGTTGCCAAAAAAACATCTTAAAAGGGATTTTTTTCCCAAAAGGAAATCAGCACATGGTAAGTATAACTAGAAGAAAATAACAGATTAATATAAGAACCAAAAATCTGTTTCCTATTTGTGATGGGATTTTATTTAAATTGATTTTGCTGCATTTCCAAGGCTAGCAAAGAATAGCTACGCACATACTTCAACAATAGCCTTTAAATGGCACCATCACAAAGAGGTAATATGCTATGCAAGATCTATTGTCCTCCTCCCACATCATGGAAGATGCACTGTTGCCCTAGTGTAGCCTCAGAACTGCTGCCACTTGATGGAGGTATCCAGTGCACCAGATGAGAAGATTTGGCCTAAAGTGCTACATAACAGGAAATTGTCATAGGAAACAAAAAAGAAAGAGTGCTTGAAAGAAATAGTTAAGGTATTTACAGCATGTGTCATACCTGGCACATTTCTGTAATAGTGTCATCAAACACCCCCCCGGCATCATCGGCTCCTTCTCCAACCAATTTCACTTTCCAAGCACGGGATGGTAGGCGAAGGTCTGAAGCATTCAGCTTTACCACTTGTCTTGCTATTTGTACAAAAATAGGCTTACATTTCCGACCTCTTCGAAGAAAAAGAAAGCGACAGAAAATGTAATTTATAGAAAGATCACTTGTATACTCTAAAGTCTTGTCTGCACAGTGGGGTAATGTGCACTACAGGGTGATTTCTAAAGCTCATTAACACATCATGTGTTAATTGGTCCACATAAACCCTTCCTAGTGCTTACTAAGGGTTCCTTGGTACACTTTAATAGAAAGTACATGAGAACGCCTTAGGTGCATTATACCAATGAATGCAAAATATATCTGTGTACTTCAGAAATTTCACTCCATACCACGTATTAATCCACTGTCTTGTAAAGCTGTCCTACATACCCATGGTGTCCAACCAATTCTGAAGCTATAGCAAACTAGCCACACTCAACTGGCCAAATAACCACCGTGGCTAGTGTGTTGGCTATATACTGATAGTGATAGAAATTCAGTCCTTCCTGAATGTTTGCAGAAACACTATGGTGCCAATACTAACCTGGTCGATATTCTTTTTACAGTAATTTGAGGCCCATAGTTCTTCCCCTGAACCATGGTTTTTCCTATGGAGCGTACCATGGGAAGTGTGTAGACTCTTGGTGCCAATAATGGTCTTAGCTGTCCTTGGACTATGCCCCATGTTCCAGCATTGTAATGAGATGTGCTGTTCTGTAATACAGCAGCATATTCATAAACATAGTATGCTTTAAATATTCATATTAATTCAAATATTTCTGGAATAAGAATCTCCATCATTAATACAGCCTGAACTTTCCTCCTAATAGTTGGTGAAAACTGATGAAAATACAGGAAAGCTACATAAATTATTTTGGTCTTAACAGAATGTTACAAAATATCTCTCACCAATTATAAATGTTAGGCTAATGGGTTCGCGACACTAAGACACTGAAAGATGTACTTAAATCAGAATTTATTAAAACTATTTTTGGGAGAATGAGTTAATGAGGGTTTTATGTTCTACAGACAACAAAAACAAGAAAGCACTATTACCATAATTTAATTTTGAGGGCGAAAACTCTGGTGACAAGGCACAAAAATACATTTGTTAACTCTTTTCAAGATAATGTTTTACCTGGTTATTGGGGCTGAGATTAAGTAATCTCCAGGAAGAGTACATGAGGTCTGAAAAATGGTACAGAAGTCTGAGTCTTGCTCTCACAGTATGAATACTCATTTCCTTCAGTGCACCATACTGTGGTGGAATGGCATCAGGTAAACCAAGCTGTAAAGGCACCGATACACCTGCACAGAAAACAGACTAAATTATTCCATAAAAGTATCTAATCTCTTTAAGATCATGACAAAATGCCTGTAGGCTTCTGTGCAAGCAGTTTTGGGCCTTAATAGACAATAAGATATATTATTTCACACACGTTTTCTCTCTAATAATATCATGGGACTAACACGGCTACAACAATAATGCATGCAAATGTTAATAGGTTCTTGCCTCCAAGTGTTATACTACCCAGGGCCAGCTCTAGGTTTTTTACCGCCCCAAGCAAAAAGATTTTTGACTGCCCCTCCCTCCCTGGTCCCAATTCTGCAGGACAGGCACTGAGGAGGAAAGCGCCCCTTTCACCTTGCGGCTCTGACTCCCACCACGCCCTCCAGCCAAACCCAGCCTACGTCCTGTCTCCCCCCACACACATCCTGCCCCTCTCCCCCACCTACTCACCGAACCCAGTTTCCACCTTCTCTCCCCTCCCAGGCAAACCCTACCCCTCAGTGACGGGACCCAGTCTGCCCTCAAACTAATCCACCCTGCGCCCTCTCTTCCCTCCCAGCCAAACCCGATTCCCCTCCCCTCCGACCGGACCCAGTCTGCTCCCCTCTCCCACCTACCCCCACTGACCGAACTCCATCTCCTTTCCCTCTCCCCACCAAACCCTCGTGTCCCTTCCCCACAGCATGCACGGAAACGTCAGAGCGCCCTGGGGGAGGAGTGAAAGGGGGACATGCACGGACACAGCCGGGAAATATAACGGGCACCTCTTCTCCCCCCCCCTCCCAAATCTCTGAGCTGGGGCAGGCGAGGCTCCCTCCAGTGGCTCCTTTGTGCCAGACCAACCAGATCGGGCTGCAAAGTAGCTTTCCCCTCTCCCCAGCCTAAGCACCTCTGCTTGAATCATCCTGGCCCAGGCAGGGCCTTTCTTCTGCCCAGCCCCACTAAGGCTGCAGCTCTCCCCTCCCTCCGACCAACACTGAGGTAGAGAAAAGGGGGAGAGAGAGTCGCCCCCCATTTGCCAATGTGTGCTACCCCCTCCCCTCCACACACACACTCCTGCGAACTCCTGGGCCAAGGGCGCCTGCTCTAGCCGGAGGGGTCACTAGTAAGTGCAAGTCAGGTGGAGAGAGGACTACAGGCACCTGGCTCGCAGCGCGGTCCCTGGCTGCAGTGACCCAGGCTGCTCCTTGCCCAGCCCCAGATCTCTCTGTGCAGCCTACCCCGCACAGCCCAGGGAGAGCGGCTCGCCCACCAGGGCCGTAGCGCTCCAGCGCCGCTGCTGTTCTCAAAGCCCATGGTGCGCCCCCCTGCACGTCAGGCCACACTGGCTGGTGCCAGTCAGAGGAGCACGAACGATCCCCGGGCGCCGGAGTCTGCTTCATAGGAGGCTTCCTCGGGCATTTCCCGCCCCGCAGCTGCTGGGTGCTGGGCAGTGGCAGCTGCGCCGGAAAGGCGACCTGAGCAGCGTGTGGCCGGTGCTCCTGTCGCCGCTGTCCCGCCCCGCCCTACTCAGCCACAACGCCCTCTCACGCTAACTAGAGGGTGCACTTTTCTCCCCAGTGCCGAGGGAACACAGCAAGGCAGTCCCAGAACCGTGATGTCATGGCGCCTCAACCACTGCTGCGGAGCTGCGAGCGTGACTTGGTCCATGCACCCCGCCTGCGGCCGCCCACCACCCCACCTGTTGCCTTGGGCAGCCACAGCGGTAAGATTCAGGAGTTCTCCGGCCAGTGTCTCTCAGGGGCGACCGGAATGCTGCCCCTGGCAACATGCCACCCCAAGCATGTGCTTGGTTTGCTGGTGCCTAGAGCCGGCCCTGATACTACCCAGAGAGACATGCGCTAAAAGCTCATGAAAGCAGAATAAAGTCATAACAAGCAATCATCTATTTTTCACCTGGAGCTCTTGGTGGGACAGGAGGGGCAGTCCATGCAGCACTGTGACAACGTCCTGCTGAGATCTGTCGAATATTCTTTCCTTGTAGAACAGTTATTAAGGTTGGCTCTCTGACATGGTTGGTATGGCCCAGTCCAAGCTAGCAATTTACAGCAGATTTAAAAAAGGATGCATCATAAAGTTCTAACACCATCAAAAATTAGACATGATGTACTGTATGTATAAAAGTTAAAAATCACTTCAGCAGAAGACATAAAACTAAGTGTCTTTCAAAATTCAGACTGTATTTCTTAAAACCAAACAAATATTTCCTTTGCCACAAAAACACAATACTTTCACTACAGAGAAAGCCTAAGACTTTCCCTTTAGGGATTAATTTAACATAGTCACCATAGTCATAGCTCACCCTAACAAAATGACAAAGTACAAATCTCTCTATCATTTTCAAAAGACCAGCTGCACACACTTCAAGCTTGCTGCTTAAATCTGAAAATGGTCATGATGACATCCCATAAATTCAACAGCCTCATGAATAGGCAATGGTTTGACAGGTAGAGTGGAGTCATGGGATATTTTTTGGGTGATGGACTAAAGCAGCTCAATAACTACTAGGGATGTGTGACAGTCATGGTGTAACCGCTGAAAATATCTGTAGTTACATGGGTAACATGTGGGCGGCAGTCAGCTTCCCAGGAGCCAATGCGTGCGTGGGGAGAGCCAGCAGCTCATGCCTGCCCCCCTCCTCTCTGCGCTGCTGCCTCTGGTACCAGTTCCCACCTGTTCCAGACCATGAAGATTTGCTGATAACTACATCTGGTCACAATGCTCAAATCTGACATTTCTGGTTGAAATTTAGATGGAATTTTTAGTTTGTTTTCAGGTTTCAAGCTAGTTGTAAAAGTTTTACTTTACAAAATTGCATAAGAAATGTTGAGATATTAGTAAAAACTTTTTAAAGAAAGCATGATATTTTCATCCTGTTTTCAATCTCTATTATAACATTTCAATCTCTATTACAACATTTTAATTTGGGGGAGGCGAAAGAGTGCCAATACTGAATTTTTTTTCCTTTACTTACTTTTCACCAAAAGATTCCATGTGTATCTAGGAAGCAATACTTGTCATTATGAACACCTGAAAAACATGATATTGTACACACCTGCCCTTCCGAGTTGCTACCCCAAGCATACACATCACCAGATGATGATAAAGCTAATGTATGCTCTGCTCCTACAGCTATATCTTCAATGAAGATTCCTGAGAGCACTGGAACTTGCTGTGGTCTGTTATGATTTCGAGCTCGGCCCTCAGGCAAGCCAATCAGTCGATCTAAAATTTCACAAAAAAATTTCTCATGTAGTATATAAACACTACAGTCCTTTCTAAGGGTTAATATTATTATGAGGAGAGATGGATAGTATTCTTTTAAGATATGAAATTTGTGTGTGTTAAGCTTGATACAGCCAAGCACACTTATTGGTGCTAGATTGAATAGTGATTTTGTGATGCAGGCTAATGTTCACAAGGGGATAAATTAAAACATTTAACTAATTTTACTTAGAGCCTCAATTCTAGAGATTTATATACAGCCTCTGTAAGTGCATGGTTAACGACAGTAATTGAACACAGGGACAACAATCCATTACCTCCACTCTCATTGAATTTAATCAAGATTCAGGAAAACATTTCAAAGGTTATAGATAAAGAAAATTAGCTTAGTATATGTTAAGTTTGCTTTAATTGAAAAACGGGTATACAGGCAGTCCCTGAGTTACGCGGATCCGACTTATGTCGGATCCGCAGTTATGAACCGTCTCCCTGGTCTGCTGGAGACCAGCAGACCAGGGAGACGGGGAGCAAAGCCTCTGAGGACGCCAGAGCAACTCTGCCTCGGGCTTCCTGTAGTCAGCCGCTGGTCAGTTTCAGCAGCGGCTGAATCTGCATGCCAGTTCCGACTTATATACAGATTCAACTTAAGAACAAACCTACAGTCCCTATCTCGTACGTAACCTGGGGACTGCCTGTATAGCTAATAATCTGAATTTAAGAATGTTTTAAAAAATAATTTGTCTCAAAAAGCCACATTTACACAAGGCTCTAGCACAAATCTAGAGTAACAGTCTATTGTGATTTCATATATTCTTCCTTTTTACATTTAATGACCATATTAATGGCTACACACGAGTGGTGAAAATTATAGAACAATAATTGATACTTATGTAATGTATGGTTAGGCAAGTATAATATGTAAGGGGCAATAAATTTAAAACATTACTGGCTTCTATATATCTTTAAATGTATAAAAGCCTACAAATATAGAACTCTCTTATATGGACAGCTTACCTTGTCCAAAAGTATATACATGACCATCTTTTGTCAATGCCACAGAAAATTGTGTTCCACAGGCAACTTTCTTTATTCCAATTCCACAAAGAATATCCACTTTCTAAGAAGAAAAAAGTGCCAAATATTCCACTATGAGTATACAAATGAAAAGCAGAGGGAAAAAAACTCTTCATTTCCCCCATCCCTCAAAAAAGTGATTATAATACACAGAAATACAAATAGTATATTATAGTTTTAGTCTGGTTCCTGTATTAAGCTTGAAGACGTTCAACAAAGACATTAAGTTCTTGTAAAATTCCATTATCTTAACACATAACTCCATGTTAAATTAGTCGGAATGCATCTATATTCTGAGGTAAAAATTTGTCTTCCTTCAAGCTAGCCTTTAGATTTTCACTATTTCTAGAGCTGCAGAAAGGTGGAGAACTGTGCATCATTTATTATTCTCAGTTTAACAAAACAATGGATAATTGCACTCAGGCAGGAATTTTAAATGCAAGTTGGGTAACTAATTCCCACAAGCTTTTGAAAACTCAAACCTGAGACATTAGTGTTGTAAAAATACCTGCTAGTGATTCACGTAATTCTGCTAGTTAATATATAGCCATGGTAAAGTCTTCAAATGCAGCTAAGTCTCACTGAAAATTACTTTAGCTTTTTTGAAAATTTACATCAGATTAAAAAAAATGAAAAAAAAATCAGAAGTTGAAAACTTGCAACCATACATTAACAGACAACATGAAATTATTCAAAAGATATTTCTGGTACAAATTCTAACCTGCGGTGAGGACTTTGCTGTAGAGTTTCCCAGACCAAGTTTTCCATAATCTCCATCTCCAAAAGCCCACACCATTGAGCCATCAGTGGACACAACAACAGTATGGTTTAGTCCACAGGCCACCTGGTTAAGTGTAATATAGGTTTAATTTTTTTTTGCCAACTTACTGATATAAAAAAATAAAATGCCATATTACAAAAAACCCCTGAAATCTTTTTCAGACATTTTTTCCTAAACGTTAAATGTTAATACCTTTAAAATTTTATGTACAAGAAACGTAGAAAGATTAATACATTAATCACCCGTAGATAATCTTTAGACAGTTCTTCCCTCACCCAAGCCATAAAACAGCTTTCAAACTATATATCCTTATTGCAGTTCTTTAAACATAATAATGAGCGACTACTGTATTATGGTTAGATATTTGAACACTGAGTATATTAAAATGCTGAGGCAGTAAAAATGATCAACATAAATTATAAAGAGAATTTTTAAACTGGCACTACTAGCAACTTAACATCCTCAGGCATAGGAGCTATTAACAAAACATATTTTGGTCACATAATTGCATGCAAGTAACACTAAAGAAACCATGCCTGTCCAATCTGGTAACCCTCCAGTGCTGTGACTCTTTCAGGAAGTTTCTTGTTGGAAGTGTTTCCTAGACCCAATCGACCATAGTCACCATTTCCAAATGTGAACAGTTTTCCATCTGCTGTCACCACTGCTGAGTGTTTAAAGCCACATGACATCTAGAAGCCAGAATAAATATTCATTTTAAAATGGAATATTAGTGAGACAGTTCAAGAAAAAGGAGAATAGAACTTCATAAATGCAGATCCAATCATTCATTATAAGCTTAAGAGGATAAATACAAAACTTGATTAAGTGAATAAATTACCTGTTTCATATACTTTTTTGTATTTCAATAACAATGTCATAAAATAACTAAGAAATCTGAATACATTTGGAATCAAATAATAATCAAAGACAAAAGAGTTTTTTCCCCCAACCCTCCCAATTCTCAGTTTACACAGTGAAGAAAGGACTTTGAATTCACTTCTTCAATTTGTACCCGGACACCTAGTTGGGATTCTTATTAATATTTCTGAGATTAATTCTTTCAAAAACCATGCTAAATGATTTGCCTTGATTTCCAGTACAGGCAGTCCCCGAGTTACGCGGATCCGACTTTCCGCAGTTACGAACAGGGCTTTTCTCGCCCCGGAGGACGGGAGCAGCGGGACGCCCAGATGCGCCACGGTCCTGCCTCCCGCGTCCTCCAGGGCGAGAAAAGCTGCTCCGCGTCTCCCTGGTATGCTGGGGGGGGGGAGGCTCCCTCAGGCAGACCAGGTAGACAGGAAGCAAAGCATCGGAGGACGCCGGCCGCGGGACAGCCGCGGCGCGTCTGGGCTGTCCCGCTGCCCGCGTCTTTGCTCCCCCCCCCCCCGGAGCCCTTGCCCCCAGCAGACCAGGGAGACGCGGAGCAAAGCCGCAGAGGATGCGGACGGGACTGCAGCGCGTCTCGGCGGTCCCGCCACCCGCGTCTCCCTGGTCTGCTGGGGGGGGGGGGGGAGAGGCAGCTAGTGCACCCCCCCCAGCAGACTAAGCTTTTCTCTCCGACTACTGGGGGTACAGCAGCTGGGGCGCTGCCAGGTTGGTCCCGCAGCGCCGCTCCTTGGCGCTACTGGATCAACCCGGCAGCACCCCAGCTGCTCTACCCCAGGTGTCCCCAAGTCAGCTGCTGCTGAACAAACCTTCAGTCCCTATCTTGTACGTAACCCGGGGACTGACTGTATTACATTACCAGGTCGATTATATACTGTGTAAATTCGCCACCTGTCTTCTGTTCCCCATTTTAGTCGAAAAATAATTACTTCTAAAAAAGAACTGTTTTCAGTTTTTATTTTAAATATTCTCAGGAATTTATTGGCGTTCATGAAATTTTTTTTAAAGAATTCAGAGCAAAAAATCAACTTAATTAAAAATTAACTGTTTTCTGAATGAATATTGGGGCATGATAGGACAAAGAAAGCAGAGATTTACCTAATGCAATATATTAAATTTCTTAATATAATTTTCAATAGTTCAAAATTGGGGGGAAATTATTAAAAATGAAATAATAGCTTTTGTAAAATCCAAGAATTTTTTAGTAAAAAAATTAGTAAAAACTGAAAATGAAGGGTTTTGAAAGGTAAGAAAAGAATTCTCTCTCTCAGTCAAGGATTTAGACACTATTATGCCAGGTTTGTCAAGTAAGATCTCAATACAGTGCATAATATACCAGGTCATCAGACATACTATGTCTGATAAGTCAGCTCATTTCCTACACCAAAAATAAAAAGATAGAAAACTTTTCTAACGAGTCACACTATAGAAGATAAAATGCAATTTTATTTGCAATACTATTCCTGCTCATATACATATCAACTACTTACAGACTAATAATGCAGAATGTTTTGAACTTTTATTTGTAATCTGTGAAATGTGCAATATTAGATATAAGAAATGTATAATTTTTTCCAAAATTAAGACTATTGCTAAAAAGAGTATTTTTAACGGTATTTTCAGAAAAATAGTTCATTTTAGTGATATAAAATAGTAGTAGTCATTATTAGCCAGTCACTACCATATAGATGCACAAAGCTATTTTATATTTCAAGTATACAGAAAAATCAATCACGTCTTATTTGTATAGTGCTTCAATAATTGAAAACAGATGCAGCTAAGCATGAAGATTCAGTTGTCAAGACAGTCAGCACAGTATATCAGTCATATTTACTAACAACTTCAAACCAAAACTGAACCAAATGCTAGCAAATATGATGGTAATTGAAATTAAAATTATGTACTGTCAATTATTCAAGCCAAATACAGATATATTGCACAGATGCAATCAGCATATCTGCCTGTGCTGCAGTCCCTTAGTACAGAAGAGGGAGCTGCCTCAGTGCAATCTTCACAACTTGTCCTCCATTTTGGAATCACTCCTCAACCTGATCTGAAACAGCCTGATTTTCTTGACCTCCAAACATGCTGTGACCCTATTTATCTACCTAGACTTTTTGAAGAGGGAAGGGCATGAAAATGGGCTGATATTTGTGTGGGAAAGAAAACTTTATTGAGATTGATTTTTAATGATTTTGTTATTGTTTGTGTGGGTGCGGACTGGCTGCTGGCTTTGCTTTTTAATGTTATTATATATTTTTTATTTAATTTTATTATATAAATTTGGTTAAAGACATCAACAGCCCAAACCAGCACTTTTTGGATATTGTTACAATAGATATATCAGTATTAATATTTCACAATTTAAGTGAATTTAGAGCTGGTGAAAAATAGGGATGTGAATGACTAGTCGCCTTCCCCTCTTGCTGCCTCTATCAGAAAGAGGCAGAGGAGGGACAGGGGAGGAGAGGATGCTTCAAAGTGCCAGTGCCACATGCAGCCCAGGGCCAGACCCTGGGCTCCATGCAGCACTACCACTTTGCTGGCCTGGGGCTGCACGCAGCATTTCAAAGTGGCAGTGTCATGTGCAGCCCCCAGCTGGCCTGGGCTCCATGCAGTGTTTCAAAGCATCAGCGCTGTATGAAGCCCGGGATCAGTTAGAGACTCCCCCACTGACCCTGGGCACCATGCAGTGCTGCTGGTTTGAAACACCGCAGGGAACATAGGGCCAGCGGGGGACTGCTTGAGTCCCTCTATGGTCCTCTGCTCCCCACAGCACTTTCACCTTTAAAGTGTATCGACAGCAAATTGCATCGACTATTCGATTACCCAATTAATCTAAATTTAATATCCCTAATGAAAAAGGCTAGTTTGACATAACTACGATACCAAATCAAACCAATGATCTAGTACAGTATCCTGTCTTCCAACAATGGAAAGTTTCAGATGCTTCAGAGAGAGTGCACAGAACAGGGCAATTCACTGAGTGATTTCTCTCTTGTCATTTAGCCCAGATTCCAGCAGTCAGAAGTTCATGGGTACCCAGAACATGGAACTGCATCCTTGACTATCTTATCTAACAGCCAGGGACAGACATATCTTCCATGAATTTATCTAATACTTTTTTTAAACTTATAGTTTTGGCCTTCAGAACAGTTGCAACAATGAGTTTCACAGGCTGACTGTGTATTGTGTGGAGAGTTTTTGTTTTTGTATTAAACCTTCTTCCTATCAATTTAATTGGTTCTTGTGAGAAGGGTAAAATAACATTTCACTATTCAACTTTCTCCATGCAGTCTCATAACTGTATGCATCACAATCATATCCCCCACCCCCTCCCATCACCTCAGTTATCTCTCTTCCAAGGTGAACAGGCAGTTTTTAAATCTTTCCTTATATGGAAGCTGTTCCCTATCTCTAATCCTTTTAATAGCCTTCTTCTGTATTTTTCCCCACATAGTATTATTATCAAAGTGCAGAGAGAGCATGGATTTATACAGTGGCACTACAATATTTTCCATCTTATTATTTATACTTTTCCTAACATTGAGACAGCTTTTTTAATTGTTCCTGCACAGTGAGCAGATATTTTTAGAAGATGTCTCCAAGATCTCTTCCCTGAGTGATAACAATCAATTGAGGCCATCATTTTGTAAATATAGTTGGGTCTCTGTTTTCCAATGTGTATTTCTTTACATTTATCAGTGCCGAATTTCATCTATTTTGTTTCCAAGTCACCCAGTCACAATCTGCTTTGGACTTAACTATCTTTAGAAATGTTGTATAGTGTGCAAACTTTGCCTCCTTACTAATGAGGCTCTTTTCCAGATTATTTATGACTATGATGAACTGCATTGGTCACACTACAAATCTCTTGGGATCCTGCTACTCTCCACTGTAAAAACTTTATTCCCCCTTTCTCTTTTCTTTTAACAACTTACTGATTTATTAGCGGACCTTCCTTCTTATCTCAAGACTACCTTTGCTTAAGAGCTTCTGGTGAGGGAACTTGTCAAAGACTTTCTGAAAATCCAAGTATGCTATATCCACTGGATCACCATTGTCCATATATTTGTTGATACTCTTACATAATTTGAATAGTTTGACGAGGCATGTTTTTCATTTATAAAATCCATATCGACTCTTTCCAACATTCTGTTCTTTATGATAGGTTACACCAATATGACTGGTACTGAAGTCAGGCTTACTGCCCTGTAATTGTGAGGATCACCTCTCGAGGCTTTTTAAAAAATGGCCATCACATTAGTGATCTGCCAGTTATCTGCTAGATAGGCTAATTTAAGTGGTAAATTACATATTACTAGTAATAGTTATGTAATTTCACACGAGTTCTTTCAGAACTCTTTGGTGAATATGATGTGGTCCTGATGACTTATTACTATTCAATTTATCCATTTGTTCCAAATCTCCTCTACTGACTTCTCAATCTGAAACAGTTCCTCAGAATGGTTGAAGTATGGGAGTCTCCCTCACCTCCTTAGCAATGAAGACCAATGCAAATAATTCATTTAGCTGCTTTGCAACAGCCTTATGTTCCTTGAGCATTCCATTAATACCCAGTGTGCCAGGACTGGGTCTTCTTAGAAAGAATTTGCTTGGGAATGCTAACCTCCAGGGCTTGACAAAGCCTGGCTGGAAAGATGTATTTGGGGTTGGTCCTGCTTTGCACAGGGGGATGGACTCAAAGGCCTCCTGATGTCTCTTCCAACCCTATGATTCTATTATTCTAAGGCTAAATACCTGCAGGAGCCCTAGAGACTGAAAGGTGCAGCTCAGACGGGAGCAATGGAAACTTCACCAATGCTACTCTACTAGTCCAACTAGACTTTAACCCTTCCCCACTAGTATTGTGAAAATATTTCAGTTTCAAATTCTCATTCAAATGTTCAGACTTCTTGAGACAATTCACAGTACAATCGAGATACAATTAGTGTTAAACACAATGGCGAGTTTTGAGCTCTTGACATTCTAAGCTGGAAGAGTGCTATCAGCTGATGACTTCTTTCATTCATTCCTAACTTGTGCTGAATTCATTTTTTGGCATTGAAGAAAAAGGCTCCACCATCAACCTGTCAATCCACTTGGGAGCCATCTCACGGGAGCCATTCACTTGCCCATCAGCATTTTACAATGAGCTCTACCTAATGTTCCTAGCAGCAACTATCACGTCTACATTTAATAGGTGAATAATATGAACCTGTGCCACTTCTTCTCCTTGTAAGGCCTCTATTTGTCTGGGTCTGCGCTGTCTGTCACTGTTCCCATGGCCAAGTTTACCATAATCTCCATCTCCCCAACTGAAGACCTCGCCACTTTCTGTTAAAGCCATGGAATGTCCATCAGATCCACAAGAGGTCACTAGCTGTGTTACAACAAAACCTTTAACAAAATGAAAAACAAAACCAGAATACGTTAGAAATATAAATTCTATTCTGTTGCATTGTTTAAAATATCCATAACAATTACAATGGAATCAGCTCTGTATATACAACTCCATACACAGTCTCTCTTTTACTGCTGCTCTAAGAAACTTTTCGCTGTCCTCTCCTGTACAAGTAGCAATTCTGGTCTGCCACTGGTTTTCAAATCCTCCTAACTTACCCAAACAAAAAGGTACTCATAATTATTAAGGACTATAATGCCACACTAAGCTCCAAAAGTCCAATTTAATTTATGTAGTACGTAACCCCCATTTAAAAATGAAACAAAGTTTGTGACTGTATTACCTTTAGGCTGTATTATCTGTTATGGAAACATTAAGCCATATTTAGCAAATTATGGAAAACAGGATTTAATGATACAAGAGAGTACCAGCAGACCTTTGATAATATCTGGAAAATGTTTTTAGAACTACATTTTGATATAAATTAAAACTTAGAGAGAAAAAATTATATAGGAAATGAGCATAAGTCACTTGGTTTTAAGTACCTGTCCTTTGACCATGTTTTTTAACCCATGTATTACTTTTTCCAAAATTTCAAACATGATGGACACCAGCAGTCCAAATGCTATTAAAGCTCTCTTCAATGTTGCTACTGTGTTCTTCTATGTGGACAAAGTGCTGTTGTGATAAATTTACTTTTTATTGCCTAAAATCCAGTCAAAATTATATAGTATCTGTGCTATTAGCGGATAACGTTTTCTAAGGAATTATTTATTCATTATCTTGTATTTGTGTCAATCAAGTTATGTGACACAAAGTCCTCTTCTTGAAAGCACTGCCCAAATCCACATGCCAATGTATTGTAACTAAAATGTAATTTATGCTGAACTCTGCAAAAATAAAGTTTGTTTAGGCGTTCAGTTACATAAGTGTATTTCATTTTTCAGTCCTACTTAAAAAAATGATGAATAATGGAGTTTAAAACCATTGCTAATTACAGCTTGAATAAATGAGATGCAAAAATCTAATTATTTGTCCAAATAACATTAATATAAGATCTTCAATAAAGAGAGTAAATAAATTATTTTATTCAGTAAATCTGCAAAGACTTAACATAGACAATTGTCCTTTTAATTTTTGAAATGTGAACTTCTGCCTTACTAACAGAACTAAAATAAAAAATTAAGACAACTTTACCTTGAAGTGCTGAAATAACAGTTAAAACATGAAGATCATCAGAATTTCCTTGGCCCAAACGGCCATAACTCCCTTCTCCACAAGCCAAAACTGTACCGTTCGCTTGAATGACAAAGGTACAGTTCTGACCACAAATAACCTGGTTAAAGAAAGAAATTAAATTGTGCTAATTTTGTCTTTATTCATAACCTGAATTGAAACCATAAAGCATTTCACTACAGAAATAAGTTTGGGAGACCAACAACATATTTCTTAATTTAATCATCTGTGATTTCATTAATTCTGAATTTAGCAGAAAAATGTGTTGTAAACTAAAGGGCTTTTCCCACACAATCACATCATAATAAAATTCTTTTATTGAGAGTTTTGGATGAAGTGAGCCCCTGGAGATCAAAAAATGGCACTACAAACAAAAAGCTCTCTTCATGAACTAGCTATAAAAAGATTCTCCCTTTCTCTGCAAATCTATTTGGTTTGGTAGCATGTTCTCTAGTGACACTTTCAGTATATTTCTTGCAGTAATTTGATTGACTCATTATTTCACCTGGTGCTCCAGCAACAAATTATTTCAGCAAATAATCTTGCAACTAGGATTACATCAAAACTGTACAGATATTTTTATATTATACTCTCTCTAATCCTAAGAAATAATTTTGTCAGTTTTTGAACAGTTTCTTGGTGTGAAATTGACAAGAACAAGGAGAAACCGGATAAAACTTCCATAACTGGGGATAAGTACATTATAGGTTTAGGGTTCTATTTTTTTAAAAATTAGCACCAAGCCCAAATGGGAGCTTGATGGCTATTTTGTACAACAGAAAATAAGGTAATTTGTGAAGAATAAAATGTAAATCTCTCCTAACACTATTACCTGTTGAGCCTGTGAGAATGAAGGTGCTGCTACTGGTATCATGACATTTCTACCAGCCTCTGCTAGCTGCCCATGGCGTCCTGCTCCCCACAGATACACATCACATTTGCCGCCAAGGTGCCAATCCTATGAAACAGCGTAAAAAAGTACTTGATAATTTTGATAATTTTAATACTTTACATTCAATATAATCAATGTTACTAACCTCAGGCCTTGAAGTTGCCCAAGCCATAATCTGTTCATCCATACCATTAATCCATTTACTGTTATCCTAAATGATTTAATAACAGGTATATTAGAGACAGCCCACAATTTGTATATTATTTTTTCAGTTAATAATATTGATTTTCCATCAAACAACAAGCCTTTTCCTTAATGAAAATCAGTTATAGGAATCTATTACTGAATAAACTGCTTTTGAACATAAATGTAAAACAGATTAACTGTGAATAAAAGAAAATTATGTATAAATTATTTTTATAAATTCAATCTTACTCAGTATTAGTCATGTAAACTTGACACACTGTTGTCTTCTGGGGGTTGACTTACTTTTTTCAATCTAACATTTATTATTGTTATCCTAAGAAAAAATTCTGACTCATCAGTGTCTAAACCCACTTATGGTAAAAAGCGTTACTCACCTTGTGCAATGAGTGAAGTTGAGATGGTTGTCCTTGTGGGAGCTCTAGATTAGGTATTTTGGCACCCTGCACTTATAGTTAAGAGATTTTTAGCATTAGTATCAGCATAAGTGGTGTTGGCGGCACATGAGAGAGGCTGACCGCCATGCACCGTCAACTGTCCCTCAGTTCCTTCTCTACCCGACTGAGAATGATCCAAAGCAAAGGGAATGAGGGAGGGCCATGGAGCACCGAGAGGGACAACCACCTCAAAGAACCTCAGTGACTGCACAAGGTGAGAGACCCTCTCTTCTTCGAGTAGCATCCGACATTAGATGACTATACAGCAGTATATTGTAGAAAGTGGGGGTTTGCGATGTATGTGCGCCACTGCTAATATGGACTGTCCAAACTTCGCCCAGGATGTGGAAATGGCTCAAGTAGAATGTATGCAGACCTTTTGAGGAGGAGGAATATTGTTAATTTCATAGCACCAGTGTATGAATTGTAAAATTCAATTAGAGAGTCTTTGTTTGAACATGGGTTCTCCTTTGGATCGTTCAGCAGTGGAGAGAACTAGTTGTGGGGATTTTCTGAATGTCCTTGTTCTCTCTAAGTGAAACCAAGGGAGTTGTCCATGTGTAGCTTTGGGAAAAATACAGGTAAGTAAATGGACTGATTTAAGTGGAAGGGTGATACTATCTTAGGGAGAAATTTGGGGTGGAATCATAGTATGACTTTTTTGGAAATAACATATGGGGGGATCTGCCACGAGAGCAGCTAGCTCAGTTCTACTCTTCTGGTGTAGAAATTGCACTGAGGAAGGATTCCTTCATTGAGAGGTGTAAGACGGAGCATATGGCTAGAGGCTCGAATGGTTTGTCCATAAGCATGCAAAGTACCACATTAAGGTCCCACATTGTAGTAGCTTGTTTTACTGGTGGGAAAGTGTTGCTCCATCCTTACATGAAGCACTTTGTGGTTGTATGTGCATATGAGGTGTATTCGATTTTTTGATGCCTCAGAGATGGCTGCTAAGTATACTGTTACTGAGCTATTAGCAAGATCTTACTGTTTGAGGTTTAGTATATAATCCAAAATCCTTGGTGGTAATGAGACTGAGCAAAGTGACAGGGTCTGTAATGCACACACACTAAATGTGGAAACGGTGCCATAATTCATCAAAATTTTTGGGTATTGGGTTTGCAACCACTGATTGGGATTGATTGTACTTCTTCTGAACATTGTTATTCAAGTCTTACTAGCCCTGGAGGAGCCAAGTTCTGAGTTGATGGACTGTGACTTGTGGGTGGAGAAGTCTGCCCTGTCCTGGGAGAGTAGGTGAGGAATTTGTGGTAGATGTAGAGGGTACACTGACAGTTGGGTTGAGTATGGAAACCAGACGTATCTGGCTCATACAGATGCCATTAAGACGACATGTGCATTGTCTTGCTGTATTCTGTAGAGAACTCAGTGGATGAGAGGTGTGGGAGGAATGCATAGAAGAGGGGAGCATCCCATCTGATGTCTCCCAATGAGCATTTGCCCAGGCCCATTCAGAAGCAGTGTACTGGGTATTTGGTGGTGTTGGCAGTTGTGAAGAGGTCTGTAGCTAGAAAATCTCCCTTGTTGAAATATGGTATTTAATATAGAATCATAGAATACTAGAACTGGAAGGGACCTTGAGAGGTCACTGAGTTCAGTCCCCTGTCCTCACAGCAGGACCAAGCACCTTACCATCCCTGATAGATGTCTATCCAAACTGTTCTTAAATATCTCCAGAGATGGAGATTCCACAACCTCCTTAGGCAACTTGTTTCAGTGTTTAACCACCCTGAAAGTTAGGACATTTTTTCTAATGTCCAACCTAAACCTCCCATGCTGCAGTTTAAGCCCATTATTTCTTGTCCTATGTGTGAGTTCAACTGCCACTAGTGATTCTGGTGGAAGTATCTTCTGAAACTCTCCACAATGGTCTACTTCCTGGGAAGATATATTGCAGAGATATTTATAGGTTGGCTATGCACCATATCCAAAAACGTACAGTTTCCATGAATAATAGATGATTGTGCTATGCCGTGGCAGTTTATATAGTACATCCATGCCATATCGTCTGTGAAAATATTGTTTTGCATGATGGTCACAATTAGGTTGATTAAAGCTTGGGAATGTGGTTGGGGAAGCTCTGCCCTGGTTTGTAACGTGTCCAGTTGTGCACCGATAAAGTCCAGCTTTTGAGTCAGGATGAGATGGGACTTCTGGTACCTTTGGGACCTCTGATATCCTATGGTGTTCATTAATTGCACTGTAAGGATGATGTTGACTCTTGGAGGGATGATACCACTATTAGACAATCATCTAGGTATGGGGATATTTTGCTGCCCGATTTGCATAATTGGGTGGCTGCAACTATGATGATTTTGGGGAAGATTCTTGGCACTGTGCCTAAAGGTAGGACTCAATATTGATGCTGATTGCCTAAGCATAAAACAGAGGAGTTTCCTGTGTGCAGGGTGTATGGTTCTATGAAAATATGCTTCCTGAAGTTCAAAGGATGACAGCCAATCTCCCTGTTGTCAGTGTAACCATTATGAAATGTTGGTGGTGAAGGAATTTGTTCAGTTGACACAAATCCAGGATTTGTGTAAAAAAAAATACCCCAATACCCATATTTTTGGTGTAAGAAAATAGCAGGAATAAAAACCTCATTTCCCTGTGTTGAGGTGAGCAACTTCCTCTTGCAACAGGGTCTTGTGGGAATGGTCCCTGAAGAGGGACTGCAAAGGTAGATGAGTATGTGGGATAGAGGTATATGGGATGGAGTACCCTCTGAGGACTATGTCCAAAACCCATCCATGTGAGGTAAAGTTGCACCAGATGGGTTATTATGGTAACAGCTGGTGTTTACAGCCTACCATTTTTTCAGTGTGCTGAGTTAATGAAAGAGGTCTTGACCAAGATTTCAAAAATGATTGCTTTGAGATAGAAGATTGGAATGAAGATTTCTGTTATGGGGTCTAGTGCCATTGTGGTTGCCTTCGTCTCTGGCGTTGGTCATACGCCCTTTGTGCCTGTGAACAGATATGTTGGGTGTAATACGTTCCCTGTTTTTTCTTTAGTTGATGGATGTACATGCCTAGGATTTTCAGCAAGGAATGAGAATCCTTTAGTAAATGTAGGGATGCATCGGTGGATTCTACAAATAGCTTCTGTCCTTCAAAGGGAAGATTCCTCATCTGTATTTTGCACCTCTTCAGGGAAGCCTGAAAGATGGAGCCAGAAGATACAGCACATCACCATAGCCGTGGCCAAGGATAGAGTTGCTGTGTCCGCCAAGTCCAAGGAGGCCTGCAATACTATCTTCACTATGAGAAAGTCCTCAGCAATGCTGGCCCTGTATTGTTCCCAAGAATCCTCTCAGTTTGTCAATAAAAGTTTTCATGTTATCAAACAGACTGTATGTATATTTTGCAAAGAGCACTGTATAGGTCACTGGAACTGGAAGGAGGCTGTGGAATAGGATTTCCTCCCAAAGATATATAGACTTCCAAGTCTGTGTCAGATGGAGTTGATTTAAACTGTATTTGCTTGTTCCCGTGGTACACAGCCTCATCTATAAGAGAATCAGAAGATGGGTGGGTGAACAAAAATTCTGCCCCATTGGCTGAGACATATTTATTATCTGCCCTCATGGAAGCTAGTGGGATCATGACAGATATCTCTACCACATTACTCTGATGGGATCCATAATGGCCTCATTGATGGGGAGAGATGCTTTTCTGGACAGGGATGCACAAATCATATCTGTAAGTTTGTGTTGGGTCCCTGGTAACTCAGTCGAAGAAATGTCTAGGGAGTGTACCACCCTCTTAGAAACTATTTAAAATCATCCCCAGTAGTTAGTGGTTGGGGGCATTATGGTTTAGTGTGAGAAGGAGGATGAGATGTGTGTATATAACAAGCTTTTTTGTTCAGGTATGTCATCCAGCTTGTCCTGGTCTTTCAACATGAGAAGGAGCAGATGGAGACAGTGACTGAGTAGTGGGAGGTAATGTGGGATTGGGAGTAGCCTGGAGTTGAGCTCTATATTGTGCCCAAGAGCCCCAGAATGGCAAAGTGGATGGTGGGGGCATTCCTTGGGAAGGCTGCCACAGGTGAGATGGAAAAGATGAGGTCTGGTGAGGTTGCTTCGAGGAGGAGTGCCGTGGGGTGCATGGTGTTGCCTCTACCTTCCTCTTCCTCATGAGATGAGAATGGTGGTGATGAGCTATCCAGTGACCAAGGTAGGGCTGAGTGAACGGTGGTATCAGTATCAAGCAACAGGTGCTCCTGGTACTAAGATTAATGTTAACTTGCATGTGTGGTAAATGGTGGCAGTACCACAAACGTCAGTGCCAAGGTAGGCACTGTCTGTTTCAGTGGTGCTGGGGATTTGTGCAACTGCAGATAGTGACGGCGCCTTAGAGGAAGCTGGTGCCAACTTTTTCAGTGCTGATGATCCTGAGCTAGAAGCTTGTCTCTTTGCTCATATACCCAAAGTAGGATCTTGCCCGTCTTTAGTCTTTACCCCCTCAGGATATCTGTGTGCCTGATGTTCCCAGTGCCTCTTGATCCAAGGCAGACGGTACAGACAGTATCGGGGATGCTTTCTTGCTAGCAGAAAGGTTCTCTTTACTTGTTCTCTCTCAGCAGTTGGGAGACTATGTTTTGTAGGCTGCTTGGATTCTGGAGATGGATGACATCCTTGGTCTGAGACCACTGCTGGAGAAGTCTTTCATGGAGGAGATCTGGACTCTAGATCTGAAGCTGGCTTGAGAGATTTCTCCATTAAGAAACTTTTCAGTTGTTCAGCTGCTCACTTGTGCAGCTTCGGTTGTTTAGTCATTCAGCTCTGGGTTTTAGGGACCCTTCTGACAACGTTTTACACTTCTGTGGGGTGTATGCCTCACTCGCACAATGGATGCACTATGAATATCCATCCAAAATCAGGATAGGCAATCTGCAAGACATGCAATGTTTGAATCCCAGGGAGCCTGACATGTTTATTGCTGGGCTCCAACGGAGGCGGCAAAAGGCACAAGGGTTCAAATTCGTTTTTTAAAAAAATAATAATAAAATAATAAAAATAAAAACAGAAAGTAAGGAAATAAAATAAGAAAACTATATAAGAGCTTGAGGTGTGAAAATCAGGGAGTCGCTGAGGTTCCAACCCAAGTTCCCTGTAAGGCTTCGGGCTGCCACGCAGAGAGGTTCCTGGCTGGGGAAGGGCACTCACTCAGCAGAAGCAGCTCCAGACAATGGGCACACTGGTAGGGAAGGGGACATGAGGAGGAGGAAGGGACAGAGTAACACGGGAAGGGGCCAGAGGAAAGGGGAGTTTGGAGTCTGCAGTCTCCCAGCTGAGTGTCTTAGAGAGAAGTTTGATTACAGAGGTCTGATTATAGCAGTTGGGATTGCCTGCAGCTTCCAGTGAAGAAACCCAGCACTCTCCTCTAGCTTCCTGGGCTAGCAGACTGCATGGGGTAAGTGAGGGGGAATAAGGGGTGAGTGGGTGCTGCTGGTGGTGAGGTGGTGGTGGGGAGTTGTTTGTGGTGTGTTCTCCTGTCTTGACTCTCAGCTGGGCTATAGCTGCAAATGTCTGCAACTCCGAGAGGCAAGATTCTATCCTAGCTCCCACATGGACTGGGACGGGGCGGAGGGGGATGATTGAAAGGGATAGATGGGGAAACGAGCGGGAGGGTCGGTGCTGCTGTCTGTGCAGTGAGGTGGAGACAGAGGGGAGTTTGTCTGGGGTGTCTTAACTTGCTTCCATCAGGCAGCAAGAGTCAAACTCTGTGCATCTCAGCACAGCACCTTAGTTGAGCTGCAGACATAGGACTCTCTCTTGGGCTGGGACAGGCTGTATAAGGTGGCACCAAAATTTCAGATGGGTTAAAAGCTTTTAGGCTGCTTTGAATACTGGAACAAAAGGCCTAGGTCATGACATCTGCATGATTACATTTCAAACAAAGTTTACATAGGTGTTAATAGCTTAAGGTAAGAAAGAAAACAGATATTCTGCAAATGGAACTACTCTGAAAAGCTACTTTAAAAATGGCATAATAGGGTGCCATTGCCTTTCAACAACTCCATTTAACATTTTCTCCATGTGTTTTTAAAAAAAAGAATGAATTATCAGCCCTGAAAGCTGTCCCTTGGACTGTCAAAGCCAACCCAAGTTCTCTCTGGTTTATGCAACAATATTGATTCTGCAAATGGAACTTCATTAATTCTGTTGATTTGTGATTAGTCCAGCTCACTTTTCCGTGTTAATTCTGCAGGCTAAGACAACTAACAAAAACTTACTGTAGATAGTAAAACAAATAGATATGACTGAGTACACACAGAGGGAGTAGATTAGCTGCACAGGGAAATACTACTGGCAGAATGTAGTCCATATTACCATTAGAAGCATAAGCTCATCCTCTGGTACAGGCTCCAGATCTGGAACAGTAAAGGATTCTGGAAATTGGACTCCTTTGGCCAGTGCTTCAGCAGCTTTTATCGTAGTAGAAAAACATTCTAACCAGGCCCACTCTGTAGGATTCCAAGCTGAGGGATCAGGGAGGTAACTCTGGTAATGAGGTGGTACTGGTGGATTACACAAAAGCTGATCTAGGTGAAGCCCCACAGCGAGTGAAGCCAGACACTGCATATAAGGGCTATGAACAAGCTGATCTCCACAGACCACATGGGGCTAGAGGGGGAAAAAAAAAATCAATGTCAACACCAAGTTAATGGTATTCTTTTAACACTTCAGAAACAGCAATTCTTCAAAGCTCTTTCTGTAGAAAAAAATTTCCCAGAAAATGCCTTTCTAATAATTTTCACTATGAACCTGGACCATTTGTCAAAGTACCAGACTATGCTCTCATTCATTATTTGAAACAGAAGGTTGTGCCTGGAAAATGGGATGTGCCTGGCATGGGATTACTTCTCATTAAACCATACAAAAAAGAGACAATCACCAGGCAAGCCCCAGCTCCAAGCTTCCCACCTCCATATGCCCTTTTGCTGGCTATGCCCCTTAGGTCAGGGTGTGAGGGAAAAACTGCAGTTCATTGTATCTCTCACTCTGGCTGGGGGACACAGGGGACAAATTAACCTGTATCTGCCTCAGCTGGGGGACATGAATCCCTCCCCCAGCTGTGCCCATAGCTGCTTTGGTGAGTGAGGGCTGGGCTAGTCTTCTCTCTTTGGGGCAATCTACATACTGAACCCCTCATCCCTAGCTCCAACCAGAACAATGATTTAAATGAGGGAAAAACAAAATCTGAGTTAAGGACCCGAGCAACTCCAGGTAAATCTTCTAGTATATATGCAACAAATTGTTTTTGCAGAGAGGAGAGCAATTGCCTAGGCTTATCATTCATTATTCTAGAAGAAGATGGAAAATAACAAGGTCAAATTTAACACTATATTTGAGGGCATTCAAATTAGGCCTCCAAATGACTATTTTGAAAAACATGTGGATACCACAGGAAAATTAAAACAAACAAGGGAGAAAGAGCCTAACTTCCTGAGGTTTTTTTTGGATGGCTGGTTTTGAGTGTGTGTAGGGAAGGGGGAGAAAGCAACCTAAAGAAGTATCAATTTGAGGCTGCTTTATCCGAGTGTTGCAGTTAAAGCAATACAACAATGCAGTAGTGGTGAGGTCAAAGTGAGTTAAAGCAGAACATTTCTAGGATAGCTGAAATACATATGTAAGGCCACAAGAGTTCAGGATCTTGTGGAAGGGGACAAAAATAGGTTGAAACAGCCTGACATGAGAAAAAATGTAAATCTTCTAGAATATGCAAAAGGATAACTGTAAATATGATGTCCAAAGGTGGGATTAACTTTCAACAAAGGTTTTTTTGTTGACTGTATCAAAAGTTTGACAGCTGTAATTCAAGACTGCCACCTCATGTTACATGTGTCAGTGTTTGATGTTCCGTATTCAACTATTCTTACCTTTTCATAGGCATACTGTTCCTGAAGCATTATTGGCAAACGTTCCAAGAAAGCCCTCATGCAAGGGGCCATATTTAATCCTAAAACACCCTGTTGCTTCAATGCAGTCCGGCATGTTGCCAGGACATGATTGGAAGACATCCATTCTGATGTGCAATTCACCACCAACACATCCTGTTCAACAATACAATCACAATTTTATATACTAGAAATTAAATACAAGAAACATGCTTATTCAGATCAATTGACTTCTCTCACTGATTTGTCTTCATCCCAACCCTGATCAACACCTAAAAGTATCAATGTGAGTAAGTAAAAATGCTGAGTGGAAAGAAAAATTATGTACCTTTATTATCTTTGTATTTATATAGCACTTAAAATTATTGTTATTAGAAAGCATTATAAAGAGAGCTGGTAGCACCTGTTTTTAAGGCTGCCTGGTATTTCTCATTATTAAAGCATTTTCATTTTCTTATAACTTTGCTATACTTAAGACCAGGGCTACTCAACTTTGGAAACCCTGGGGGCCACAATGATACTCTCAACACATGCTGAGGACCGCAACTTAAGTGTGGTTGCATATATATTTGCATGTATGAAAATAGCGTCTTTCACACTGATGGGCGTGAATACAAAGATTAAGGCAAGACTACACAACACATAGGCCCAATTTAAGCCAGTTCTGTTGATATTACTAAAATGCAATATTAACCCAATTTCCACCCACATGATAGCACTTTTAATGAGCAATGAAAGTCCAGGAATTTAACGACTAAAACTCATATCAACAGCAGACCGTTACATTGACTACTTTTTTGTTGTGGCTCCCACCCGTGGGCCACAAGCAAATGGACTGTGGGCCATATGCATGTGTTGAGAGTAGCCCTGGTTTAGACATTTCAGCTGAAGTTCTCGATGGTGGGTGTCACCCTCAGGCTGAATTTTTTTTTGAAAAATGTCAACCAAAATGGTTCAACCATTTTCAAAAATGAGGGTAGGGAAAAATATAGCAGGAACAAATTATTCCCAAACTAATTTCCTTCTTTGACAGGGCTACTGGCCTACTGACCATGAGTCTGTGCGCATGCACGCGCGCGCACACACTTTTTTTTTTAAAAGCGACGAGGAGTTCTGTGGCACCTTATAGACTAACAGATTTATTGAAGCATTAGCTTTTGTGGGCAAAGACCCCTTCGTCAGATGCATGACTACCCCGCTATTTTTTTTTTTAAATCAGTCCTACAAGACATTTTCATGTACAAACTAGAGAATTGTGGTCTAAGTGAAATTAGTATGAAGTTGGTGCATAACTAAAATACTATACTGAAAGGGCAGACTCACTAGTTCACTGTCAAACTGGGAGGTTGTATCTAGTAGCATGTAAAAACAAAAAAGATGTACAAATTCAGCTCAAACGGTCAGAATTTGGAAAAATTATAAACTAATGAAAAATGAAGATTACGCATCAGGACTGGAGTTTGAGATAGGAATGTTAGGTGTCATTTAATTTAATAATCGTGTAACTGCATTAAATATTATTGGTTACATGATTTTTCAATGGTCCCCGGGGGTGGGGCCGACAGCCAGTGCGCTCCCGGGCCCATTGGCAGGGAGTCCCTGGCCACCATGTGTTGCTGCCTCTCTATCAGAGGCAGCAGTGCCGGGTGGCAGGCAGGAGCTGGTCTGACAGGCATCTCATGGAGCAGCTTCTATCTGCAGTGAGCCAGGCCCCCGATGGACAGAGGCTGCATCGGTATCCCATGGAGCAGCCTCTCTCTGCAGTGAACCCAGGCCCACTATGAACAAGGGCTGCTGCCACGCAGCATCTGCCCCCCTATCGGCAGGAGGCCCCAAGACAGGGGAGGTGGCTCTGCAAAGCTGGTGCTCGTGGGGAGCTGGCTCCCTCCGAGCACTGGGTCCTGCCCCCATTGCCTCTGTGGGAAGCAGTAAGGAGTGGGGGGGAGGAGGCTCTGTGGAACTGGCTCCTTGTGCAGACCAGTTCCTGCTTGCCCTCCCCTCCACGCTGCTGCCTCTCTCAGAGCAGCAGCGCAGGGGGGAAAGTGACTCCGTGGGAGTTGAAACACGGGGGAAGCTGGCTTGAAAGCTCCCACTTGCCCCCCTCACCCGCCGCTCTGCTGCCTCTCTAGAGTGGGAGTGGGGGAAAGATGGCTCTGTCAGATCTGGTGCTCATGAGAAACTGGGGGCACGTTTAGACTACCTGCAGCTTCCAAAAGAAGATATGCAAATCAGGCATGAATTTGTATATCTTCTTCTAATCCCTTTATCGAAAGAGTTTTTTTCGGGGGAAAAAAAGCAGTCTAGACGGGGGTTTTCGCGCAAATCTCCCCCCCCCCGTCTATTTTCAAAAGAACCCTTATTCCTCAAAAAATGAGGCTTACAGGGTTCTTTCGAAACTATTCGAAAATATTATATCCAACACAAAAGGTTTCAATGTTGTCTTTATTTATGAGAGGGATGGGGCCTTTTTTGGGTCGGGGATCACAAAAAAGTCAGTCAGAGTTCAAACAAGTGAGAAGCAAACCATTCCAAACCCCCCAAGCCTCACTGATGTGGCTCCCAACTGAAACACCTCACTCCCCTGGTGTTCCAGCCCCACTGGAAAGGGGAGGAGGACTGAGGTTCAGGGCCTCAGGCCAGAATAACTCTTCTGTGATTCCAGGGTTAGGGGATTTTGTGGCCCCCCCCCAGGCTGTGGTCTTGATCATACCTGACAGGTGTCTGTCTAACCTGCTCTTAAATATCTCCAGTGATGGGAGATTCCACACCCTCCCAGGCATCCTTTCTAACAGACAGATGTGTGTTTCAAAGATCTTGTGAATAAGGTTTCACGCTACAAAACAGCTAACATTACACCTGGTACTTGCTGCTTCTGACTTAGAAGAGTCAGAATTCTACCAGATAGCAAAGATCTGGCCTTAATGCAATACAGTTTACCATGTATTAATTAGAAACACGGGATTTTTTAAAAAATCATTAAAATCAGAGTTATAGATATCTGCAACACTCAAACAAATTCTGTTAAAAGAATCTTTCTTTCTTACTTTAAGTCATTAACACAGGGGAGGGCAATTATTTTTGATGGGCGCCACTCTAAGAATTTGATAAGTGGCTGAGGGCTGTACTCTTCCATTATATTAATGGTGCGGGGGTCTGGGATGGAGGTTGGTTGCAGATGGGAGCTTCGGGTAAGGTACTGGGGCTGTGGGACCTGGGAGGGAGTTTGGGTGATGTAGGGGATCATGACTGGGATGAGGAGCGGGTGCAGGACCTGGGAGGGAGTTGTGACCTGGGGCAGGAGTGCAGGAGGGGGGGGTGCATGGATTTGGGTTGTGAGCAGGCATAGTTGATTGGGGTGCAAGGTCTGAGAAGGGGTTGTGACCTGAGGACAAGTGTAGGACGGGATTCAGTGTCTGGGAAGGTGTATGGGGGCTGGAGCAGGGGAGTAGAAGGTTTGAGTTACATGGGGTAGGAGGGCAGATGGGGGGCAGAGGTTTCAGGGAAGAAAGGAAGGGCTTTGGTGCCAGACATAGGCTCTGGCTGGGAGACCCTAACCGGCTCCCAGCCGGTAACCCAGCAGGTTCCTTAGCCAGGGTCCCTGCCTTCCAGCCCCTGTACATGCTCAGGGGAGCTGCAGGAGTCACGTTTATTGCTCTAAACTGAATGCTGTGAGCCCAGGGGTTGAGGGGCACTTCACATGTTGCCTGTCCTGCAAATAGGCAGCTGCTGTTGGTTGAAACCAGTCAACGTGAGCTACTAGGGCAGGGGCAGCTTGAGAAGTCTGTCTCCCCTCCCTCCAGGCTCCCACCATAAATACAGCCCCACACCATAATATTTCATAGACCAGTTGGTAGGCACTCCCCTGCAGTGTGGGAGAACCAAGTTCAAATCCACGTGAACCAGAGGAGGGAATTTATTTCAGGTTTCCCACATCCTAGGTGAGTGTTCTAACTATTGGGCTAAAGATCAAAAGGGATAATGGTGTCATAGTCCTGAAAAGAATTTGTTGGCAAATTAATGTCAAATTAACAAACAGTTTTAGCTAGCTGAAAAATGTAGTTTTCAACTTCCATTATAGGCCACAAATATTTTTTTTCTATGACAAATACATTTCATATATCTGCCATAAAGAGGGGTGACACTTCACAAATGGAATAAATTTCAAAATGACAAACCATTCACGTGGGTGCATATTTTTAAATGAATTTCCTCATCCCTCCCTTTATCATACATGAAGTCTGATATTTAAACTATGTTTTTTAACTCTTTTTTTAATCTGTGGATAATATGATCTCAGCAGAACAGGGAGAGAGAGATGCTAGCAGCTTGTTAGAAAGAAATGTTTGGGTAAATGGGCTTCTTTTTGTAATAAGAACCTTCCCTTACTACTCACAAATTTTATTCAAAAGAACAGCACCTTAATAAACAATAATACCTTTGATCTATTTGAGCAAGCAGCTACTCCAACATCAGGGATCCATACTGCAGTCTGAATAGCTCCAGAACCAATCACAACACTTTGTAATACAGAGCCATCCTAAAACAAGAAATATTTTAATCCATACATATATTTAGTTATTTCAATGTTAATTTATCATGCTGTAGGTCTATAAACAAACACTCTTAGTCTAAAACATTTCAATAAATGATTATAGCATCCTATGTGATAGTGAGAAACACATTTATTTTACAAAAGATTATTAAAAGTTAAAATTATCATTGATATAACATCTTTAAAGTGTATTACATATTTTCAGTTGCCTGTGAAGACTGCAAGTATCATTCCTGTTTTTCCAGAAAAGAGAAACAAAAGCATAAACTGACAAAGTCATAAATGACTTGATCATGAAAATAATCCATCAATGGCAAAAGCCAGGGCTAGAATTCGAATATCTTTTCCCCAAATTTTGTATTAATTATTGACTAGGCTTACTTTAATAATTGACTAATAATTACTGTAGGATTACTCTAATAAGGTATTACCAAAGAAAACTAAGACGACATAAAATTCCCTTTTAGTTTTTGATCTAAACATATCTATTTTAACAAACTTTAAGAAATATAATTAAGGTTAAGATTTTAGTCACCGTTATTTTTAGTAAAACTCAGAGATAGTTTGTGTGGAATAAAAATTTTTTTGAAAAAGCCCTTAACCTACCTAACTTTTACTAAAAATAATATGATCGAGAGCTGACGGGGGATGAACAAGTGAGAAAAGAGTCCAAGACTGCAAGGGCTGACTTCCAGATGTCCCTGCCACCTATGATGGCTAGGATCTCCGGGTGCCCCCTGCCATTCTAGAATCCATGGATTCCATGACAATCTTATCCCTAGATATTACTCAGAGACAACCTTACCCGTAAAGACCAAAGGTTCATGAGTCCACCAAGCCCACCAGACACTAATGCCAGTCCATCAGAGCTGAAGGCCACAGTCCGAACAGGAGTAATATGTCCTCTCAGCTGATAAATGCACTTGGCATCTACTGCTTTTCTGTGTCCATCCTGAAAATTATTTAATCAGTATGACATATCCTGGACTACATACATAGACTTTTTTTTGGGGAAAAAAAGTGTTTTAGTTTTAGACTTCTTTGCAACCAGTATACAGATTTTCTTGGTACAACTACTTTGATTTTATCAAGGAAAGAATTATTATTATTAATCCTCTTTGATCCTCAAGGAAAGAATAAGGAACCATAAAAAGGCCATATAGAAGAACTCAACCTGATACAACCAATTGACAGGGATGGGCAAAATACTGCCTGTGGGTTGGATCTGGCCCACCAGCATTTCTAGCTGGCCTACTCAGTTGATTAGCAGAGCATGTAGGCAGTGTGTATTCAGCTATCCCTCCCTGCTTCTTGTTCCGTCTTGCAGCCAACCTGGTTCCATGACCCTCCTACTTGCTATACAGAAGGGGGAGAGGGAATTCTGAAGTCAGGGTGTCCCCCTGCCTTTGTGCTCCATCTCTGCAGAGTAGGGGTCAAGGAAAGGGACACACAACAGAACTACTCCAGTCTGAAATATGGTGAGTGACTGAGATGAATTCCTGTCATAAGAGGCAGAGCACTGTTTCTAAAATTTCTCTAGCAGCCATCTCTCTCTGTTGCTCTCACACACACTCTTCCCCCTCCCTTCCCGTATACCCCATCTCTGCAGAGTGGAAGTTTACCCAGATAATCCTGGCAAGTGACCTGTACTCTAAAAGCCAATCTGACCAGGGAGAAATTCCTTCCCAATACCACATACTGGAGATCAGTTTGACCCTGAGCATGGAAGCAAGAACAATTTCCTCTCTTGGAAACACCTGTGCCTGCCTAAGCACAGATAAATTAAAAAAATAAATATTTTTAAACAAAATGGTTTTCAAATCTCTCTCCTCTCCCTCTCCACCCATACAGCTATTTATAGATCTTGCTCCCACCCCTTTCTATACTGGTGGGAGAAAACCATGGATATAACTAAATTAGGATTTCTTAACATTTGAGGTATTGTCTTTACCTTGCCATTTGTTTCCTGTTCCCACCATCCTTCTGCACTGCTTGAGCTGGACTGTAGTACCATCGGCATGTCCTGGGGAACACTCCAAACACATACCAAGCCATTCTGGCATCCTCTGAAGAAAGTCAGAATAAATCAAATGAAAACCAAGTGAAGTTATTAACATATAGCACCAATCAACAAATGTGCTAAAAGTATATCATTCTGTTAGGATATACATTTAGAACAAAGTGATTAAGACAGATAAACTGCTTAAAAACAAAGGCCAATAGCAGAAGTTATTTAGGAGTAACACTAACGAAAATGTGCGTTTTTCTTTATTTAACTTTCTTACATTTTTGCCAAAAATATTTTGTTGGCACTACTACAGTTAAAAAGAAGTTAGAGAAGTAGTGTTTCAGGAAATGATTGTTCCAGTGAGTGTTTCAGTAGTGCTTTAAGGAGAATGGAAAAAGGAAAAATGTGTTTTCATTGTAATATTTGAAATTCCAGTATATTCTTTAATTTACTTTTTATTTTTAAAAACCAGCTACACATTGACAATGATTTTTTTCCTGCTCAAAATATTTAGGAATATCCTCCATAGGTTTTCACCTTATTTTTCACATTAAATATTTACATATTTAAGCTACTACTCCCTTGCAACTATTGTGCCCTAAGTGTCATTAATGAACTTAAAAGCCGTTCTTCTACAAAGGAATTTCAATAAGCCAACTTCAGAGAGAGTGCAGAATTCACCTTCACATGCAAATTTGACACTGTCTCCCTTGGTATGAACAAAAACTTGAACTGGTTAACATATTAGAACACCAGCTTTCCTTATATTCAACACCCCATTGACATCCAAAGCTAAGTATGGGACTCTTCCAGCCCACTCAATTAACTTCATTAGATACAACTGGCAGGTAATTTTTTTCTCCCTCTTCCTTTTTATTCTGAGGGTCCTCCCCACCCCCTTTTTTTCACCAATCAAGATGATCTCATCTGAAAAAGTTGGTTTTGCCACAGGACTACTCATTTTTAAAAGTTGATTTTAAAGTTACAGACTAACACAGCTACCCTCTGAGACTTTTAAGCACTAACCAGGCAGTATTAAAGCAAAAAAGTTAACATACGTAGCCAGTAACAGCTGCAACTTGGCTCCTTTCCCTGGAAGGTTGCACCAGGTAATACTATTCACAATAGCTGGATGGGACAGTGAATGCAAACACCTCCAGCATCCTCCTACATATCTCCAGAGTTTCACGGTTTCTTCTTTGGCACATGTCATGAGAATCTTACCAGTTGGATCCCACTTCACACTAACAATAGTATCCTAAAGAAGTCAAACAAACAGACAAAAAGATTACAGCATTCAGTGTCTTCATAATGTGACTTATAAATATGATCATATACATACAACAAAACTTTCAGTACTAAAGTATTTAGCACTTGAACTTCGTATATATAGTGTCGTATAAACTACAAAAGAGGAACTATGTTGATGATTTGATGCTGTAATTATAACTCAAATGAAGTCATACCTGGTGATTATCACAGTTCTATGAGGGCAAGAAAACAAAAAATCTTGTTTTCATGAAACATTACAAAGACTCATAGAAAGTGCATGATAGGCAAAATTATGTTTTTCAGAAGGTTTTTCAAAGTCTCCTAAGAGGCTTGCACAACTTTTTAATGATGAAGTTGTAATATGAAAAGGACCCTACCAAATTCATAGCCCATTTTGGTCAATTTCACAGTCATGAGATTTAAAAAATAATAAATTTAATGATTTCAACTATTTAAATCTGAAATTTCACAGTACTGTAATTGTAGGGGTCTTGATCCAAAAAGGAGTTTATGGCTCAGTTGCAAAGTTATTGTAGGGGGTGGGGGTTGTGGTACTGTTACACTTATGTGCTGCTGGTAGTGGTGGTGCAGCAGCAGCAGCTGGCCAGGAGCCTAGCTCCGAAGGCATAGCCATTGCCAGCAGCAGCACAGAAGGATGGCATGGTATGGTATTGCCATCCTTAATTTTTCAGTGCTGCATGCAGAGCTGGGCCTTCAGCCAGCAGCCACAACTTCCTGGTTGCTGAGGTCTGAAAGAAGCATCGCAAAAGAAAGGGTAGCATAGTATGGTTTTGTCAACTTTACTTCTGCACTGCTGCTGGCGCTGCCTTTTATAGCTTGGCATCTGGCCAACAGCCACTGCTCTCTGACCACACAACTCTGAAGGAACACAGAAATGAGGGTGGCACAACCTTCTAAAATAACTCTGAGGCCCCTTGCAATTCCTTTTTGGGTCAGGACCCCCAGTTCGAGAAATGCTATTCTCCCTCATGCAATCTGGATAGCAGGGGCGGGGAACTCAGAAAAATCAGTTGAGGGCTGTACACAAGTGAAAAGCAAAAAAACCCAAGCCAATTCTAACTGACATGGCCACCAACTGAGAAGGAGAAAGGCACTCCCCACATTTCCTTCGCACACCAGAGCCTAGGGGGCCCCGGGCTAGTAGATTTTGTGTGTTCCAGCCCCATGGGGGGGAGGAGGAGGGGAAGACAGTGAAGGCCTGGATTGCCGTTGTAGGGATCTCCAATGCTGGGGAGGGGGAGGAGCCCTAAGCCTCGGGGGCCAGATCCAGGCAAGCCAGGGCTGCTTTTGGCCCCCTCATCTGGTCCCCAGCCTTAGGTTCCCCACCCTTGCTGTTCAGTATAGGCTAAAAGCACACAACCAACAAGATTTCACAGGACAAGACCAGATTTCATAGTCTGTGACATGTTTTTCATGGTCATGAATTTAGCAGGGCCCTAAATATGAAATCACTCAAATGACAAACAAAATATACCTGAACGTGTAGATAATGGGTCATATATATTGTGCTATTTCTCCTGAAAAATCCAGCACAAAAGGTGCAGCCTAGATGACATAGCAAAGGTGATTTTATGTGCCACCTTTTCATTCTTGGATTCCAGCATGCTATCAGGGCTAAAATGGATCTTGGCATAAGTTAGAGCAGCCCGGAAAATTCTGTAATTTATGGCAGCCATTCCTAGGCTGGTTATGGGTTACACTAAAGATACTTCCCTTCTTGCTTCTAATCTGTCCTCTCCTGTGCCTCACATGGTCCTTACAATGGGAACAGTGGAACAGCCCAGGGTACATTTAAATTAGCTCTTCCCCAGGGGAAAGTCTCTTTGCAATGATTTATGGGCTTCGTTGGCCAATGGACTGATACCTGTTGGCCAGAACAAGGACTTACAGTGCACCACCCAAGTATTTTGAGAAACATTTTACACTTTACAATTACTTTTTTAGTTCAGAAAAAAAATCATATAAATTATACAATACAGTTTAAGAAAGAAAATTTAAGAAAGAAAATTTAACAGATTTATATGTAAAGTTACTTTTAATTTGTCCAGTTGTTCATTGAGAGCTATTTTTTTTTTGGTCAGAAACGCACAGTATAAACAAAATATATTTGAGGAACCATACTTGTTGCTTTTTTATAGCAAATCAGCTGGACTTCTTTTGGCCTCTAAATTTACTTCAGTTTAAAATGTATATCAGACTGGATGTCGAGCATCTGGACAAAGGAGGCGTCTTTAAGAAGTGGGCTATTATCTTAAGTAATTTTTATAAACAATTTTGAAATGAGGACTATAGTTTAAATTTTGAATTCTCTATGAGAAACTAGGAGGGCATGAATTAGCCTGCAAGAAAATTAACACTCTACCTTATGTGCATCAATTAGAACAATTCCTCCTTTTTCAATTGGCTCCTTTGTACCCATCAGCAATTTTCCATCTGAATAGCCAACTGCAAATGGTCTGTCTTCACTGAACCAGGCAAGGCATGTAACAGACACTATTGGAACAATAAGCACATGTAAAATATATTAAATTACATTATAAACTGTTCAATTCACATTGCATTTAGCTTATTAGAAAAAATGGCTACCTACTTTTTCGTAACTGTGATTTTTTGAGATGTGTTGCTCACGCCCATTCCATTCTAGGTGTGCACATGCTCCTGTGCACAGTCTGAGATTTCTGCCTTAGCAGTATCTGTAGGGTCAGCTGTGTTGTTCCCTTGAGTGCCATGCTCGTGCACTTGTATATCTGGTGCAACTGGCCCCATGCCCTCTCCTCCTTGCTAGCAACTCTGACAGAGAAGCATGAGGGTGGGTAATACAATGGACATGACAAACACCTCTTGAGGAACAAGAGTGAAAAAGGTAGGTAACTTTTTTTCTTTGAGTGCTTGTCATGATGTGCAGATCAAGAACTTCATTAATGACCTGGACAGGGGCCTGGATTGCACCCTCAGCAAGTTCGCAGGTGACACTGATGCAGTTTCCAAACCAAGCCTTGTGCCACTGGTGCCACCAATGTTGCTCCAAGGCAATGGCCAACAAGTGGTGTGAAGAGAGCATCAGCATCACAGGCATGCCCCATGCACTCCACTAGCTCTGCTTGCACGACCAAACTGTAGAAGTTGATGCCTCCAATGCCCAATTGTACCGATGAAGCCTCGGCAAGGGGCTAAGCTGTCTTTCCATGCTGGAGGAGTCCCCTTCAGTTGCTATTGTGGAGCCATTAACACTTGCTGGCTGCTGGAGACTAGCAGTTTGAATAGGATGTCAGAGCTTGGTACTGACAGAGATCATTCCCATGAAGTAGGTGGCAGAACTCATACTGAGAAGAAAGCCACAGGAGGGTGAATAGTGCCAGAAATACAGAGTCCAGAGCCTTCCCCGAGGCAACTGCATTGAGAGCATGGTGACTGCGAATGCAGAGCTAGCGATCTAGGGTGAGCTAAGCTCAACAGATTGGTGGCACTCATCTGCCCTCAGGGAGCATTGACAGCTGGCTTGTCCTCATAGGGGGCCATGCCACTTCCTGTGCACATTTGGTACCAGACGTGATGGCACTGACTTCTGCTCTCTAGGCATTGGGAAAGTCTTGAAGGAGTCAATCCCAATGTAAGTCTGGGTCCCCTACTGCTCCCAGAAGTTGGTAGTAAATCCTTTGAGGGGGCTAAGTGGCCCTACTGGGGAGGTCTATGTGGTTCCAGTGTGGACATGTGGCCCACACTGGATCCTTTGCCTGATTTCCCATGGTGTTTCTTGCCCAGTGCTGGGGAGCTGTTTTTCATGGTTGTCTTTTTGGGCACTAGTGATGAAGAGTGGTGCCAGGCAGAGCTCAGTGCTGGGGTGTGGGTTGGAGGAGGAGGTGGCTATGCACTGAGGCCAAGGTGCTAAGGATGAATCTGGCCATACCAGCTGAGGTCAGGAAGAAGCCTTTTCTTTCATGCGAAGGTAGTGCATTATGAAGTCCTGTCCAACATACACAAGATAGTATAATGTACACCAATCTGCACTCTCATTGGAAGAGCTCTAATCAAGCTGGATGCTGTATTTAATACAATTTGATGCCCATTTAAACAATCTTTCATTGGATATTGCCTGACCAAGTGGTACCGGGGCATCATTTTGCTGCCATGAATAATAAGGAACAAAGGGACAATAGAGGCTGCTCCACCTTTTACGCTTTTGGGGTTGGAGAGCTAGGGATGGGGCAAAGAGTATCCAGGTGTAGACACAGCTCTAACAGACACTGTTGGCCAAAAATAATCCTATCTTGTGTTTATGAGGCATGTTAACACTAGTACTGGAATTATGTGAATAGTTCTTCAAAAAACTGAAGTATACTCTGCATTTTAATATAGGTCACAAAATTCTAAATTTGTAGCTTATAACATTTCTTTAGAAATATCAGCATGGTCACCTACCATCCTTTCTGTAGCAATGCTCCAGTTCTATTCGATGCATGGTTGAAACATCTACAACTTCAATAAGCCCAAGAGATCCATCCATACGACCTACTAATAATAGTTCTGGTGTGTCGCCTGTCCATGTTGCAGCTGGCCCTTCTTCTGGCCAAGCTAGAGCAGAAACCCAGTGGGGCTGAAGGTCTAATAATCCTTTTCCTCCTGAAAACACCAAAAATCTGTTATAATACTTCATTTTACTACACATTAAAAGACCAAAGAGTACCTCTCAGAGGACAGTGCTAAAAGACTATGTATACAACTGGGACATATACTACTGATGATCCTTAAAATCTTTTAACAAACATGTGATTACAAAGCAACTGGTTAGTAACTTGCTACAAAACATAAATCAATATAATGTCTCAAAAGCAACTAATATACAACTCATCTTCAAATAAATGACTCTGGAAAAAAGAGTCTTACATTTTATGTAAGACTGCAGCATTCAGATAATGCTGTAACTGGCACCCCTCAGGAGAAACCATATAAATGAAACAAATACACTAAACCAAGAATGTGTCAGGAACATAGAAGCAGTTCTTTATGGAACTATCCAAGACTGTAACCAGTGATTTTTGCAAATATGAGGAGTTAGATAGGGATTGTACAGCCGCCTAAAGGATTAATGATCTTCCTTTCAGAGCTGGCCTCAAAGGTACCATTTTGAGCATTCTAGTGCACCTGTGCAAGGAAAATGTGGGAACCTTTTTAAACTCCTTTTAAAAGTAACTACTTATGTAAACTTTTGGTGATAGCTTGTTTAAATGTCAAATATATTTTAAAGCCTATAAAAAGAATAGTATTTATAGGCAATGACTGCTATTCCAGTAGGCAAGTTTAAAGCCCAATACACATTTTAGTAACTTTTCTGGTTCAATGATAAACTAGAAGGATTCATATTAACTATTGAGTTCCCACTGCTTATGTTGTAACAAATGCTGAAAAAGGTATTAAGGTTTTAGCAAATAAGCTGGGTTCAGAGCATTTACTGAAGGAGGAATGCTACGTATACTAATTGGCAAGTAAATCTGCTAAAACACTGACATACAAAAGTGCCATTTCTCAGGAGTTTTTAAATAGCTGTCAGACACAAGCTATACTATTAAAAGAACATTATGTTCATCATACCATTGACCTGCCATATGTTCACCATTTTTTCCAAAGCTCCAGCCAGATACTTGCCACTGATGCTCCAACAGACAAGAGACAAGCTAGGATCACTGGGTGACCCCAGACATTCTTCTGAATCACTTTCCCTACAACAAAACAAAGCTGCATTTGAAAGCATTTCTAACTGGAGAAAGTGAGAAAAAGTTTAATCCATTAAAAACCTGAGTCATTTTCTGTAATTCCCTTGCTGTTATTACAGATACACAACCAAAGAATTTTCTCCTCAATTGCAGCTCGTTTTCTATAACAGACCCAATTCTGACTACCTGTGACATTGCCAAACTAAAGCAACCTGCCTGGAACATCATTATCTTATGCCAGAGTGGAGTTTTCTGGGAAGTCTCTCAGAAAATCAAGCAAGGAAGTTAGGAAGTCTAAGGACAAAAGTTAGACGAGAAGTTTCTCGTTGATTTCTGCCGCCAATTCTCCTGCACACTGGGGAAGTTTCTCATGGCTCAACTAAAGTAAAGATATTTTAAAGCCAACCAAAGTAGGATTTCTAATTAAAGGTCTAGAAAACATGACCTATGAGGGAAGATTTAAAAAAAAAAAAAAAAAAAAAGAAAGGATTTTCATCTGGAAAAGAGAAGATTGGTAACAATTTTCAAGTACATAAAAGGTTCTTACAATTTTCTCCCTAACCTCTGAGGATAGGGCAAGAAGCAATGGGCTTAAATTGCAGTAATGGTGGTTTGGGTTGGACATTAGGAAAAACTTCCTGTCAGGGTAGATAAGCAGTGGAATAAATGGCCTGTGGAAGAATGTGGAATCATTGGAGAGGTTTAAGAATAGGTTAGACCTGTCGGATGGTCTGGATAATATCTAGCCCTGCCATGAAGGACTAGATGAACTCCCAAGGTCCCTTCCAGTCCTATGATTCTATGATCACCTTAATGTAACAGGATTCTTGAGTGTGCAGAGCTGCTCTTGCAGCTTGAGTGGCCTCTTCTTCGTGACTAGTGCAGGGTATCCCCACACCTGAGCTATCATATCATCCTACTGGAGCCACTGGTGGCAAGTGCAGGTTGCAGTACTCCACAGGCTGTTCTAATTTATGCTGTAGGAATAGCTCAGTTGCACAATGACACCAAGATAAGACAGTGAAATGATGGCATCATTGATCTTCCCCACTAACTTCTATTAAGCACTCCTTGGTTAGAATTGGTGATTGTAGCCACTTGAATTTTTTGGTTAATCAAAATGCCAAAAAAGCCTGGCCAGGAAACATCCAGTCTGTTTTAATCTATTTTGTCTAGGACTGGTTTTATTTACCAGTTTTGGAGAATTACTCAGTGAATTTATTAGGTTTTGAAAAAGTTTACATGTGTTTTATGAGCTCTGCAAAAATCTTAATTCTGCAATCCATCTTTCACAGAGCTTATGAAGTCGTAGAAAAAGATGAAATTTACAAATTGTACAAAAATAGAGTGAGTGAGTGTCAGAGAGAGAGACTCCCCAGGAGAGAGCTATAATGTAAGTCTGCTAAAGCCGATAACAAAACTCATGCTTCAAGAAATTTGCAAACTGCACATACACGTACCTAAAATGCCATGCTATAAGGAGAAATAAGCAGTGGAATGCACGCCCACAAGTCCTGAATTCTATTCTTACAATTAACCCCAAAAATTACCTTAATACTTAGTATATTATAAACATTTTTGGGTCATACCTAATGCTCTATGAAATTAAAGGAAAGAAAGACTCTCACAGACTGAATGTGAATCTGTTCCTTCATTAAGCTTTCTAAATCCTTATGAAGCAGGCAAATATAATTTGATGTAGCCCAACTTCAGATAAGAAAAAAAGTAAGTATTGAAGAAGTTCAGGGACTTGCACAAAGTTACACAGCAATTAGGAAAACAAAATTAAATCAATAGAAAAGTACGTTTAAGTCAATATATTTGGCATGTACTCTTAATATGACAGTCCTCCCTTAAGCTTATATTTTGTGTGCTATCATTTAAGTTTGTTCTATGGTAAATTTATTATGAAATAATACATAGGAAATATCCCTGGGTTAACTTTTTTTTTTAAATCCCCTTACCTGGATTACTAAAATCACTTTCAGTTTTAAGTTTTTTTCCAGTTTTAAATAATTTAATTTTGACCATTTTTGTTATCTATTATATATTTGAGAGAGTTTATTTGTCTATCCATTTGTTCAAGATCTCCTCCTAAATGGTAAGCATTAGGACCACCAAATTTGGTATGCATCTTCCTCTTCTCATAATTTAAAGCAAGGTAAGTGTATGGTTGTGTCAGGACAATGGGATGTGCCTGGAATGCAAATGTTTTTCATAACATGGAAAGGGAAGGGGCTGCTAGCAGGGACAATTATGCTGTCTAATGAGCACAGGGGGGCAGCAGGGACCAGGTGTGGAGGTAACCTTCCCATATGCTGCCGGCCCCGCACTGTGGTCAGCCCTGGTGAGCTGCCAGCCAGGAAGCATGGTTCCTGCTGGCTCCTGTAGCTCCTTTATCCCCGGCCCTGAGCCCCTCCTCCCAACATAATCCTGAATCCTGCACCACTCCACATCCCCAGTCCCTTGCCCTGAGTCTACCACATCCTCAAACCCTGACTCTTGCACCAACACACACCTCCATCCCCCTGCCCTGAGCCCCTCATCAACCTCAACCCTGACTCCTACACCCCCATGCCCTGAGGGACCAGAGCAATGCTGGGTAAATCTTCTAGTTTTAAGTATAGTAAACATCCCAAAGGAGAACAAGAAGACTATCCCCTACATTCAGGCAGTTTCCTGTGCCAATGGGACTCCTCATAGGTCTGCCTATATGAAGCAATTAATAGCTGGCTACCATTAAAAATCAACAAAAAACTTACAGTTTGTTGAAAACACATGTTTGCTGCAGTGAATATTGCTTCTTTGTTACATTCCACACTCTTATAGTTCCATCATTCCCACTGGTTGCCAAAAGTCCCTTTTTATTGCACCAAACACATGTCATCACCTGTAGAAATTAAATTAAAAAGTGTAAAATCAGTTTAAAATGTAAGGGTAGACATATTCATTTCATTCAGTTTGCCTGATCCAGACAAAGCATGAGCTGTATTATTTAAATCAATTATACTAAACAGGTATAAACAATGCCTAAGAAAAAAATTTCCTTTTGTTCTACAATACTGCAAAATTAGGCACATTATTTGGGGTACTATACACTGCTGTCAAACAGAATCATGAATGAGACAAATTATCTGTTATGGCAAAACAAATGAATATACATTTATTTTGAAATCATATATAAGAACAGTCTCCCTCTCCACACACACACACACACACACACACACACACACACACACACACACTTTTCCCCGCGGGACAACAGAATGACATCATACATCATCTGTGTCCACAGGCTCTGCCCTCGCACATGCTCCCTGACCTGGACACTGTTCAGGGACCAGCAAAGCTGCCTGACAGCCCAGCCTGGCAGATTCTGCCTCTCAAGGGTCCTGCCTGCTCAGCTCTGGCCACAGCCTTTTGAGCGGCCTATGCCCTGGCCCCAGAGCTGCTTTGGCTGGTGCAAGGTCTGGGGTGTGACCCACTTGCAACGGGAACGGAGGCAGGGTCCCATGTCCCGGGGCACCACAACTTGCTCCAGGGCTGCTTGCTTGTGCCACTGTTGTTCTTGGCGCTCACGGGCTGCTGGGCCAGCAAGCTCAGGAGAAGCGCCAGGTTCCAGGTGAAGTGCCCTGTGTTCCCGGCTGGCCGACTGGCCACGTCCTAAGCCCAGCACCGAGCTGTCTTGGCGAGACCAAGCCCAGTCCGTCTCCCTCCCTCCTTACCACATTCAGGGCTGCAGTAGCCAGCAACACTTCTGTAAGGCAGGCAAGGAGGTGCCCGGCAGCACTGACGGAAGCAGTCCAGGCCCCCTTTGCCTGGTGCCACAGCCTCACCCTTACTCCTCCCCTGTGTGGGTGGAGCACTAGCCCTGACTTCTGGGAAGAGGGGAGAGGTGGAGAGAAAGCCCTAATCCTCGCTGCATGGGTAAGAAGTGCATCCCCCTCCCGGGCTGGGGAAACAGCAGCACATCAGCGTGCTGTCTGGAGGCTTTCCCTGTGCTCCCATTGGCCAGATTCCAGCAAATGAGAAAAGCGGGAGGATGAGCCAGGGACTGGCACAGGGCTCAAACACAAGTAAATGCTCCCAAGTCCCTTCATCTCCAGCCCCTTCACTCACCCCCTCTCCCCAGTCAGACATCCTGCCCCCACTCTGCTCCTGCCCCCTCCCTCCTGACCAGACACATACCCTCAGCCTGCTCCTGCACCGCATCCCCAAGCCTCTCACTCACTCCCCACCGAGACCCAGCACCCCCCAGGCTCCTCACTCACTCCTTCCACCGAGACCCAGCACCCCCCAGGCTCCTCACTCACTCCTTCCACCGAGACCCAGCACCCCCCAGGCTCCTCACTCACTCCTTCCACCGAGACCCAGCACCCCCCAGGCTCCTCACTCACTCCTTCCACCGAGACCCAGCACCCCCCAGGCTCCTCACTCACTCCTTCCACCGAGACCCAGCACCCCCCAGGCTCCTCACTCACTCCTTCCACCGAGACCCAGCACCCCCCAGGCTCCTCACTCACTCCTTCCACCGAGACCCAGCACCCCCCAGGCTCCTCACTCACTCCTTCCACCGAGACCCAGCACCCCCCAGGCTCCTCACTCACTCCTTCCACCGAGACCCAGCACCCCCCAGGCTCCTCACTCACTCCTTCCACCGAGACCCAGCACCCCCAGCCCACACCTGCCTGCTCCTCCAGCCTGCTCCTGCTCCCTCCCCGTGGCCAGACACTCTGGCCCCAGCTTGCTCCTGCCTCTTCACCCCTAGCCAGATTCCCTACCCCCAAGCCTGCTCCTCCACCCTTCCTCCTAGTCAGACACCCTATCCCCAAGCCTGCTCCTGCACCCTACCTTCTACCCAGACCTTGCACCCCCTTCAGCCCTTCCTGCACCCCTGTTCCTATCCCACTCACTGGCAGTCCTGTCCCACACATTGAACCCCTCATTTTTGGCCCCACCAGAGCCTTGGGGACACACATAATCCACTAACCCTGGAACCCCAGAATTAATATGGCCTGAGGCCTTGAACCTCAGTCCTCCCTACCCCCCAATGGGGCTGGAGTGCCAGAGGAGTGAGGTGTTTCTGTTGGGTGCCACATCAGTGAGAGTTGGGGTTTCTCAAGGGGCTTTTTTCCTTCTCACTTGTGTGGTCCCCAACTGATTTTTCTGTGGGTCAGTGGCCCCCAACACAAAAAAGGTTCCTCACCCCTGCCATAAATAAAGAGAATGTTGAAATATTTGTGTTGGACATAATATTTTAAGAACATAACATAAGAACATAAGAACGGCCGTACTGGGTCAGACCAAAGGTCCATCTAGCCCAGTATCCTGTCTGCCGACAGTGGCCAGCACCAGGTGCCCCAGAGAGGGTGGACCGAAGACAATGATCAAGCGATTTGTCTCCTGCCATCCCTCTCCAGCCTCTGACAGACAGAGGCCAAGGACAGCATTTTATCCCCTGGCTAATAGCCTTTTATGGACCTAACCTCCATGAAATTATCTAGCTTCTCTTTAAACTCTATTATAGTCCTAGCCTTCACAGCCTCCTCTGGCAAGGAGTTCCACAGGTTGACTACACACTGTATGAAGAAGAACTTTCTTTTATTAGTTTTAAACCTGCTACCCATTAATTTCATTTGGTGTCCTCTAGTTCTTCTATTTAGGGAACTAATAAATAACTTCTATCGGCCCTCTCCACACTACTCATGATTTTATATACCTCTATCATATCCCCCCTCGGTCTCCTCTTTTCTAAACTGAAAAGTCCCAGTCTCTTTAACCTCTCCTCATATGGGACCCGTTCCAAACCCCTAATCATTTTAGTTGCCCTTTTCTGAACCCTTTGCAAGGCCAAAGTATCTTTTTTGAGGTAAGGAGACCACATCTGTACACAGTATTCAAGATGTGGGCGTACCATAGTTTTATACAGGGGCAGTAAGATATTCTGGGTCCTATTTTCTATCCCTTTCCTAATAATTCCTAGCATCCTATTTGCCTTTTTGACCGCCGCTGCACACTGCGTGAAAGTTTTCAGAGAACTGTCCACGATAACTCCAAGATCTCTTTCCTGATATGTCGTAGCCAAATTATCCCCCATCATACTGTACGTATAGTTGGGGTTATTTCTCCCGATGTTCATTACTTTACACTTATCCACATTAAATTTCATTTGCCATTTTGCTGCCCAATCACTGAGTTTGGTGAGATCTTCTTGGAGTCCCTCACAGTCTGCTTCTGTCTTGACTATCCTAAACAGTTTTGTATCATCTGCAAACTTCACTACCTCACTGCTTACCCCTTTCTCCAGATCATTTATGAATAAGTTGAAAAGGATTGGTCCCAGGACTGACCCTTGGGGTACACCACTAGTTACCCCTCTCCAATCTGAAAAGTTACCATTTATTCCTACCCTTTGTTTCCTGTCTTTTAGCCAGTTCTCAATCCAAGAAAGGACCTTCCCTCTTATCCCATGGCCATGTAATTTACACAAGAGCCTTTGGTGAGGGACCTTGTCAAAGGCTTTCTGAAAATCCAAGTATACTATATCTACTGGATCCCCCTTGTCCGCATGTTTGTTAACCCCTTCAAAGAACTCTAACAGATTAGTAAGACAGGATTTCCCTTTACAGAAGCCATATTGACTTTTGTCCAACAAATTATGTTCTTCTACATGCTTCACAATTTTATTCTTTACTATTGTTTCTACTAATTTGCCCGGTACTGAAGTTAGACTTACCGGTCTGTAATTGCCAGGATCGCCTCTAGAGCCCTTTTTAAATATTGGTGTCACGTTGGCTACCTTCCAGTCATTAGGTATGGAAGTCGATTTAAAGGATAGGTTACAAACCACAGATAATAGTTCAGCAATTTCCCATTTGAGTTCTTTTAGAACCCTTGGATGAATGCCATGCGGTCCCGGAGATTTGTTAACATTAAGTTTTTCTATTTGTTCCAAAACCTCCTCTAATGACACTTCAATCCGGGACAGTTCCTCAGATTCATCACCCACAAAGGACGGTGCAGATTCAGGAATCTCCCCAATGTCCTCAGCCGTAAAGACTGAAGCAAAGAAATCATTTAGTTTCTCCGCAATTGCTTTATTGCCCTTGATTGCTCCTTTTATAGCTCGATCATCTAGGGGACCCACAGGTTTTTTAGCAGGCTTCCTGCTTCTAATGTACTTAAAAAACATTTTGTTATTTCTTTTTGAGTTTTTGGCTAGCTGTTCCTCAAAATCTTTTTTTGCTTTTCTTATTACATTTTTACACTTGATTTGACAGTGTTTATGTTCTCTTCTATTTATCTCACTAGAATTGGACTTCCACTTCTTAAAAGATACCTTTTTGTCCCTCACTGCTTCTTTTACATGGTGGTTAAGCCACGGTGACTCTTTTTTAGGTCTCTTGCTATGTTTTTTAATTTGGGGTACACATTTAAGTTGGGCCTCTATTATGGTGTCTTTAAAAAGTTTCCATGCAGCTTTCAAGGATTTGGTTCTAGTCTCTGTGCCTTTTAATTTCTGTTTAACAAACCTCCTCATTTTTGTGTAATTCCCCTTTTTGAAATTAAATGCCAGGGTGCTGGACTGCTGAGGTGTTCTTCCCACCACAGGAATGTTGAATGTTATTATATTATGGTCACTATTCCCAAGCGGTCCTGTAACGGTTATATCCTGGACCTGATCCTGCACTCCACTCAGGACTAAATCAAGAATTGCCTCTCCCCTTGTGGGTTCCTGCACAAGCTGCTCCAAGAAGCAGTCATTTAAGCCATTGAGAAATTTTATCTCCGCTTCTCTTCCTGAGGTGACATGTATCCAGTCAATATGGGGGTAATTAAAATCCCCCATTATTATAGAGTTCTTTATTTTGGTAGCCTCTCTAATCTCCCTCAGCATTTCCATGTCAGTATCGCTGTCCTGGTCAGGTGGTCGGTAATATATCCCTACTGCTAATTTCTTATTATTGGTGCATGGAATTACTATCCATAGCGATTCTATTGAACATGTTGATTCACTTAATATTTTTATTTCGTTTGATTCTACATTATCTTTCACATACAGTGCCACTCCGCCACCCACCCGGCCTGCTCTATCCTTTCGATATATTTTATATCCCGGTATGATTGTGTCCCACATATTTTCTTCATTCCACCAGGTTTCAGTGATGCCTATTACGTCAATCTCCTCATTTAATACGAGGTACTCCAGTTCACCCATCTTATTAGTCAGACTCCTAGCATTTGTGTACAAGCACTTCAAAAATTTGCCACTGGTTATTTGTCTGCCCTTCCCTGATGCATTGGATTCCTATGTATGCGGTTGTTTGTCTGACCTGACCCATGGTTCGCCCTCTCCGCTCCTCTCTTTCTGACTACAGCTTAGAGAATCTCTATCAATGGATTCTCCTCTAAGAGAAGTCTCCCTCCGATTTACGTGCATCTCCGCACCAATCGGCTTTCCCCCATCTCTTACATTTTACTTTATTTAAAATGAAGCCTGACCAACAAGGCCCCAATTGGGGCCCAGCCCCATCTGGCCGCAGCATCCTGTCCCCAATCCCGATCCTGGGGCATGCCCCACAATCCAGCCCCCATCTGGCTGCAGAAAGGGCTGGTGGTAGCCCCCCTTCTGCTGCCGCACAGGCAGGTGAAAAGGCCACAATCTGGCTGCAGCAGAGAGCGGCTGGTGAGCGTAGCGAGCAGCGGGCACAACCCCCTAGTTTTAAAAAAATCAAGTTAATGAATTCTACAGTTTCAATAGGTAGCATGTACACAACTGGCTCCATGTCGGCAGATTCACCTGCATGGAGGTCTATTGATGCAACAAGATGATGCTCATGAAAAGCCATTTTTGCAAGCTCAGTGCCTTAATTATTGAAGCTGACACTACAATAAGGAATTTAAAATATAGTACCCTCATTCCCCACCCATTTAATCTATAATTTTGATGCTATAACTTACTGTGGTCCTCCTCTCATTCTTTTGAAAAAAGAGGGATAACACAATGTTAAATCTTAATTATAGTACATTTGTAGCCACAACAAAATTAGTAGCATTAGGCCAAAATCTTTGATAAAAGCAAGCTGAACAGCAAACAGGTTAAATGTTTTATGGCATAAGATGTTCGCTCAGTGTTTGATACTACAAACTGTTATCTTTTATGAGAAATATTTCTTCTACAAAATACCAGAAGTCAGTTGCTTTGCTTACACAGTAATTTACGACCTGCACTTTTTCTGTGTTCTGAAGAAAAAAAGCTCTATAAAGAATAAATTACACATAAAAAATATTTTGGGAGAAATAATGCTTACCCTGTTCTGATGAGCCTCCAGTTTTATGAAGGAGCATTTTCGTAGATCTCCACCCATGTCAGCAAGGGTCTGAGGACTTATTTGATTATCTCGATCATGTGCTGCAAGAGTTCGCACAAGCTGCTGTGCAGCCCACTGCCTATGTTGCGAGGACAACCTTGAAGAAAGGCAGCAAGCTGCTAATGCATTAGCCAGCTCCAGAGGGCCTACAGCAGAAGGATCATAGGGAGGATGGGCATACAAATGGGCAATTAAACCTGCTTAAACAAAACAATGAGATACCACAGAGCCATCTTAAACCCAAACAAAAACAAAAAAAAAACCCCACTCCAAAAAACCCCCCAAAACACCAAACAAACGGAAAGCCCTGTTCTGATACAGACTGAAAACTAGCCATCTTCTGATATTAATCCACAAAATCCTCTAGAAACCTTCTGTCACCATTAAAATCAACAGGGAAACTCCAACTGGTGCCACTGGGCCAGGATTTCTTTCTAAAGATCAGGCTTTTTAAGGCTCCAATACTGCATTAGAATCTATTAAGCGTGACTGTCTACACCCAAGCGGAGCCTTGCTAGCAAGCCTCACGGGCAGTCAATGGACTCCATGAATGCATAGAAATCCAAGCTAACAAACTAACATAGCGAGGGGGGGGGCGGGAGAAGGGAGAGAATAATTTAGTTTGATAACCCACAAATAAAATATCTAGAACAGGGGTGGGAAACGTAAGGCCCAGGGGCTGGATGCAACCTCCGGCTTGCCTGGATTCAGCCCCCCTGGCTTAGGGCTCTCCAGCCAGTACCGGGGAGCCCATGCAGGCTCTTCAGCCGCCCGCCCATCCCTGCGGGGCTGGAGGACAAAATTTAGTAGCTTGGGCCCCCTTAGGTACTGGTATGCTAGAGGAATGTGAGGAGCGCCTTTTTTTTGGCATCTCGCTTCTGTGCAGGCCCCAAATGATTTTTCTGTGGGTCAGTGGCCCTTGGGCCAAAAAAGGTTCCCCACCCTGATCTAGAATATGAACCCTATACCACTGGTTTTACAACTAATTGTTGTAAAAATGTCTGATTGTTATCAAGGTATGATGCCAACAACCACACATTAATCTTTGTTAAGTGGCATAATTGTATCCATCTATGTTTAGGAAGGATAGAGCCTTAGTTCTGTGCCTAATGACACTTCTGTAACATTAGGCATGTGGAATAATAATAAAAAATGGGTGAAGATTACTTTGGGTTAAATGTTTATGCCATTAGACTAATGAGGAATGAGTCAAATATCTCTCTTATTGTGGGTTGTATAAGCCCATAAAAAAGGCTAGAGCTGGAACAATCACTGTGATTAAGAGTGAAGTATTTTACTTATTATGATCCCTAAAGTGATGAAATTTTAAAGTCTCACGAGGGCTTTTCCCCCTGCTCCACTGCCTCATTATGAGGCAGAGTTAGAACTGAATGTCTAAGCTGTGTATTTTCATACTTTCAAATATTTAGGTTTCTCTCAAAGGGACATAACAGCAATTTGAAAACCACATTTCTACCTGCAAAATCTACTATAGCCAAGTAACACCTAATATTACTAATTTGAATAAATTAGTGAAAAAAATCTAACCTTTAACTTAGTGAATTTGACAGCCATTTATGTTTAGGCAGTTTCATACCATCCTATGTATACAAATGTTGTAAACATTAACAGAGAACAGAAACCTCAAAATAATTTAAAATTCACGACATTTAAAAGATGCTGTGTCAGAAACTAGATTTTTAAAAATTAAATCTATTTAAAAAAAATTAAGGTGACAATGGAAATTCAAGTTTCAATCTGACAATTACCCGAGTTTAGAATGGTGGCTTTTATTGACATTTACAAAACTCAAAGTATTCTTTAAAAAAACAACAACTTGTTATGGATATGTACTAGGGATGTCAACATGTAGTCGAGTACACGATTAACCAATGAGCCTGGGCTTATTTGGTTAATCTTATCGACTACACCCTTTCCCCTCCCATCTCTCTATTAGAAGCAGCAAGAGGGGGGAGAGTGGGAGCTGGGCTTTTAAACTGGCTCCCCACGAGCACTGGATCTACGGAGCCACCTGCACCCCCCACAATGCTGCTGCCTCTGATAGAGAGGCACCAGCATGTAGGGTGAGTGGGGCAGGTAGGAGCTGGTACATGTGGGAAAGCCAGCTTTCAAGCTAGCACCCCCCATGTATTGGCTCATGTGAGCTGCTTGCAGCAGTGCGAGGGGGAAAGTAGGGGACAGGTGGGGACCCAGGCTCGCCGCGGTCAGAGGCTGCTCCATGGGATGCAGGTGCAGCCTCTGTGTGCAGTGAGCTTGGACCTCCCACGTACAGGGGCTGCTGCCACCCCACGCTTCTGCCTCTGTATCAGAGGCAGCGGTGCGGGGTGGCAGGTGGGAGCTGATCTGCGTGGGGAGCTGGTTTAAAAAACAGCTCCGCACATGGACCAGCTCCCGCCTGTCACCCCATGCTGCTGCCTCTGATAGAGAGGCAGCAGCGCAAAATGGTAGGGGGCTCTCCAGGAGTGGGGTTGGAAGTTCACTGGCTGCCCACCCTGCCCCGCAGGGACTATTAAACAGTTGTGTAACTGATAATATTTTGTGTGGTTAAACGATTATTCATTTACATGGTATCTAACATCCCTACTATGTATGCTGCAGCTTAACTCCAGGTTAGCAAAGCTGTTTGGGAATATAAATGAGAAAAGACAGATTTGTGTGAACTATATTGACGGAACTATTTTTTAATACACAAAATTACCTTTCTTTTCAATTTCTGCTTTATCATAGTTCGGCCTTAATTTAGCCCCTTTGTCTGCCAACAATGCCACAAGTGCTTGAGTTACCACAAAGTTGGGTGATGTTACAAGCTTGTTTTCTTCTGCAATTCCTCGCAGAAAACTTGGCAAAAATTTTCTTTGGATTGGATCATCAACTGTCGTCAAATTTACACCAGTTGCAGCAGAAATCAAGTTCTATGAAGAAAAGCAACGAATTGAAAAAATTAAATTTATCCACGTTTTTAGTCAAACAAAATTTAAAATACAGATTTTTTTCAAGAACTGCAGTTTATTATGTGTAAAAGTTATCCAGCATCCTCTATGTAATATTTGCATATTTACAGAACAGCTATTTCAAGCTATTTCAAGACCTGTATCCAACAAGCTGATTGGACTCAATGGACTACTGTACCAATGTGAAACAGGTTATTTGTTACTTGCAGGTTCAAGGACAAAGAGTTTAATGTGTTATTGTCACTGTTAGGTAGAGAATTGAATCTATTAGAGTATATCTACACTTGCAGCCTATTTCGGAACAGGGCTGCAAATGTAGGCATTCGGAATTGCAAATCAAGCCCAGAATTTAAATATCCCGTGCTTGATTTGCATCTTCCCGGCCAGGCACCATTTTTTGAAATTTACAAGCCTGGAATAACTGCCCACATCTACATGCGGCAGTGAAATGGGCGTTAAAAATAAAGCTCTAGTTCGAACATCCTGTTAAACCTCATTGCAGGACGAAGAACAGGTAGTTCGAAATAGGGCTTTATTTCGAACACCCATTTCAATGCCACGTGTAGACGCGGGCAGTTATTCCAGGCTTGTAAATTTCAAAAATGGTGCCCGGCCGGGAAGATGCAAATCAAGCATGGGATATTTAAATCCCGGGCTTGATTTGTAATTCCGACTGTCTACATTTGCAGCCCTATTCTGAAATAGGTTGCAAGTGTAGACATACCCTTAGGGAACTTAGAATGCATAGAAATTTGTGGATAAGAGAAGCAAAAAACAAGGTATATAATAAAAATCAATTCTTCATCTCGGAGTACTTACAATTCTTTCACTTGCATACACTCCAAAGTCAGTAAAAGTATAATTAATAACGAGCTTGTGTGCAAGAGAGGTTATAGATCAGGGGTGGGCAATAATTTTTGCAAGGGGTCACTTCCCAAATTTTGGCACGTGGTCATGGGCTGGCTCCAAACCACCTGGAAGAGGCAAGGCCTCGGGCTGAAGGTGTGAAACTGAGGCTGGAGAGAGAAAGTGTAAGTGTAAGAGTGTGTGTAAGATGGGAGAGTGTGTATGTCACAGACACACTGTGGTACAGAATGGCTGTGTGCTGGCTAAGTTTGAGAAGCCACACTGTCTCGAAGGGAAATCTGTTCTGTTCTGTTGTCTCCCCTCACACCCACTCCTCTGAGTCACATGCATCAGACTGGAGCAGCTCTGAAGACTATCTCCTTCTACAATCCCTGCTCTGCAAAGATGGGGTACAGGGGCAGGGGAACACCATGACTTCAGAACTCTCCTCTCCCTTCCACAGCTAGCAGGAGAATTCTGAAAGCAACTCTGTTGCAGGACAGAGCAAGGGGGGGAGGAGCCACGGAACACAGGCTATGGCCTGTAAGTATGCATCTCTGCTAATCAGCTGGGTGGGCCAGAAATGCTTGGCAGGCCTGGGTTTGCCCGCTCTTGTTATAGATATGCATGACATCTTGTGCTACATATATCCACTTTTTCCGAAAATGAAAATACAGTGTTGGGTGCAGTTGACTCAATAAAATGTAGGTAATTTGTGTAACCAAAGATTGCTACCTTTTAGAGAAACCTGTTGAAGCAGCAGCTATTTAAAAACAGGTTCATGTTTTCATTGGCAAATACACATCTCAGGACGCAAATAAAGATTCATGAAGTTACCAACAATAAAACAACACTTGTGCTAACGCATGAAGGAAAACTTTTCATTTTACTTTCATCTGCTTTTTTTTTTTTCCATAAAACAAAACGTGATAAACATGAACGGCTTTCAGCTACATTTTTCAAGCAGTCCATCATGCAAATAACTTTTCACATCTAGCTGCACACAGTACGGTGAAGCATACAATGTCCTTGGCATGTTAGTGCCTTCTTTATGTACACTATTTCTCACAAAATTTACCTCTTCAACTTATATTTAAAATTGTCAATGGCAAAATACCAGGGTTTTAGGCAAATGTTTGTATAGAAATAACAATCCTACCTGCGTACACAACTGTACCAGCAGTTTTGCAGCACTAGGAGTATTTGATGCCAAGCAGCCTACAGCTGTACTCAGGTAGGCCAGGCAAGATATAGGCTTGCTTGTTTTACTATGTACTCCTCTAGACCGCTCTGTAGAACTGGACATTGTGGATGGACTTGTGGAGAGGCCTGCTCTCCCTGCTGCAGCCAGGCACATTAATCGAACCAAAGTTCGGATATCCGTTAAACCCAAAGACTCAAGACCAGCCGCAAGGCTACAACTGGATCCACTGTAAAAATAGGAAAAAATGCTTTAGTTCAGGGTTTTCTTTTTTTTTTTAAATATTAGGTACATAATAGGAAATTTCAGCTTGTATATAACTACACTGCTTGCTTGATTAGTGGGAAATTATTTCACTAGAAAAGGGTAGAAGAAAGGAAGTATTACCAATCTACTGATGGGAAACTGAGAAAGAGTTCTGATCTTACAAACACCAATGTGGTAAACTATAAGAATGTGTGCAATTCCACTTCAGAAAAAGGGACTAGTCATGCTTACAATTAACTACAGAGGTAAGTATGTGCAAGACTGGGGATTAAGTCACTTCTTCATGTCTACATCTGCATCCTAAACACCCGCCAGGCTGTGGTATGAGACCCCTATACAGAGGCAGTAATTCAATCCGATCTCTTGACTCCAAATCAAGCACCTTAACCACAAGATCTGGAAGCATTCCAGCACAGGGACCATCTTATACTACGTGTTTCTACAATGTGCAGCACAACTAGGCACTAATCTCAGTTGAGTCCTCTAAACATTAACCATTATATAGAAAAGAAGAAGTGTCATTTAGGGAAGGAAAGTGAAGAAGTATGGCAGACTGGGGTAAAAGATGGGACTCAAAAGAAAGCCCTCATAAAAAGAGCACCAGATTATTTAAAATCAGTAACATTGTTCCCACCAGATAACAAAACCGAATCCCTAGTAAATGCACATAACTAAGCCCAATGGAAATAAAGAATGTCACAAACCTGACAGACAATAGTGAGAGTGCTCTCATAACCATGGTTCTTGCAAGAAGGACTTGGGCAGCTGCTGTCACTCTTCGTAGTGCCATAACACGGTCATGTGGATTTACTAGTGCAGCAGCTTGTTCCCCCAAGGTTATCCTGCCAGAAGAACTTTTTTCTATGGAGCCGTGACAGCCTTAAATGTTATAATGAATTGAATTAGTGCTAAATAAAAAGGGACAATTCTAGTGTGTTAAAGACAAAACAACTGTATACAAATTAATACAAATGATGCATATTTTAGTTTGTGAATCCTTGTAAAAACTAAGCATCGTTTGCATACCCTGAAAGTTCTACACACAGTTTAACCTTTTTTAACGTTTGATAACAGATTGGGAACAATTTGACAACAGCCAAACCTCCCTCAAAGCAGTGGGCTAGAAACTTAGACCTCACTATTACAATCTGCTTTCACAGGTGGCCATATTAGGAGAAGTCTCATGGGCGACTTTAATCACCCTGACATCTGTTGGGAGACCAATACAGCAGTACACAGACAATCCAGGAAATTTTTGGAGAATGTTGGGGATAACTTCTTGGTACAAGTGCTGAAGGATCCGACCAGGGGCCATGCGCATCTTGACCTGCTGCTCACAAACAGGGAGGAACTAGTAGGGGAAGTAGAGGTGGGTGACAACCTGGGAAGCAGTGATCATGAGATGGTAGATTTCAAAATCCTGACCAAAGGAAGAACAGAAAGTAGCAAATTACACATCCTGGACTTCAGAAGAGCAGACTGACTCCCTCAGAGAACTAATGGGCAGGAGTCCCTGGGATGCTTACATGAAGGGGAAAGGAGCCCAGGAGAACTGGCAATATTTTAAAGAAGCCTCATTGAAGGCACAGGACAAAATCATCCTGATGCGCAGCAAGAAAAGCAAATATGTTAGGCGACCAGATTGGCTTACCGGGGACATGCTTGGTGAGCTTAAACACAAAAAGGAAGCTTACAAGAAGTGGAAACTTGGACAGATGACTAGGGAGGAGTATAAATATATTGCTCAAGAATGCAGGGGAGTTACCAGGAAGGCAAAAGTGCATTGGAATTGCAGCTAGCAAGGGATGTGAAGGATAACAAGAAAGGTTTCTACAGGCATGTTAGCAATAGGAGGGTGATCAGAGAGGGTGAGGGAGGTAACCTAGTGACAGGTGATGTGGGAAAAGCTGAAGTATTCAATGCTTTCTTTGCCTCTGTCTTCACAGACAAGGTCGGCTCCCAGACAACTGCACTAGGCAACACAGCATGGGAAAGAACAAGTTAGGAACTATTTAGAAAAGCCAACCATACACAAATCCATGGGCCTGGATTTAATACATCCAAGGGTACTGAGGGAGTTGGCAAATGTCATTGTGGAGCCTTTGGCCATTATCTTTGAAAACTTGTGGAGATCGGCAGAGATCCCGGATGATTGGAAAAAGGCAAATGTAGTGCCCATCTTTAAAAAAGGGAAGAAGGACAATCTAGGGAACTATAGACCAGTCAGCCTTACCTCAGTCCCAGGAAAAATCATGGAGGGGATCCTCAAGGAATCCATTTTGAAGCACTTGTAAGAGGGGAAAGCAATTAGGAATAGTCAACATGGATTCATGAAGGGCAAGTCGTGCCTGACCAATCTGATTAGCTTCTATGATGAGGTAACTGGCTCTATAGATATGAGAAAGTCAGTGGATGTGATATATCTTCACTTTAGCAAAGCTTTTGATACGGTCTCCCACAATATTCTTGCCAGCAAGTTAAGGGAATATGGATTGGATAAATGGACTGTAAGATGGATAGAAAGCTGGCCAGACTGTCGGGCCCAACAGTTAGTGATCAACGGTTCGATGTCAGGTTGAGGGTCGGTTTCTAATGGAGTGCCAAGGATCTGTTCTTGGACTGGTTTTGTTCAATGTCTTCATTAATGACCTGGATGAGGGGATGGATTGCACCCGCAGCAAGTTTGCGGATGATACTAAGCTAGGGGGAGAGGTAGATACACTGCAGGGCAGGGATAGGGTCCAGAGTGACGTGGACAGATCAGAGGATTGGGCCAAAAGAAATCTGTTGAGATTCATCACAGACAAGTGTAGAGTCCTGCACTTGGGACCAAAGAATCCCAAGCATTGTTACAGGCTGGGGACCCAATGGCTAAGTAGCAATTCTGCAGAAAAGGACCTGGGGATTACAGTGGATGAGAAGCTGGATATGAGCCAACAGGCAAGAAGGCTAATGGCATATTGGGGTGCATTAGGAGGAGCATTGCCAGCAGATCCAGAGAAGTGATTATTCCCCTTTATTCGGCTCTGGTGAGACCACATCTAGAATAGCGTGTCCAGTTCTGGGCCCCCCACTTCAGAAAGGATGTGGACGCATTGGAGAGGGTCCTGCGGAGGGCGACCCAAATGATTAGGGAGCTGGAGCTCATGACCTATGAGGATAGACTGAAGGATTTGGGTTTGTTTAGTCTGCAGAAGCTAAGAGTGAGGGGGGATTTGATAGCAGCCTTCAACTTCCTGAAGGGAGGTTCCAAAGGGAATGGAGAGAGGCTGTTCACAGCAGTGACAGATGGCAGAACAAGGAGCAATGGTCTCAAGTAACAGTAAAAAAGGTCTAGGTTGGATATTAGGAAAAACTATTTCACTAGGAGGGTGGTGAAGCACTGGAATGGGTTACTTAGGTGGTGGAATCTCCATTCCTAGAGGTGTTTTAAGCGTTGGCTTGACAAAGCCCTGGCTGGGTTGATTTAGTTGGGATTGGTCCTGCCTTGGGCAGGGGGCTGGACTTTATGACCTCCTGAGATCTCTTCTAGCTCTATGAGTCTAAGTCCATTTAAGTTATCACAACTCCCCCAGCAATTCGGTGTCCATGGTTGTGAATCCTGTTGCAGAATGGGAGTCAGAGTGCTAAAGTCAATATAAAGTGTCTTATTCCTCCTTCACTACAGCTTCTCTAAAAACAGTTAAAATGAAGGCCTGACGTTGAGAGGCAAGACAGACTGACCCATGAGATCATAACTACCCCTGTAAGCACATCAAGAAAACAAGATGTCTGGACTTTAAATTAGACTTGAGATGGCTTCTCTCATAATTACCTATCTGCATTAAAGTCTCCTCCATACTATTGGTGGCTGTGACCATTGCTACTGATGCTCCCAGGGGATCACTGTCAGGGAACTGAACTGCCTCAGGTACAATACGGCGATCATTTAACCCAAGAGGTCCAGCCAGTAACTCAAATTCCTCTTCTCCTGTCAGCTTTTCATCTTCATCAACATCCAGCATATCCCAGTCTTCTAAGGTTGGAAGAAAAACTAGGATTAGGCACAAAATCTAAACTAGTGCTATGCACAAAATCTAAATTAGTTCTAGCAATTGTACGATAAAGGAATGAATCTTAAGTAACAGCATGCTTGTACATGTAAATAATTTCACTGGATTTAAGAATTTAGGCTCAGTGTCAAAATGTGAATTGCAATCTGCACCCTGATTTTAATTAAAAACAGACCTCATTTTTAAAGACGTATATAGGTATGACAAATAAAAACACTAACATTGCTATATTTGTACAATTTATGGTTTTCTCTAAAGTAAGTGGCATTGTTACGTAATCACCTGCAACAAACTAACTAGTTATCTTTTATATGCTTTAACATGCAGAAATGGGAAATTCAAACCAAGAGATTTAGTGCCAAATACAGTAGTTAGTAAGAAGTCCCAAGAAGTGGGATTTTAAATAATTCAATAAAAATGTCCAAGCTCATGCTCAGATACATACTCAAAGGGAGTGAGCTGCAAAGGCAGTCCCTGGGAATGCCTTGCCCCCGTATTCATTACAAAGAATTATGAATGTGATTCTGGGCTTTGTGCAGTTATAAGAAGAAGAAAAATTTTAAAGTATGATTTTAGTTGTAAGAAACACTGGTCATTTCACTCATTAATTGACTTCTGTCTCATTTCCAGTGGTGCTGCTCTCCTCCACCTTCGCCACTCACCTTGTGGAGTGGAAATATGCTAATTTCCATATTCAGAGAACCTCAGCACCTGGCAGAAGCTGAATTTGCCCCTGTAACTTGATGCTGGTCTTGGAAGATGTGTATGAGCTTCCCCATTTCCTGTTCCAAGGCTCTTCCCTTTAGGGTAGAAAGGACTGAGCTCAGGAAGCAAAACCTACATAATACAGACGACCATCCCTTGAGTACGGCGATTCAAGACCAGGAAAGGACTGGGTGGGAATCTGCATAGGAATCAGGAATGGGTCTAACCTCACACACGAAGGACATGTCCTCTCCCTTTCTCAGCAAGCAGAAAGCCAGAAAATATCTGCTCCTAAATGTTTTGTATTATTTTGAGCCTGTGTGTCTTGCATTGATAAATAAACCTGCCCTGAAGAAAGATATGGATATGGATAGAAACCTGAGCATGTGGGCTTTATTTGGATTGCTCTAATTGGCATACCTGCTCACTAGTCTCTAAGTCCAGACGCTGCAATTAAAACTTGCAGCATAATCAACCAACTCACAAGTCACAAAGGGCAGGAAAACTGTTTTTATTTAGAATTTTTAAAATATTTTTTTAAAATGAACATATTAGAAGGATTTTAAAGTATAACTTGCAGTGTACTTTTCACAGAAGATTTATTTCTATGAAAGAATAGGTTACCTACCTTGTACTACAGCTTAAGATCTTCAAGATATGTCCCCTTTGGGTGCACCAACATGAGGATGTGGGTGTTCCTGCATGCTCTTGATGAGAGATTTTTTTTTTTTTTTTTTAAATCAGCACTGTTGTGAGTCTGCATCTGCATTCTAGACAATCCCATGCTATGGCATAAGAGTATATGGTGAAGGTTGGACCTGCTGCCACTCCAGATACTTCCTAACCACAAATATCCAGTTACAGATTACATAGTGGTGGTGGTGATGGTGGAGGAGTGTGTATAGAGAAACATTAACAGTGTCACACATTCTAAGAACTCAAGGTAAGTAACCTCTCATCCTTCTTCAAGTAATGTCTCTATGTCTATGATATCCTGTTTGACATGACTTCCAGGCAGTACTTCACAACATGTAGGTAGCTGCACAACAGTAGATTCAGTACAGTTCACAGGACAGTTACCATAAACTGCATCAATTTTGGAAGCTGCACAAAAGCACAAAAGCATAATGCTGATAAAAATGTGTGTGTCAAAGAACAGATGGCTGTCCTGCAGATGTCTGAGGTACATTTTAGAGAAGGCCTACAGAAGTAGATTGAGGGTGAAATGAGCAATTACCCTCAGAGAGGGATGAAACCCTGCAGCTTTGTAGGAGGACAAGGCACAGCCTGCAACTCACCTGGACAGTCTTTGGGTAGACATTGGGTGCCCCTTCATTTTTGCAGCAATAGAGAGGAAGAGTCATTGGGAAGCTGAAAAGGGTCTAGTCCTGTCAATGTAAAAAGCAAGAGCTCATTTAACATCCTACGTATGGCAGTTTGCTTCTCTCAAAACAAGAGGCATAGGGTTAAACATCAGTAGGTGAATCTTCTGATTAATGTGATATTCAGGAGAAACTTTAGGAAGGAGTGAAGGTGCAAACACCAAGTCACCGTATCTCAGGAGAACACCATGTACAACGAGCTTGCTATTAAGATACCAAGCTTCCCTACTCTCCTGGCCAAGGTAATAGCTATGAGAAATGAGGCCTTGAGGGACAAATGAAGGCAGAAATAACTCAAGAGTCAATCACCAGAGAGGGGGAACAACATATGAGGGTTCCCTTAGAGAACTGAGAATTAAGTTGAGGTCCTATGGTGAAGCTATATTTTTGACACGAGAGAAGAGGCTGAACAAGCCCTTGATAAACCTTACAGTGGTATGGTGGGTCAAGATTGAGAACCTTTTTATAAGAGGATGGAAATCTGTGAGAGCAGCTAGCTCAGTAATAAGCCTGTGGTCAGTAAATTCAGCAGTAACTGAGAATGTAAGTCAAATAGGACTCAAGAGAAGACAGAGATTAATAGCTGCAGCAAGCCTGGAAGAATTTTCACTTCTGCAAGTAAGTTTCCTTGATTGGAGGCTTTCTACTATTGACAAGTACCATTTGAATTTTTGGGGAGCAAACTTGTTTGAAGAGAGCCACACTCAGTGAAATACTCAGATACTGGTGCAGATGACTGATCCTGACTCCTTGGTGAGGAAAGTCATTTTCAGGAAAGGTGGAGAGCTGGCTGCAGGGACATGCAAAAAAGCTCCAGGAACTACACCTCTCTCAGACATGATAGTGCTACTACTAGTAGTCTTTGGATGCATTTTGTTTAGAAACTTGAGTAGCACAGGCATATAGCAGGAAGCGAGGTGGAGACCTTACCCATCAAGTTGTTTCGGTGTCCTCCCCTTGAACAGGCACTTCACACTGGATGGTGTTACAAAGAACTCTCTGGATATTCCCAGGGAAGTAATATTTTCTAGAATATCTTGAATAATATGTTCAGCTCCCATTTGTGGCAGATGCAGAGATGTCTGGTGAGGGAGTCCACTACAGTGTTTTGTAGATTTGGTTGGTTAGATATGCACAAGTTCCATAATATTATGGGTTCAGTGCATAAATATTGCAATCTTGCTCCTCCTTATCAATTGATATAATACACTGTTGCACTGTTGTCCAGCTGTATTTTGATTAGGTGGCCCTTGCTGTGGGGAGGAAGTGCTGGAGAGCATAATGAGCCACTCTGAGCTCCAATATTTTGACATGAAGAATGGTTTTCTGAGGCGTCCATTCATTTTAAGTCATGAGGTTCTTGGAGTGTGTGCCCAAGCCTATCAAGGAGGTGCCTGTGGTGATAATCTTCATGGGAGAAGGCTTTAAGAACGGACCTTCCATGCACAGCTTTTGTGGGTCCTTTGACCAACTCAGATAAGTGACACACTTATAAGGCATGGATAGCCACCTGGATAGACTGTTTGTTGGGGTTGTATGTGGTTCTCAACCAGGCTTGAAGACATGAACAGAGTAGTCTTGCTAAGGGAGTCACGAACATACTGGCTGTCATGTTGCCCAGAAGTTGTAGGTAAATCTTTGCTATATATTTGTGGACTCTTGTGAATTATTGAAACAATGTTTGACTTTGTGGTGATGCTCTGAAAGAAGAGTCCAGAGTGGCTCCAATGAAGGGTATACATTGTATGAGTGTGAGGGTAGACTTTTTTGACATTGACAAAGACCCACAGAGTGACATAGTGATAGGGCCTTGCTGTTTGCTACCTGTGCTTCAAGAGCTACTCATCCAGGCAGGGAGACAATTATGCTCATCAGGAGAGGCTGACAGAAGTTTGGTCAAGACCCTTGGGACAGTGAAAAGGCAGAAGGATAAGATTGTATTGGTAATGGTCCCTACCTACCATAAAACATAGGAATTGTTGTGTATGGGATGAATGGGGACATGCACTCCACAATAAGTGTTCATGTGGGTGTCCCACTGTAGGTGTCATGTCAATCTGGCACCACAGATTGGAGATTATTGAGCAGTAGCTGGCAGGGTACTATAGATGCCATGAGGCGTTTGTGCCTTAAAGAACTGTATGCATGCCTGTGTCCCCTTCTGTTCCTTCTCTACTCCAGAGCAAAGAGAATACTCTGAAGTGGAGAGGAAGAGGATGGGTAGTGGAGCACCCACAGGGACACACATCTCGAAGAACCATTGTTACTGCACAAAGCTCTTCAAGAGCAGTCACGGATGTTGTAACATGTTCATATGCAAGGTGTCTGCTTGTGTAGATCCCTTTATGAGATAGTTGTCTAGGTAATGAAATATTATAAACCTTTACTGGTGCAAATGTGCTGTAGCGACTGCAAGCATTTTGGAGAAAATATTGGGGGCAGTGGAAAATCTGAAGGCAAGACCTCTGTATTAATAATGATTATGAGTCACAATGAAGTGTCGGAAGCATCTGTGGGAGAGTGTGCGGTTATGTGGAAGTAAGCATCTTGGAGGTCGAGAGCTGCAAACCAGTGCCCTGGTCTAGTGCTGGGATAACAGTTGCTAAAGTCACCATTTTGAACTTTTGGTTTTGGATGAACTTGTTCAATCTGTGCAGGTCTAAGATTGGTCTCCATCCTCTGCTCTTTTTCTCAGTGAGGAAGTAACTGGAATAAAAGCCCTTGCCCTAGAATGGGCTGGGAACAGGTTCCACCACATTTATATTTAAAAGATGCTTGACTTCCTGCTGCAGAAGAAGCTAGTGGGTAAGGTCCCTGAGAAGGGATGGGAAAGGTGGTAGAATTGGTGGGATGGAGAGAAATGGGATAATGTATCCTGCTTACATGATTTGCAGAACCCACAGGTCTGTTTTCATCACCACCCTTTGATTGTAATATGGGTGCAATTGGTGTAGGAAAACAGCTGATGACTGAGTTAGTGCTTTGTGTTGGGGGAGGTTGTGCAGACCCTCGACCAAAGTCTCACAATTGCTGAGTGGATGGTAGGGGGTTGGCCCTGTGGTCTTTGAAACTGTGGTCTGGGCTTTGACCTGTTAGGGTCAAAACGACCTTCCTGTATAGGCTCCCCATCCCAAAAGTTTCCCCAGTTCCTAATAAATCGAAACCCCTCCTCTCTACACCATTGCCTGCGTGTGGAACCAGAAGCACTTCAGAGAATGCCACCAGAGAGGTCCCAGATTTCAATCTCTTTCCTAGCAGCCTAAATTTGGCCTCCAGAACCGCTCTCCTACCCTTCTCTATGTCACTGGTACCTACATGTACCACAACCACCGGCTCCTCCCCAGCACTACACATAAGTCTATCTATATGTCTCAAGAGATCTGCAACCTTCGCACCAGGCAGGCAAATCACTATACGATTCTCCCAGTCATCACAACCCCAGCTATCTATGTTTCTAATGATCGAATCCCCCATTACTAACACCTGCCTTTTCCTAATGAGTGGAGTTCCTTCTCCTGAGATGTATCCTGGAAGGTCCCAACTACGGGATCATTTCCCTCTGCTCCAGTTGAATGTTCTCCTTTCCTGAGCCTTTCATCCTCCTCAACAGCATTCAAGGATGGCCTTACCAGCATAGCCAAGAGCCTCCCCTTCAGTGGTAACCTTAAAAGAGGATGGCTAGAAGGAGGGGAGGAAGCTTGTACAGGCATCTCTGTGTCAAATGAAGGATCTTCCCCTGTGTGGAGGGATAATGCCAGTACCAGTTGTCAGTTTGGCTCCAGAAAGAAAACTACTTGCATCAGTACAGAGGTTAAAATAGCTGGTGAGGCAGTGCCAGAGAATGTTGTATCACTACCAGCTAGATATAAACTCAGTACCCTCAAAGAGTCTGCATGGAGACTGTGCTAATAGCAGAGGACAAGTCACCAAAGATGAAGACGGAAGCCTCTTGGAGGTAATTTATCAGTGCACAGTATCAGTGATTTGAACTTTTCAAGGTTTTGCAGATCTTCATGAGATAGGAGCCTAGTTTGTTCCAGAGGCCCTGGATTGGGTTCCTCGGGTATCAGAAGTCATACTGAAGACTGTTATCCAAGATTTCGCTTCTGGCTACAGAAGATGGTAACAATGAAGATTGCATGCTGGCTTTGGAATTTGGAAGCACTAAGCCCTGTGCTCATGCCACTCTAGACAGCTTCTCAGTATGCACCATGGTCTTCTTAGCTGGTATGCTGGTTGCAGGATAGGAGGGAATGAGAGCTTCAGTGGCACCGATATTGGGATATGAGTTAGGCATGAACTTGCAGACATTGCTGAAAAAAATCTCTGCTCAAGAGTGCACTGTCTGCACACATTAAGTAATGTCCTTGTTTAGACAGTAAAAGTATATTTATAAAGGACTGAAAAAAATTAACAAAAGTTTCATAAAAGTGCATCTTCCAAACTCAGAATAAAGAAATACCTTCATAGACACTATCTTGCTTGCCTATTAAGTCAGGAGCCTGGCCTTTGTACCTGCACCAAACAAGAAATATGTAAGAGGATACACAGTAACTAAATGGCTCAAAAACCAAGTATATACACATACAATTTAAATACAGAATTTTACTACTGTTAAATGTTTTCTGAGGATTGCTACTCAGGAACAATAGTCTATATTTAATAGAAGACCTGATAACAGTTGTACCATCCTTAAAAAAATCTATTTTGTGATATTGAAAAAATTAACCGATGCTGCTAGTCCTAAAAAAAATGTTGCAATAGCTTCATTTTTAAAGTTGCTGGGCTGAACTACTTTCTTGTTTCTTAGTAAAATGGACTTAACAGGTCTTGAATCTAGGCTATAAAAGATATTTATTACATGCATTTTGGAAAATGATAAACATCTGAAAGGATTCGAGACCCACACTTTTTTGGGGGGGAGCAACCTGTAACCCCTATATTCCTCATCTGCATATAACTGTGATATTGCATAGGAAGTATGCTTTTTATGCATATAAAGCACAAACTGTTGTCCAGGAAGGGAGCTACAATTCAATGATTCGCTTGCATAAATTAGGACCAAACCAGGGGAATTGCTGGATCTTTTCCCTGGCGACTCAGCAATTCCCACCGGGTATGAAACAGAAAAGGGGCATGATTTGCCTTTCTCTTGCCCCCTCATATGCTGCAAGCAACAAGAACAATGAGAAAACTTGAATCCAACAGGCTCAGATTTAAAGGAGAAGCCTGTATTAAGATCTGCAATATCCAGTGGAGAGAGGAAAAACTGCTTAATACATTCTAATAGGTTGAAAGTTTAGACTGAATGTTTATATTTTCTTTTGGTAACTACTCTTTTTGTCTATCACTTATAATGACTAAAAATCTATCTTTTGCAGTCAACAAACCTGTTTTACTGTTCATCTTTACCAGTGATTTTGCCTGAAGTGGTTGGTATCAGCTCAGGTTTAGAAAAGTTGGTGAAGTGGTGAACCAATAAATAACTATGCACTGCTCATTTTGAGCAGTTCAAGACAGTATATTCCTGAGGAGGAGATTGGCTGGTGCCTCTTTCTATGATTCACAGGTCGCTCTGGGAGCATTAATACAATCAAGCATGGGGTTCTCCATGCAGTTGTGCTAAGTGGCAACAGCTCCTGGACAGATTTGTTGCTTGCCACTAGCAAAGCATTGAGAGAAGACAACGCAGGCTGGAGTGTTAAGGGGGCAGTCCCACACTCCCAGGCTACCCCCTGAGGATCTAGTCACAATTTTATTTTCCCTTTCTACAAAAGGTGTGATCACAGAAAGATTTTTAAACTCCGTTACCAGCATGAATTTTGGTACAAACTGTAAAACCATCAAATCAAACTCTTAAGATGCATACATGGATGGACATTTTCAATTTTTCTTCCCATATCTAATAATTATTTATTCTGTACCTTTCTGATGTTGATGTCTTGGATTTACTCTTCAAGGCCAAATATTTCTCTCTGCAGCTGCCGCAGAGTAGGTAGTATGGATTTCCACTTCCACATTCACCACCGAACCACCCATCCACATAGGAACCATTGCTACGATAGCCTTGTCGATTTGCACTACGGCCACAGCCAGGATGATTTCTTTTCATATGTTGATTGAAGCTGACAACACTGGATTCACACAATTCACAAACTACCACTTCTTCTCTGTCTTCAGACTCACAAACATGCTGTATGATATGATTTTCATATAAAATTACTAGATATAGGATAAATATGCTCATTATAAATAAGAGGACATCTATTTTAAGTGCTTTTTTTCCTACCTATGTCTGTTAAGCATGCATGATAGTATTTGTGCTTTACTTAGAAGTGGACCAGAGATGAATAACTTAGTATGTGTGCAGGGGGGTACGTGGCAGTGGTCTTGTATAATAATTTGTTCTTCAAAACAAGTGTAAATAGTTGATTTTTCAATTTATGCTTCTACAAAATACAGAAAGGATGATTTTAAAAAGGAGAAGAGAGGAGAAATCAGTCCCAACTAGGGATGTAAAAAGTTGTTTAAAAATGTAATTCTGTAACTGCTAAAAATCCTAGCAGTTGTGTGCTGTGGGCGCTGCACCATATAGCTTATATATAAAGTTTTATACTGCACAGACTATAGCGAAGCCCATTCCCTAGGAGTGGGGCTGGCAGGGGTTGCTGGTCCTGCTTCTGGGGAGGCTTTGCTGCAGGTTCTTTTATACTGCACAGCCCGCAGTGAAGCCTCCCTGAGAGCAGGCTCCCTGGGAACCTGACTGGCAGGGGCTGCTGGCCCAACTCCTGAAGAGGCTTCACTGCAGACTCTGCAGCAGGCTCTCTAAGAGTCACTGTGTAATATGCAGTGGCAGGGGGCAGAGTGGGGGACTTGCAGGGGAGAGGGGCTGCTTTGGCTGGCTGGAGCAGCCCACTGCCCAGGGCAGGTGGGGAGCTGCCCTATTCCCTACCAGTTTAAGGGTGAGACTTCCCAGTTCACCATTTACATCCCTAGGCTCAATCTGTCACATTATCAGAACTTCTGCCTCTAAGTTCTTTACAATCTAGTCTTCAAGCATCGTTCTGCTTTAGCCTACCAAAGACCATCTTAATGAGTTATTCACTTCTCCCTTAAAATTTGGCAGAGTCTAGATATAGACTGAGGGGAAAAAAACTAATAACTTTTCAGACTATTGACTTCTACATGTAGTGAGTGACAAGTCAATTCAGTTGCTGCTCAAGTCAGTATATATTGTGCACCAAGGTGCCTGAATTTGGAACGCTCTGATCTAATGATGGCAGTTCTACCGTCAAGAATCTCAATTTAAACAGACTTACTAGGAACTTAAGTACACATGGCCAAATTTTCAAACTCTGCCTTGGAACCTCCACATGCAACTACAGAAACAACGAGCAGTCCTGTGGCACTTATTTGTTAGGCTATAAGGTGCCCCTAGACTGCTCATTATTTTTAAAGTTACATGCTAACATGGCTACCCTTCGGAGTCTTTTTATCGTGCAACTAAGGTTATATCATCTGAAAGTGCATGTTTGGGCACAAAAACCCACAAGTTTTGATTGAGCGTTCTAATTTGTGAAATCAGCCAACGAAGCTGCACACTCAACATCTAAGGAAACCACAGTTATTAAATTTACCAATCCTATCCTAATTATAGGGAACACTGAAAATACCACAATAAAGACAAGTACTGTTTGTGAGACAGTAATCAGAACTTTTCAACAAAACCTACTGTAACATGAACAGTAAGACTGAACCCAGTCACAGTAAGATAGCAAACCTAATTTGCCAATAAATTACACTGCTGTAAACCAGAGCTAACTCCACTGAATCAATGGAGATACACAGATAAGTGAATTGAGCTAACTATATCTACTTTTGTTAAACTTAGATGTAGTATACAGGACACTGTCATAAAACCAACAAAGCCTCTCAATACTTTTCATATGACAACACTGGGGAAAATAAAGGCTAATCTGAATTAATGCTTTCTTTTAAATAAAGAAAACTCCCATTGCAAAGATAAAACTGAATGATTTCACTGGACAATGTCTCATTAGTTTTGTTCATTTGCTTTGTTCTAAATGAAAAATGGTGAGCAATTGTTTTATCCTTATACTGCTTTATCTCACTTAAATTTAGCAATCTCCTACAGGCGTGCTATCCCTTAAAATTGGATACAATGATCAAAATAATTTTGCTGAAGTGACTTATCCCTTCTCAAAGAAGAAACTAATGAAGCATGTGAAGATGAACATAGCAAGAATCAAAGGAATAAATTAGGTTTGTACAGCTCTTGTCCCATTAAAGTGAGGCAACAGACATCAAAGTGGCTTTAAGCATCATTATTGTTTAGCGACTCATTATGTCCAAGCAGAAAGCTATTTATGCAATGCGTTATTTTAATTTTTAAAATGTGATTTTGCAAAAAGCAGTAAGTAAGTCAAAGCAGCCCCAGCTGCAATCACACACACCCAGGTAGGCCAATCCAATACCTCTGGGATCCACATTCCCAGAATATCATTATCACTGGCGAGATCCTGTCCAAACATTGCTTCCATTGCTTCATCATCAAGGTCAATTTCTAACTCTTCATCCAAGTTGAAGTCATACAAGGCTCCTGGATCTTGCTGCAAAGATATTCCCTCTCTCCGACTCTGATTTCTGTGAGCCTGTACAGAGCGGTATAATCCCGCTCAAATCAAAGAGAAAACATTCTTTACTTTGCACGTAATTAAAAGATAGCCCATTCAAAAGCTTTTCAAAAATACTGCTAGTAAAATCATAATAAATTTGTATTCCTTACTGTATACAAGAAATTAAGTTAAATATTTACTGAAATATGCAAAAGCAGTATTTATATTTTTGAAGTTCCACATTAGGTACTAAATACCTTCTCACAATTTTGCCAAATGAACAAAGATACCTGAACCACTGTAGTGCACTTACCAGCACGTGCTAGCAATGTCCGAGCAGCTAAGTCAAATTTATGCCTCCTTGTTACTGCTGACCGACCTCTTGAAGGGGGTCCACTTCCAGAAGCTGCATTCTCTGGATGATCCATATTATCAGTACTGGGAGAATGGTTTGAATATTCAACAGGTAAGCCAAAAACATTTAAGTTATGGATTATTTGTGCATATTAAGCATGGATCATTTAAAAAAAAAGAGAAAACACCATGATGGTAGAAAATACAGTTCTCTCCCTTCAAAAAATTATCTTGCCATTGTGCATTGCATGTTTATACTATCTCCCCCACTAATAGAGAGAAGTTACATGCATGTGTTACAATAAGTAGTTCAGTGACACCTTAGAGCCGTGGTCCCCAACACGGTGCCCGCGGGCGCCATGGCGCACGGGCACTTGCGGGGGGAGCGCGCTTGGCGGGGGGAGCGCCGGGCGCGCGGCACTTGGCGGGAGGAGGTGGGGGGGAGAAGGTGGGGGGGAGCGCCGGCCCCGGGCACGCGGCAGGGGGGAGCGCCGGCCCCGGCCCCGGGCGCGCGGCACTCGGTGGGAGCGCCGGCCCCAGGCGCACGGCCCTTGGAGGGGGCCCCGCCCCTGGGCGCGCGGCCCTTGGGGAGGGGGGGCCGCCCCTGGGCGCTCGGCCCTTGGGGAGGGGGGGCCGCCCCTGGGTGCGCAGCTGGGGGAGGGGGGGCCGCCCCCGGGTGCGCAAGTGTCCCCGCCCCCTGGCGCCCGGCGGGCAAACGGCCACGCCCCCTGGCGCCCGACAACCTCAAAAGGTTGGGGACCACTGCCTTAGATGCTAACAAATATGTATATAGTACCATGAGATTTCATGGGCAAAACCCACTTCGTCAGATGAGATGAGCTTCAATCAAGCTCATTTGCACATATACTGTACACTATTATAGCATAAACTGGGAGACAACAGAAATATCAACATCAAATTATCTCCTCAAGCACTCTCCATTTCTGACAAAAAGTAACTTTGTGACATGTTAATTATTTCTAAAGCCAGTAACTGTGACACCCACAGCCAAATATCTTAACAGGATTAAGCAAGCAAAGGAGAAACTCTGAACACATTATGACTTTTTCACATAAATAATATTTCCTACTAATAAAAATCTGAATGGACTCAGGATTTATGACACAAACACAATTGTTCCTATATAATGACAATCACTTTTGAAATAAATATCAATATAAAACAAAAAAACTATTCTTTCTTTTCTAAAGAACAGAGTTTAAATCTGCCTGAAATCAAGGGAGTGATTAAGGTTGTTGGCTTTAATTTAATTCCTGCTTGATGTCTCTCTTCCTCATCAAATCACCACCTAATTTAGCATAATCAGCACAATTTGAAGTGCTGGTGATGGGCATGTATTAGCACTATCCCTCCCTCAAAAGTGGGCCATAACTTACAAAGAAAGTGCAAGTAAAGAATGCAGTAACATTACAAAGCTTAGTAAGAAACTTTTTTAAAAAAACAACCAACAAATCTAATGAAATTTCTCTTTTAATTGTAGTCAGACGATTAATATCACCTCATTTAATTGTCTTAGAGGGGGATATAGTCATAATTTTTTTTCCCCTCAGCAAACACAATACTGTAAATTAATATACAAAAACTAATTTACAGTCAACTCCACCTCTCTGCATATACAGACTGACAAAATTAATTTGAAATGGTATTTCTGAGTCTTCTTCTGGCAATTACCAATTTACTGATGCATCAGCAGCAAGATTTATGCAATCAGAGAACTACATTTTACCTTTCACCAAAACCTTCCTCCAGTTCAGTGGAATCAGCTGACGGGATATCTCCTGGTGATTGTAAATAACACTGGTCACTAGATTTTCCACTGCTTCCAGAAACTATTGTCCCATGATGTGAATCTGCAGTTCCTTCTGATTGGAGCTCTTCATCTTCTTCATTCCCAGGATGCTCTATCATCCACATGGCCAGCACTGTGATATTCTGAGCATCTGCTTCTCCTCTTGCACCTGAAAACCAAGAAAAGTTTACCATACAATTTTATAACACTATTGATGAAGAAATCCATTTACTCCTTCCATATCTGGCCATGGAATTTGTGAGTTCAAAGCTTATAACATTTAGCGTTCTATTAAAAAGTGTTTCATATTAAACTGTGCTTTCACATGCAATAGGTATTATTCAACAAACAGATCACCTGTGGCTTCCATAGCTTTTGCAATCTGCCTGAGAGAAAATCCCATTTCTAGCAATGGAACAGCAATGGCAGGTGGAGGAGGAGAAGTTGAAAGCCGACTACTTGGGTCTGACAAAGCTAAGAGAAAGAAAAAAGTTAACTTATGCAACCGTCAGTTATCAATATACTTTTGCATTTCTTTGGCCTTTTGCATTTCAATCACTTAGCAGCAATTTGTTATTAGTTGAGGATTAAGAATTAAAGAACATTTGTTCAGTGAGAACTTTCTAACATCTTTACTTATTTGCAACTCTGGATCATCTCATTTCCATAATTAAACCAGAAAAAGTTCCTCTTCCTTTACTTGGCCAAGACTATGTATGCAAACATTTACTTGATCAATTGAGGTCAATGCGATTTCAATATTCTGAATTAAGATGAAACCCTACCAACCTATCCTCATATGGGTTGGACTAAGTTCAGCTTGTTTGAACTTCGTTCAGAGGATCAACAACTTTAAATTCACACCAAGATATTTTGCCCTAAGTAGCAACAAGAAACACTAGTATAGCTGCTGAGGATACTTCAAAGTCTCTTTGAACAGTGTGTTCTATCTTCCTGAAAAAAAATCACTTAGAATGATTATTATATCCTTGAAAAGGCCAAGCTCTTTCCAAGAACAATTGCCCTAGAGCTTAGAAAAAAAAAGATGTATTCATTACTTCCTATAAAGGTGAGGATTAATGTCTGAAAGCACTAAAGTAGCAGAAAAATATGCTGCCACCTAACTCTCATGATGGAGGCAAAGCATCTAGAGAGAGAGAAAAAAAAAGAGGCAAGCCTAGAGGCTGAGCAGATAAGTTGCTAAGCAACAGTCTGAGTAGCTGAAGAGACCACTGCAGAAAGGAGACAACCAGAGCTATGAATTAATAAAGATGTTATGGGGAGAGGGGACATAAGTTATATTCCTCTACCTTGTATCAGTCTAGAATCTGAACACTCAACATTAGTTCTGGAGGTGAAATGTTTAGTTTTCATGTTAGTCACCCAAAGATATGAGGTGTCTTTTTCTTAATATTTATAAGTTGAACATTTTACTGAATGATGTCAATGCTAGCTAACACTGACATCAGCAGGAACAGGGAATTGCAGTGTACCAATTCTAATAATGTTTCCAACCAGATATCATTCCTCAGATAAGAGGACAACAGTCAGAAAAATGGTGCTATTTGGTTTCAACTTTGTATAAATTACTCAAAATAGAAGCTTGCCCCTGTAACAGGATTAACTGGAGGAGACTATTTCAGTAATATATAGTAATGATGGATATCGGAAAACAATCAATATACTTTAGTGTTATAAATAATATATTCTAGCTTGTAATGGGAGATTTTCAAAACACAGGGACTAAAGGAAAACTCTCTTTAAACAAAGCCTGACCTAGGTCCAAAATCCAACAATGTTAAAATGTTAATTAAAATGTTAAACAAAAACCAGGACATGAGGAAGGATATAGAAAAATCATTTTTAATAGCTTCCAGTTATGCAACATTAAGACCCTAAGGCTACGTCTACACTGGCCCCTTTTTCGGAAGGGGCATGCTAATTTTGAAAGTGGGAATAGGGAAATCCGCGGGGGATTTAAATATCCCCCGCGGATTTAAATAAACATGTCCGCCGCTTTTTTTCCAGCTTGGGGAAAAGCCGGAAAAAAAGCGTCTAGACTGGCCCGATCCTCCGGAATAAAGCCCTATTCCAGAGGATCTCTTATTCCTACTTCAAAGTTTATTCCTGAGGATCGGGCCAGTTTAGACACTTTTCTTCCGGCTTTTCCCCAAGCTGGAAAAAAAGCGGCGGACATGTTTATTTAAATCCGCGGGGGATATTTAAATCCCCCGCGGATTTCCCTATTCCCACTTTCAAAATTAGCATGCCCCTTCCGAAAAAGGGGCCAGTGTAGACGTAGCCTAAGTGTACAAGTGTCCAGTAATGGCTTTACTATTACTTAAAGGCTAGTGGGTTCTGATATAAACTTGAAGTTTGTTCTGTTAAGCAATTCTTTGAACAAATACCAAACAAACCAAAAGTAATATTTTAGAATTTTCTCATAGTCATCAATACCACCTGCTCATTCTTGTACACAGACATCAGTATGCAATCTATTCAGCTATTTATAAGCACCAACTTTAACTTTTTTTCTAGCAATCAATTGCTGAGTTTTAGTACTAAGGTCTCCACCATAAGATTTTTGATGTGACTTGCACACTGAATTCTATCAAAATGTAGAGTTCCAATCAGTTCATGATGCATTAAAAGGTTAAATTGAACATTCTTAAACTTATGAAATTCCTACACTTCCTACCAAGTTGTGTGTCGCTTACTAGTGTACCTGTACGATTGGCAGGTCTCGTGGACTGGGAATCAGGAGAGGTCAGACTTTGTCTCCTTCCCACTTCATCAGAAGGAGACGTTGGTAAGGAGGATATTGGAGGAGTCTGTGCACGTCGTGTTGGAAGTACTGTTGTGGTTGGGTAACTTGAAAACATTTGCCTTTCAAAAAAGGAAAGATGTATTTAAACTACACTACATCTCCACACTGTGGAAGTCTTGCATCATGCCCACCATTAGCTAGTACTAACATACTTAAATAGATGGTGTGAACTCAAGAGACAAATGTCCATGCTACCTTGACTACAGAACCAAGTGCAGTTTCATATAAGATTGAGTATCATTTTAGTGGGAAGGACCCTGAAGGGACAACACACCTATGCTGTGACAGGACAAGCTCAGTTCTGCAGTGTGCTGCTCCCAACAGCACAAAGGAGTGAGCAGAGGCAGCGTATGGGCTGGACTAGGAGATCCATCAGAAGTATTGTTCCTTCCAACATCCCAAAACATCTGCTCAGAGCTCAGCCCTGCTACGCAGGCCAGAGAATTTGTCCTTTAGGATCTGAATGTTCCAGCATGTGAGGCCTCTCACTATAAGTAGTTCTCAGTTCCTATGTGCCTGAAAACAGCCCCTAAAGAGTACTAAGAAAAGGGTAGATCAGAAGCAATAACTCAAAACAATTCCATTTAATAAAAACAAGCTTTCCTTCATCATGAATAGCAGATCTATGCAGGAGATTAATTAGCAATATCACACAACTGGATGACAACCGAGGAGAGTTTTAATACACAGGGACTGACCAACAACTCTCTTGAAACAAAGCTGGATCTAGCTCCAGAATCAACAATGTTAAAATGTTAATTAAAATGTTAAATTTGTCAGCCCAACAAACAAAAACCAGGACATCACGAAGAATATAGGGAAAGTATTTTTAATAGTTTTCAGTTATGCATAATATTACTTAAAGCCTAGTGACTTCTGATGTATGCTGACAGATATATAGCTTATATCTGTAGAAACAATTCATGATGGAAAATAAAAGTATCAAATTCAAAAAAGCCACTCTCAGCAGGACAAAGACACTAAAAAGTAGAATCATAGAATATCAGAACTGGAAGGGACCTTGAGAGATAATTAAGTCCAGTTTCCCACCCTCATGGCAGGACCAAGCACTGTCTAGATCTGTGGTCCCCAACACGGTGCCCGCGGGTGCCATGGCACCCGCGGGGGCATTTGCATGCACCCGCCAGGTGCTCGGGGCTGGCCTGGCCCCGGGCACATGGCGCACGGTGAGCGCTGGCCCCGGGCGCGCGGCGCTTGGCGGGGGGAGCGCCGGCCCCGGGCGCGCGGCGCTTGGCGGGGGGAGCGCCGGCCCCGGGCGCGCGGCGCTTGGCGGGGGGAGCGCCGGCCCCGGGCGCGCGGCGCTTGGCGGGGGGAGCGCCGGCCCCGGGCGCGCGGCGCTTGGCGGGGGGGGGCCGCCCCCGGGCGCGCAGCTATGGGGGGGGCCGCCCCCGGGCGCGCAAGTGTCCCCGCCCCCGGCGCCCGAACGGCCACGCCCCCTGGCGCCCGACAACCTCAAAAGTTTGGGGACCACTGGTCTAGATCATCCCTGACAGGTACCTGTCTAACCTGCTCTTAAACCTCTCCAGTGATGGAGATTCCACAATCTCCCTAGGCAATTTATTCCAGTGTTTAACCACTCTGACAGTTAGGAATATTTTCCTAATGTCCAACCTAAACCTCCCTTGCTGCAGTTTAAGCCCATTGTTTTCTAGACCTTTAAACATTTTTGTTGCTCTTATCTGGACCTTCTCCAATTTCTCCACATCTTTCTTGAAATGTGGTACCCAGAACTAGACACAATATTCCAACTGCGGTATAATCAGCAGAAGTAGAGCAGAAGAATGACTTCTCTTGTCTTGTTCATAACACTCCTGTTAATGCATCCCAGAATCATATTTCTTTTTAGCAACAGTGTCACACTGTTGACTCGTATTTAGCTTGTGGTCCACTATGAAGCAAAGATCCCTTTCCACAGTACAGTAGACTTCCGATAATCCGGCACCCTTGGGACCCAGGTGGTGCCGGATTATCAGAAATGCCGGACTATCAGGAGGTACTCTGGCAGGGGCGGGTCTCGTCGAAGGAGAAGCGGAGGAGGGGGTGGGGGTGTGCCAAACCCTCCCTCCTGCTGCAGGGAGGCAGAGCCTGCGAGCGGAAGAGGAGAGGCGGTGACAGGCAGGCAGCCGCATTCAGGACGTTCTGGTCAGTTACAGTCACTCCGGCTGGATCCACAGCCGACACGCAGTTAATGTAATTTTCCTCTCTACTGCTGGGGGGGGGGGGGGGCAGGGGAAGTTAGGGGTCGGTGGCAGAGGGGGAGGGAGAGGGAGAGGGGTCTCCCACCGACCCCTACCTTCCCCTGCCCCCCCTCCCGGCAGTAGAGAGGAAAATTACATTAACTGCGTGTCGGCTGTGGATCCAGCCAGAGTGACTGTAACTGACCAGAACGTCCTGAATGTGGCTGCTTTGGCACACCCTCGCCCCCTCCTGCTCCCCCTCCCCCTCTCCCACCGACCCCTACCTTCCCCTGGCCCCCCCCCTCCTGGCAGTAGAGAGGAAAGTTACATTAACTGCGTGTCGGCTGTGGATCCAGCCGCAGTTAATCAATTACTCTAACAACTTGAAGCAGCTGCAGGAGCACTTCCGGGTTGCAGTTGGTGCCGGACCATCAAGCGTACCGGACCACTGGATGCCGGACCACCGGAGTTTTACTGTACTTCCTAGACAGTCGCTTCCCAGTCTGTATGTGTGAAATGGATTGTTCCTTTCTAAATGGACTACTTTGCATTTGTCCTTATTAAACTTCATCCTATTTACCATTTTTCCAGTTTGTCCAGATCATTTTGAATTATGACCCTAACCTCCAAAGCACGTGCAACCTCTCTGACCTTGATATCATCTGCAAACTTAGGAAGCGTAGTTAGTCTATGCTATCATCTAAATCGCTGATGAAGATATTGAACAGAACCAATCCCAAAAACAGACCCCTGTGGAACTCCACTTTTTATGCCCTTACAGCACGACTTTGAACCGTTAATAACAACTCTCTGAGAACGGTTATCCACCCACCATGTAGTAGCCTCATCCAAGTTGTATTTGCCTAGTTTATTAATAAGAAGGTCATGTGAGACTGTATCAAATGCCTTCCTAAAGTCTAGGTGTACCACGTCCACCGCTTCTCCCTTATCCACAAGGCTTGATATCCTATCAAAGAAAGCTATCAGATTGGTTTGACATGATTTGTTCTTTACAAATCCATGCTGGCTGTTACCTATCACCTTATTTTCTTCCAGATGTTTGCAGATGTATTCCTTAATTACCTGCTCCATTATCTTTCCTGGCACAGAAGTTAAACTGACTGGTCTGTAGTTTCCTGGGTTGTTCTATATTGGCCCTTTTAAGTAGTACACTTAACCTCTATACTCCAGTTGCCCCTAATCCAGGATCACCTGTGGTATCGAGGAGGAAGTGGCTCTATGTGCTGCTGCTCCTCCTCCCCCAAGCTGGAGGAAATGCAGTGCAGCGAAGCACTTCCCCGTGGCTTTTCCTTGACGCTCCCAAAGTGGTAGGGGACAGTGCCGAGAGCAGCGCAGAGCCACGTGTGCTGCTGGGAATGCTCATCTCCCTCACAGTCAGACCTCACTGGCCCAGCAAAATCTTTAATTCAGCATGCCTTGTTTCCTTGGGTTGCTGGATTAAAGAGGTTCAAGTATATATCAAAATCATCTACTTGAGATAGTACAGAAAAACAGTCAAATGTATTTTAAAGGAACCAAGCACTCTACCTAAGAAGACTAAGAGGCATAACTCCAGGTGATTCTGAAGCTGGCACTGTTTCAGTATCTGTGACTGGCGTAGTAGCAGTAGTAGTATCTTCCAGCGAGCTGCTCATGAAAGATGTAGTACTAGAAGCAGAAGGGCTGGTAGTAACTGGTGTTTGGGCCTGCTGTGCTTGGTCACTTTCTTCTGCTTGTTGATCTACTTCTGCAATTCAAAAAGGATGTTATAGGAACATTAAGATGATGCTACAGAATGGTTTTACCTAACTTTAAGTTTTATATAATAGGTTATTTCTCTTTAAAATTCTCTCATTATAAACACTACTGTATCTCCCTAATAAGTAAACACACATGCAGTTTATAAAAATATTTCTGCCCAATATCTTGTGAAGGAAAATATGCTGGTAAACTCATTCTTATAATGATGAACAGTAGTTGATGAGCAGTATTTTTAAGATGGGAAGAGAAGAGAGAGGAAAGATCCTTTTTTCATTAGAGCTTATTATAGATACTATACTACAACAGTTAGATTTTAACTCGCCAGAGATAAGGTTTAAGCGATTAAGACATATATTCTCTGGTGTGAAAACAGTTTTTATAAAAATTACTATGTAAAATAAACTATATAATTTCCTATAGCAAAAGAATCTAGAATATTAAAGTTTCAACATCTGAGCTACTTGGTTGTTTGTCATTTTTCATGGATTTGTCCTTTACAAATGTTTGAAATCTGCTATTTTGACAAGAGCAGTGTAGTAAGTAGCTTCTCTGAAGTTGACAATGTCATTCTACATATATAGACATTCTAATGCCATATCTTCACTTGCAGCGCTGGAGATCCATCTTCTGGCGTTCAATTGAATGGGTCGAATTAAGACCTGCCAAATCAAATGCTGAGGGCAGCTCTTGTTGGCACCTGTACCCCTCAATTCACGAGGAGTAAGGGAAATTGACAGGAGCTTTTACTCCCATTGGCCTCCCTCTCTGAAGAGGACGCCAAGCTGTAGGGCTGTTGCTACACTTCAAAGGTGGAATCGCTGCACGGAGCCTGGGGCCACCAGGGCTCCATGTGACGCTGCTGCTTTGAAACGCCATGGGGAGCCCAGCATCAGGCTGCACGTGGCATTTCAAAGTGGCAGCACTGCATGGAGCTTGGGGTCAATGGGGAGTCCCCAGCTGATCCCGGGCTCCATGCGGCACTGCCAATTTTAAATGTGGTGTGCAGCCTGGAGACACCACAGCTAGCTCCGGGCTGCATGTGGTGTTTCAAAGCAGCAGAGACCCTGGGCTCCACATGGCAGTGGCCCCAGGTGTCAAGCAGAGCTGCCACTTTGAAGTACCCCCTCTTCCTCCTCCCCTTGCTGTCTCTCTCTCATAGAAGCAGCGAAGGGGACGAGGGGGAGGAAATCAGACTAGTTGACTAGCCCTTCACATTCCTAATGTAGATCTGACAAAAGACTAAAAGCTACACTATTTGTATTTTCTCCTTGTCTCCACAAAGTCAGCTAATTCCAGAAAACGCTGCTCACTGAAGGTTTAAACAATATTGATGGACAATGTTAAACATTTATTTTTAGTCTACCCTGACCACTAACCCACAATCAGCCAAGTCAGGTAGACCTGTGTCATAACATATATAACACAGAAAGAGTTTATATAAAATCTTTCTTTCAAATTTGGGTATAAACACAAAACGCAACTCTATTTTTCTGCCTACAGTGATGTCCTTTCTTCCTGCATATAACTCTGTACCTTAATGTCAATCTCTATTTTAATAAACTAAACAAAGGACGAGAGGGTAATTACCAATGTCCATACATTCTAGAAATGGGTATGATTTGCTACCTTCCTTAATTTTGCTACTTAAGATTTTCACAAGTCTCAATCACTGCAGAAATATATTCTTACATGTGATCTAAGTCCATATTCTTGGTAATTTTACGTTAACTCTTATTAACTTAACAAATCTATAGATTAACATTATCGTAACTTGAAAAAAGTACCTTGTTTAATTTTGCCACCAAACTGGTCCTCCAATAGCCCATGAACCACTAACTTGTAGATCATGGCTTGTGCTCGTTCCAAATCTGCTAGTCCTAGAGCTCTCTTTATTGGTGAACGCATGACTGCCCGTTTCACCATATGGCGCATCAGGAACTGCAATGCAGCACGCATTTCAACATCTTCATGAACAACTGGAGAACTAGCACAATCAGAATTATGACCATTTTCTGCAAGGATTTTTGGTATCAGTAGTAACTCAGCATATTTACTACAACTAAGAAGAGCACTAAGTGATTTCATAGCACCAAGGTAAAGATAGGATAACTGTACTGCTCGGAGTTCTGACTGTACAACATCATGATTTCTTGATATGTGATCATGATTTTTTCTTTTTCCTTCTATAGTTTGATGTTGAGACTCCATACCTAGTGGTGTTGGTTCTAAAGAGAAGGAAGCTATTTCATTTTCTGACTTGGAACATGTAGTGATGGGTCCTTTGATATCATCAGCACTTAGTAGTGATCGCATATCTGATCCAGTATCCCCCTCCATTTTCTGTTCAATGTCCCCTTTCTCTTCTGCCTCATGTCTGTGTTTTTTCTCATGTCTCTTGGCACTTTGTTTTCCCATATCTTCATGAATACCAGTCAGATAGGTAAGGTCCAGCAACACTGTAGCTGTCAATCCACGGAATCTTGCAACATCAAAAGGCAGTGGTTCACAGGGCTCCAGATTATACAGTGGGGTATCACTAGGCGACCAAAAAGTTGGGAAGCTTTAATAAAGATCAGAATGACACAGGAAGAAGCAAGTGAGGGATAGACAAGAGGAAAGTACAGGAAATAATGTAGGCAAAATAAGATGTAAAATATATTTAATAAAATAATTTAAATGAACTGACAGTCTAAAAATTAAATGTAAACAAGGAAAAGAAATGAGGTTATGATGAGAAAACAAGGAGATATAATACTCAATGCAAAGGAAGTGAGACATGCACATGTTTTCAACAATGAATATTAATTTCCAGAAACTTCATATAATCCATCACTTAGATAATGATGAATTTATGCTGCATTATTTTAAATTTTTCAAGTCATTCACAATATAATTTCTTATAATTATCACTTAAGTGTCTGGTAATTGGTTTGAGCTGAATTTATTTTTTTGTTTATGAAGGACACAGGCAAAGATTTAATGAAGAAGACTCCTGAACTTTTACAATGTTGACGTAAAGCTACTTCCAGCATTTTATCAATTTCACTCTACTACTTGTCTTTTTACTGCTAAGATGCACAAAAAACAAAAGCATCACTAGCAATGCAGGGAGCAGCTCTATCAATGAATATCAGTCTATCAGTTACTTTTTTTATCATTGACTCCGTTCCTGCACCCTAACAATGACCAGTCAGCTGAGGCATACCATGCACGTAAGAGCTCCTACTGCTAGTGACAGATCCTTACTTTAAATATTGCCTATGAGTCATTGCCTCCATCATACACAGGACAAACATAAGTAACTTGTAGCCATATATTTTTTACATAACCAGCAGATTTACAAATTCAGAATTTTCCCTACAGTTTTTGATATTCTCAATATTTTCTTCAGAATTTAGATTCTAAAAAATGACCATTTCAGTGTTTTGTTACTGAGAATCTCGCCTGCTTAAATAGATTTAAAATTGGTGCTAACCCTTTCTATTGACTCTTTCTAATTTGCTTACACATGACTGAATTGGGTAAATGCATTAACTGATTTAATTCATCTGGCATAATTTATGTGTAAAAAAATTGCATTAGTTTGCAGACAGGCTAGCAAAACAGTTCTAAGATGTGTGAACAGACACCATTCATCTCAAAGAAGAATTAAACTTTGAAATGTAATTATCTCCAGAGACAAAAGAAATCAGTGGTTATGTATTAACTTGATTCCCAGTCTTCTAAAGTATCACCAAAAAAATAAGGACATAGAGTAATCTAATTTTTTGCAGAAAACATTAGCCAATTCTCATATAGATAAATGCAGGCAAGGTGAAAAGACTCCATGAAGTTCTCAAATAATTTTCTTCAGACTGTTTCCCTCTCTGCAGTCACCCCACTCTGCAGATTCATAGGACCTGATGAAGGGATAAATGTACTGTTGATTCTTTAGGCCAAAGCAGATCAGAACTTGGCATAAATGCTGCCTCAAGACAGCAATAACTTAGATGTGGATAGCCACAACTGTGAGAAGGGAGAATTGTCCCACCTGCTGACTTGGCCTCCTCAAAACTTCTATAGACAGGAGAGGACAATGTAGCACTACCCACTTCTAATAAACCAAAACAGAATTCCCACCACTTGCAAATGTGATATAGCTAATTAATTATAGCAAAAATGCAAGCTAGTCAATAAAAGTTTGTATCCAAGAAGTTGTAATAAAAATTCAGAGAGATAACATATCAATAAGCCTGTATATAAACTTCAAACATAAGCAACACTTATGTCAAATACAGCTCAAGCGTGCGGATGTCTTCAAATTAGGAAATTTAGAGTCAAAATTTAGTTTGAAAACTATCAGAACATGTCAATGAATTCCAGATTTCCAAATGAATTATATACTGATTTTTATTTCTCTAATTTCAAAGTACTAGTTTATTTTTCAAATTAGAATTCTTGAAAGTTGCTTTAACTAGCTGAATGCCCAAGCATTTATTTTAAACTTAAGTTACTCGTGACTGAAAATTCATGTTTCCGATGTAAAACATATGTAAAAGTATCATTAAAATTGCTAACTATTTGAAAGAATAACTGAATGCACTTTACCTGATAGTAATCTCTGCTTCATCCCACTGGACTTTAGCAGATGTACTGCCCTCTTTGGCTACTCCAAGTAAGGTGGCATGACGTCCAGTTTGCTTGTGTACACATCGGCCTCCAACTCGAAGACCAGCATCAACTCCACCAATTACCGCAAGAACAGGCCATACCTCTACACAGAGAGTCTTGAGCTGAACTTCTGAGAGTTCAGCAAGACCATGCCTACAATGTTTATTTTTCTCTTCTTCTTTATTCTCTCTCTCCTCTCTCATGTCATTCTCATCTCGGCTTTGGACTGAGCGACTTTTCTTCAGTTTTTGACCTGCTTCTTTAAGGCACATTTTGATTTTGTGCAGCCGTTCCATCATTTTTTTATTAATGCAGTGCGTCCAACGGTCTGCACGATGAAGGATGCGGATAAGTTGGATAGTGGCCTCTGCTAGCACTGCAGCAACAGGACTACAGATAGGATCACCAGCAAGCAAGTCTCTAGGTGTGCCACGCATCTGCATATCACATATTTTCACCTTAGTGTTAAAAAAAAATCCAAGTTATACTCTCAATTTATATTTCAAAGCTTATTCTAATTTTAGTATTTTCTTCTGAATTGAAAAATTTAATATTTTTGGTTTTTTGTGTTCGTCCATATGTAGTTCAAAATATTCCTTATACTGGAATTGGTTCCAATTCTACTGACAGATATCTATGTACAAGATTCCGAGTCTTGTAGTACTCAGTTCAGGTCTTTCAAAAGGTTGCAAAATGTAGGACTAAGGTCTACTGCATATTTTTCGAATAGTGTAGTAGGTAGACAGTGCTTGGTTCTGCTATGAGGGCAGGGGACTGGACTCGATGACCTCGAGGTCCCTTCCAATTCTATAATTCTATTATTCTAATGATCCAAAAAATCATGCATTATAATGGACAATCAGGGGAGTTCTTTCCATAGATCAGCTAAAAAAGTTTCAACATTTACATACAGTAGGACAAGAAGCATAAAATAAGCCCATATGACCTGTTACTGTTATGTAGATATATTTTTCAGTTACCTTTTCTCCTGGGTTACTGCTATAGAACATTACACAAGGGTATAATTCTGCTGCATCCACATCTTCAAAAGCTAGTTTTGGCTCCTAGTTAAAAATGAGGAATAGAAACTTTTAAAACAGGTTTTTAGAAATAGACAATTTAAAATAATGTATCACTTTATAATCTTTGCAAGTAATAAAATTAACTTTTTGTGGTTTTAGAATCATGTGTAAGTTACCAAATGTTTACAGTCAAAGCTACTGCAGCAAATATTAAAGGAAAAACTAGATAGAAACAGTTAAATACCTCTCCATTTTTACCAAATGAAATAGTTCTAGCTTCCATATCCAATACACAAGTGATGAAGTCTCCTTGAGTAAAACTGGACAGAGTCAAAGTCTGTTCCCCATTATGATAGAGGTTACCACTGTAGGCTCTATACAGCCACATATCTGACGTAGTGCGATGGTTAAAGTCATGTACCGGCCAGCGAGACACTCCTACGCATGTGCCTTCATTACCTCGATTTTCCTTCACAATATAGAACTAGAAGGATTAAAAGAAAAATGCCATGGCATAATTCAACATACAAATATAATACTGGTCACAGGTAATATTATATTCAAGCAATGAGTAGACTATACTCTTAATATAAGAATTAAAGGATAGTTTTAAATGTTATGTGTAAGATATCAATTTATGAAATTTTTCATAAATTAATACCACAGCACACTGGTTGAATACACTTACCTGCCCTCTAAAATCTCACTTTTCCTGAAAAGGTCAGTCAGTCTCTAATGATTGATTTATTATGGTCTACTATCAGTCATTAGAAGTGAATATTTGGACATCAATAGTTGTCTCATAAGTTCACAAATCAAATACTGGAGCACTTTCAATTTAAGAGTGTATCTCTTAAAAGTAGGTAAGATATAGCTGAAGTAATATTAGTCAGTAAAATAAATTAGTTTCATTCATGTTTAAAGTAAATGATTTACCCAGAAAAATACAGGCTATAATACACTATCATCTACTTCCCTAGTGAGAGACTACAGAAAAAATTATCTATCTATATGAATAACCATGTCTAACTGAGAAATGCCATTTAGCCATATGAAAAAAATCTGTATTCTCAGATCTACTGAGACTGGTGTGTAGTACTCCCTTCAGAGGGCAGTGTGGTCTTGTCAAAAAAAGAAGTTACACAGTGCATTTGCTTAAATATCTAGACCATCTAGTGAAAGTGTATGTGGATACCCATACAATAATTTTGTACAACTGATTTAAAGCAAAGCTTTTCTATCCAGAAGCTGGCAGAGCTTCCTGTGACAAGGACCATGACCTGGGAAAAACTAGTCACTACAATCATCATATTTGGTAAATATATTTTTGCCTTCTCCCCTTTTATTTGTCCATTCAAAGTTAATGAGAAAAGTAATTGGGGGGTTTTAAAAGCTGGCTGTATTTATATTAAGACTTTATGGCTCATCTAGTATTAAGAAAGCCTCGATGAAGAGGACAAACTTTACATAGGGTACGTCTAGACTACCGGGTTTTGTCGACAGAAGTTTTGTCGACAGTATCTGTCGACAAAACTTCTGTCAACAAAGAGCGTCCAGACACATTGAGTTCTGTTGACAAAGCAAGCTGCTTTGTCGACAGAACCCTGTAGTCTAGACGCAACCCTACAGGCAATAACACCTTCTGTCGACAGAACTCTGTCGACAGAAGGTGTTATGCCTCGTAAAATGAGGTATACCAGCGTCGAAAACTGCTGAGTTCTGTCGACGTTATGTCGACAGAACTCAGCGGTAGTGTAGACGCTGGTATAGTTTTGTCGACAAAAGTCCACTTTTGTCGACAAAACTCAGTAGTCTAGACACACCCATAGTGAAAACTACCACCCTGCATCTTAAGTTGGGCGAAGGAGAGGGGGAGAAGTTGTTTGGCTGGGTGGCTGGAAAGAGAGAGTGAATTCTTGATGGTTTGGGAGGAGAGAAGGCTCCCAGAAAGGAGGCCCATGTGGTAGCTGACTCATCACTCAGGAATGAAGGGTTTTAAAAAGTCAGCCTGCATTGAGACCTTCCCTTCTTATTCAAGGTACAGGATCAGCAGCACCTTTCTTCCTCTTCTGGTGGTAAATATACCAGGTTGATGGTGATATCAGCAGTGGACATTATGCTAGTCACCCTGTTGAGGGAGAACTGGGAAGGAATTTTTCCCTTTCCATCATATTAGTTCAGTACAGTTTGAGTTTCTTCGCCTTCCTCACAGAAAGTTTGGGTGGGTCCTGTTCATGCTGGGGGTAGGCTAGTAAAGATAAGACAAATTCACTAGTCATCTGGTGGCATACAGCTGGTTAAAAGGCAGTAAGAACAGAAGAATTCATAGGATCTTGATCAGAAGAAAGGACTTTTGGGGAGCAGTTAGCAACAGTGGAACTCAGTTTGGGGACAGCGTGTGGATTGACGTCTAAGTTGACAACCTCTATTGTTGAAGGGCAGATGAGTGAAATAAAAATGTGACACTCCACATACTATATTAGTTTTTTGGATACAAGGATGCCATTGATTAGCATCATCCTGTGTGTTCTCACAATAAGCAGACTGCAAATTAAATCTAACTCTTTTAAACAACGTGAAGGAGAAAACGTCAAAAGGTTAGTAATAATTAAGCATAAGAAACAAAATTTAAAAAAAAGGTAAATTTTAGACTAATTGGGAACTTGATCCTATACATAGACCTTTGAAATGCAAGACTAAAATAAGTTCATATTGAGTGAGGTAATTGTGGCCTAAAATGTGCAGGGCAGTACAAAATTTCTTCTGAAATTAAGAGCATAAAGAGCAATTTATGCTATTCCTTGACATTACTAAATAGAAAAATGACACTAGGGACTGGAGTAAAGGTGTTGGAGAAAGTACATGGATTGATGGAACCAGAATGGACAATTTTCTTTTAGTACATGTGGTTCTTAGACAAGATTTGGGCAAGAGAAAAAAAATCCAATTTTGCCACAAAGGTCTTGACTATCAGAGAAGATAAATCTGGGTGCAAAGGGTTAGCTCTACATTCCAAATCCCAAAATCTAGCCTTACTTCAAAATACAATTTCAAAGCATTCTAATTACACTAAAAGTGGGATTTATACAAGATAGTTTTGCAAAAAAGATATGAAAATTTACTAGGCTAAATATGAGATCTACCCATTCCTTTTACCACGATGACTAGTGATAAATTAAAAAAAATTAATCCTTCCCACTTCCCCCTTAAATACTTTCCGAAGGGAAAGAGAATTTTCCAAAGTGATTTTAAATTGATAATTTTTATACTGACTGTGGTTTTAAAATAAAACTACCATCAAGAACAAAAAAATCACAAAGGACTTCCCAGCTATCAGTTCTTGGTTTGAATCAATGACCTCCAGCAATATGATAAATAGGAGCATTCAAAGCACAGCATTGTGCAGTTTATTTTAAATAGAGAATGGACCTTGAATCACTAGGTTTTGCTTCTTCTGTAGTATAGTATGTTCTTAAATATTTACTTATATAACAATATTTTTCTGAAGCAAAGGAAAAAACTGAAGCCAGGAAAAAAAAACAATGTATTTTATTCCATATACCTTCCACTGATAACACCCAGAAGTGACTCCTGTAGATGCTAATCCATATCCTTTACCTCCACTGCCATGAGTTAAAATTTGCCCATTCTCTACTATGCAGCACTGAGCTTTCTCAGGATCAAAGGACACTTCCTGTATAGGAAGATTCTCATCCTCTTCTTCAGATTCTCCCTGCTTCTATCAGAAATGGAACAAAATAAACACCTCATAATTATATAACTCAGCAGAATCTAATGAACAATTTAAAAAGGATTATTACCTGCAGTTTCATTTCTTGCTCTCTTTCTTTTATTTGAATTGCATATTTAGCCTGAGCTATCGGTGTCTCCCACATGCAGTCAGATAGAAGAGAGAACAATTGTTCAACAACCTGTTGTATTAGAACATACTTCAGATCACTTTAATTCCAAACTTATATAGACAAATAATAATAGGTTTCAACTATTCTGGTCTATTTCATAACTAGTTTAAGATCTCTAGTGAGCATCAGATGGCCCAAATTCTGAAAATCTACCAAGCACTGCTGAACTAAAATTATTCTTATATAATATTTGCTGTAGAAAACCATTTGAAAAGTTTAAAAACATATATAAACCTGATCCATCTGATCATCTTCAACACTGGATTCACAAGCAGGCAACACAGCTTCTAATACATGAAGTGCTAGGAGTCTGGTCCTTAAGTTACCCACTAGGGGTACTCCTACAAGAGGAAAACAATCACTAAAATATGCTGAGTAAAACTACAATGATGATCAACATAATATATTTACTAAAATTGATTAATTCTTACCGAGCACTGAATACACGTAACACTTACATTAGGAACACCACACTCACAGAAACATACACATGCATGCACTCACACACAATCCATTTTGAAGAGATCATACCTGAACAACACTTTTGAGATGCAATATTAAGAAGCACTTCTGTCCATTTTGGAGAAGCCATTTTTGACTGAATGGCTTTTGAAGAAACAACTCTTCGTAGAAAGACTAAAAAGTCACCCAAGTGCAATTCTGCGGCATGTTGCTTTCGGAGTGCAGCTGAAGATTAAAATAAAGTTATTGCTAAAAATATATACTTGCAGTAAACAAGCCACACACACGCTTAGGTCATGAGAAAAGTCAGAAAATTCACAGCTCCTAAGTTGGGGTTGCAGGCCTTCTTGGTTTTAGAGAAGAATGAGAGCCCAGAACAGAATGCCACCAACTGCAGCTGCCAGGCTATCCTATAAGGATAAAAGGAAGCTGTATATCAAATTCGGTGGTCCTAGCTCTTATTATTTAGGAGAAGTTCTAGAAAACAGACTCACAAATGGCCAGAGGAACATTTCTAAAATATATATACAGGCAGTCCCCGGGTTACGTACAAGATAGGGACTGTAGGTTTGTTCTTAAGTTGAATTTGTATGTAAGTCGGAACTGGCGCCCAGATTCAGCCGCTGTTGAAACTGACCAGCGGCTGACTACAGGAAGCCCGAGGCAGAGCTGCTCTGCCTCGGGCTTCCTGGAATCAGCCACTGATTAGTTTCAACAGCGGCTGAATCTGGACGCCTGGGACAGAGCATCTGGGGCACTGCGGGGACCGACCCGGCAGCACCCCAGCTGCTCTAGCCCAGGCGTACAGATTCAGCCACTGCTGAAACTGACCAGCGGCTGACTACAGGAAACCCGAGGCAGAGCAGCTCTGCCTCGGGCTTCCTGGAATCAGCCACTGATCAGTTTCAACAGTGGCTGAATCTGTACGCCTGGGGTAGAGCAGCTGGGGTGCTGCTGGGTCGGTCCCCGCAGCACCGAGGTGCGGCACTGCGGGACCAACCCAGCAGCGCCCCAGCTGCTCTACCCCAGGCGTCGGCGACAAAAGCCTGGTCTGCTGGGGGGGGGGGGGGGGGGGGGCTTCACTAGCTGTGCCCCTCCCCCCCGCAGACCAGGGAGACGCAGAGCAAAGCCGTGGAGGATGCGGGCGGCGGGATCGCGGCGCATCTCAGCGGTCCCGCCGCCTCCGTCCTCCGCTGCTTTGCTCCGTGTCTCCCTGGTCTGCTTTGGTGGTCCCCCCAGCAGACCAGGGAGACGCGGAGCGGCTTTTCTCGCCACAGAGGACGCGGGCGGCGGGACCGCCTAGACGCACCACAGTCCCGCCGCCAGCGTCCTCCGCGGCGAGAAAAGCCCCGTTCGTATGTAGGGATCCGACATAAGTCGGATCCACGTAACTCAGGGACTGCCTGTAGATTATACAATCTTATTTTCTGGAGGGGAATATTCTCTTCCTAGCCATGGAAATGAGACTGATTCTCCACGGCCTTGCAACAGGGTTAATCTTTTACATATGTGCTAAATAGGTGTAATGCTTATGCAAGTGAAGAACTCTTATTTAGCACTATTTTATTCTGTTCTTCACAGGTGCAAGAGACCACACAAAGGGCAAGATATTGGAGACTTAGGCACTTATCTCTCCCTCCTTTTTTTAAGAAGATTAATTCTAATATAACAAAAATGGTGTAAATGTGGTACCTCTGAAGTCTCTCTTCTCATTATCTCCATCTGGATCTAACTTTTTTTCTTCTTCCTCATCTTCTTCACCTTCACCTTCTCCAAAGGAAGCCATAAGCATCACACCAGCTTGTGACAAAAGGTTCTTCAACTGACTGCATAGCAGATCCAGCAAAGACTGGACCACTTTGGGGCTCAATTTATCAGCATAAGTTCTTTGTGAAAAATGTAAAGATTAAAACTTTTTTAGCTATTCCAATAAAATAATGTCAAGACATTCCGCATATGCATGCATTCAGTGCACATTAAAACAAGGTCCTAACTCAGGACAGACTGTAGTCAGTTGTAGTGCAGTTGGTGATATCCCTTGATTGCTTTCTTGATTCTGTCAGTGCACCTCCACACTAACTACAGCACTCTGGTATTCCAATCCTCACTTTCATTTTAACAAAAATTATCTATCAGTGATGTTAAATTACTTAATGTTTCATGATGCGGCAAATGAAGATTAAAAGAGACTAGCCAACACATTTTATATAATGATAAACTTCAGTTTTAAGAAATTAAAGGTGATATACAGTTCAGTCATTTAAGCATTACACATAATCCTTTCTATTGACTTCAGTGGGTGTTGGACCAACCCCTTAGTGCATAAAATCATATCATCCAAACCACACAACAGTACTTACAGTACTTCTTAATGACTACCTTGACAATTGAGTTTTTCACTTTACAAACATTTAAATAAAAGTGATACAGACTGACTATTTAATAGGAGTATTCTTGATCAAAACCAGAAACTATTATTTTCCCCTCAATGTTTTTTTTTTAAATTAGTTATGCATTCAAATTAACTCAGTCAGAGTAAAAGTTTGGTCTGTTATTCCCTGGTTCAACAGCAAATATTAGCAGTGTTCAGGAAAGTCTGTTAAACTTCAGGAAGAAAAATAGAATTTCCCTCTTGCTAATAATAATGGGAGAGATTATGCGCCAGAACAGCACAATGACCTCTCCAGAGAGCTACATAAAGCCTCATCAGCTGGAAACCCATGACAAGACCAAGTAGGGAAAAATGAGGAGGATGCAAGGTGGTCATATTTGCAGCCTTGTGGGCACAGAACACTCTGAGCCCAAACTCAAATCAAATTATGCTATTTTATCAGAGGAGTACATATGATTAACAATCACTTAACATTTTGTCAAGTTTTTTTCATTTTAGCTAGTGTGCTTGTAAACTCCATCAAATAGGCAGTATTCTGAAAAAAAAAATAACTCTGCGTTTTTAAAGATACTGCTGAAAGAGGTACACATGGATCATGACTAGAAAAAAGTCTTCAATTCTTACCCTGTGGTAATGGCGAGGATTTGAAGTAACCTTGTACTAGCCACTTTCAAAGCAGTGCTGAGTTGAGAAATACCAGTTTTGGGCAACAATTGCAGTGGTTGTCCCAGCATGGTGTCTGTGCCACACAACTGTGATAGTACATTTAGCAGACCAGTGGAAATGGCCAAGGAGACATCGACAGGCTGATAGTGTACACTTAGAGCAAAGACAGTTACCAAGAGGAGGCGCTGTTGTGCTTCTAAAATTAAAAAAAAACAAAAACCTCTTTGGAATCAAAGTACCAAGATGATTCAGAAACAATAGTTAGTTCTTCAACACCACCACACATAGTGTTTGAGGAAGTGCCAGAATAAAAGCCCACTACTTGTCTCCTCAATAAACTCAGAATGAACACTAAGGTGACTTATTTTAATTATTTTGTAATTCCACTGTATTATATTCAGGTCCTTTGGGAATTCCATCGTGGACACTCCCCCTTCCTCTACCCCCAATGATGCACTCTGCCCCCAAGAAAGTCCCTTAGGGAATTGGACACTGAGCTAATTTTTGGCATGAAAATTTTGGGGTTAAATCCCAGAAGAAGCTCTCTCTGGTTCTTGTCTAGAAATGTCTCCCTGAGCAGAGGATAATTGGAAAACACACTAGGTTTTCAACTTATATATGAAGTTTAATTCCAACACTGGATAATTCATATTGATTTTCAATATCAAATTCATGGTCCATTTTGCTCAATTTCACTGACACGGTATTTTAAAAGTCATACATTTTGAGATTCCAACTATTTAAATCTGAAATATCACAGTATTGTAATTGCAGGGGTCCTGACCCGAAAAGGAGTTGGCTAGGACCACCACCAGAAGCATCACTCAAAGATGCCATGATATGGTATTGTCACCCTTATTTCTGTGCTGCTGTCTGAATAGGCATGCCCTCAATCAGCAACTGCCACTCTCTTGCCACCCAGATCTGAAGCCCGTAACGCAGAGTGGCCATCCCATCCCATCCCATCCTTGCTGCTGGCAGGGTGCTGCCCTCAGAGCTGGGCTCCCAGCCAACTGCCACTTTTCTGTAGCCACCCATCTCTGAAGGCAGTGCAGAAGTAAGGCTTGCAATACTGTAATTCCCCTAAAGTCCACCCATCTCTGCAACTGCCTTTTGGGTCATGATTTCCAATTTGAGAAATGCTGGTTTTCTCTGTGACATGTGTATAGTAAAAGCATACACAAGACCAGATTTCACAGAGGATAGGGGCGGGGACAGATTTTATGGTCATTGACATGCTTTTGAAGAGGGTTCAGAGAAGAGCAACAAGAATAATTAAATGATTAGAAAACATGGCTTGTAGTTACAACAAAGAATCCTCTGGCACCTTAAAGACTAACAGAGTTATTTGGGCATAAGCTTTCATCTGACTAAGTGGGTCTTTGCCCATGAAAGCTTATGCCCAAATAAATGTTAAGACTCCTCCTTTTTGCAGATACAGACTAACATGGCTACCCCTCTGATACGTGCCTTGCAGTGACAGGCTCAAAGAGGTCTCTTTAGTTTAACAAAGAGAATGTTAAGGTGTGACTTAATTAGTGTCTGTAAGTATCTGCATGGGGAACAAATACTTGAATAATGGGCTTTTCATTTTAGCAGAGAATGGTATAACATGATCTCAGTGGCTGAAAGTTCATGTTGAACAAATTTAGATTGGAAATAAGGCATGAACTTTTATTGGTGAGAGGTTAATCACTGGAACAATTTACCAAGTGTTATGGTAGATTTTTCAACACTGACATTTTTAAATCAAGATTTGCTGTTTCTCTAAAAGATCTGCTCTAAGAATAATTTGGGGGAAGTTCTATGGCCTATGCTATACAGGAGTCAGACTAAATTATGCCAATGGTCCCCTCTATCCTTAGAATCTATAAAAACATGTAGTTATTTAACTTCTATTTAAAGTTGCAAAAGAAAACAATGACAATGTGTGTGTGGTTATAAGGCAACTTTTGCCAGAAAAAGAAAAGATATGCTACTGTAACTTTCACATGTACACATGATTTCAAATAAAGTTAGCTAAGGTGCTGAGAGCTTTCAAGGCTGCATATCTTCTTTCAAGGTGAAACATATGCAGAGTGCCTGCATAGGAGGCCAGGACAAATTGCTCTGTGGACAGAAAAATTGTCCTATTGATATTATTTACCAGGGGGTTTTAAAAGACTGCTCATCTGTATGAAAGAGAAGTGACCAGAGGTTTCTTTAGTTTTTTTGAGATGGGGTGTGTATCTTTTGGAACTTAATTTAATATTATTTATTCTGGAAAAACCCATAAACAAATCAAACACTAGAGAAGGAGTATTTTTTTCTACTTAACTTGGGACTCTTATTAAGTATCTTTCTAGCTAATATAACTCATATTTTATTTATATGTACCACTTCTAGGGTAGAGAAAGAAGTTCATTCTCTGCAAATATTCAATAACTGGGTAAATAAAACCAATAAAAAAGAAACATAACAACTGTTTGCTACAGAATCAATCATTAACACTTCATCCATGTTTGTTACTTCAGCCATCTAAGTTTGGGTACTGATGCCAAAATCTGAATTCTACTCTATTAATAGTGTGTGTATTTATAACGTATGAACACACTTTGCATTTTCATACTTGTTCTCCACTTACCTATGTGGTGCTTGTTTGCTTGCAGAGCTCTCTCCAGTGTAGCAGATAATTGCTGGTAAATCTTGTGCACAGCCACTTGGATTTCAATCTGAATATTTCTCTTGGCTGATCTGATACCATCCTGAGTTTAAAAAAAAAAAAGTACGCCAATAATTGTACATATTTATTTTTTTAAACTACTAGAACAGGAAGCTTAGTGGATTTGTGGTTAAAACACAAATCCTACTGTTTGGAGACCCAGGGATCTTCCTCAGTTTCTTCACCCATAAAACAATAGTAATTCTTCCCCTTTTCTACAAATGTTAGTTATTAAGATTTACAAAGCCGTAACATCCTCATATAGTATTACAATAATAATAATTTGCACATTCTCTACTAGACCTCCTCCTTGTTTGAATATGTATTAAACTAACTTTCATTGACCACCCCATTTGTATGACAGCAACCTCTTGTTTAATTTGACCATGTGGGAAAAAAGTTACCTACTGTAATGGTCCCTGCCCCCATGCTTTATGAAAATTGACTTAGGAATATAAATATGAATAACTCAAAGATACTTTAGACAAAATACTTCACACAACCTATCCATTTTAGTGTTACAGATCAACAGATGGTATATCTTATTTTGGTACACGTACCATTCTTTATGTGAAGTTAGAAATATGAAGTGTGAGTCTGTAGTTTGAAATGTATGATCAGCTCAACAACTTGTAAACAGCCTTGTTTGTCCTGTAAGTCTTGAAGGTGGTCCACGGTAGAAAGACATGTGAAAGTATCAGCTGGTACTGAAATCCCTTTTTAATCCAGTGTTTTTCAATGGGAAGGGGAGGATGGCAAACAAGAGATTCCCACCCTGGAGGAGAGTCTATTTAAGCAATGGGAAACTATCAGATCTTTTTCTGGCCTTGGAAATGGCTTGGCATACCCTAAACGGATACAGAGAGAGCTGGAGACCCAAGTCATAATAAAAGTGTTTGCCTCTGACTTAAAGATTATGCTTGTAATAAGAACAGCGCTTTAAAGAGAGAAAGAATCCACGTGCAATAAGTCTCTGAATTAGAACTACTTGTGCATTTTCTTTTCATTTTAATTTAGTAAATTACTTGGGTCTGTTTTCACTTCAAACCACTTAAATCCTACTGTCTGTATTTAATAAACACTTTTGTATTCTACCAGGCACAGTATAAATAATTGTTCCTTGGGGGGAATACTGTGCATCTCTCTCTTTCATTGATATTGGGAGTCTTCCACATGTACAACTTTTATGCAGAGAAAAATGGATTTATTTGGGGGTTTGGTTTCCTATGTGCTGAGCCCTGGAACCGCGTTCACTCACCGCTGAAGTGGTTCAGTATCTGTACTGCTCTACAGGGGGGCAGTGACCTCTATTCTGTGCCTTGTTTAGGGGAGACCAGAGGATGTGGCCCAGCAGGACAGGGTGGCGAGGAGCCCCAGAGAGCAAGAAGATGGGCATCAGTGGCATGATCAGCACACTGTCAAATAATCCTAAGGGGCCCTCTGTGGCAGTACCCTATCACATCTACCTTTCATAACTATTGTTCTTCGAGAGGTGCAGTTCATGTCCAGTCCGATAGTTGTGCGTGTACTGATTGATGTTTTAGGGTTACTGTCTCTTCTCCTGTGGTCATTAGCATGTTAGCACCCTTCATTTTCCAAAATATAATCTAGATGGGAAGTGTACAGGTTATTCCTAAGATTACAGATCTATCTCTTGGGAAGGAGAAGAGTGTAGCAATGTCATCATTCTAGATTCCTTTCCAAATTTCTTAAATTGCCCACATTAAGAAACTGAAATGAGCCTCTAGAGTCTTCCTCTTTCGTGGTGAACTGGACTGTGAGGCTTGGGATCAATTTTAGGCTTACCCTGAAGATCTATGATCAGTAAGAATGAGCTGGTTTGCTGAGTCCCAAAAGCAAAGGGCTCACCCATCCTTGTAGAGGTCTCTTAAGAATCTCAACTGTTGGATATGGGAAGAGGGTGATGTGGGAGGGGATGCAGAGCCCTTCAGTAGTTGTCTAAACTTTGAACGCCTACACCTGGAAGAGCAAGAGACTGAACTGGGAATGATGATGGCAAAGCTCTTTTTCTGTGATTCCTGGGACTCTCTCCTTACAGAAAATGTACCTCTTTCCCTTTGGCTTGCTTTATTTGGCCTGCTCTACTATGACTGGAAAAGGGGGAACAAACAGGGCAAGCTGGTCAGTGGTCCAAACCAGGGATCAAAGCACTGGGAATTTTAGCTTCCTAAAGAACAGTAGAGAATGTGAGGATGGGGGAACAAGGAAGGAATGTTTCGCTGATGACACAAAATCAATTTTAAAAGCTGGAATTGCAAGGAATAAGGTAGCATTGCCAAACCACCTTTCTGTTAGCACCACAGGAGACAGAGTATCCGGAGGGGGAAAAGGTATACAGACATACCACAGAACATGGTAGCCAAGTTTGAAGTTCCTCTAGTAATTGGTGCAGGAGACAATCAGATACAATTTAAAACAGTGACAAATATTAAGAACATTCTTGTGAATTTTTGTATCAGAGACAACACACATTCTCCTCCTTAAAAATGATTTCTACATAGAGAAGAGATTGGGTTCCCAAATAAATATTATTCAATGAATATTTGACAGAACAGAATTCTAGTCTGTTCTCCTACTGGTTTTGATACTAAAGTAAGAGTCATTAACATTTTCAAATTTAAACTTTCTGAACCACAAGTGTCTAAATATTAAATTAGCATCATTGAATGAAAAAGTTTACTCAATAACCTATTTTTTCAAACTCTGTACATTTCATACCTGATAGTGATGCAATCGGGCACTCTCCCCTTTGGCTCCTGCATGTCCAACAGTGCCCAAGCCAAAGCATCCCGCTAGAAACTGTAGTCTAACAGAAGTAAGCAGTGAGGAAGACTGAAATGCTGGACCTTGATGGATTCCCATTAATGGGGCACTACCTTTCTCCTCCATCCCTGATAGCAATACCAGGATCTGATGAAGTGCTTCCAAACGAAGCTTAAGAAAAAAAGAAATAAAAACTGATTAATCCACTTGATAAATATTATAAAATAAGAACTGTTCATTGAAGTATTTAATATATCTTAAGAATTATTAATGAGATTACCCATAAACCATAAATAAAATAGCAGGTAGTGAACTGAGAGTAACATGTCCATTATACCATGGAAGAGTTCTAATAGCATATGGTATATCATGGGGATACAACTCCTATGGCTTTTACATTAACATTTTCTGAGATTGTTTTGTTTTTTGTTGTAAGAAAAATTCTGAGATGTTTAACTTGATGTCTCCTGACCCCTTGTTCACAGCTAAAATGTTTTTAACTTAAGTTCCACCAACCAAACATGATACTTAAGAAGCTTTAAATGCTGGGGCAGTATAGTGACAGCTATAGTTTAAAGGAAATCAAGGATTAAGTGTGTTCAAGCTTTCACTAAAAGTTTTATATATCCAAACTTATCTACTGTTAATATTGCTAAATTTAACATATCTGAGATAATTCTCTTCAAGTCTGAAATATCTGAAGTTTACAGAACACCATTTTAAAAGTTCTTATATAATTTTTATGTATTTCAAAAAGTATGCCCCTCTCTGCTCTCAAACATATTAAGTGGAAAGAACGCTCTCAGAGTTCAGCCTATTATATATTTAAAGAACACTGAAACAAGCAGTTTCAGTTAAAATTGGTAACAAAGGTAGAAAATATGAATATAATATGCTCTGTGGTTCAAGAATGTTTCCAGTGACAGCTTATGAGTTCACCCCATCATATGGATTTATTCAAGTTCAAATCCAGAACATGGACTTCGTAGACAAGGAATATAAAAATAGTGTACCTATAACTTACCTCAGCCCTCACCTGCTGCTGTTCCATTGCAATAACTGACGCCTGGGGGCTAGTGGACATACTTTCCTCAGGCTCCTTAAAACCTGGTGAGTTTCCTACATCTCCACTTACGAAACTGACAACATTTTCAATCAAAGTGTGAACTCCAAGGGATTTTGAAAGATCAAAATCAGATTCAACAAAAGAGTAAGAGGAGCCAAATAACCAATCTCTGCTGTGTTTTAGTCGAGCCCATGAGTCACTTAGAGGTTCCACTTGACTGTGCATTGCTCCTAAATATACACAATATAAAATTTCATAAATTCCAATTCAGTAGAAAATTGCATGTTGACAGTAGGTAAAGACTGAGTTATTGCTATTCAAAACAGGTGGAAAACAGGCATTCATGTTTAATTATACCATGCATTAAGAAATTAGAGCAAAACACTTCAATTAAACAATAGCAAAGTAATAAACTAAAGGGAAGGCCATGTTTCTATTACTTCATATCCATTAAGCAGTATAGCAACATCCTACCGCAGGAAAAAAAAAGAAAAGGCAAAGCCACTCAAACCATTTAGCTTAAAGCTAGAACACTGAATAAAAATGCTATGCAGCTAAATGGCAAACAGTGGTGAAGAAAAGAGCTGCAACAAAAGGAACTGAACCTTAAGATATTTCTTACAAGATCTGACTGTAAAACAAGACTTATTTTACTCAAACTATTATATCTTTTTTACAGGCAAAATGACAGTGTGGTTTATATCTTGTTTTGGATAAAATAGTTACCAAATACACAAGAGAGGAAGGGCAAATAAACCCGAAAAACAATTGTTATACAGAACATTTACTTTGTATTGATTATGTGTCAGCGGGCAGTATATTTTGAATGTAATAATTATATACATGTAATGTCTCCAAACTATAACTTTGATTTAATGAAATCCATTTTGAAATACGTCTTGATATTACTGGGTGACCGTATCTACACTATGATATTTACCCAATTTAGACATGTCATCAAAAAGCTGAAATAGTGTGGAACATGGTTTAATTTCAAATCAAACCATGATTACCACAGTTAAACCACATCTTGCAGAAAGTTATTGGTACTCATCAGCAGGTTTTAGAGTCCTGCAAATCTGCAGATACCCTCTTTACATCCGCAGGTATCTGCATCTCTGGATGTGGACATCTGCAACTTATTTCTGCAGCTACAGATGGGGATACAAATTTTATATCTAGAACCCTGCAAATATCCATATTATATCCACAGATGTGAATGCAGATATCTGTAGCTTATTTTTGTAGAGACAGATGTAGCATGGATACCAATTTTGTACCTGTGCAAAGTTCTAGGTATTATTTTCCACTGCAGACAAAGTTTTCAAGATTATGGTGAAATGATCCTCTGGCAAAAATGGTACAATTTCACCAAGTAAATGAAGTTGTTTAGGCATTTAGCACTATAACTTTAGTTTTGCTAATCAGTATTTTATTGTTATTTTTGCTTAGTGTCACACAAAATATTTAAAAAAAATGTTCCTATTCCAAGAAGCTTATAATCTTTACAGACAGATAATGAATAGACACACACAAAGAGATACCCAGAAAAAAATCATATTAATTAAAATCTCAGTTGTTCTAAAAAAAGTCTAAAAGTTTAGATTTTACTAAGTAAGCTACCTTAGAATCATTCAATATTAATATCTCTTGTGCACCTTGAGAACCACAGACATAATTTAAAAGTCAAAACTTTATTGCTAAATTAATTGTGCATTCACAGAACTGTGACATAACTCACCAGCATTTTTGTTTTAAACACTATGTTCAGGGAACAGAATTTAAAATTGAATTGTACGAATTCACTGTAGGCAAAAACTCATACAAATTCTAAACAGAGAAATTCAGTCTTTCAAAACAATCCACATTTTTACAGTTGACCATAACTACATCCTGGATTTCAAATATTTCCTTTTCCAAATGTGACCAATACTGTGGTTTAGCAGCAATTTATTATGAAAAAAAATTTGATGGATCAATACATTGAACTGTGAGAAATTATTGTACATCTCCCAATTACCCTTTTTGTAAAGAATTTTCATGAGTATTTGCATGACATATCTAAACATTTATTTACATAATAGACTATACTGGCTTCTGAAAGAACCATTACAATATCTTAGCCACCCCAATGTATTTGGCAACATAAAATCATATAAAAAACTGCTTTACATTTCAAGAATACTTTAGTAACTAAACACTTAGAGAAACCCAGCAAAGATCAATGTTAAAAAGAGGTCTTTAAGTGTTTTAACTTATGCTGGTTTGCGTTACAATCTTATTATTTACATTTAGACTTGTCTCGTGTATCACTTTTGCTGATATTTATTCTGTGATACCTGCTATCAGAAATATCTAACTTTTTCAATTTTTTTTATTCTTGGTAATACGTTGTGTAAATAATAAAGTAAGAAGAACAAGAGCGATCAGGCTGCCGTACAGACAGATATCACTCTTCTTAGATTACCAAAATATCTAAAAGTGACCACTATTGGCACAAATAGTAATCTCAGTTATATTTGGAAACCACAGGTGAGATCCACACTCTTACTCCTGCCACAAGACAGACGGCCAGAGTAATGTAAATGAATCCTAAAATCCCTGATCTCGACCAAGGAAGGATTCTGCCAGCATAGGCACTGTTGAACACCGCCCATGATATGCACTTTTTTAAACCCAAGAAGATGTGGCATGCTGGAGGGCCAGGCCACAGCACTATAGAAATTCCGGACCATGCTATGACTTACACCAGGCATGTCAAACTGGTGTTTGGAGGGCTGCATGCAGCCCGATTGAAATTTTTTGCAGCCTGCCAGAGCACTTTTATAAAAGAATGAAGTGCAGCTCACTGGCTGCTTGGAACACGTGGCCGAGTGCCTGCTCACAATAGGCCGGGCCACTCTGCACCGCAGCAACTGCTCGTGGCCGGCCAGGTCACTCTGCGCATGCACTCACGGCCGGCCAGGCCGCTCTGAGCGCTCCTGCAGGCGCTCACAGATGACCGGGCTACTCTGCTCACAGACGGCTAGGCGCTCCAGTAGGTACTCACAGCTGACTGCCATGCTCATGCCACCCCGGCGCCCCAGGCGGCAATGTCAACTCCGGGACCCAGGTATTAGGTTGGGGGGGGGAGGCTGGGAGAACCTGGCTCTGGGGGAGGGGGAAGGCATTAGATTGGGTGGGGCCTGGCTCTGTGGGAGTGGAGGGAGATTGGGTAAGAACGGAGGTATGGGAGTGTCTGGCTCTGGGGGAGAAGAAGAGGTTATTTTGTTAATATTTTGTTATTTATGTATTTATTCCCGAATAAAATCACAAAATATATATTAATTTTATATCAATAAATGTGTCAATTTTTTGCAATTGCATGAATAATTATCTTTATGCAAAATCTCAAACTTAAAAAGTATCTGAAATTTTCACAGAAGCCTGTTCTATTTGATTAACCATGGTCAAATGGGTAGCAGGTTTAAAACTAATAAAAGAAAGTTCTTCTTCACACAGCGTGTAGTCAACCTGTGGAACTCCTTGCCAGAGGAAGCTGTGAAGGCTAGGACTATAATAGAGTTTAAAGAGAAGCTAGATAATTTCATGGAGGTTAGGTCTATAAAAGGCTATTAGCCAGGGGATAAAATGGTGTCCTTGGCCTCTGTTTGTCAGAGGCTGGAGAGGGATGGCAGGAGACAAATCGCTTGATCATTGTCTTCGGTCCACCCTCTCTGGGTCACCTGGTGCTGGCCACTGTCGGCAGACAGGCTACTGGGCTAGAAGGACCTTTGGTCTGACCCAGTACGGCCGTTCTTATGTTCTTATGGTCTATACTTGTTTTTATATCAACAGAACAAGTTATGTATCACATACAAAATTTAAAAGTACCTTAATTTTTAATTTAAATACAAATTTATGTAAAATTAATTTAAAAATTATTTAATATGAGCAAATAATTTTACACATCAAATTATTGTATTATAAAATATACCTAAAAAGCTAGGTGTCCGGTATTGGTGCCTTCTGCCTGGCACCTAAAAAAAATTTTTTTTTTTTGCTCGACAAACCATCTGGGAACCCTATGTGGCCCTGAAAGCTATCAGTTTTCGTTTGTGCTGCCCTCAGTAGGCTTCGAGTTTGACATGCCTGACCTATACAGTAGCTTGCTGTAATATCTAGAGGCCTCTTTAGGGCTGCCTAAGTTACTCTAAAGTCTCTCCAACCTCTTGAAGCAGACCAGAACCAGGAAGGTACAATGCTGGCCTAAAGGCATTTTAGCTTCCTTTTACCCGGAACAATGAGTTCTGTATTTGAGTTCACCCAAACAGAGAGTTCTTTAAAAGCATAGCATAGGCTCTCACCCCATGGCTCCAAACATCAAAGAGTTAGTAGAGGGAAAAAAAAAACAGCGGAGAAAAACAGTTTTTAAAACCATGTATTGGATTATGCTACCCTGTCATTAAGGACTGACAAAATAGTAAATGGATTTTAAATTTTTAACAGGAAAAAAGAATTTGAGGGCAACTGCTATTAATGAGCAAGATGATATAGATGGAAAAGCTTCAAAACAATTAAAATTTTTAATTGCCATCATTGTTTTAAAAAATGTATATATAAGGCAGCAAGGACTCTAGGAAGCAAAATTAAACAAATGAACATGAAGAAAAGTTCCAGCTGAATACAGTCCGATTTTTTAAATGGATATATTGAAGCAGGATAAGTTTGGTACAAAATCAAGTTTTTTCAAAAGTTAGTGTATATAGATAAAGCAAGAATGAATTTAAAAAAACCATTATCTTCTGAACATTTTTTTGAAGTGACCATTAAAACAATGACGTATTTGGCACTGCATTAGCTTAGTTGTGAGATAGAGATCACTCTCTACAGGATTTCTTATAGAGCATTTCAGATTATGTGAATACAGCTCACCAAAAAAAAAAAAAAAAAAAAAAAAAAAAAAAAAAATCAGAGCAATAAACTTGAAGCTTACATGAAAAATGATTGAATGCTTACTTGTCCTTATAAATTAGCTTTTAATAATGAATTTTTCAAAATGAATGTGGCACAGCTGCAATACATACTTTATAAAAAAAAACATAAAATATGTGGGGAAGCTAGAGAGAAAAAAAATAAACATGCCATCATGTACTTGCTTGAAGCTCTTCTTTTTTCTGGGGCTCAACTGGCCAAAAAGGAGTAAATACACTACCACACAAGAACCAGAAGACAAAAGGAGATATTTGATACAAAAAGACAACATTTACAAAATATCTTTCTTCATATTACCCCGGCTCAAATTTAACTGATCATTCTGCATTTCATCTATGCATGAAAATCAACAAGAAGCAAACTCTGAAGAAAGCATCTTTTTGGCAACAACATTCATTAGCTTGTTTTTATCTAGGCAACACAAACCATGTAACGTCTCTGCATCTTAATTTGTTTTTGTGTTTCCTCTTCTGTTGCATATATATTAATGCTTATCTATATATTTATATTCCATATTTAAGAATCACAGTCATTTAATTCAAAAATTCAGAACTACACTGACTACTATAGGTATAGAAACATTTCAATTAATACAACAGTGGATACCTTAGATTTAAGGTATCTGCACTATTGTGTTCTGTTATTACTCAAGTTACTAGAAATTTAAGAGGAAAGAACTACACTGTACTTAAGGACATATGTGCAATTTACCACCTCATCACAGACATTTGTGCAACATGCCAACTCATAACATATTGAGACGCCACACTCTTGGTTTTGTTTCCCCTCAAAAAAAGTATAAGTGATTGCATGTCTAAATGTGTGCATTTACTACAGGTGTATGCCAAATCTGGTATTTTGTGCACAAACCACCATTTAGATGCATTAAAACTCACTCTCCTGTCTTAAAAGAACTGGAGAAAAGATCCAAGGGATATTAACGAAGAATGCAGATAGAGTGCTGCCTACTGAGCTACATTAGTGTTGGGCACTAGCTTGGATCTGGGAAGAGTGAAGATCAGTAACAGGCAGATGAGAAGAGGCAGCTGAGATTAGCATCTTCACTGGCCAATCTCTCCTTTCCATCTCTAACGGCCAAAAGCATTTTATAGAAGATTTCTGGAGAGATTTCTGCCTTGCCAGAATGGAAACTGATGGAGGCTTTCTAGAATCTGATTGAGTAATGAGTGGGTCTAAGTGCTTCAAAGAACCCTAGATCTGAAGACAGGCCTTCTTGTAATGATAATGCTCAATTGAAATGTCTGAAGAGACAGGGAGTAGAAAATTAGCCATTCAGTCCCTGCTTGCATTTCTGTATCTAATAAATACTTGAGGTTCATATTAGGGATGTCATTGTGTAGTCAACTACATGATTAACTGATAAGCCTGGGCTTATTGGTTAATTCTATCGACTACACACACTCCCTCCAACTTGCTGCCTCTGCATCAGAGGCAGCAGCATGGTGAAGGGAGCGGACATTGCTGTAGAGCAGCCTCTGTCCACAGCAGACCCAGGCTCACCACAGACAGAGGCTGCTCCGTGGGATGCTGCTATTAGGCCCTGGCTATGGGGAGAACCAGCTGCTACTGCCCTGCACTGCTGTCTCTATATCATACATATTTCAGAGGCAGCAGTGCATGGTGGCAAGCGGGAGCTGGTCTGCAAACTGGCTCCCCATGCAGACTGGCTCTCGCCTGCCATCCCTACTCGCAGGAGGCCTGAGCTGATACAGAAGAAGCAGCATAGGGTGGACAGGGGGTCCCAGGGACTACTGAATAATTATGTAATTGCTAAGTTTTGATGCAGTTACATGATTATTAAATTAGTCAATATCTAAAAATCCCTTGTTCATATAAGTATCAAAGCTAAGCTTTCCTTCCAAACCTGCCTACAGAACCACCAAGCAGGATAAACCCCTCATTAGCAACTCTTGCATTGTTTACTACATTGCTGGTGGTTGGTAAAATAATACTTACACACTAAATCTGATCATGTCAAACAATGAGTGTTAAGCTCAGGGAAAAGATGAATTGGGCAAGGAAATAGTTCAGTTCAGTAACTCGTTATACAAAAATGATCTAAAATACACAATTTCTAAAGAGATGTAATCTATTCAAGAGCTTGCTGTTCTGTTAACATGAAAGTTAGGTGTTACAGATGGCGTGGCTCAATCTTTAATAGCTCTGTATTAGCTTCATCTCTAAACCTATGGAGTGATGCACATGGACACGACTGCTGGACACATTTTCATTGGAGAGACTTACACACACACCCAAAACTCACTTCAGAGTGGCAACTTTTTTTTGAAGAGGAGAATATTGCAATAATGTTTGAAAAATAACATGGCAAAACTAGAACTGATTGAAAACGACAAAGAACAAGGATGCAAGTCTATGTATTTCAGGAACTGCCTTAGTAATACCACATGAGACACTTTAATTCTGTTCTCATGGTTGCTCTATAAAGTTAATTATGTGCAGACTGATACAGTTACTACTCTAACAAGCTCTTTAAGAACAAAATTACACCCATTTGTTGAGGGAATTCACTTTAGGACAATTTTCCTAATAGGTCCCTCCTATCCTAGAGGAAACAGTTTCTAAAAAACTAGCAACTAGGAATTGCTTACACAGAAAACAATTCCCAGTTAATTTACTATTTTTTTCTAGTTTAGAGAGAGATTTTTAGAGTGGAGGTAAATCCCTGTGTTTTGAAGGGTCTGGCATACTCTGAAGTGAGATAGTACCAGTAACTCTTCTCTCTAAAATGTGGCTACATAAAGAAATGCTTGTTTCTCTTCAAATGAACAGAACAGAGTGTAACCCACAGAAAATATTTCTTACGGTATTGTATGGCTCTGTTTGCTCATTTTCCTTCTCATACAGAAGATTAACATTTATGTGACTCATCATTAAAACCAGTAACTAAGAGTCCTAAAAATCCAATATCAATCTTCTAAATCAGCAATATTCTTCCCGAGAAGATAACATTAATAAATTAAACTAGTAATCAAGTCACAATAACCAATTGTCTTTGTTTTTCCTTGTTGCAACTCAAGACATTTCCCTATCCCGTAACTGGTGTTTAAGATGGGTTGCTCATGTCCATTTTACAATAGGTGCATATTTCACTCAGAGGTGAGCAGGAGCTCAAGAATGAGATGGCGGCAACTGTAGCACAGCTCTGCCAAGCCTAGTGTCATTTCTAGTCAGGGAGACATCTGGCTGATGTTATCACCACTTTCTCAGACAAATAGGACAAGAAGCATGTGGCCTGGTGTCCTGGCCAGGCTCATGGGGCCTAAGTTCAGGTCCCAGTGGGGAAGGAGGCCTGATCTCAGGGAATATTCAATGTCCCTGAGGAATCTGCCTATCATGTCATGGGTAAAGGCCATGTGACCATGGACTGGGGAATGAAAGGCGGAAATAGCTACCAGGTGTACCTGGTACCTTGAGTGAGGAATGTGCTAGATCCCGATTCTTCAAGTGAAGCAGATATTCCAGTATCTATTACATTAGGAAACTTGATAGGGAGAGGCCACGATTAGCCATCCAGACACGAGCACCATATCCATTTTGCAGCTCAAGGGTGTGGTGAACACCCTCTGAACAAGCCTCTTCCTTGGAGCTCAGCCATCCACGCTGTGAAATGAAGAGATGCAAGGTTGGGATGAAGGAAGCGACCATGGTCCTGGGACAGGAGATCTGGCCAGTCCGGAAGTGGCCACGGGCAGAGCGCCATCAGACTCAATGGGGATGCAAATCAACCCAGGCTGTGTCCCTCGTGATCTTCTCCAGGACCTTGTTGCTGAGCAGGATCAGGGGAAATGCATACAGCACATTTCCTGCCCATGATAAGAGGAAGGCGTCTGGTAGGGAGACCACACCAACGCCCCATCTGGTGCTTATGCCTGGTTCCTAAGAGATCCAATCGGGGAGACCACACTTCTAGAAGATCACAGGGGACACCTCCACGCGCAGCATCCACTCGTGGTGAGAAGTCTTGTCTCAAGCAATCAGCAAGACAATAAAGCACATTCAGTAAATGACAAGCCTCTAGTTCAATGTTGTGTCTGATACAGAAGTCAGAAAGCTTGAGGGCTTCCAAGCAAAGGGATGAAGAATGGTTCCCCCCTACCAGTTGATGTGTAATATCTAGGCCACGCTGTGCACAAGCACTCTGACCTCCCAGCCTGTCAGAAGGCAATGCAGGCAAGATGAACTGCTCTGAGCTCTTCGATGTTGATCTGTTGCGCCGTATCTTTTGGAGACCATAGGTATTGGGTCTTGACATCCTCAAGATGGGCTCTCCAGATGAGGTCTGACATGTCCAACAACAGCTCAGTGGGAGAGAGTGACTCTAGAATAGGAATCCTTGAAACGTGTTCAATGTATTAGTTCACCACGAAAGTAAGGTAAAGTATAAATAGGACAGGGTCTCTGGATTGGGAGAAGACTTCGGCCAGCCATATCTGAAGAGGACGCACTCAAAATCTGGCACAGCAGTGACATAAGTGCACACCACCATGCGTCCAAGAAGATGCAGGCACACCCTAGTTGTTGCCATGGTGAACCTGGAGACCTCGACAATGAGGTCTGTAAGGACTCTGAACTATTCTATGGGAAGGAATGCCTTGGTAGTTGTGGAGTCCAGTACCACCTCAATGTTCACGTACAGTTACTAAAGTGGACTTTTTGTCACTACAATCATAGAACTGGAAGGAACCTTGAGAGGTCATGAAGTCCTGTTCCCTGCACTCCTGGCTGGACCAAGCACCATCTAGATCCTCTCTGATGGGTGTTTATCTAACCTCCTCTTTAAAAATCTCTAATGATGGAGATTCCACAAGCTCCCTAGGCAATTTATTCCAGTGCTCAGCCACCCAGAAGATAAGAAATGTGTTTCTAATATGTAACCTAAACCTCCCTTGCTATAATTTAAGACCATTGCTTCTTGTTTAATTGGAGATTAAGGAGAACAATTTTTCTCCCTGTTCCTTGTAATACCCTTTTAGGAACTTAAAAGCTGTTCTCAAGTCTTGTCTTTGCCAGACTAAACAAGATCAATTCTTTGAATGTTCCCTTATGGGTCATGTTTTCTGGAATATTTAATCATTTTTGTTGACCTTCTCCAATTTCTCCATATCATTCCTGGAATATGGCACCCAGAACTGGACACAGTGCTCCAGTTAAGGACTAATCAGCACAGAGCAGTATAAAAGAATTACTTCTCGTGTCTTGCTTACAACACTCCTGTTAATACATCCCAGAATGATGTTGGCTTTCATACAACTGTCAGATTCTTTACTCATATTTAGTTGGTAGTCCACTAAGACCCCTAAATCCCTGTAATGGGATGTTCTTCGCCTCATGTGAGCGGCCTCCTTTTGGCCAAGAGCCTGTGCCTTCACTCCTTGCTGTGGCAGCCTCCTGCAATCCAGCTCTCCAGCCTTGTCTGAGCCTTTTGAGCTCCATGGCTCACTCTGGCCCAACATCTTCCTTTTAACAGGCTTGCTGGGCTCTGATTGATGATGTCCTTTGTGCCACTTTAGCTTTCCTGGAGGACTTCTTCATGATTTGCTGGGCAGGATGTGGCAAGGCCACAAGCCTCCAGCAGGAGGCTCTGGGGCCTGGTCCAACCTGTCACAATCCCTTTCTGCAGTTCTCCCTTATAAGCAGTCATTTTCCATTTTGTATATGTAAAACTAATTGTTCCTTTCTAAGTGGAGTACTTTGCATTTGTCCTTGTTGAATGTAATCCTATTTACTTCAGACCATTTCTCCAGTTTGTCCGGATCATTCTGAATTATAATCCTATGCTTCAAAGCACTCGCAACCCCTCTCGCCCCTTTATAAATGTACACTTTATGCCATTATCTAAATCACCTCTTACCCGGGCACTTGAAAAACTAATTTTTTCGCAGATAAAAATTAGCTGACATAAGCACAGTATATAATTTCTACATAAAACAAATAAAATTAAATAAATATGAGAACCATTCAGCTCTAAAACTAGCATTCTGACATCTTGTGGCAAGTCACATAAAGAACACTAGCTAGGTTTAAAATTTGAATATATATTCTTACTTTGTTATTAACTTCGGAGAGAGAGAGAGAGAGAGACAGACACACACACACACACACACACGGGTCTGGTTGGCTCTCTCTCAGCTCTGGGAGAAAAATGGATTCTAGTGGGATACAGCAAGGAGCAGAAGATACATCTGGGTTTTATATAAGAATGTCAGAATGCTCACACTCAGTCAGACCAAAGGTCCATCTAGCCCCGTATCTTGTCTTCCAACAGTGGTCAATGCCAGGTGCTTCAGAAGGAATGAACTGAAAAAGGTAATCAAGTGATCTGTTCCCTGTCACCCATTCCCAGCTTCTGGTAAACAGAGGATAGGAATGCCATTCCTGCCCATCCAAGTTAGTAGCCATTGATGGACCTCTCCTGAACTTATTTTGTTCTTTTTGGAATCCTGTTATAATTTGGTTTTTTCCACCATCCCCTTGCAAACAGCCCCACAGTTTAACCACGAAAAAATAATTTCTTTTGTTTATTTTAAATCTTCTGCATATAAATTTCATTGGGTGAGCTTCTTGTGTTAGATTAGTGAAGAGTAAAGAACATTTCCTTATTCAGTTTTTCCACACCATTCATGAATTTATAGACAGCTAACGTATCCCCCCCCACTCTTTACTTTATTCTTTTAACTGAAAAATCAATCTTTTTTAGCTCTTCTCATATGGAAGCTGTTCCTTACCTGTAATAATTTCTGTTGCCCTTCTCCATACATTTTCCAAATCCAATGCATCTTTTTTTTTTAAATGGCAGTTGACAAGATCTGCAGGCAGTATTGACGATGTGGGCATACCATGACTTTATATAGAGGCAATATGATATTTTCTGTTTTAACTATTTCTTTACTAATGATTCCCAATATTTTGTTAGCTTTTTAGATTGCTGCTGAAAACTGAGTAGATGTTTTCAGGGAACTATCTACAATGATTCTAAGATCTCTTTCTTGAGTGCTAATGGCTAATTTAGACCCCATCATTTTTGTACGGATAGTTTGGATATTTTTCCCACGTGCATTGCTTTGCATTTATCATTATGAATTCCATCTACCATTTTGTTGCCAATCTCCCAGTTTTGTAAGATCTCTTTGTAGCTTAGCAGTCAGCTTTGGACTTAACTATTACGAGTAATTTTGTATTCTCTGCAAATTTTGCCACCTGTTTACCCCTTTTCCAAGATAATTTCTGAATAAGTTGAACAGCACTGGGCCTGAGTAGCTGAGGCTACTTCTGGAGCACAGTATTTATTTCTCCCTTTTGTTTTCTATCTTAAGTGGAGTACCTGACAATGGTTTCATGATCCTCTAAAGATCCTTCAATGACTTGAACTACAATCTCTTTGTTATTTTAATCAGCCTCTGTTTATAAACAAACTCCCTCCTTCAAAGGCAAAGCTGGGAGCAGCACAAGCTCTGCTGCAGTTTAAGTGTATGTCTTAGCCCAGGGGTCAGCAAAATACAGCTCATGGGCTGGATTTGGTCTGCCAAGCTGCTGGATTCAGCCCACCTCCCAGCTCCCACACTCTACGCAGAGCAGTTTTCTGAATGTTGTGAACCCAAGGTGAGAAGGGGGAGAGGCCTTGACACTGCCCTCATCCCCAGCACAGTCTTGCACCTCCCACTGTCCTGTTTCTGGCCACTGGAAACTGTCTATTTGAAGGACAGGCAGTGTGCAAAGTATTCCTTCAGCTTCCCTTGGGCTCATAGTATTCAGAACAGCATACAAGGCCTTGTCTGACTAAGGAACCTGCTTTGCAGGGCTGCTGGCTGGAAGCCTCCCAGGTAAGTACCTCTTGGCCATAGCCTGCCTCTGGCACCCAGCCCACTATCTCCCAACTCTCTGCCTCTGCTCCTTCACCCCTACCCCACATAACCCAACCCTCTTCACCCATACCTCCCCCCCCCCAGACTGTGCACCCCAAATTCCTACTCCCAGTCACAATCCAAATCCCTGCACCTCCTCCTGCACTCCTGCCCCAGGTCACAATCCCTTCCCATATCCTGCATTCCCTCCTACACCCTCCTCCAAGTCAGAATCCTCTCATGCACCCCCTAACAGACAAAGTTCTCTAATTTTTTTATCCATGTGAAGAATAAATGTTGTCATGTGCACTGATGCATGTGTGGATAGGCACCACCGATAGAAACACATGCTAGCTGCTGTGGGCACTCTGTTAATCAGCTGGGCAGCACCTGTATTTCACAAGGGTGGCTGCCTAAGCACTCAGGGAACACTTCTCCCAGACCCTGCATCTCAGTCTCCCGCCCCAGGGTACAACCTCCACCTTTACCCAAACTCCCTCCCAGATCTCACACCCTCTCCTGCATTCCAGTCCCTTACCTCCAGCTCTCTTCTGCATTCAACCTCCATCCCAGACCCCGCATCTCCTCCATTAGTATCATGGAAGAGCGTGGCCCTCAAACTACATACCAAATTCTTGGGAGTAGCCCCCCCATCAAAAATTATTGCCCACTCCTGCCGTAGCTCACAACTCTTAAAGCAGACATCAAGTATGAAATTCACAGGTTCCAACTTCAGAGGGGTACTACACCACTCACTAGCCCCTTCTAAGTGGCACCCCTGCAATAGAGTGATTTCAGCACAGGGAAGAACTTAGGATATTATTTCATCATATTTTGCTCTAGAAGCATGTGTCATGTACTTGGGACATAAGAGCCAGGTGCTTACTGATTCTTCAGACTTTTGTGATGATCATGAGAAAGACCATTTTGGTAGTAAAATGGCATAACAAGCATCTGATAATGTTTTGAAAGGAGGCTCCATGATCTGTAAGAAGACAGTGAAGTCCCTTGGAGAAACCCCTTGAGCCAGCCCTGGATACACCTCATAAATAGGCATACATTGGGGACCTCAGGATTTCACAATGCCATGTGACCTAGAAGTTGTAGGCAGTTGTGGACCATGACTGATGGCATCCCATGGAGGGAGTGTGCTAATTGGCTGATGCGGATATATATATTTTCTTAACGCCCTCAAGTCAAGTTTGTGCAGAATAAAACTCCAGAAGCCGAATTCGGGGAGTCATGGCCTTTGGTATCATTTTTCCTCAGGCCTGTTTGGGGAGACTGGGTCAGGGGTGAGAGAGAGCTTTTACCATGTGTTTGGTTGTATGTGGTCTCTTTTTGTGTTGTTAAGGTCATTGGTTCCACAGGTGCCACTGTGGGGGGGTAAGACACTGGTGATGGCATCCATGGATGTGGAGCCCAGGGAGCCATTGGTGCTCTGGTAAGATCAGGCTAGATAGGATTAAATGACATTCCTGACACCTCTGTGCGTGGGGAAGCTGAGGTGAAAAAACATCTAAGTCGTCTTCCCCCTCCATTGATAGGGTGGTGGGTGATTCTGAATAATCAGAGAATGGAGAGTGACATTGTCTACCTGGACTCAAAATCGGAGAATTCAGTGTAGAGGAGATTCACTGCAGAGTGCACAGCATTTAAAGTCAAGTGATCCCATGCCACGGCAATGTTCAGGGGAGCTGACTGGCGTGAGTGGAGGTGGGATGGTTTTTAGAGAAACACTAATAACTTGGGGTAAGACTTGGGTTTAAACTAACTAAAATTTCTTCCTAGAAGAGCTGAGGAGTGAAGAGCACTGGAGAGTTCTGTCTGAAGCTGGGGATGGTAGAAAGGAACTGAACGGAGGGTGGCCTCGCATGCCTGATGGCACAGGGGGGCCTGCGCGCACTGTGCACCACGCATGCGTGGCCCCAATGCACTGCTAGCAAAAATCCATCTAGAGGCACTGGGACGTACCAACACCCAATCTGGAGCACCCCCAGGGACGCCTCTTGAAGAAGAAGCAATTCTCAGAAGTAGATGACAGAAGGCGGAGCAATGGTCTCAAGTTGCAGTGTGGGAGGACTAGGTTGGACATTAGGAAAAACTATTTCACTAGGAGGGTGGTGAAGCACTGGAATGGGACACCTAGGCAGGTGGGGGAATTTCCATCCCTAGAAATTTTTACATCCCGGCTTGAGAAAGCCCTAGCTGGAATGATTTAGTTCGGATTGATCCTGCTTTTAACAAGGGGTTGCACTCGACCCCCTGAGGTCTCTTCCAACCATATAATTGTATGATTAGGCAACTATCTTAATGATTGTAAATTTGTCCTATTGGATAAGAGAATCAGAAAGATAGTCTCAAGGAATCTTAAATGCCTTCGCACCTATCTGGAAGGGAACTTGGGCTCACCATACCTCTAAAGCAGAAGTCCCTGCGCATAACATTGACTGCTAGGCAAACAGATTTATGGAGCTGGCCTCCTAATGGCAGAATATTAGACCTAGCTGGATTTCTCCAGTGACCACTCAAGGCTAGTTACTACATTTCTGCTCAGTAACTGCACTAGATCATGGGTTCCCAAACTGGGAGGCGTGTCCCCAAGGGGGCATGAAGACATTCCAGGGTTTGTGCGCGAGGTGAACCCCCTCCCCCCCCCCCCCCGGTCAATTCTCTCCCCACCCCAAGTTTTGCTGATATTTTTCGGCCCCGGTCAGTTCCATTTTTTTTTTGCTCAATAAGTTTTGCTGCTATTGGAGGGGTGGGGGGAAGAAGAAGAGGGTGAGGCTCTCTCAAAAATCAAAAAGGGGGATCGAGGCCAAAAAGTTTGGGAACCACTGCACTAGATCATGCCTGGTCACTGGAAAGTGTCAAGCTAGCAGTCTCCCTCTATTGATGGCTCTACTTCCATAACTCAACTGCTTACAGACAAAGGGATAATTGAGCACTTCCTTGTTTGTTTACATAACATGCATGGCTGAAGTGTTGTCATCTGCAGAATAGAGATCCAAACAACAAGTAGGAAAACAGTGCAGGCTAATCACATGTTAGTTACGACAAGTTCATAAGGAACTTCAGATGATTATAAGACCATTGCCTTGAATCTGAAGGTAGTCTGAGGCATCTGTCTGAGGCATCAGTGACCAGCTCTGCTGCTGAGGAGAATGAAGGAGTAACCCTTCTCTCAAATTCAGTCGCCACTATTCACACTCCAACAGGCATTATCCATTTGTTTGTATAATACCTGGACAGGAGTCGATGGTCCTTAGGTATTTTGGCAACTGCAAATGGATTCTGGCAAGCAAAAGTACATATGTGCACATGATCATACAGGCTAGGAGTCTCATGTACTTGTCTTAGCCAAACATAAGCACAACTGATAAAAGGTCCAGAATCTTTCCTCTGACACACATGCTTTTGCCTCTCTGGCATAAAGAAGAGTTCCTACAAACTCTCTTGCCTGTAGCAGTGTGAGGGAACATTTCTCATAGTTCACCAGGATACTGAGAGAAAGAACAGGGAACGCATACAATCTAAGGCTGTTTTGGTCTCCTCCCAAGACCATCCTCTGATCAGCGAACCATCCAGGTTCAGGTAGACAAATCTGTTTCCTTTCCAAAATGAAGTTTTAAAACAACACAACAAGAAATGTTCAGTGGAAGAGGTCATCAAGTCCAGCACCCTGTACCAAGGCAGGATCAAGTAAATCTAGACAATCTTTGACAAGTGTTTGTCCATCCTGTTCTTAAAATCCTCCACTGATGGGGATTCCACAACTTCCCTAGGAAGAATAGTCCAGAGCTTAACTACCATTTCAATTAGAAAGTTTTTCATAAAACCTAATCTTACTACCCCTTGCTACAGATTTAGCTCATTAGTTCTACATTCACTGGGCATGGAGAGCAACTGCTTCATAATAGTCCTTAACATATCTGAAGACTTATCAGGTCTCCTCTCAGTTTTCTTTCCTCAAAATTACACATGCCCAGTTTTTTAATCTTTCCTCAGGCCAGGTTTTCTAAAGTTTTTATCATTTTTGTTCCTTTCTTCTGGACTTTCTCCAGTTTATCATTTTCCCTAAACTCTCACACCCAGAACTGACACAAGACTCCATTAAGCACCTCACCAGTGCTGAACAGAGTGGGACAATTACCTCCATGTCTTTCAAAAAACCCATTCCATCACTCAGAGTGATATTAGCCTTTGTTGCAACACTGTTTACTTGTATTCAATTTATGATCCGCATCAACCCCCTGATCATTTTCAGCAATGCTACCACCAAGGCAGTCATTCCGCATTTTGTAGTTGTACATTTGATTTTTCCCTCCTAAATGAAGTACTTCGCATTTGTCTTTATTGAACTCTAAATCTTGTTTGATTTTGGACCAATTCAATAAGGTCATTTTGAATTTGAATTCTAATCCTCAAAGTTCTTGCAACTACTCCCGACTTGGTGTTTACCTGCAAATTTTATAAGCATAAACTTCACTCCATTAACCCAAATCATTAATGAAAACAGTGAACAGTAATGGACAGTCTATAGAAACGACTTAGGTTTATAGTAAGTATGATTTGGATAATCATTGTGGTTCTAGTACTTTTTACCTTGTTTTAATTATTTTCCTTTTGTGTGTTTCAATTAATAAATGTCTTAAGTTTGGTTTGAGTTTTATAGTATGTTTGTCATGGTACTAAACAGGCTGGAGGTCCCTATATGCCAATCCCCAGACCTTGTTTAACACTGGACAGTAATTGGATTGTGCCTCTATAGTGCATCTAAAATAATTCAACAGCTCTCACTAGCTCCTAAGAAGTAACACACTAGGAAAAGATACATACATAAGGGGATATGATAGTAAGGGGAGATATGATAGAGATCTATAAAATCATGACTGGTGTGGAAAAAATAAATAAGGAAAAGTTATTTACTTGTTCCCATAATACAAGAACTAGGGGTCACTAAATGAAATTAATGGGTAGCAGGTTTAAAACAAACAAAAGGAAGTTTTTCTTCACTTAGCGCACAATCAACCTGTGGAACTCCTTGCCAGAGGATGGTGTGAAGACCAGGATTTCAACAGAGTTCAAAAAAAGAGCTAGCTCAGTGTTTCTTAAACTGTGTTCCGTGTGCCGCGGAGAACAACAGAGTTCAAAGGGCCGCCCTTAAAGGGGAAGGAGACTTTTTTTAGCTCAACCTTCCCCCCAACTTTTTTTTTGCGTTCAACAAAAAATCCTTGGCGTTCTTCATAAAAAAAATTGTTTGGTGTTCCTCAGTCTTTAAAAGTTTAAGAAACACTGAGCTAGATAAATTCATGAAGGTTACGTCCATCAATGGCTATTAGCCAGGATGGGTAGGAATGGTGTGTCTAGCCTCTGTCTGGAAATGACAGGAATGACAGGAGAGGGATCACGTGATCATTACCTGCTCTGTTCACCCTCTCTGGGGCATCTGGCATTGGCCATTGTCAGCAGACACAATAATAGGCTAGATGGACCTCTGGTCTGACCCAGTATGGCCGTTTTTGTACAATGGGCTCTAGAATTTACCAGACATCTTTGTCTCACACACAGAAAAGAGTGGTTATTTATGGTTAACAGTAATTTTTAAGAGACTTCAAAAATTCTATTTTTTAAAAAAGAATTTTCGTGAACCATTCTAAGATCATACATATCACGATACTTCAGAAACAAGTTATTTCATGTGAATTTTAAAAAGTACTTTAAAACATACCTAAAGAAAATTTAAAATCTACTGGTTTACATCAATATACAATGTATAATAAAAACTTACCCTTTTTTCTATGTGAGGGTGCCAAATCTAAATCAACATTTCGTCTTCCACTCTAGATTAAAAAAATTAAGTTAGTTTAACTGTACAAGAAAAAAGTACCTCAAGATTTAGCTTTGTTAAAAATCTTCAGTGCTAAGTGAATTGAGATAAAGCAAACTATTTTAATTTATATATATATATATATATATATATATATATATATATATATATATATATATATATATATATATAAAACAATTTGAGTTTAAAGAACATGACAGAACATAGCACATTACAGAAGAAATAATAGCTGTAACTAAAAGAAAGACTCTTAGCGAAACTTCATGATCCACATGAATACATTACCCTAGGTGACACGTAAATCTAAAATCATGTTCTCCAGAATATTCCAGTTCTTCATGTAACAACATTTCTAAGGCTTTGCGTGGGGGGTGGGGGAGGGACTATGTACATAGTTTTAGCTGTATAAATGTCACTGCTGATGATGAACAACAGAATCAAACTAATCCATAATCATTTTAAAGTTAACTTTTCTGCAATCATTCATTTCTCCAATAGCAATGCATGTGGTTAGCTGTGGTTTCCTCTGTATATTCACAATGCTTCCAAGAAAAATGGCACATTTAAGAGATCTTTCATAGCTGAAAAAATATAGATATAGATCAAAACTGTGTAAAATATCAAGTCAGTTTTACCTACCAATGAATAACCTTCTTCATCTGATTCTGGCTGAGATAAATCAGATTCACTCCTTGATTTGATCAACCTATAGTTTGAACTAGTGTGGACTGAGCGACTCTCTGCAGTAAGACTTTCACTCCTGTCTCACAAAACACACACACAAAAAGAGAAAATTATTCACAAATGTTCTTTGTAGAATACAAAACTAAAGTAAATTAAGCAGCATAGAATGTTGTACAAAGTCTCTGCTACAAATATTAGTTTCAAACTATAATCTTCAAAAATTAACCTTTGTATTTTGAACATTAACAAGTGTTTCAGTAGCTGAGTTAGTCTGTAACAGGAAAAACTTAAAAAACAATGAAGAGACTGGCAGTACCTTAAAGACTAACAAAACATGTAGATGAGCTTTCGTGGGTACAACCCACTTCTTCAGATGACTGGACTATTAAAGTCCAGATCCAAGAATAAAAATAAGGGAAGGCAAGAGGTGGGGGGAGGGGGAAAAGAGTAAAAAGAAAAAAAAAGAGAAAAATAGTGTTCAAGTTACAAGAGGCTGATAAGAACAATTTGCACCTCTATTAAGTGCCCATTGTTTGGTTGGTCGGTTAAATGATTGGGATGTGGGAGCCGATGTGCGAGCCAGATGATATCTTTATTCATTTCTCTCTGATAAGAATCAAAATTGTAAATGAAGTTAAGTTCTAACCATTCCCTGTGTATGTGGCTTATGGAATTGGCAAGAAACAACACTAACTTTGAGAGCCATTAATGACATTGTCAGCAACAGCTGCAAAAACAATTCTATCATCATAATCAAAAAGGCTGGTGAAGGGGGTGCTATAGTCATCATGAACAGAACAGATTACGAACAGGAAGTGACTAGACAACTCACCAACACTAGATTCTACAAGCTTCTCTCCTCTGATCCCACTAAGGAAAAAAAACACCCTAAAACAACTGCTCGTGAAGCTCCCTGTTACTGCTCAGGATCAAGTTCACACCCCCCCCCCCCCACCACAACCAGGAGTTTTCTATCTGCTACCCAAGATACACAAACCTGGAAATCCAAGATGACCCATCATCTCAAGCACTGGCACACTTACAATTACCTGGCTATATTAACTCTCTCCTCAGACCCTATGGAACCAGCACTCATAGCTATCTTCGACACAGCACCAATTTCCTGAGAAAACTACAAAACATCAGTAAACTTCCTGGAAACACCATCCTGGCCACCATGGACGTAGAAGCTCTTTACACCAACATTCCACATGAAGACGGATTACAGGCCATCAGGAACACTATCTCCGATGACACCACTGCACACCTGGTTACAGAGCTCTGCGACTTTGTCCTCACCCACAACTATTTCTGATTTGGAGACTATTTGTGTCTTCAAGTCAGCAGCACAGCTATGAGCACCAGCATGGCTCCACAATATGCCAACATCTTTATGGCTGACCTTGAATGTTTCCTTAGCTCTTGCCCCTAGTACCCTTACTCTACTTATGCTACATTGATGACATCTTCATCATATGAACCCATAGGAAAGAGACTCTTGAATTTCACAGGGATTTCAACAACTTCCACCCTCACCATCAACCTCAGCCTGGTTCAGTCCAAGCAATACACCTACATCATAATCATCCAGGAGTCCACCTCTAAAATCAGCCCCGGTGCGAATTCCGTCCACACATCTACATAAGTGATTTCATCACTGGACTCAACCACATCAGCCATCACATCAGGGGCTAATTTAACTGCACATCCACTACTGTGATCTATGCCATCAAATGTCAGCAATGCCCCACTGCCATGTATATTGGCCAACCTGGACAATCTCTCTGGGAAAAAAATAATGGACACAAATCAGATCTCCGAAAAGGCAACACGCAGAAACCTATTGGAGAATACGTTAACCTGCCTCGTCACCCATTAATGGATCTTAGAGTCACAGTGTTGTTTCAGGCGAATTCCACAAGGCAAATACACAGGGAAGGGTTGGGACTTAAGAATCAAACTTGTAAATGAAGTTATCAGAGAGGAATGAATACAGATATCGGCTGGCTTGCACACCATCTTCCACATCCTAATGGAAGGGCTCGACGATCTATTGAATCTACTCGCCCGTGCGCGCATGTGCAATGTGGCTCTTGCGCATGCGCAGTGTGGGGCTGGCGAGCCGCTTTCGCCGCGGTTCGTCAAGCCCTGCTAATGACTTTAACCAAACAATGGGCACTTATTGAGGTGCAAATTGTTCTTATCAGCCTTTTGTAACTTGAACATATCCAATTCACTATTTTTCTCTCTTTTTTTTTTTTTTCCTTTTTCCTCCTTTTTTATCTCCGCCTTCCCTTATTTATTCTTGGATCTGGACTTCTAATACTCGAGTCATCTGAAGAAGTGGATTGTATCCACAAAAGCTGATGGTACCATTTACATGTTTTGTTAGTTTTTAAGGTGCTGCTAGACTATTAGTTGTTTAAGTTTTTCCATTAATAAGTGTGTATGCTATATACCTATACTGCCACTAACGTTTATATCAGACAAAAGTAAGCACAGAGTCAAATATTGATTTATCTGACAACTCAGCTTTATTTGGGAGAAGCCTAACTAGGACCGACTCAAGACCAACAGGGGATATGATGACCATATTTCTCTATATTGAATATGGGACACCTGATAAAGTTACTCATATTCAAGCGAGTTCAATGGCAATCATTCAAGTTACCATCTAGTTGATTGAGCTCCTATTAAAAAGAAATACTGAGAAGCTGGAGTCTTTTTATATATACCTTAGGATTTGCATGGAGGGAAGTGACATGCACACATTCTTCTACACTTTTATATGGAGATGGAGGTGACTGACTAATCTGACCCAGCCCTCCCTAACCAATGCACTCCACCCTCCATGTCTGGCTGGGCTCCCAGGACAAACATGCCTCCCCTAGTACCTGGGGCCAATGTCTTTTCAAGGCAACATCGGGGGGGGAGGAGGAGAGGGGAGGGAGGAAGACAAAGTGGCAAGCAGCAGCCTTTCAGCATTCTGTGGGAGGGAAAGGATGGAAGTTGCTTTCAGCTGAAGGGGGCTGGAGTTGGGGGCGGGGATAGGGATGACCTTGCTCATGTTTTTCTAGAGGTTATCTGTTCTCTATCATTCCCTCTCCCCACAATAGCTAGGAGTAGCTTGACCCTTCCTGCCCACATCGTGTAGAAAGGCAGCTAGCCCCTGCAAGCTGCTGCTGGCCACTAACATAACCCAGAGACCTCCTGTATACTGGCTACAGCTCAGGCAGGAAGGAGTTTCAGCCCTAAGGTGCACTGAGCATCACGGCCCAGGTAACCACTGCAGGGGCTTTAGCAAACCCAATCACAGAGGTGAATCAGCAGAGGAGGGTACCTGGCAGACAAAGCAGCCTCACATCCCCACCACTCCAGAGCTTAGCTAAGGGACAGAAAAGCATTCCCATATCAGCACTGTTGTAAAGCTTTGGCACCTGCAGAGCTTGGCTCCTCCTGGCCAGTGCACTGGGCCAGAGGGTCTTGAGCTTTCCCTGGGTGCCAGCCCAGCCAAAGGCAGTGGGGAAAGGAAAGAGCCCGCCAGCCAGGCTGTTTGGTGAGCTGAATGATCTGACCAGTTTTGCTCAGCCACCAGCCTTGCGTACTCACTCTATCATTAGCCACTGGATCCCCCCCACTCATTGCTGGTGGGTGGGCAGCTGGTGAAGAAGGATCCAGCCAGGAACAAGACCCATCAATACTGATCAGAGAGAAGACAAAAAATATGGGCAAATTGCCCATTAAAAAAAAAAAAAAGTAGGGAAACCAGCACGAGGGCTTAAATATGGGACTGTCCGTTTAAAAACAGAACATAAGAATGGCCATACTGGATCAGACCAAAGGTCCATTTAGCTCAGTAACCTGGCTGCCGACCGCGGCCAATACCAGATGCACCAGAGAGAGGGAACACAAGTAGTCATCACGTGATCCCTCTCGTCATCCATTTCCAGACAAACAGAGGCTAGGGACACCGTTCCTGCCCACCCTAGCTAATAGCCATTGATGGACACAAACAGCTGCTCACAAACAGGGAGGAACTAATAGGGGAAATAGAGGTGAGTGACAACCTGGGAAGCAGTGATCATGAGATGGTAGATTTCAAGATCTTGACCAAAGGAAGAAAGGAGAGTAGCAAAATACACATCCTGGACTGCAGAAAAGCAGACTGACTCCCTCAGAGAACTGATGGGCCTGGGATGCTTACATGAAGGGGAAAGGAGTCCAGGAGAGCTGGCAGTATTTTCAAGAAGCCTTATTGAAGGCACAGAAAGCAACCATCCTGATGCGCAGCGAGAAAAGCAAATGTGTTAGGCAACCAGATTGGCTTACCGAGGACATCCTTGGTGAGTTTAAACACAAAAAGGAAGCTTACAAGAAGTGGAAACTTGGAAACTAGATGACTAGTGAGGAGTATAAATATACTGCTAGAGAATTCAGGGGAGTTATCTGGAAGATGAAAGTGCAATTGGAATTGCACCTAGCAATGGATGTGAAGGATAACAAGAAGGTTTCTACAGGAATGTTAGCAATAAGAGGGCAATCAGAGAGGCTATGGGGCCCTTACTGGATGAGGGAGGTAACCATGATGTGCGAAAAGCTGAAGTACTCAATGCTTTCTTTGCCTCTGTCTTCACAGACAAGGTCAGCTCCCAGACAAATGCACTAGGCAACACAGCATGGGAAGGAGGTGGGCAGCCTGTGGTGGGGAAAGAACAAGTTAGGAACTATTTAGAAAAGCTAAACACACACAAATCCATGGGTCCGGATTTAATGCATCTGAGGATACTGAGCGAGTTGGCAAGTGTCATTGTGGAGCCTTTGGCCATTATCTTTGAAAAGTTGTGGAGATGGGGAGAGATCCCGGATGACTGAAAAAGGCAAATGTAGTGCCCATCTTTAAAAAAGGGAAGAAAGACAACCCAGGGAACTACAGACCAGTCAGCCTTACCTCAGTCCCCAGAAAAATCATGGAGGGGGTCCTCAAGGAATCCATTTTGAAGCACTTGAAAGGAGGAGAAAGCAATCAGGAATAGTCAACATGGATTCACGAAGGGCAATTTGTGCCTGACCAACCTGGTTCGCTTCTATGATGAGGTAACTGGCTCTATAGATATGGGAAAGTCAGTGGATGTGATATATCTTGACATTAGAAAAGCTTTTGATACAGTGTCCCACAATATTCTTGCCAGCAAGTTAAGGGAATATGAATTGGATAAATGGACTGTAAAATGGATAGAAAGCTGGTTAGACTGTTGGACCCAACAGGCAGTGATCAACAGCTCGATGTCAGGTTGGTGATCGGTTTCTAGCAGAGTGCCCCAAAGATCTGTTCTTAAACTGGTTTTGTTCAACATCTTTATTAATGACCTGGATGAGGGGATGGATTGCACCCGCAGCAAGTTCGCAGATGACACTAAGCTAGGGGGAGAGGTAGATACACTGGAGGGCAGGGATAGGGTCCAGAGTGACGTGGACAGAGTAGAGGATTGGGCCAAAAGAAATCTGATGAGGTTCAGCAAGGACAAGTGCAGAGTCCTGCACTTGGGACGGAAGAATCCCAAGCATTGTTACAGGCTGGGGACTCAATGGCTAAGTAGCGGTTCTGCAGACAAGGAACTGGGGATTAGAGTGGATGAGAAACTGGATATGAGTCAAAAGTGTACCCTTGTAGCCAAGAAGGCTAATGGCATATTGGGGTGCATTAGGAGGAGCATTGCCAGCAGATCCAGAGAAGTGATTATTGCCCTTTATTCAGCTCTGGTGAAGCCACATTTAGAATACTGTGTCCAGTTCTGGGCCCCCCACTATAGGAAGGACGTGGACCCATTGGAGAGGGTCCAGTGGAGGGTGACCAAAATTATTAGGGGGCTGGAGCACATGACCTATGAGGAGAGGTTGAGGGATTGGGCTTATTTAGTGTGCAGAAGAGAAGAGTAAGGGAGGATTTCATAGCAGCATTCAACTTCCTGAAGAGAGGTTCCAAAGAGAATGGAGAGAGGCTGTTCACAGTAGTGATGGATGGCAGAAAGGGGAACAATGGTCTCAAGTTACAGAGGGAGAATTCTAGGTTGGATGTAAGGAAAAACTATTTCACTAGGAGGGTGGTGAAGCACTGGAACGGGTTACCTAGGGAGGTGGGAGACTCTCCATCCCTAGAGCTTTTTAAGTCTAAGCTTGACAAAGCCCTGGCTGGGTTGATTTAGTTGGGATTGGTCCTGCTATGGGCAGGGGGGAGGGCTGGACTTGATGACCTCCTGAGGTCTTTTCCAGCTCTATGATTCTATAACCTCCATGAATCTATCTAGCTCTTTTTTGAACCCTGTTGAAGTCCTAGTCTTCACAACATCCTCTGCCAAGGTGTTCCACAGGTTAACTGTGCGCTGAGTGAAGAAAAACTTCATGTTGTTTGTTTTAAACCTGCTGCCTATTCATTTCATTTGGTGACCCCTAATTCTTAAATTAGGGGAATAAGTAACATTTCCACACCAGTCATGATTTTATATACCTCTATCATAGCCACCCTCCCCCCCTGCCCAAGTCTCCTCTTTTCTAAAGCGGACATCTTATCATCCTAACAGGGAACAGAAGGGTTTGTAAGTGATTGCTAATACCCTGTATTACTGTACATTATTGCTTCTCTGCATTCTTATTGGCCAGCACAATTGACAGCAACCTGAGCTGACTGATTTGCTGGAACTCTAAGTATGTGTTACATACAGTACCATACATTAACTAGAAACATTTAATATGTCTAGCAGGGTGGACATGACAACTAAGTAAGAAAGAACTGGACGGACAGGCACTAGATTCATTTAACCCAATAAATTCATCTTAAGGTCAATATGCTGAAAACAAAAGACACCAGAGACAGCTGTCCATGTTTTAATGGCTGGACTCCCATCAACCAAAAGGAATAAAAATGGCACTGAAATTATACATTTTTATTAACATTTCAATTTAAATCAGTTTAAATGTGAAACCATCAAAAAAGAGCTAGAAACACGAGAGGCTTTTCACAAACACTACTGAACGCTATGATAGAAGTTAAAAAGGTGATGTCAAGATAGATGTAATTTAAAAAATACATCTGTGTTGCTATCAATAGCTCAGATTATTAAAATGACTAGGGGGCCACACTCTTGCTCACTGTGCTCGCCAACCCCCCTCTGTGGGTAGGTGTTTGGCCGGGGGGAGAGGCTGGGTGTCTGGCCAGGGAGGAGGGGGCAGGCTGGGGGTAGCTGTGTGGCTGCAGGGAGGGGACCTGGGGTGGCCGGCGGAGGAGGGGGAGAAGGAGTCAGGCTCGGATGGCGGAGAGGGAACAGTGCAGCTTGAGGGTGGGGAGGGGGCCAGGCTCTGATGGTGGAGGGGACTTAGCGCAGTCCAGAGGAGGGGACTTGACACAATATTTCACTCCAATTTAGACAATGAAACTGGTTAGACTTCCTTTCTGGTGTTGTTTTGTCTAAACTCTTGAATTCTTTTTCTTTGTTATCATATTCTCAGTTTACCTTCAAGGATTATCTATCAAATGTTAAGCAATATTTTTGGAAAGAACTAGAGAAAAATTAACTACTTTAAATACAATGAATCCTACCTAGTCATAAGACCAATCCCCTCAGGAGTACTAGTTGAAGGTTGCTGTAATTGTCCTTCCTCCCTTCGTTTTTGGAGCTCTTCAATAACAGGGCTTACTCCTAAGATCAACAAGGCACATCTGTGGATCACAGAGTTGCATGCAGCAGTGTACACATCTTGACCCTCAGGAAGATCTGTGCTAACTCTTCGTTCCTGTTGGGACTGAGGAGGCTGATCATCAACTCTAGTCCCATTTCCAGTGTTCATCCTATCTCGATCCCGACTGCGAGCTACTTCACGGGCTGATAGGAAACATTGAAATATTTCTGTAACATGCAACACAAAAACAAGGTCTTAACTTATAGGCAAAGCTAAACAATTATAAAATAATCATAAATTTAGGCCAAACATTACCATTGGTAAGTGAAAAGTTTAACTATTTTTTCCTGACAGTAAAAAAGAATACATTAACAAGTACAGATCTACAAAAGAAGTTAACACAGACTAATTACTTAGTCTAGCATTTAGAATGTTAAATTTAAAAATGAAGGGGATAATAAAATCTGACATGTTGCTCAACAATTTCTTCTACAGTGCACTGTAATTTAATCATTTAACAGGGTGCAAGAAAGGAAATGATCAAAATTCTTTCACTCTGCTGAATGCCATCAAAGAATCAGAAAAAGGCAAGTCTACACTGTGAGCAAGTTACCGCTCACTAAACCAGCTCCCAGCACTGTAGCTTCCAAGGTGTCCACACTGGCATAGCGCTTGGTGCACACTAGCTCCGCAGTTGCTGTGCTCTAGGTAAACCATCTCAGCAAGAAATGTAGAGCTTGCTAGTGTCTGAATAGAGCAGTGGGGTGCCAGCGTGGACACCGTGGTGTAGTACTGAGTTCTGACTGGCCTGTGGTGCCCTCCCACAATGCTGGTTCTTGCCTCTCTGGTCATCTGTTTGACGTCTACTGCCCTGCTCTCAGGTGACTAACCCTCCGACCTGCCCCCTTCATTGCTCTGGAAATTTGAAAGTCCCTTTCTTGTTTGCTCAGTGACTCATTGTGAGTTCTCAATGCATCTTTCTAGCTGGCCATGCCTGCTCCAAACTCCAGGAGATCCCCTGTTTGGAGCCATGCCAAGTTGCTGGACCTCATCACTGTACAGGGAGAGGAAGCTGTGCAGTCCTTGCTGAGCTCCAATCACAGAAATTAGGATACTTAGAGGCAGATCTTCAGACATATGACTGAAAGGGACCATGACTGGGACATACTGCAGCGCGGGGTCAAAGTGAAGGAGCAGCAAAATGCCTATCACAAGTCATGGGAAGCAAACCACCGTTCCAGTGCTGCGCCCATGAGCTGCTGGTTCTACAAAGAGCTGGATGACATTCCATACATGGATACTTCAGGGCTTCAGGAGCCATCCTACAGCAGACTGAGCCAGGAAGAGGAAATCATGGACAAGAATGCTGAGGGGGAGAGGTCCCAAGCCCAGAGGACAACTTAACATCCACAGATGCATGCAGTCAGGAGTTCTTTTGTACCCCCTATCAGGCGAGCCAGTTGCAGCAGTAAGAGGTTGTGGAGGATGTGCCAAGTAAGTGGATTTGACTTCCAGAAGCACTCAAGTGAGTTGTGGGGTGTGGGAGGCTTGCAGAAAGGAAGCCTGAGTCTGTGTTTTGCTGCTGCTCAGATGCTGAACAGGTAGTTGATGCAATCTCTCACTTCATGGTAATCTGCCTCATAGATTTCATTAAAAGTGTCATGAAGCTGCTGGGCCACATGTCTGTGTAAGTTTGCTGGCAAGGCTTGTGTGTTCACTGTCTTGCCGCTGTACCATTGGGGGTGGGAGGCCATCACTGCACAAAGACAAGCTGCATATGGGCCCAGATGGAACCTGCAGTCAACTAAAAGGCCCTCCTTTGCTTCCCTGCTCACTCTAAGTACTGAAATGTCTTCCAGGATGAACATAGCCTGTGGAAATTGAGTGACCAATACCAAGAATCAGGAGCTCCTGAAGTGTTCTCCCCACGTCACACCTCTTAGCCTATAGTACAGTACTGCACAATTCCCCTGCCTCAATGGTGAACTGACCATTGAGAGAGTCTTGTATCTTATGTGCGCTCACCCCTGGGCAGCCAGTCAGTGCTAGGTATGTCAACAGTACTTGTGTTTAAAATGGGCAATGCTGCATCTAGTACTAACAATGGGCCCTCTGAAGGCAAACTGCAACATGTTACAAAGACTTAACCTAGGGATGGCAGTCTGCACAGATAAGCTTTTGATTGACACGCTGACTAATCCCATTAACCCAATATATCCCTGTACAAGGCCCAATTCAGCAAAAAGTACCAAAGTTGAAGGAATTTTGACAATTTTCTTTGCAGGTCACATTTCAATTATTATAGATTATTTAGATCAGGAGTCACCAACACGGTGATCACGTTCAACTGGTTGATTCTGAAGCCTCAGCCAGTTAATTGTGATTGGTGGGCCAGCGCAGCAGGGCTCAGGCAGGCTGACTGCCAGGTGCAAGCTCATCTCTGCGCTCCCCTTGGGTGAAGGGGAACAGCATGTCTTTGCAAGATGTCCTGCACCTGTGGTTCCTATGGGGTGTGTGTCTCATGTATGCATTTTCCCCCAGTTGCCCTGGTATGCCGCTGAGTCCAGAGCCACCTGAAGGGATGTCCTTGCTATAGTACAGCCCTCCTCTGACAGGCCTCTGAACTACTGCTGGGTGTCATGGGGCAACAGCTCTTTATATTTGGAGAGTGCATCCCATGACTTAAAGGCATACAGACTGAGGATTACCTGCTGATTTGCGATCCTCAGCTGCAGGCCCCCTGCCAAGTAGACCTTTCTACAGAACCAGGCAATCTTTTTGGCCTCCTTCACATTCGGGTCAGAGGCCTGTTGACCTTGCCTCTCCTTTTTGTTGACAGCAGAGACCACAAGTGAGGAAGGATGGGGGTATAAGTATAGAAACTCACATCTCTTGGAAGGAATGAAGTACCCCCTCTCCATGCCCTTGGCCATCGGGGATTGGAAGCCAGAGTCTGCCACAAGTTTGTGTAGATGGACTGTAGAGTCTTTACAATTGGCACAGCTACTCTAGATGGTCCTTCTGGTGAAACGATGTCCACCATGGGGTCCTCTGGTTCCTGTATCTCCTCCATGGGGAGATTCACATTTTGGGTAGCTCTTGGTAAGTCCTATGGTTGACTGGAGCTGGACCAGCCATAGAGGTGCCCACCACCACTTCATCGCGGGGATGAGGATGAATAGGCCTGGGTGGCCCCACTGTCTCCCCCAAGTTCTGAAAGTTACTAGGTTCCATGACCCACATATGGTGCTATCTGGCATCTCAAGCTGGGTGGCTGAGCCCTGCGCTCAGGTGGTGGGATATCGCATCACAGTGGATGGGACTCTGTTGCAAAAGGTGCCTCTGAGTGGTGACGTGGGGATCGGGACCTGTGGCTTGTTGATGCTGTTGACCTAGGCTCACCCTGGGACCAATTATATGTCCAGGGGCATCCAGAAGGGCCACTGTATGCGGCCACTGCTGTTGCCATGGTGCTGGAGGGGTCCCATCCAATAAACCTCCTTCAAAAGCAGTTCAATACCACAACAGATTCAGACTGACTGTGATGATCATGGCAATGCTGCTAAGGCCAGTGCCACACAACGAGACCTCTTTGGCGACCTTGAGCAGTACCGAGAGAGTCTGGACCTCGGAAGCTGCCATGAGATCCTGGACCTCAACCTGGAATGGCAGATCAATCTCAGTGCTGGGCGTCAGTTGTCTGGTAACACCCTGGGGGTTGGTGTCGGTGGGGGAGAGCACTGCACCAGCGAAGGGGATCTGTCCAACGACGATGACCTGTCCCAGTGCCGTTCTGCGGACAGAGGTCTGCACAGCAGTGCCGACTTTCCCTTTAACAACCAGTATGGTCTCGGCAGTGGCAGTGACTCCTTGTGCTCCCTGCATGCTTTGGCCTCCAAGATATCTATGAGGTCTGGGCTGCCCCATAGGTGTTGGGTGCCTAAGGGGGAGTTCAGGACCTGCACTAGATTTCTCTCTCTCAGTATTTAGTTGCATGTCCGACTCGACAGTGTCGGTCCCGGTGCCAGAGTTGACGGCATGTGCTGGGCTTCTCACGCTGGGGTGTTTCAGCGTGGTCAGTCCTGTCTCCGTCAAGATTTATTGGGGGGAGGGAGGGAGGAAGCGGAAGGGATCTACCCTTATCCACCCCCTCCTGCTGCACAGTGCCGGTGAAGTGGATCTGTGCCTCGGTGCTGGGGTGCCCGGCGCCAAAGCTCACTGGTGCTAGAATTCTTTGGCCGTGCTCATTTCCAGTACATCATCGCTCACAGAAGCCAGAGCATTCCACACCAAGCTGGCTCCAGGTGCCAACTTCTTGGGGGATTTCAGTATCGATTCCATAAGGAGCTGCTGGAGCCTATACTCCCAGTCCTTTCTGGTGTGGGGCTTAAAACTTCTATAGATTGTGCACTTCTCAGTGCGAAGTTCTTCCCCCAAACAGCGAAGGCACTCGTGCAGATCGCTGTCCAGGGCTTTATAAAGCAGTGAGCAAGTGACCAAGGAGCTTGCGAACAGGACAACAAGTATGGATGATGATAGATCTGCTATTTCCTGCACAGTGTGTGCCATGTTTGTCTTCCTCCAGGAAGAAAGAACGGATTTCATCTTCACTAAGTGCAAGCTGGTTTCCATTTTGGAAGAAAAAATTAGACGACAGGAGGCCCAAGTGTCGCCCCTACGCTCGATCAGAGAGGATGAAGACTACCTCGACAGAAGGCAGAATTTAATCCTGCAAGCACGGCAGGTGGAAGAGCCAGAGAGGACAATATGGGACCAGGAAGAGAACTGGCAGCATGTAACTTCTAGAAGGGGAAAAAGGCCAACACAAGAATCCCCCAATGCTATAGAATTAAGTAATCACTTTCAGGCTCTCTCCACAAGCTCTGCGGTGGTGAATGCTTCGGAAGGGACCTCACAAGGAAGAAACCGCAAGGGAACACCATCTACTGGAAGGCATGGGATGCGTAGTCCTAGGGATGGGGGTTCCACAACCACCATCCCCAAAAGAAGATGATGGGTGGTGGTGGTCAGGGACTCCCTCCAAAGAGGGACTGAGCCATCCATCCGCCGTCCAGACCTGGAAACTCAAGAGGTGTGCTGCTTACTGGGAACTCGAATTCAGGATGTGACTGAGAGGCTTACAAAACTGATCAAACCTTCGGATCACTACCGCTTCCTGCTTCTCCATGTGGGAACTAACGATATGGCCAAGAATGACCTTGAGTGGGTTACTGTGGATTATGTAGTGCTGGGAAGAAGGATCCAAGAATTCGGAGTGCAAGCGGTGTTCTCGTCCATCCTCCCTGTTAAAGGGAAAAGATTGGGCAAAGATTGTCGAATTCAGGAAGTAAATGCGTGGTTGCGCAGGTGGTGTCGCAGAGAGGGCTTTGGTTTCTTCAACCATGGGACTTTGTTCCGGGCACAAGGATTGTTAGGAAGAGATAGGTTCCACCTAACCAAGAGAGGAAGGAGCATCTTCACAGGCAGCCTTGCAAACCTAGTGAGGAGGGCTTTAAATTAGGTTTGTTGGGGGACGGTGACCAAAACCCTGAGGGGAGTAGGAAAGTTCGGTTACCGGGAAGAAATGCAAAGAGGAACAAACAACAAAGGAGGACTCCTGCCCTATCTTATCCATTCGAATCAATCAACTGGTTATCTGAGGTGTTTGTAAACTAATGCGAGAAGTCTGGGCAACACACAGGAAGAACTGGAGGCCCTGGCCCAGACCAAGAAATATGATTTAAATGGGATAAGAGAGACTTGGTGGGATGAATCACCTGACTTGAGCGCTGTCATGGAAGGGTATAGACTGTTCAGGAAGAACAAGCAGGGGAGAAAAGGAGGAGTTGCACTATACATAAGAGAGCACTATGTTTGCTCAGAACTCCAGTATACAGAGGGAGAAAAACCTGTTAAGAGTCTATGGGTTAAATTCAGAGGTGCAAACAACAGCAGTGATGTTGTGGTTGGTGTCTACTACAGGCCACCGAATCAGGTGGATGAGGTAGATGATGCTTTCTTCAGACAACTGAGAGAAGCTTCCAGATAGCAGGCCCTGGTTCTCGTGGGGGACTTTAATCACCCTGACATCTGTTGGGAGACCAATACGGCAGTACACAGGCAATCCACGACGTTTTTGGAGAATGTTGGGGATAACTTCTTGGTACAAATGCTGAAGGATCTGACCAGGGGCCATGCGCAGCTTGGCCTGCTGCTCACAAACAGGGAGGAACCAACAGGGGAAGTAGAGGTGGGTGACAACCTTGGAAGCAGCGATCATGAGATGGTAGATTTCAGGATCCTGACCAAAGGAAGAAAAGAGAGTAGTAAAATACACACCTTGGACTTTAGAAAAGCAGATTTTGACTCCCTCAGACACCTGATGGGCAGAATCCCCTGGGACGCTAACATGAAGGGGAAAGGAGTCCAGGACAGCTGGCAGTATTTTAAAGAAGCCTTATTGAAGGCACAGAAAGAAACCATCCCAATGCCTAGCAAGAGAGGCAAACATGGTAGGAGACCAGATTGGCTTACAGGGGAAATCCTTGGTGAACTTAAGCTCAAAAAAGGAAGCTTACAAAAAGTGAAAACTTGGACAAATGACCAGGGAGGACTATAAAAGTATAGCTTGAGAATGCCGGGGGGTTATCAGGAAGGTGAAAGCGCAATTGGAATTGCGACTGGTAAAGGATGTGAAGGATAACAAGAAAGGTTTCTACGGGCATGCTAACATGAAGAAGGTGATCAGGGAGAGTGTGGGGCCCCTAGTGGATGATTGAGGTAACCTATTGACAGATGATGTGGAGAAAGCTGAAGTACTCAATACTTTCTTTGCCTCTATATTCACGGACAAGGTCGGCTACCAGACTAATGCACTAAGTGACACAAGATAGGATGAAGATGGACAGCCCTTGGTGAGGAAAGAACAAGTTAGGAACTATTTAGAAAAGCTAAATCCATGGGTCCGGACTTAATGCATCCGAGGGTACTGAGGGAGTTGGCAAATGTCACTGAGGAGCCTTTGGCCATTATCTTTGAAAAGTTGTGGAGATCGGGAGAAATCCCGGATGATTGGAAAAAGGGAAAGGTAGTGCCCATCTTCAAAAAAGGGAAGAAGGACGATCCAGGGAACTATAGGCCGGTCAGTCTTACCTCGGTTCCTGGAAAAATCATGGAAGGGATCCTTAAGGCACTTGGAAGAGAGGAAAGTGATCAGGAATAGTCAGCATGGATTCATAAAGGGCAAATAGGGTCTGACCAACCTGATTAGCTTCTATGATGAGGTAACTGGCTCTGCGGACATGGGAAAGTCAGGGAATGTGATATATCTTGACTTTAGCAAGGCTTTTGATATGGTCTCCCACAATATTCTTGCCAGAAAGCTAAGGGAATGTGGATTGGATAAATGGACGGTAAGATGGATAGAAAAATGGCTAAAAGGCGCGCCCAGCAGGTAGCGATCAACGGCTCGATGTCAAGATGGCGGTCGGTTTCTAGCAGAGTGCCCCAAGGTTCGGTTCTAGGACTGGTTTTGTTCAATATCTTCATTAATGACCTGGATGAGGGGATGGATTGCACCCTCAGCAAGTTTGCAGAAGACGCTAAGCTAGGGGGAGAGGAAGACACGCTGGAGGGCAGAGATAGGGTCCAGAGTGACTTAGACAAATTGGAGGATTGGGCCACAAGATATCTGATGAGGTTCAACAAGGACAAGTGCAGAGTCCTGCACTTGGGACGGATGAATCCCAAGCATTGTTACAGGCTGGGGACCAACCAGCTAAACAGTAGTTCTGCAGAAAAGGACCTGGGGGTTACAGTGGACAAGAAGCTGGATACGAGTCAACAGTGTGCCCTTGTAGCCAAGAAGGTTAATGGCATATTAGGCTGCATTAAGAGGAGCATTGCCAGTAGATCCAGAGATGTGATTATTCCCCTTTATTCAGCTCTGTTGAGGACACATCTGGAGTAGTGTGTCCAGTTCTGGCCCCCCCACTACAAATAGGATATGGACGCACTGGAGAGGGTCCAGCTGAGGGCAACCAAAATGATTAGGGGACTGGAATTGGGTCTGTATAGCCTGCAGAAGCAGAGAGTGAGGGGGGATTTGATAGCAGCCTTCAACTTCCTGAAGGGAGGTTCCAAAGAGGATGGAGAGAGGCTGTTCTCAGTAGTGACAGATGGCAGAACAAGGAGCAATGGTCTCAAGTTGTGGTGGGGGAGGTCCAGGTTGGATATTAGGAAAAGCTATTTCACTAGGAGGGTGGTGAAGCACTGGAATGGGTTACCTAGGGAAGTAGTAGAGTCTCCATCCCTAGAGGTGTTTAAGCTAGAGGTGTCTTGGCTTGACAAAGCGCTGGCTGGGTTGATTTAGTTGGAATTGGTCCTGCCTAGAGCAGAGGGCTGGACTTGATGACCTTCTGAGGTCTTTTCCAGCTCTATGATACTAGGGCACTAACAAGTGGCACACGATTTAAACCCTGGGGCATTACGCATGCCCCGGTGCCCTAGTGCCCGGTGCACTTGCCCACTGTTTCTTCTAATGCTGAAACTTTGCAACCGATTAATCAAGATCACAACAAAGCTACTAGGTACTAGGCACTTGCTAAGGCAAGAGCTGGGATGTTCCAACACCGTCACGGATGGTAAGAAGGAACTGAAGGAGGGCATATGGTATATGATAAAGCGGCGCCAATCTAGGGGTCTCCACAGCCAATCCTACAGGAGCTACTAGGGGAAAAGTTTCCGACGCTCATGCACACAGTGCGCATGCACCTGACTGGAATCAAAGTGAACAAACACTTGAAGAACAAACAGTAATGATTACAAATTAAGGAGGCACTTAACTGCATGTAAATTCTAAATCAATCCAATGTTAGTAATAATAAATTTGATTCCAAAATACAGAATAAGCTATATGAAATCAATTACAACATACATATACACGTAAAAAGTAGATTATATATATACACACACACACACACACACACACACACACACACACTATAATTAGTTTAAAACTTTAGAATAAATAAACCTAATGACAATTTGGATGTCTGGAGTAAAAACTTTTTTTCATTTATCCTTTCTTTTAAAAAAAAAAAAAAAAAAAAAAAAAAAAAAAAAAAAAGTTCTGTGCTTTCTAGAAACCATGAACTTGCATTCATACAATTAGTGTCTACTTACTTCCAGCTGTCATGACTTCATGTTCTCTTTCTTCCTCTTCATCTTCTTGTTCAGGATGCCCTTCTTCTCTGTCTCTCTCTGCCTGCTCCTCCATTTCTGCTTCCTCATCAATGGTCCGAGTAAAAGAATGCTCTTGAGGATCAACATCTGCAGACTCCTGGTTTTCTGACATCTAGACAAAGGTGTTTAAGTTAGTGAAATCTCTTCTCACCAAATTAAAATCTGTAATGTTGTAATGTGGCTACTGCTTCAGAAAAGGTTGGACACCACTGTTCTACTCCATCAGCAAATAGGGGAGTTTTTAAACGTCAACTATTACAAATCATTTTTAAGGTGAGCGAGACCAGATAACCTGCAATACAGAGTACAAAAATATTGGTGTAGCAGTCAATATCTTTCTAAAGCACACACAAAAGCTCAAGTAGACATTATGTGCGTCTAGACTGGCAAGATTTTGCACAAACGCACCCGCTTTTGCGCAAAAGCTTGCCAGCTGTCTACACTGGCCGCTTGAATCTGCGCAAGAGCACTGACTTTGTAATGTACAAAATCAGTGCTTCTTGCGCAAATACTTTCCCGCTTCCACTCAGGAAAAAGCCCTCTTGCGCAAGAATACTTGCGCAAGAGGGCCAGTGTAGACAGGGAAGAACTGTTTTAGGCAAAAAAGCCCCGATGGCTAAAATGGCAATCGGGGTTTCTTGCGCAAAATCGCATCTAGACTGGCCACAGATGCTTTTGCGCAAAAGCACTTTTTGCGCAAAAGCATCCGTGCCAATCTAGATGAGCTTTTGCGGAAATACTTTTAACGGAAAAACTTTTCCATTAAAAGTATTTCAGCAAAATCATGCCAGTCTAGACGCAGCCAACGAGTTTTATGCAGAATTACTGGGTGAGATAGTCTGTTGTCCTGGTATATCATAGGTCAGAGAATTTGACCATACTATATCCTTCTAGCATTAACACGATGTACATTTCCCTATCCCTCAAACTCACAGTTGCTACTTACTGACAAGTAGATAACTTTCTACAAATACCTAGCGGTTTGAGAACACTCCTGAAGCACATGCCTCAGCTACACAACACAGAATAAGTATATGACAACTTTTAAAAGTGACAAGATGCAGACTAACGTATCTGCAACTGTACTGCATTTAAAAGTTTCATTTGTTTTTCTTATTAAAGAAAAAAAATCCTGTCAGCTCTTTTATTGACGGGAGGTACTGATGTTAGTTTTTGCCATATTGAGTAGCTGGCTCTAAAATGGCTTCATCCACAGGCAAGACAAGAATATTTGTGGTAGCAGAGGGCTGCAGGATTCACAGGAGTTTATGCTGCACTGCCTGGAAGTCAATTTCCTGGGCTCTGGCCACTCTTCTAAAGAGCTCTTGAAACTGTTTTGGGTCATCAGTCAGAATTGGGACAGCTGGTATGACTGTCTTGTCCAGTGAGGAGGAAGAGTTCTGCAGAGGGGAACTTTGCTCGTCATCAGTGGGTTCAGGGTCTTCCTCTTTAGGAGGTTCTTCATCCTTCACCATCAACTCTGTCTTGGATCTGGTGTGAGGGAGACCTGACTGTTCTTCTTGCTCAAGTAGATGGTGCAGTATAATGTTGTCTATACGAGGACCATTGGTTCCCATAGTGGCCAGTGCCCAGGGTAACAGGTGTCTGGGATGGCTACGGTTGCATATACCAGTGATGGAGTGATACATTGTGAGTCTGCTTCGCAAGTCCCAAGGAGGTCTTATCTGGGTAGGTGAAGAATGCTGGGAAGAGAACATACTATCCTGAGGCTGGGTATCTGGGTCACTGTAAGAGACTGATGGAGCTGGAGATAGAGGCGGATCATCAGAAAGGCAGGTGCTGAAGAGCGGTGATTGTGGCACTGAGTGAACCTGTATATCGCTGTACTGAAGGTACTGTGGCAATGCCAAAAACTGGCTCAACATGGTCCTCTTTGGTGACGGTCTGGTCATTGTAGGCATCTTAAATGCTACCACTGAGGTCTGTGCCAGCATCGGTGCAGGTGAGGACAGCAGGTCAGTGTGGGTCTGCTTCAGAGGTGTAGCAAAGGGGGGGAGGAGAGGAGAGTTGCTCCGGGGTGCTACACTAGGTAGGCGCCGGGCTGCTCTGGCCCATGTGACACTTTTGAACAGAGACCCGGGAGTTGGCTAAGTGCCCCTGGCTCTCTACATGCTGCGAGCTGAGGCAGCAGGGCTGGGCGGCAGCAGCGACCACTTGAAAGGTTAGATTTCCTTACCCAGCCATTCCATTCCTCCGGTGCCTGGCTCGGGGGAGAGGGAAATGGGGGGAGGAAGGAGAGAAAGAAGACTTGATGGGGGGGAAGGGCGCTCCCAGCGCTGGGTGGGCCTGATTCAGGCGGAGGGGTGAGTGCATTGGGATGGGAGACCCGGGGGAGAGGGGGCGGGCTGGCTCAGGGGAAGGGGTCAGTGCATTGGGATGGGGAGATCCTGGGGGAGCTAGCTCGGTGGGAGAGGTGGGTGCATTGAAATGGGGGGACGCTGGAGGGGGGGCCAGGCTCAGGGGGAGGGGTGAGTACATTGGGATAGAGGGATGGAGTGCTAGCTCTGGGGGAGAGGTGGATGCATTGGGGTTACTTATAATTTTTTTTAAAATACAATTTTTTTTAACAAAAGGAAAAAATACTTTAAAAAATAATAGTCTGGTTACATTTTAAAAACTAACAAACATGTAGATCAGGCAAGTCAAACCTGAAGCCCACTGAGGGCCACACAAATAAAAACTGATAGAAATACATTTTCTTTGGGGTCCCCGAAAGCTATCAGAAAGTTGTAATTATTTTATTATTATAGATTATGTTTTCGGTACATTTCAGGTCTTGTTTTAATATAATACAATAATTGGATGTGTAAAATTGTTATTTACTCAAAATAATTTTTTAATTTAAATATAAAATTAAGGTACTTTTTAATTTTTTATATGATACATAACTTGTTTTGTTGAAATAAAAACAAGTATAGACCAAGTTCAATCAAATAGATTTCTGTGAAAATTTCAGATACTTTGTAAGTTCGAGATTTTGCATAAACATATAATTATTCGTGCAATTGCAAAAAAAATTGACATATATTTGATATAAAATTAATATACATTTTGTGATTTTATTTGGAAATAAATAAATAAAACCCAAAACATTAACAAAATATCCCCCTCCAGTCCCCCAGAGCCAGGCACTCCCATTCTAACCCAATTCCCCTCCGCTCCCCCAGAGCACCCCCCCGCCCCGGCTCTAACCCAATGCCTCCTCCCTCTCCCAGACCCAGGAACTCCCAGCCCCTCCCCCCCATACCTAATGCCTGGGTCCTGGAGCCAGTGTCACCGCTGCCACACATTTCTTCCTCAGGAGCTGGGGAGGTCTGAGCACAGTAGGCAGCTTGCCTGTGCAGAGCAGCCCGGCAAGGCATGATCTGCACTCGGCCACATGCTCCTAGCGGCCAGTGGGCCACACTTTATTATAAAATGTGGCAGGCCACAAAAAATTTCTATTGGGCCACATGCAGCCTGCCAGAGGCCCATCTGACATGCCTGATGTAGATGGTATCATGAGCTTTTGTGGGCACAACCCACTTCCACCCACGAAAGCTCATACCACCATGTACGTAAGTGGTGGGCAATAATTTTTGCCCGGGGGCCACTTCAAAAATGTTTGAAGTAGCCCTGGGTCACCGCGGAAGGGACAGGGCCTAAATAGGAAGGGGCAGGGCTACCCAGACCATGATTGGTCTGGGGTGGGGGAGCCCCTTTGCCCCCTTTTCCCACTAGGCACCCATGTCTCTTGTAGGGCAGGAGGTGGCTTCAGGCGCTCCCAATCAGGGCTTGAGGGTGGGGGAGCGCAGGAAGCCTCCTCCTGCCTTGTGAGGAGTATGTGGCACTTGGAAGCGCCGCGTGCTGCTTGCAGGGCAGCGGCAGAGCAGAGAAAGCTTCATGTGCTCCCCCGCCCCCAAACCCTAATTGGCCTGGGGTGGGGGAGCAGCAGGGCCTCCACAGACCAGATACAACTCATGGAGGCCCTTTTGCCTACCCTTGATCTACATGTTTTGTTAGTCTTTAAAGTACTACTAGACTTTTTTGTTGTTTAAGTTTTTCCTGTTACAGACTAACTCGGCTACCCCTTTGAAGCTTATAAAAAAAGGTTCCATACTAAACCATTCCTCTTTTCCTCCCTGTTTCCTTTCTCCTTTGGCAGTTGGGCAGTAAGGAGTTTTGGTAAAAATGTATCAGACATGCACACAGTGCCCGCTCTACCTCAGCTGGTGCTGGTTAATCAGAGCCTCAATTCTAAAGGAGTTGGCATTACTGAAGTGATAGATCACCCCACGTTTTGTTGCAGATTTTCCATCTCCCAGTCATAGCAAAGACTTGGGATTAACATGGCTCTCTCAACTAAAAGTCTTATACGTTTTCCGATGTTGTGATTGTGAACACCTGGAGAGGCAGTCTGCTCAAGGCAAAGTTGGCCTTGAATCTTGATATCTATGGCTTCAGTTGAATGGCTTGTGTGAAATTTGGAAGAGCAGCTCAGAGAGACCTCTCTCCTTTACTTAAGGATAGAATCTCATGGCAGCCTGAAGGAAAAAGTCCTCATGGCAGACAAAGCCATGCTTGCAGGGTATCCTCAGCCTTAGGCTACTTATTGCTTCAAGTGCCTTCAAGAAAGTGAGGGTGATTCTTGTGTTGTGTGTTAGTTTTATTTAAAAGTTTTCAGGGTGTTATTTTAACAGGTAAATTAATCTCTTACATTCATAACTCATGTAGTTTTTTGCTGTGCGATAATGTGAAAAACAATTAGGTTAACTAGGTAAGTAAATGGGCAGTTAGGAAGCATTACAGATTGCTTACAATAAATGTATTAGGTATCTTGTTAGTCTTTAAAGTGCCACATAACTTTTTTCTTTTTGTTTTACCAAGATCAGACTAACAAGGCTACCTCTCTAGTACAATAAATTTGATATGCTCAAAATCATTTTTTACTCTTTATTCATTAAAGCAATGTGTTACTCATTGCTATAACAGTGGTTTTAAATGCTTGAATGAAATAGAGTGATGAAATTCATATTTAGGTTGTATAACTAACTCCTCTCGTGTTTTATAAAACGTACATATTTAAGAATTTGACATTTTTTATGTAAAAGACATGAACCTAATGAGAATGGGATATGAACAAATTAAAGAGAAAAAATATTTAACAGAATGTAAACCACAAAACTTAATAATTTATATTTCTGTAGTTAGTAAAGTAAGTAATCCATTAAATAATAAATATCCTAAGAGGTGGATTATTTACAGTGGTGTAATGAGGAGGGGGCGGCGGGAAAGTGCCACACTAGTGAGGTGCCAGTATAGTCCCCCTACACTCTCCCTGTCATCCCTCTGCTTGCCTGCTCCTCCTCTGCCTGCTGCCACCGGCTGGAGCTACCTCCTTCCTGCGCCTCTGCCCCCAGCCCAACCCCCTCCACCTCTACCAGAGGGTTAGTGTATGGGGGACCCAGCCTCAAACTGGAGGGGATCGGGTAAGATGCAGTACAAGGTCCCCCCACTCCTTCCAGGGACAGGCTCAGCTATGCACCAGATTCGGGGCCCCACCATTTGGTAGAGGTGGGAGTGGGGGGAAGGGGCCTGCCAATTTTACCCTGGCTACGCCTCTTGTTCGCTTTGGTGCCGGATCCTGGGGTGGTATGGCCGGTACTGTTGAGGCAGCTTTATGTCTCAGCTTCAGGTCTGCCTGCTTCTGTGCCATCAACACCAATGCTGAGGCAGTGCCAGAGGTATCTGGTTTGTTAGTAGTGCTGATTCTGATGAAGCTCAGCACCGCAGGCAAAGATCTGGTGGGAGGAGGTGTGCTTCTGCAAAGTGGTAGAAGACTGAGGCTTGTCTATCTTTCGGACCAATCTTGTCTGAAGTAGCAGGGTCCTCACCTGAAGTGATTTCTCCAGCACAATCATTTTTATGTGGAATTCTCTGTCATGCGTAGTTCTGGCCTTTAAATTGGCACAATGAGGGCACTTGAATGGAACAAAGCCCTCTCCAAGGCATTTGACACAGGATGAATGTCTGTCAGAAGCGAGCATTAGGTCCTTACATGTATCACGTCTTTTAAATCTTAGTGAACTGGGTATTGTGGGTGTTCCAAGGGTTGACAAAAAATAGTGTGCCCTTGTAGCCAAGAAGGCTAATGGCATATTAGGTTGCATTAAGAGGAGCATTGCCAGCAGATCCAGAGATGTCATTATTCCCCTTTATTCGGCTTTGGTGAGGCCACATCTGCAGTATTGTGTCCAGTTCTGGGCCCCCCACTACAAAAAGGATGTGGACGCATTGGAGAGGATCCAGCGGAGGGCAACCAAAATGATTAGGGGGCTGGAGCATATGACTTATGAGGAGAGGCTGAGGGACTTGGGTCTGTTTAGTCTGCAGAAGCGAAGAGTGAGGGGGGATTTGATAGCAGCCTTCAACTTCCTGAAGGGAGGTTCCAAAGAGGATGGAGAGAGGCTGTTCTCAGTAGTGACAGATGGCAGAACAAGGAGCAATGGGCTCAAGTTGCGGTGGGAGAGGTCCAGGTTGGATATTAGGAAAAACTATTTCACTAGGGGTGTGTCTAGACTGCAGGCTTCTTTCGAAAGAGGCTCTTTCGAAAGCATCTTTCGAAAGAGCCTCTTTCGAAAGATCGCGTCTAGACTGCAGGCGGATCTTTCGATAGAGGAAATCCGCTTTTTCGAAAGAGAGCACCCAGCGAGTCTGGATGCTCTCTTTCGAAGACGGCCTCTTTACATTGAAGAACGCCTTCCTTCGAAAGAAGAACTTTCGAAGGAAGGCGTTCTTCCTCGTGAAACGAGGTTTACCGCCATCGAAAGAAAAGCCGCGTTCTTTCGAAATAATTTCGAAAGAACGCGGCTTGAGTCTGGATGCAGGGGAAGTTCTTTCGAAAAAAGAGTACTTTTTTCGAAAGAACCCCTGAGTGTGGACACGGCCTAGGAGGGTAGTGAAGCACTGAGATGGGTTACCTAGGGAAGTAGTGGAGTCTCCATCTCTAGAGGTGTTTAAGTCTCGGCTTGACAAAGCCCTGGCCGGGTTGATTTAGTTGGAATTGGTCCTGCCTAGAGCAGGGGGCTGGACTTAATGACCTTCTGAGGTCTCTTCCAGTTCTATGATTCTATGATAGGGGAGCAGGGGTCCAACAGGCAGGAAAGGCTCCAAACAAAAAATATTTCCATTTTTTAAGGAAAAAAGGGATTGGTTAAAACTGGGGTGAAGGGAATTCAAGGTTCTAACTATTGTTGTTTTCTGTATGTAAGAAGGTGTCTGTGTGGAGCTCCATCTGCTGTCGAGGACAATAGAGAAGGAACTGAGGGAGCAACACTGAGTGCACAGTCAAGCGCCAACGGCACCACAGACTGAGCATGTGTGGCACAACAGAGTATTGCTATGAAAAGTCTCTGAGCACCAGCATAAAGATGCACCAGCACCTAAAGTGGAGCACAGTCTCCATTTGCTAAAAAACTAATATTCTGTTTGCTTTCATTCCTTGGGACTCAACCTTTCATTGCCTGTACTGAACTTGTTCAAGTTGAACTGGGTCCTAAGTCAATATCCTATTGGGTTTCAGTAGGTTGGGAGGTTTAAGCCTGTCCACTGCTAAAGGACCTTTCCCCAGCCTATGTGGAGGATCCATTGGGTCCAGAACTCAACTAATTACAGAGGACAATAATCAAGTAGACATTTTTCATTCTTACCCATCTGTCTCTTGAGGATGATCTAGTTTGAATAAGTTCCATATTTTTGCAAGCAAGCAAGCGACTCCGAACTTTATACACACAGCGATATACTTCCGCCAGGGCTTTGCCTGGCTGATATCTACAAAGAGTCATAACAGAAAAATCACAGAAAGCTTAATAACAAAAGAAAGTCAAGATTTAAACACGGTTTCAAGTTACTTGCCTGCTCTCACCACATGCTTGACTCAGTAAATTTGTGTGTTTCAGAAGAGCTGCCAGAACAAATCTAGATACTGTGTCCAAGAGTGACTCATTACTTAAGGTAGCACTGTCCCAATCTGAAAATTAAAAAAAAGTTACAATTTACTGGAATTTCCAAAAATTAACTGACTACATTTTAAATCAACATCAGTTACAAAATTACATAAAATCTTCCTGCTGCTAGACTTTTTGCTCATTTATAAATAGATTTAATGATTATGACATAAATTAAGAGTACTGATTAACACAACACACAATGTAACAAACAAGAGTGGATTAAAACAAAATCCTTAAAAACGCCAATGAAATTTTAAATAAATCATGTTAATTATAGCATCGTTTGCTTAAATGAACTGCTAAGAACTAACTGAAATGAATGTTGACAGACTTTAAATATACTTCAAAAAGGAGCTTTCCAGGTATACACCTTTCATTATTCTTTACTTAGTTTTCTATCAGAACATTATGAAAATATAGTTTTACTTCTTAATAACGTACGTAAAGACTGTTTGCAGTGGTGTTGTAGCTGGGTGGCCCCAGGATATTAGAGAGAGGGTGGTGAAGCCCTGGAATGGGTTACCACCTAGGGAAGTGGTGGAATCTCCATCCCTAGAGGTTTTTAAGTCTTGGCTTGACAAAGCCCTGGCTCGGTTGATTTAGTTGGGATTGGTTGGCCAGGGGGCTGGATTTGATGACCTCCTGAGGTTTCTTCCAGCTCTATGATTATATGAGCAGGGCTCGACAAATGATTCACCCGTGGCAAGTAGATTTTAAGGCGGCAGGGCAGCGCATCGTGGTCAGCGCATGCATAGCGTGTGCAGCCCCTTCTCCACCCCAGTGGTCGACTCAGGGCTGGAGATGCCCATCGTCACCCGCCGAGGGAGCAGAACCAGTTGTGGGGAGGAGGAGGACCCAGACACGGCCAGCACAATCACCATGGTGACCCTGAAGCTGCTACTCCACAGCCTGGATGTGCCCCAGGCATCCTCCGAGGCCAGAGAAAGAACATGAGGTAAGTGAGATTAGTTACTGACAGACAGGGTAGAGGTGGTGGGTGGCATGGGGCTGGGGCACACTCCTCCCGGGACCTTCTCGGCCTGGGGATTGTGCTGCAGTCTGTGCACATGGATGCACGTACAGCGCCAGTCTGGGCCACGCAGCATATGCTTAATTACAGTCCATAAAATTATAAGGGAAGCTTTCCTGAATTAGGACCTTACCGAGGACTGCACAAATGTTAATGTGTTTGAGTGAAATTCCCACCCATGAAAAGCTTCAATATTGTTGCAGGCCTTCTGGGTTCCCCCCCAAAAAAACTTTTTGCAACATTTTCACAAAAATGTCTATTTTCACATCATAAGAACTTAAGAATGGGTCAGACCAAAGGTCCATTTAGCCCAATATCCTGTCTGCGAACAGTGGCAAATACCAGATGTCCCAGAGGGAGGGAACACAACAGGTAATCATCATTGGATCCCTCTTCTGTCACCCATTTCCAGACAAACAGAGGCTAGGGACACCTTTCCTGCCCATCCTGGCTAATAGCCATTGATGGATCTGCCCTCCATGAATTTATCTAGCTCTTTTCGGAACCCTGTTAAAGTCCTAGTCTTCACAACATCCTCTGGCAAGGTGTTCCACAAGTTAACTGTGCACTGAGTGAAGAACATCTTCCTTTTGTTTGTTTTAAACCTGCTACCCATTAATTTCATTTAGTGACCCCATGTTCTTTTATTATGGAAACAAGTAAATAACTTTTCCTTATTCACTTTTTTCACCAGTCATGATTTTATGACTCCGTCATATCTCCCGTCTCCTCTTTTCTAAGATGAAAAGTCAAAGTCTTTTTAATCTCTCTTCATATGGGATCTGTTTCAAACTCCTAATAACTTTTTTTGTCCTCTTCTGAACCTTTTCCAGTACCAATATATCTTTTTTGGGATGAGGTGACCACACCTGTACAAAGTATTCAAGATGTGGGCATACCATGGTTTTATACAGATGCAGTAAGGTGTTTTCTGTCTTATTCTCTATCCCTTTTTTAATTATTCCCAACATTGTTTGCTTTTTTGACTACCGCTGCACATTGAGTAGATGTTTTCATCCACAATGACTTCAAGATCTCTCTGTGTAGTTATAGCTAAATTAGTCCCCATCATATTATATGTATAGTTGGGATTATTTTTTTCCCCAAAGTGCATTACATTTCATTTATCAACATTAGATTTCATTTGCCATTTTCATTTGCCAATCACTTAGTATTGTGGGATCTTTCTGAAGCTCTTCACAGTCTGTTGTTTTGTTTTTTTTAACTATCTTGAGCACATTAGTATCATCTGCAAATTTTGCCACCTCACTGTTTACCTCTTTCTCCAGATCATTTACAAATAGGTTCAATAGGATTGGCCCCAGTAGGGACTCTTGGGGGACACCACTAGTTACCTCTCCATTCTGAAAACTTACCATTTATTCCTACTTTTTGTTTCCTGTCTTTTAAAATCAAAGTGACATTTCATAAATTTAAAAAGTTAATTTTAAACTTAAAAAGAAAGCCATGAAGTGAATTGCCTGGTTTTGCTACAAAATAATCCTACCAACAAGCAAATTCAATAAAATCTAATGTGTTTTTCATAGAAGTGGATCAGTTCCACAGAATCAAAAAATGTATAAGCCACATATGAACAATACTGATTTCCTAGCAAAAAAAAAAAAAATATATATATATACACACACACACACACACACACACACACACACACACACACACACTTTCAATATTAAAAGTAAAACTAATCTACAAAAGAAAATGTTCATACAGTAATTCCTCATTTAACACTATAGATATGTTTCAGAAAATGATCGTGTTAAGTGAAAACGTGTTATGCAGGGTCAATTTTCCCATTGAAAATAATGGAAAAGTGTGGGTTGCGTTTCAAGCGGTGGTGTCTGTTGGGACGAGGACATAAGGTTGGGGGAGAAAGAGGACTGGGACTGAGTTACAGCAGGGACGGGAGTGTTTGGCTCTGGGGAAGGGAAGGGGATGAGAGGGGAGGGGGATTGGGTTGGGAGTATGTCACTGTGACAGGTCTGCCGGGACCTGCACTGCATCCGGCGTGGGTGGCATCGTCGGGGAATGGCGCAGCGAGCGGCGAACCCTCCACCGCTTTGCAGAGAGGCGGGGGAAGCCCTGCACAGCCACTGGCGATGGGCCTGCTGGGGAAACCCACCCACCGGCCTGCAAGCAGGGGCGGAGGAGAGGGGGCAAGGCGTCCGGTGAGGGGGAGTCAGTGGTGAAAGGCACAGCGTGAGGCAAACCCTCCGCCGCTTTGCAGGGAGGCAGGGGAAGCCCCGCGCAACCGCTGGCAACGGCCGGCTGGGAAAATCGTGTTATTCTGGGGACAGTCGTGTAATTCAAAAAATGTTCCTCCCCCCCAAAAAAAATCGTGCTATCGCGAAAACATGTTAAGCAGGCACGTGTTAAATGAGGAGTTACTGTATGTCTATTTGGAAATGAAATATAACCACCACCACCTTCTTCACAATGAGGGCCCTACCAAATTCACAGCTGTTAAAAATACATTAGACAGTGAAATAGGATCATAGCCATAAAGTATGCTAGTCTGTGAAATTGACCAAAATGAATTTCATAGGAATGTTATATACAGATATGAAACCAAAGCAGCCTTTTTGGATCTCAAACCTTACGCTCAGGGACTAGAGTTTTCTATAACCACGGAATTCACATCTTGCTGATGACTCATGATTCCAAGTCTTTTATTTTTAAAAATAATGATTCTAGCCATTAATGTTACAATGCTATAGCCTTGAAAATGTGAAATAAGCCTGGCTTAACTGAGTCTGCAGACAACCTAAAAGAACAGAAGTGGCACAAAGTGACAAATCATGAGAGAACCCCATGGATTCCAAGCTCAGGAATTTGTTTTCCAAGACACCTTGGAATTCTGCTTCAACTGTTTCAATCATATTCTCCATTTTGCTGTAAGCTGTTGCCCAATATGTTGTTCTGTCCCCTTTCCCAACATGCCTTTGACTGCAACTGCCTCTTTCTCCAGCTTTCTTCACAAGAGTGTTATTGGATGACAGCATACTCAATGTATTGTCCCATGCAGCTATTTGACAGGAGAACTGGGGAGCTGGAAATGGAGTGCAATTTACAACCACTGAATAAGGACACTCAGAAATGTATGATAGTAAGGTAAGCAATACAGAAGATCAAAAAAGTGCTACTTTTTTGTGAAAAGATTTGTGGGTTATGTGTTCCTGTTTTTTCTTTAAAAAAATTGAAATAAAAATTTCATTGACCTGTTCTACTAGAAGAATTAGATTCATTTTATAACAATGCTTACTACCAAATACAATCCTTCGCTGTGTGTTTGTATGTCTGAATTGCATAGGATTACAGGTAACCGAAATTATGTTGCCATAGAATTTAGAGATGTAGCCGGGCAACAAGGCTAATAATCTGAGCACTGCAATGTAATTATTCTGCACATATTGTTATCTTCCAGATTTATACGACATGCAGAAGTCTCCTACTTTTGTTTTCATCATCTTACCTTTACTAATAGCATAGTCTTGCATACTAAGCCAGAGACTACGGGCTGGCTCTTTTGTACAACCTAAGGCCAAATCAACAAAGACACCGATCTCCGGTCGCAGCTTATAATCAAATGGCTTCTGTTCTTCATTTCCAGAGAGGGCCACTTCCAACAGGGAACTCATGCATTTGTCTATAGGGAAATATTTAGGTTTTAGATTCTGTTGATTTTGATAAGCACATACATTGACTTTTTGCAAGCTACTGAAGAGGTACAGAAAGGACATCCCAATGATCACTTCACAACACAAGGAAAAGTCCTATAACCGATGCTCTTTCTACTCCTCAGGACAAGGAATCTCCCTGTCCACAAGTATAAAGTGACCATTCCCACACTCAATGCCATTGCTCAGTATCAGGACTCCTGCCCCTCCATATATTGAACAGAATATATCCAGAAAGAAGAGTGACAGCCATCCCATAACTGCATAAAATGTCTACACTTGTTACCCCTACTGCTGTAACATCATATAGTTATTCTGAATTTTTACTTTATTACTTTCCTTTAATAAATTATGTACAAGGAAGATTATCCTTTTGGACAGTAAATATGAATAAGTGCATTCTTTGCTTCATTTTTTGTTTCTTTAACAAAAATAAGTTTCAAATTGAAATGATACAACTCAGTGAAAAAAGCAAGCTTGTTATTTTTTCTTTGAAATCTGAAAGTTGATTTTTCTGTTTATAAATATCAACGCCCCTACATATCAAGGATGCTCTAGACGGTGCTTGGTCCTGCCGTGAGGGCAGGGGACTGTATTTAATTATCTCTTGAGGCCCCTTCCAGTTCTAGTATTTTATGATATGGTACAATTTAGATTTACTTATAAACATCCAATTTCCTACTTATTCATGTTAAGATGAAGACATCAATGTTTAAATGGCAAACCATATAACAAAGATCTTCCTGAACCTGTTTAGACATTTCAGAACTAAGCCTAATGATTTACTATATTTTGGGTGAAATATCATTTATGCTCATTTAGCTAGGATCTCCTTAAAGGGGAAGGAGGGAAGGTATACCAAAAAGAAATATAAATTATTTCTTAAATGAAATATAAAGGATTCCACATTAAATCAAATCTTACTAAGTATATAGGCAATTTAATATAACAAAAAAATGTACAGCGCTTAACTGGTGGAAAAGTTATGTCAAAAGTTTAGAATGCATAATGGTAACTATTTGCCAATTTTATTCTTTTCTTCCTCCTTTCCACCCATTCCCAGGAATACACATGATGTGACTTGCTTCTTCTAGCCAAAATCATCCTACTAACATGGTGTTAGGGTCTACCACTATTTTAAGTACAAGTATTTCCCAAGGCTGCTTAAACCAAGTGTAACAAACTCTACTTAAAATTGCATCACCTACACAGGGATTCCTAATATTGCTAAAAATCTCTGGGAGGGACTTCAAGACAGCTACAAAAATGTTCATGAAGACTGGAAAGCAAAGATCTAGATCTCCTCCTGTCTATTCTTCTAGCATCTCCAAAAGTTTGAGAGGATAGCAATACAGTGGTTCAAAACTGTGGTAATTTTTAAACAGCAATCATGAAAAATTATAAAAACCTACATACAATTATAAAAACCTACATACAGGAAGTTTACATTTAACAATTAAACAAATTACCTAAATGAGGCATATCCATTTCCATTCCATCACTGAACAGTGGCGTTTTTAACCAATAGGCTGTATCTTGCTCTTCAGAGGAAATATGGGATCCCTGAAGCATTCCACCAAGACAGCGCCCAATAAGTAGAGCAACAGTTCTCTCTAGATCAACAAGCCATACCCAAGATTGGGCAGGTTGTGGTAAGGGCACTCCAGCAGGATCAATTAGTTCAGGTCCGCCTAAAGCATTATAAATAATTATTCAAAATGGATTTAATTTTCAATTCTGAAAAACAGACTGATACAAAATTTAATAATCTGACAATTTATTTCTTTGATAAAGGGCATACATATATTGTTGTCCTCGGGTAACTTATTGGGAGGCAAATATTTTAGATTTGATCATTCTCTTTGGAGCTATCCAATTACTTTATCCCCAACCTTCCTTGTACAGGAAAGATGGTTCAAAATACAGTAATTCCTCATTTAACACTATAGATATGTTTCAGAAAATGATCGTGTTAAGTGAAAACGTGTTATGGAGGGTCAATTTTCCCATTGAAAATAATGGAAAAGGTGGGGGTTGAGTTTCAAGCAATGGTGTCTTTTGGGACCGGGACATAAGGTTGGGGGAGGAAGGGGACTGGGTTACAGCAGGGAGGGTAGGTGTTTGGCTCTGGGGAAGGGAAGGAGAGGTGAGGGGAGGGGGACTGGGTTGGGAGTTGCCTCTGTGACAGGTCTGCCGGGCCCCGCACTGCATCCGGCGAGGGGGTGTCACCGGAAAAAAGCGCAGTGAGCAGCGAACCCTCGGCGGCTTTGCAGGGAGGCGGGGGAAGCCCCGCACAGCCACTGGCAATGGGCTGGCTGGGAAAATCATGTTATTCCGGGGACAGTCGTGTAATTCAAAAAATGTTCCCCCAAAAAAAAAAAAAAAAAAAAATCAAGCTATTGCGAAAACGTGTTAAGTGGGACCGTGTTCAATGAGGAATTACTGTACTGTAGCTTTACTATCATCTTTTCAATTATGCACTTCAGAATTTTGGGGTTGGATTCTAGTGAGTGCCAGTACAAAAGCCTTTTTGAATTCCACTAGTAAATCTGTTTCATAATGGCCTTCCAATTTTATAAGTAACTAATTTCAAAGTACCGATAAAACTCCTTTTGCTTCTTAGCCACTTTATTTACCTTAACAGTCCAGAAGATACTCTTCTTAGAATTACTTTTGGGGTGTTTATTGTGAAGATATTTTGTGTGTTTGTGACATTTAAAAAAAATATTGTATCCATGTCATCTTCTTCACCCCCCATACATGAATGAATTTCCACAAAGTTGTCTGCTGAACCAATAAAAATTACGATTCCACTGCTTCCTACAACTTTGTCCCATATTCTATTATTCACAATTTATTTTAAAAAATGCTTTAGCAAAACTTGTGTCACATGTTACAAAAAGCATTCCTCCAAAAAGCAGTAAACGTTTTCTCAGAGTCACAAATAGCTAGTTTAGCACCTGAGGCAAGACTGTCCTCAGCGCAGGCAGGGGTTCTAATGTGGCGCGAGGCATGAGCAAAGACAGCATAGTAGCTGTCTTTTCTGTGCCCCCTCAGCTATGTTCCCAAGGAAAGTGCCTCACTCGCCTCGCTTTTGTTACGGCTCTGCATTGTCATAACTCAATGACTTGCAAATAATTATAACAATTCCTCATCCCCAAACTCCTGCTATTTCCGCCATTTTATATTTTGGAAGGAGTATAAATATTTGACTGTATTCATTCAGTAAAAAGTTAAAGTTATTTTTATCATGCTCCATAACAGAAAGCATTAATAATACTGAAAGTCTTGGTAGTATTCTATATAAAAGCACACAAGAAATAACATTTTACAACAAAAGCAAAACATTTCCATGCATGACAGTATTTTGGGCCTAATCCCGAATTCCTTGGGTGCCTCACACACCCACTGAAGAAAAAGGAATTATAGACACACAGGAACAAGCAATTTATTTATAGTTCAAAAAAATTTACGGCAAGGTATGTTAAGTTTTAAAGAGTATGGGGGATGGATACAGAGATATATGAGATTAAAAGGACACAAAATAAACACTTTCCAATTTACAGATCATAGTTACCTATTCTATTCTCACTTTCAATTTCCTTCTTTTTCACATAAAAAATGTTACTTACCATGAAGCGGCCACTGTAATTCCTGATCTTCTAATAGTGCAGCAGCGGGCAATAGTCTATTAAGGCGATCAATGGGTGGCAACAGATCTAGCAGATAACTCAATAAAGGCCGAGCCACGGACACAGGCAGTAACAGCAATGAGTTAACAATCTGGCACAGCATACTGCCAGCTGCAGATACATAAATTACATCTACAAGCAAAAAAAAAAGAAGAAAAAAAAAAAGAGGTCATGTGTGTTTGTATCAAACAAATGACTTTGCTTTTTAAATTCAGGATCTAAAATGTCTTTAAATATGAAATACCGGTAATTCAAGATCGTCCTTTCGTATTTAAATTGCTTTGGTAAGTCTTTAAAAAGTCTAAATATTCTATATGATGTGAAATAGTAAAATGTCCTGTGAAAATAACCTTAAAAGTGTTTTTCAAAAGCACGTTTTATTATGTTTACAGAAAACTATGCTGCATGCAAAATCTTAATCCAAAATGTACCTGTGTTGGCGGTTTTGTTTAAAATACACCACTTTATAAAATATTTTTAAACTTGTCCACTGTTGTGACCACTACAACTAGCATAACTAAAGGTGACTAGCCCATAAAAATTATCCTTCACTTTATCTACGTGTTTACTTAACATACAATGTCCTATCATATGTACAATCAGTTTGAGTGCTGCATCTGTGCAATTTGTCAATTTTACGTTTAAGCTGGTTTTGCCTGCTCTAGCAACAAGGTCCAAAAAAGCATTTTAAATGTATTGGAATATAAACAAATATGAATTGTGAAGGGAACCCTGAAGTTGTTGTGGTACCTCAAGTTACTTTAAACTTTTTTAATTAGTATATTTCAAGTGTGTGGTATCTATTTAAATTTGATTTTGTTAGCAATATATACCTCTTAGTTTTTCCCCAACACTGCCATTCCAAGAACTTTCCTTAAGAAGAGTTGCAGAACGTGAATAGATATCTGTAGCATGAGGCAGTAAAAGCTGGAGATGTTTATGTAGCAGTGCCACACTGCTAGAATTCTGGAAACAAGAGAAACTACTTATAACAAAATAATACAAATGTACTTTAGAAGGTTGTATCACATATTAAACTAACTTACAAATACACATTATTCTAATCTTATCCTATAAAGATGCTCACACACTGAAGAGGAGTTATATTATATTTCCAGAAGGTATGACCAAAAACCATGTACCTCACTAACACTGTTGATGTGACAATAAGCCAGCAATTGTTTCTGCAGTGAACACAACAGCTCATGAAGATGAGCAGGTTGGCTGTTTTCAGATGATGATGTCCCAAGTAAAAACTTATCACTATTCTTTTCCAATTCTCCAAAGGCTTGATCCTAATTAGACAAAAGGAATAATCATTCATTGTATGTTTTCAAATATTATAATATTATAATTTACCTTGCATTGCTCGGGATTCTTCAGGGTAGGGGGGCCTCAGGAGTTAGGGTTTGAGGATGAGGAGGGTCTCGGGAGGGGACGGTTGGTGTCAGGGGTGCAGCAGTCAGGTCTGGGATTAAGGAGGGACTCAGGGTAGGAGGCTGGGGGTATATGGGGTGCAGGAGTCAGGATGGGGAGTGACAAGAGGGTTCAGAGCTACGGGGTGTGTGTGCTGGAGTCAGGGTATAGGAGTGAGGAGGGGCTCAGGACGGGGCGCTGGGGATATTCAGGAGCCAGTGCGGGCCGTGCTGGCAGGGGTTCCCCAGGGCTTGTTGCAATGGAGCCATGCTGGCCAGGAGTGGGCAGGAAGCTTACATGCACCCCCATTGCTCCAGTGGAGTTATAGCAGTCCTGGTCCCCATCTCTGGCCCCTTGCTGCCCCACTGTCATCATTCTGTCCCTGCTAGTAGCCCCCTCTATTTCCACGTTATGAAAAACAAATTGAATTCCAGGCACATCCTAGTGTCCTGATGCAACCAAACCCTTACTTTGCTTTCAGTTATGCTAAGAGGAGGCTGCATGTCAAATTTGGCGCTCCTAGCCCTTGCCATTTAGGAGGAGTCCTTGAACAGCCTTGCTCACAAACAAATTCTCTCAAATATATAGTATTACAATAGTACTAGTAAATAGTAGAATATATAGTATTATAGAAGCAGTGATCAGGAGATGGTAGATTTCAGGATCCTGACAAAAGGAAGAAAGGAGAGTAGCAAAATACACACCCGGGACTTCAGAAAAGCAAACTCTGACTCCCTCAGAGAACTGATGGTAACATGAAGGGGGAAAAAGTCCAGAAGAAGCCTTATTAAAGGCATAGGAAAAAACCCACCCGACGCGCAGCAAGAAAAGCAAATATAGTAGGCGACTAGATTGGCTTACCAGCGAAATCCTTGGAGAGTTAACACAAAATCCTTGGAGAGTTAACACAAAAAGGAAGCTTATAGGAAGTGGAAACTTGGACAGATGACAAAGTAGGAGCATAAATATACTGCTCGAAAATGCAGGGGAGTAATCAGGAAGGCGAAAGCAATATTGGAATTGCAGCTAGCAAGGAATGTGAAGGGTAATAAGAAAGGTTTCTACAGGCATGTTAGCAATAAGAATGATCAGAGAGGGTGTGGGGCCCTTACTAGATGAGGGAAGTAACCTAGTGAAACATGATGTGGGAAAAGCTCAAGTACTCAATGCTTTCTTTGCCTCTGTCTTCACAGAGAAGGTCAGTTCAGTATGGGAAGGAGGTGGGCGGCCCTCGGAGAAAGAACAAAGAACAGGTTAAGAACTATTTAGAAAAGCTAGACATACACAAATCCATGGGTCCGGATTTAACGCATCCAAGGGTACTGAGGGAGTTGGCAAATGTCATTGTGGAGCCTTTGGCCGTTATCTTTGAAAACTCATGGAGATCGGGAGAGAATCCCGATGATCGGAAAAAGGCAAATGTAGTGCCCATCTTTTAAAAAGGGAAGGAGGACAATCCAGGGAACTACAGACCAGTCAGCCTTACATCAGTCCCCGGAAAAATCATGGAGGGGATCCTCACGGAATCCATTTTGAAGCACTTGGAAGAGGGGAAAGTGATCAGGAATAGTCAACATGGATTCACTAAGGGCAAGTCGTGCCTGACCAATCTGATTAGTTTCTATGATGAGGTAACTATCTCGGTGGACATGGGGAAGTCAGTGGATGTGATATATCTTGACTTTAGAAAAGCTTTTGATACGGTCTCCCACAATATTCTTGCCAGCAAGTTAAGGGAATATGGATTGGATAAATGGACTGTAAGGTGGACAGAAAGCTGGCTAGGTTGTCGGACCCAATGGGTAGCGATCAACAGCTCGATGTCAGGTTGGCAGTCAGTTTCAAGTAGAGTGCCCCAAGGATCAGTTGTAGGGCCATTTTTGTTCAACATCTTTATTAACGACCAGATGAGGGGATGGATTAGACCCTAAGTAAATTTGTGGATAATACTAAGCTAGAGGGAGAAGTAGATACGTTGGAGGGCAGGGATAGGGTCCAGAGTGATCTGGACAGATTAGACGATTGGGCCAAAAGAAATCTGATAAGGTTTAACAAGGACCAGTGTAGAGTCCTGCACTTGGGATGGAAGAATCCTAAGCATTGTCACAGGCTGGGGACCAAATGGCTAAGTTGCAGTTCCGCAGAAAAGGACCTGGGGATTACAGTGGATGAGAAGCTAGATTTGAGTCAACAGTGTGTCCTTGTAGCTAAGACGACGAATGGAATATTAGGTCGCATTAGGAGGAGCATTGCCAGCAGATCTAGAGAAGTAATTATTCCTCTTTATTCTGCTCTGGTGAGGACACATCTGGAGTACTGCGTCCAGTTCTGGGCCCCCCACTATAGAAAGGATGTGGATGCACTGGAAAGCATCCAGTGGAGGGCAACCAAAATGATTAGGGAGATGGAGCACATGATGTATGAGAAGAGGCTGAGGGATTTGGCTTATTTAGTGTGCAGAAGAGAAGAGAGGGAGGATTTCATAGCAGCATTCAACTTCCTGAAGGGAGATTCCAAAGAGGATGGAGAGAGTGATGGATGGCAGAACAAGGAGCAATGGTCCCGAGTTACAGTGTGTGTGTGTGTGTGGGGGGGGTGTCTAGGTTGGCTATTAGGAAAAGCTATTTCACTAGGAGGGTGGAAAAGCACTGGAATGGATTACCGAGGGAGGTGGTGAATCTCCATCCCTAGAGGTTTTTAAGTCTCGGCTTGACAAAGCCCTGGCTGGGATGATTGAGTAGGTTTGGTCCTGCTTTGGGCAGGGGGTTGGACTCAACCTCCTGAAGTCTCTTCCAGCCCTATGAGTCTATGATTCTATAGTTCTAATATTGTGAGTATATTTAAAAGAAAAACTCTTTCGCCTCCTCACATTTATGGCTGGGGATTTACAAAACAATCTAAGTCAATGGATAATGGGCTCCTTACCCTGTTAGGTTCCTGTGAAAATCCTAGCCTACATAAATTTGGACACAATTTGAAATCACAGCCACTGAGATTTTTATAACGGTCACAGTGACCACTGTTATACAGTCTAGAATTTCTATTCCAAGGAGGAAATTTTCAAAAGCACAAAGGGCAGACAGGTATTAATGGGGGCTTATCTTTGTGCCTTATAAAATCTCCCCCGAACCACAGTATTTAGGGATATGTCATTTGTTCTGAGCTGACTACTGACACAAAAGTTTAAAAAAAAACATTAACATAACTAGTATTTTTCTCTGCCTAATCTTGAGTAGAAGGGAAGAAAAATACCAATTCAGTTTTCACATAAGAATTCAGAAAGAAAATAAGAGTTTCAGATGTGTCATTTGGAAGGGTTCTCTTGCATAAAGCCTCCACCTGAGCTATTATTTGATTTACAGACTTTCTGGAAATACACTAAACTGTAAAGTCCTGCCAACACAGGACTTAAGAAAATGATAAAGCTTGCTGCTGACTGCATTTCTGCGAACACTGTTTAAAGGGGGCAGTTCTTCTAAGTCTGAGTCAGATGCTGTGCTCTGGAAGGTATTTTTGCAACTACTGAGCTTTGAAGCTTTGTACTTATTTCTTTGTAACTTTCAGCTATCTTGCCTTTTACATTCTGTACCTTGTTGTAAGATGGTTGAGCTTTGCAATTTTGTAACTCTCAACCACTTTGTTTTATAAGTTCAGAAACCTACTGTAAGCTTGGTGATTGTTGAGCCTTGCAACTTTGTAATCTCTGTAACTCTCAGCCACTTTGCTTGTAACTCCTCTAAGCTGCATCCTGTGATAAGAGTGTGTGAATGGAGCGTGTTTGGGGTGAGGGAAACAGCAAGACAAACACATGGAGCTAGGAGCCAGGAGGTGGCTAATTAAAGACACAAGGCTGCCCTAGGCAAACAAAGGACAGGACTGAGGGAGGTCTGGCCATGCTCCTGGATGACCAAGGTGGAGGAAGGACCCCTTCATGAGTGACACAAGCCGCCCAGTTCCAATAAAAGAAGAGAACACATGGCAGAAGCCGTCCAGTAGGGATCCATGGATAGAGGCAAACCTTGGGAGTGAATATGCCTTGGCTCGCTCTGCGACCCTTTGCCTGTGTGAGTGAGTGCCTGAGACACGAATGAAAGTGTGTGAATGGACTCATTTAGTGTTTCCCAATTTTATTTGGCCACGGAACCCTTTTAAACTTGAAAGAATTTTGCCGAACCCCTAATAAGTCTTATATATGGAACTGAAAAAGTAGACCACAAATAAGCAAGGATAATAATAAACAAATGCTAAACAAGGTCATGAGATCAACATTTAGTGTAATTGCACATTTTAAAAAAAAATCACATTAATATTTATTATTATTTTTTAAAATCATAAAATGTTATTGTAATGGAATTTTGTCGCAGAAGCCTTATTTTCACTTCGCAGAACTCCAGGGTTCTGCAGTACACCATTTGGGAAACACTGGACTAATGAATGTGCACATCTGTGTTTGTGTGGGTGAGAGAAATAGCTCTATCCCCTTGAGTTTAACCTTATAGTGGCATTCAATGACAGCTCAATCCCCTTGAGTTTAACCCTGTAGTGGATTGTTAATTCCTCATTTAATAAATCCATGAGTGTAACCCTGGGCTGGTCTCCAGTGAAAACTGGGGTAACAGGTTCCACCTTGAATATAAATTACTCTGGGCTTGTCTAGATAGTGCACAGTAAGCAAGGGTGTAAATCTATAGCTTGAGCATTCTGTGCATTAATTGTGCATGTGGTACCAGTGTCCACATGTGCAACTGGTGCACAGCACACTCCTTCGCTGCAGATTTGCACCATACCTTGGCATGCACTAACTCTATCTAGATGGATCTAGATAAGCCCTTTGAGGAAGGCCCTTAAAGACACCTGTCCACCCTGTAGTCTCTAAGGGTATGTCTACACTACAGCGTTATTTTGAATTCACTTAATTCAAATTAGTTAATTGGAATTAAGCTAATTCGAAATAACTCCTCTAGACACAAACTAATTCGAAATAGCATTTTTCTAATTCGAAGTAGCATGTCCACATTGAGTGGACCCTGAATCACAGGTAAGGCTGGCCGGAAGCAATGCCAGCAGGGCATCAGGGTCGGACTTAGTGTGTGGGGCTGCTGCCTCAGGCTAGCCGAGGTCTGTGCTTAAAGGGATCCGACCCCCCATCTCGGACAGACAGTTCTCAGGTTTCCCTGCTTGCTGGTCTACCTCGCTGAGGAACAGCAAAGTATTTGTGTCTCACAGTGCTCTGCTTGCCCTCACTCGGGGCACCATGGCACTCTGCAACATGGAACCAGACCTGCCCCCGAGGACACTGCTGCGTCTCGTGGACAGGTTGCCAGCAGCCTGGCTGCACTCTCGGCAGGCTGCCATCCGGGAGGACCATCGAGAGGCTGTCAGGATCCAGGGGGGCCTGCGGGAGAGCTTCCACCCTGAGGAGCGCTAACTATCTCCCCAGTCTGCCCCACCGGGAGCTTGTGCCCCATTCCTCCCTCTCGTCCTTCCACTTACCCTTCCCTGACCTTCCCCCCCCACTTCCTGATGTCAAATAAAATACACGTATTTTCAAAAATAACAACTCTCTTTATTGAACACAACTGGGGAGGGGGAATGAAATTGTGGGGAGACGGGTGAAAGGAGGCAGGAGAGGGCAGGAGATAGGGTGGGAGAGGGAAGGCGGAAAACTGGAAGGAGGGAGCTGGACAGGGGAAGCAAGGGGCAGGAGGGATAGGGGAAACTCAGGGATCAGGGGTGGGGGTCTCGCCGGGCCAACCGCCTCTCAGCACGGCGAGGGAGGGGGCCTCAGCGTCCCTGGGGAGATGGGGAGGAGGGTCTGGACAGTGAGGGGGAGGGTGTAGAGGTTGAGGAGGAAGAGGTGGGAGGGGGCAGGAGTGGGAGGAGGGACAGTAGTTGGGGGAGGGCAACAGGCGCAGGACCGGCACAGGGCACCATGCTCTGCAGCAGGGTATGCAGGTGACAGCTCCTCGCTCGGCCCTCCGCATGCTGCTCCCGGCAGAGCTGCAGGTCCTCCAGCATCCAGGCCTGGACGGTGCAGTGCAGTGCTTGCAGGTGCTGATCCCAGTACTCCTGCCGCATGGTGGTGGTTCGGAGCAGGCCACGGGTGCGGGAGCATGTCCCGGGCAGGATGGTGCGCCCTTCACGAGTAGCTGGTGCAGCTGTAGAGAAAGAAGAGGAGAAGTGATCAGTTCTCCCTGGGGACACAGTGGATGATGCCCAGGCCTCACCCTGCGACGTGAGGACGACCATGCCCTGCACCATCAGAGCCGCTGTGCTTGCACAGAGGCCATGGTCAGCATGTCTGGCTCTCCCCGGGACTGGGAGCTGCCCCAAGATCACACCCATGCCCGTGCCGTGTATAGTGTGGCCGGGGGGGGGGAGGGGGCGATGTCCCCTGCCTCTGTGTAGAGGGGGCATGTGAAGGGAGAGCGTCCTGCTGGGTCCCGCCCCAGGGTCGAGAGTGTGTCAGGTCTCCCTCACACATGCATGTGCCTATTGGCACCTGCCCAAGGGTGGCATGGCACGTGCACAGGTGGCTGCGTGATCCGTGGGAGGCATGGCCCATGCACGCGGTCCCTGGTCTCCCTCCCTGCCTCCCCCGGGGCAGGGGACAGTGCTGGCACTTACCCGGTATGGTCTCCCTGGACGACCCTGCCGATTCCGGTGCCGGAACAGCTGGCGGCGGCCCCTCTGGTGCGCCCGGGTCAAGGCCCTCCGGTCCCGGCTCGCTGCCTTCCAGGCTGGTGTGGACCACCCCGCCCCCCAGGAATTGGTTGAGGGCGGGGAATTAGGGGCAGGTGGCAGCCCCTGCTGTGGCGCCGCCCCTAGTGGCCCTGGCATACACCTGCTGCAGCTCTGACTTTCAGGCGCACCTGCTCCTAGGTGTGCTGTGTCCTTTTCGGGCCACGGTGGCTGCTATGCAGCCGTAGACAGCCGCGTTCCTCTGCCTAGTGCGGAGATCATGGATGTTGGGGGCCTGCCCCCAAACCTGAATGAGGTCCATGACCTCCGCACTAGTCCAGGAGGGCATGCGCCGTCTACAGCTCCTGGCTGGCCCCTGGGTGCTGTTGGACTAGGAGGGGGATGGCTGGCTATCACTGGCTGCCTGGCTCATCCTGGGGTCACTGGGTCAGGGGCAGAGACTGCTAGCAGGCCTGGCTCTGGCAAGTGCCTTCTGGCCAGAGTCTACCCCTTTAAGGGCCCCGAGGCTGGGGGAGAGGAAAGGAGTTTTCCTGGTTTGGCCCAGAGTGAGCACCAGGGGGAACTGGGAAGGGCTGGAGGTCCCCTAATTTGAAATAAGTGTCTACAAAGCACTTATTTCGAATGTGCTATTTCGAACTAGGCGTTATTCCTCGTAGCATGAGGTTTACCAAGTTTGAATTAAGCGCTCCACTATTTCGAATTAAATTCGTAATAGCGGTTTGCATATATAGACGCTATTAAAGTTTGTAGTGCAGACATACCCAAAGGTAGAAAGTGTCTGATGGAACAGGGGAAAGAACCCCCATGAATCTTTCAAGGATTACCCATCTCTTCTCTCCCACCTCCTGGGGACAGGAGTTTCTTGGCTGGTAGGCTGCACGGAAGGGTGCAGCAGAAACCCAATGGCTCTCACAAATCTGAGGAAAGTGTTTATGAGCCCTTTTCATTTGCCTGGGGCACCATCCTGCATCTGGAAGCATCCATATATAAACAAAAGACAAATACAATAGTAAAGCATGACAACAATAATATTGGACCTTTACTATTAGACATATTAAATTAGTTTCAGTTCTGCTGGGGCTATGGAGACCAGGGGTGGGGGAATGAGGCTGGTTGCAGATTCCTATCGCAGATCTCTTGAACAAATGTTAAAGGAGGAACATTATTTTACCCAAGTTAAAGAGATTTTTTTTAAACTTCATTACTACTATAAAAATTTTAGAAACTCTAAACATACCGTGTAAAATCCTAAATTTCTCAGCAAAGTCTTCATTAAAATTTCAGCTAGATGAGTATCTGGATGGCTACTCTGGACACCGTATGTTTGATCAGAGAGGTTTCCATAGCTAACACATAATGAAGAAACTTCTGCTGCATCAGATGGTGAACTATAACCAAGCAGTGAGGCTACATGGGTATGATCTTGTAAACTTGTCAGAATAATATCCAATTGCATTCTCTAAAGGAAACAGTTACATAGAAAAAATTGTTCTAGTTAGACAACAAAGTAATGAACTTAAAAAGTTAGAAAAATGTCCTGATGCTTTAACGTTTAAAGTATAATGACTAGTATCCACTGCAGATTTTCCAAGATAGGCACTAGATCAAGGATGGGCAAACTTTTTGACCCAAGGGCAACATCACGGTATAGAAATTGTATGAAGGGCCATGAATGCTCATGAAACTGGGGTTGGGGTGTGAGAAGAAATAAGGGCTCCAGCTAGGCATGCAGGCTCAGAGATGGAGCCAAAATGAGGAGTTAGGGGAGTTCAGGATGGGGTCTGAACTGGGGCAGGGGTTTGGGTACATAAGGAGGCCCTGTTGCCTATTCCAAGTTCAGACTAAAGATCCTTTCCAACTCCAATTAGTCTCTAATGTATCAATCTTCAAAAATGTAATAACTATGTCTAACAAATCCAATATTCTTCATAATGACATAGCAAAACAACACTGTATATGAAGCTCTAGTAGAAAAAGTTCAGTAAATTATTATTATTTATAGCACTTATAGTAATTGTAAGGTCTAGAGGTTCACGTGAATGATTCAAACCACAGATGAGAGCACACAACTTCACGGAAAAGGGTGAAAAAAGCAACTTTGAGTAACCTATGGCCAACCTTTCCCAACTTTGTATTGTGGTTTCTTTCTCGGTAGACAAGAGTTTTATAAAAGCGAGACTAAAGAAGAATTTTGTTTTTAATCAGTTTTCACTGCAACGTATATCGTATATTGCGTATATAGTATATTGCTCATGTCATGCAATTTGGAATGTAATAATCTTTTAATCTATAGACCATACTACTGTACTTTTGGAAACTGCCTACCCAGTAGCAGACAGTTTCCGGGCATAGCCAACAGTTATGCTGTTAAATATTCTTGGTGTCATTTCAGCATGATGGAAATGGATTGCACAGAATTTTGTATGATTCTTAATACATTAATAAATTAGGTATTCAGACTGCATGACCATCCTTTTAGCTTGTCTATAACATCCAACTTGTTATAGATGATTCACTTGATTCAGTGCAGCCTTTTGAAAGAAAACTGCCCACTGAACTGCCTATATTTAAATCTAGCCAAGATTCTCTCTTCCGACTGTATATCTTAACATGTACCATACTTCCATATACCTTTTCATAAATTTCATACTTGAATTTTAATTCATTTGAGCTAAAAATGACAGCTGTATTAACAAAAGTACACTAACATGGGTGTACTTATGAAATCCTTTAAATATAACCTAATGCCCTTATTTGGAGATACTCCATGTAGCAGCTTCATAGTATGCCTTGTAATGAGTATCAATTAACAGAGATAAGTTAAATTATAGAGAGTTGCAAAAGCTCTGCAGGAGGTCAGACTAGATGGTCATTATGGCTGGTTCTGATCTTATAATCTAGTTTGTGCTGGCTCTAGTATACTCTATTTTGAGAAACAATCTTCCTTTTATTTAGGATTCATACTCCTAATACTGACATCACTTTAGTACAGTGTATACACCATAGTATGCAAGTTTAAAGGACAGGATTATTCTATATGAATGGATCTGAATATTTGCCCAATGTTATTTTGGGTTCAGCTCAAATACTGAAGGCCCACAATTCCCATTCATTCCAAACCAGGGAAAGGTCTTTGTGTTGCGTCTGTAGGGGTATGTCTACACTACCACCCTAGTTCGAACTAGGGTGGTTAATGTAGGCAACCGAAGTTGCAAATGAAGCCCGGGATTTAAATAAATGGTAGTTCGGACTCTGTGCCCGCGGCTACACGTGGCACGGAGTAGGTAGTTCGGATTAGGCTCTCTAATTAGGAACGAGGTGTACCGGTAGGGCTTTAAAAATGGCGGCGCCCGGCAAGATGCAAATGAAGCCCGGGATATTTAAATCCCGGGCTTCATTTGCAACTTCGGTTGCCTACATTAACCACCCTAGTTCGAACTAGGGTGGTAGTGTAGACATACCCTAGAGTGCCTAACACAAGTAGGTCTTGGTCTAGGACTAAGGCTCTTAGGCGTTACAGTAATATAAATAAATAATAATAAATATAACTCTGCTGCCCAGCAGTGACTCACCGAGACTATTTTTTCCCAGAAGCAAGAAAGGAAAGGTATGCAGAAAACCTGGCCTAAAGTACATTCCATTCCAGAATACCACTGTAGAATATGCTCATGCCTTTCACTAATGAATGTATAAATTCATGACCAATGGGATTTGGGTTATAAGCATTATGGGGAAGAATAGCCATCCCCACATACTGAACAGCTATGATCTAGGTTCATGTTCTGCACACAGAGTGCAGGGTTAAAAATTGTATTGCATTCCTAATTCTACAGTTGACTTGCTGTATGACACTGGGCAAGCCATCCACTTTTGGCAAGTGCTGTAAAATCTATCATCTATAAGCATTACATGAGTATTCTGATTATTAGTGCAGAACCACAAGATCTAATTCGAGCACTTTTCCTTATTTTTGAAAAAAGACTTAGGGCACTGGCAACATAAGATGTTTAGCTTACATTATTCACATTTGTTAAAATAGATTGCTCTCAACAATAATTGACCTTCAAAGTGCTGAAGGTGCATAATCTAATATAGGTGAACATATATAGCACAAACTAGATTATAAGATCAGAAGTAGCCATTGGACTTTCAAAGGCGGACATACAGTTTTACAAGGCCTTACCTGCCCTTTTGATAAGCTCTCCCATCTATCAGGGCCCTGTGGTAGAAGAGAATGCAGCAACTCCATTCTTTCTCGTAATGGAGGCAGTAGCATAGTTGCACCAACTGACAGAGTCTCAATTACAACCTAGCATGAAAGAAGACAGGGAGAAAACACAAATTATTTTAAAATAGAAACTATCAACATAATGGAATTTTTACAAAAAGTTACCATGACTTAAATCAAGAATACTTAACTTAGCCACATAACATGAACATTGTGCTAAATTATATTAACAGCTGCAGTAATATGGTGAGCCTGTGCTAGAGGAGATGACAATTCAATTTCTACTGCTCATATAGGGTTCTGGAATTAATCTGCTGATAGCAGCATCAGCTTTCTGGAGATAATAGTGAAAGTTAAGTTCTATTCAGTTACACTGGTATAAACCGTCAGAGCAGAGATTTAGCTGAGAGACAGCAAAACTCTGTTCTTTTTAATTAGGTATCAAAAACAAACACACGACAGTTTTAATGTAAATTAGATTAGAGCACTAACTTTTCTTATTTTCTAAGGACACACAATCAAACCCTGACTGAGCCCAAATGTAAGTGCAAATTAGTTAATCTTTCTCTAGTTCTTGCTAAACATATCAGTAAACCACTACAAATATTAACACAAGTTGGTATGATAGGTCTCTCTTTTGCTGGAACTACCAAAGGCTGGAAGAGTAGTTTTATGTGTATAAGAAGTAGGACAAAACCCACATCCTAACATATAGCATATTTAACCTCTGTGTTTTTAAGCGGTTAAGAGCACAGACTTTATTTTTAACAAGGTACACAGCAACACCTACATCTGGCTCAAATGACAGCAGTGCTCCTAATTGCTGGATAGTAAAACTACACTGAAAACAGGACCAAATTTCTACCCTTTAACATTTTCAGACCAAAGTATTTAGTGTCAAAATTTAATGAACTCATGAGTAATTTGTTTCTAGATTTGTTCAAAATGATTCTAACTTCAGCAGAGGAAACATTTTAAAAAGTGAGCTAATGCTGAAATTTCAGACCAGCTTACTTTTCTCAGAATAGAAAAACTACAGAATCAGTGCCATGACAGAGTCCAAAAATTATACAACAACAGGACCATTTTAAATTTCAAGCTAAAACAGAAAGTTGTGTGTCAGTTGGTAATCAGTTTCTCTCACCAGAAGCAAATGACAAACTACCCCTGTTCAATTCTGGATGCTTACTGATTTGTAGGGAGAACGTAATAATAATAAAATCTTTTTTTAAAAGTTTTGACCTACAGAGTCCTAAATGGCTTGGGTCCTAGCTGCTAAGGACAGAAGAGACAGTCTCCAGGACCTCTCTCCTCAGAGCCTTACTGCCACCATTTGCAACCATCTCAGGAGCTCAATATGGAACTTATTCCCAACTCTGAACCAGAACCACCCAGGTCTCTGTTATAAAAGGACAGTGCAAAGCATTCAGAGAGATGGGTAATATTTTATGGGGAATGACACTTTTTGTTAGGGGTTTGTTGACGGGTTAGCTGTTGGTTGTAGTTAGATTTTTTTTGATGTTATCATATGCACCTGGATGAAAAGGACAATTTTGTGCATCTGTTAAGATGCTACTCACACAAATAAAATAAATTATATGAAACCTGAGATCAGAAGAATCACGAAAGCTAAAAGCACCTTAGCCTAATTATTCAGGGTACAGAGAGGAGGATGAAATTTCCCTCCCCATCTTAGGCCCACATCCTGAAATGAATTCTGTATAAGGAGCTAACAACCACATTTTATTTTAGGACTAGGGCCCAACACTGATTTAAGATAGCTATCTATAAAAGTAAAATTGAAAAAAATCAAAATGAAGGCTTGTGCACTGAAGATGTTTTTTATGGAACTGAAAATGAAGTGTGATATACTCAACCAATTGATGAGAGTCTTCCCACTGACTTCAGTAGTTCTGAATCAAAACTTTAGTACAGCGAACACTTGGAGAGTTGCATCCATGAGACTACCAATGTCCTCTTGAAATTTCCTTGCTTGTTAGTTTGCAGTTTTGCAAGAATATATCCTTTAGTCACCATTAACTTTAAAGTTTTTTCTGAGAAAATAGGATTTCAACTCGGAAAACATGGTAACATTTAAAAAAGCAGTCATGTAGCACTTTAAAGCTCATCATCTAATAAACTATTTTGTTAGTCATTAAAGTGCTACCTGACTGCTTTTTTTGTTTGTTTGACCAAGATCAGACCAACACGGCTACCTCTCTATGACTATAGTAACATTAATTATTTTCCAGGCAGCAAATTATGAAATGCTTTCCTTTGGTATTAAGTAAAGCAAAGCATTAAAGACTGAACACAGAATTTAGCAAGGTCTTAATCACAAAAATGTTATGAGTGTTCAAATCAATTGCCAAAAATAAATTCGCAAAATGGATTAAATTCATCCCTGGTGATATCTCTCTAATAAGAGTCTTTATAATCTTAAACAAAAAAACAGGACTATGTAGCACTTTAAAGACTAACAAGATGGTTTATTAGGTGATGAGCTTTCGTGGGCCAGACCCACTTCCTCAAATCAAATAGTGAAAGAAAATTGTCATAGCCATATATACCAAAGGATACAATTAAAAAAAATGAACACATGTGAAAAGGACAAATCAAATTTCAGAACAGAAGGAGGGTTGGGGGGGGAGGTAAATGTCTGTGAGCTAATGATATTAGAGGTGATAACTGGGGAAACTATCTTTGTAATGGGTAAGATAATTAATGTCTTTGTTTAACCCTAAGCGTAAAGTGTCGAATTTAAGCATGAATGACAGTTCAGAGAATTCTCTTTGAAGTGTGGTCTTTGGTACATATGGTTGTGACAATTTTCTTCCACTATTTGATCTGAGGAAGTGGGTCTGGCCCACGAAAGCTCATCACCTAATAAACCATCTTGTTAGTCTTTAAAGTGCTACATAGTCCTGTTTTTTGTTCCAGCTACACCAGACTAACAGGGCTACATTTCTATCTCTATTTATAATCTTAAATTTTCCGTTTATATATTTAAAACACTATATAAATGCTTTTTTCAAAGTACTGGCAGGGGACTCAAAACTCCCCATAAGTAAAATTATTCAAGTTATTCTAGAACAATATATGAGGTTAGGTGCCAATTATTTAAATACAAAGAAGACTGAAGTGAAGATATCTGAGGTCTAAGTCTCCTAAATTTCAGGGATGAATTCTTCAGATAACATGGTCTATAATCAATTCAACACATTGTTAGGGGAAGAATTACTCCATTGTAAATTCGTGTCCCCTGCTATCTTTAAGGGTAGAATATTTAGTTTACTTTTCTTCCTTATTCGTTTTCAAAAGATCTCGATTTGCATTCATGCCAAACTGAGCTTCAACTGATATGCATTGAGGCTTAGACACATAGGGCACGTCTACAAAGCAGGGCAAAAGTCAAATTAAGCTACACAACTTCAGCTACATCAACTGCGTAGCTGAAGTAAAAATAGCTTAATTTGGCTTTTGGTGCTGTCTGCAAAGCAGGAAGTCAACGGAAGAACATTATATACCTACCTAGAAGGATATATTTCCATTGTGTATACAGTTCAGATCTGAACTGTATACACAATGGAAATATATCCTTCTAGGTAGGTACATAATGGTTATTTTCAGCAAAGACACTGTGCAATCTAAATTCCAGGTCTGAAGATTCATCTAAGTTTTAAAAATTACTGTATAAAGTGAGCATTGAGTAAGCTTTCCTAATCAGTAAGTATTTCACAGTAGAGAAACTGGTCAATCAACATTTTTCACAGCTCCTATTTTCCTTCATCTTTCCCCATGATGACTCATCAACTTTGCCTCCTTAACCCACCCCACTTCCTTCAGAGGGTCCTTTATCCTCCTTTCCTAATGCATGAATCAGGTCAATCCCTGGGGCAGCTGGTATTGGCTACAATTACTCTACAGGTTTGACTTGAAGGGTGAAAGGATTAATTGCCATAAATAACTCACCATCACCTGATCAGTCCTTGGTATCTCCACTGGGACTATCAAAAACGTTTCATTTACAATAGTACTGACTTTTGTGGCATGGAACCACACTTTAGTGAGACAACCTACTTCTTTCACACACATTTCTTAGCACTGTTGAATTGCATAATATATTTTGGATATTTGACCAAAAGTTAAAGTTATAACCCAAATATAACAAGTGTAGAATCCTGCACTTGGGACGGAAGAATCCCAAGCACTGTTACAGGCTACGTATTGAATGGCTAAGTAGAAGTTCGGCAGAAAAGAACCTGAGGATTACAGTGGATAAGAAGCTGGATATGAGTCAACTGTGTGCCCTTGTAGCCAAGACGACAAATGGAATATTAGGTCGCATTAGGAGGAGCATTACCAGGAGATCTAAAGAAGTGATTATTCCTCTTTATTCGGCACTGGTGAGGACACATCTGGAGTTCTGGGCCCCCCACTACAGAAAAGATGTGGATGCATTGGAGAGGGTCCAGCAGAGGGAAACGAAAATGATTAGGGGGATGGAGCTCATGACCTATGAGGAGAGGCTGAGAGATTGGGCTGATTTAGTCTGCAGAAGAGAAGAGTGAGGGAGGGTTTGATAGCCTTCAATTTCCTGAAGGGAGGTTCCAAAGAGGCTGGAGAGAGGCTGTTCTCATTAGTGATAGATGGCAGAACAAGAAGCAATGGAGTTACAGTGGGGGAGTTCTAGGTTGGATATTGGGAAAAACTATTTCACTAGGAGGGTGGGGAAGCACTGCAATGAATTACCTAGGGAGGTGGTGGAATTTCCATCCCTGGAAGTTTTTAAGTCTCAGTTTGACAAAGCCCTGGCTGGGTTGATTTAGTTGTGATTGGTCCTACTTTGGGCAGGGGGCTGGACTTGATGACCTCCTGAGGTCTCTTCCAGCTCTATGATTCTATGATCCTGTGCACCACAGCTCATTGTATACAATTATGAAAAAATTATATGGAGGTCTAGAAGCTGGGGCCTGATGTTCCAAGTCCATAGTTACATGAATAGAATCAACATTCCAATGGAAGTACTTGTATAAATCAACACATTGTATAAGTCCCTGCATTACTATGGGTTACCATAACCAGATGTATACTTCATAACTTGTGTTGGTCACAATTTTTCCATTTCCCTATTCTGTTCTATGATAAAAAAAGCTGCTGTTAAAACCAGAAATACATTCAAAATAGGACAAAAAGCAATATTATAAGTAAAAGCAGTACATTTTAGCTATACTGAATAAGCGTTATCAAAAAGCAAACTCATGTCTTGAATCCCAATATAACTTCAATTTACCATATATAACTGCCTATCACATTGGCTCAATGTACAGTTCAAAACCGGATTTTAATCAGCAAATCAAATATTGGCAATACTAAAGTGTCATTTTTACAAAACACCTTTTCTGACCATAACCATACTTTAAAAAGACTTGGATGTGAACTGAACAAAATTACTTACTTCCTGTATTTCATCTGGAACAGAGGAATCCATCAGCCTGAACAGCAAATTCCGAAGTGGACCTGCCTGCCTTCCAAGAATGCTAGTAGCTACTCCTCCAGCTAATGCAAGAGCAAGATGATTAGAAAGCAACTTCAGGCACAATTTGAGGAAACTGTGATGTTCTCTGCAAAACAAAATAATACTGGTTATCTTGCCTGTAAATTAGCTTTGACAATGCCAAGTTTAGCTGCCATGGGGGAAACAGGATCTGAATAGATACCTGAAGATATAGTCTTTCCAGGACTTTAAAAAATCTTATTAACATTCTAATATAAAATAGAGTGGTTATCCACCTGAAGGTGGAAGGCTGAGAGAAGTGCTAGATGAACCTTTTATAGTGCTAATGGCCAAACCTTGCTTTTTTTTTTTTTCTTCTTGAGTGTGGGGGGGGGGAGAGAGAGAGAGACCAACACATGCTGGAATGAAGAATGCATCACCGAAACTCCAGACCAAACAGAGAAACACTTCCACCAGAGGTGCAAACAGACCTAGTAAATAGCATTATATTGTTCATCAGCGCATCTTGAACCTATTTTGAGCACATCTGCTCCCCAGAGTTTCACCACGAAGCATCCACACAGCTAGACAGAGTGCCTGCACATTTGGATTGTGCAAGTAACGTAGTCTTGAGAAATTAAATCTGGGTACAATGGAAATATCATCAGCTTTCATGAAAAGGGATAGGAGGTTGGTTGATGGGGGCAACAAGAAATCATCTGTCAGGGAACCCAGATTGTGACACTGTAGGGAAATGCCAGCAGTACTGTTCCTGTTGTATCTCATTGCAAAATATCTACCTGGGGAGTTCCCCAGAGCAAGAAAACAGACCTGGATACATACTCCTGGATGAAAGGACCACACGTGCAGTAAATGACTTGGTTAGCTAGAATGTTCTGAGCTCCCTGAAGGTAAGAGACCTCGAGACTGATTTGAGTTGGCAATGCAAAAAGTCCCATACATAAATTGTATCTTGTCAAAGCAGGAATGAGTGGCCCCTCTTTGTCTGTGGAAACAGAACACTGCACTGCTGTTTTGTCTAAGAGTGAACAACCCCTTATGGGTGATAAATCATCATAGGATTAAGAGCTATATGACTGACATGTGTGAAGAGTCTAGTCCTCTGAATCACAACCCCTGCAATGGAAAGACACACAAACTAACCCTTCAATAGACAGCAGACACATCCATTACTGGCATTAGCGATAGCTCAGGACTAAGGAATAGAGATCAGTCTCTTCCAGCAGTGCCCTTGGAAGCCTTTTACTTTTTCCTCAGCACCATGATGAAGATCAATGCTAGGACTCAGACAGAGCACAGGTGCTTGTCTCACAGATGCTGAGTTCTCGGTATCATCTCTGACCGCAAACACTCTGAAGGTGGTCTCAGAAAAGCCACCATCAAAAGAAACTGCAGTCTGGCCTCTCCATCTTTCTTAAGCTTGAAGTCCTTGCAAATTTAGCTCTGAACTCTAATCTAAGACTCACCCAAGCACTTCAAACTAGAATGCAGGTGGCTCGCAGGCATGGGCTTAAAGTATGACAGGCATGGTTTGAAGCCCAGAGACCAAAGCATTGCTTGGTACCACTAACGGGACCCCAAATTTGGGGAACCGAGAGTAAATTAACTCAAATACTAACTAAACCTAATAACTATAGAAACGTACAATTATAAAGAAGAAAAACAGCTGAGAGCACTTGCTAAAGCAAGTCCAACAGATTAAAACTACCATCAGAGGCAGTAGGAAGGAACTGTAGGGGTTCCTCCCTGAATGCAATGGCCTACTGCAGCACAAGGCATACAAGGTGCCATTCTGGATGCCATGGAGGGGGGAAAAAAAACAATAACTGTTCCTGGTGACAAGTATCAGAGGGGTAGGTGTGTTAATCTGAATCTGCAAGAACAATGAGAAGTCCTATGACACCTATTAGTCTATAAGGTCCCACAGGACTTCTTATTGTTTTAACAACTGTTCCTGGCATGCACCCCTTCCCCCCAAGAGTGGAATGCACTGGTGCAATCATTTAAAGAAGAGTTCGATTTTCAAAGGCTACTTAATGCAGGAAACCAAAATCTTAAACCTTACTATTAAAAATAAAAAACCAACAACAAAAACATACATCATTACTCTAGTAAAGAAAAAAAATGCAACAAAACTAAACATGCATATCCCGTATAGATACCTTGATGAAGGGAATGGAAGAGGGGGAATCTCGCTGTTAATTTTATCACAGTACCGCTCAAGAAAGGACCGGAGATGGGAGAAGGTACTTTCTTCAAGGTCTACACAATAGGGTCTGTGCCATGCAACAACTTGTCTGGAATCAAACATAAGAAATGCATGAAGTACACTGAAATAAATGAACATGTAAAACATGCAACTACCCACATAATAAATTATCAATTACAATAAGTTAATATGGTTGTCATGTCAAGGACAGTATCATTGCATCCCATGGCAGTGGGGCCCCTGCTGAAATTGTCTGGTTTTTCTCACTTAATCCCCTGCTACTGCAGGGACCTCAAGCATTGATGAAGCTCAGCAGGGCTCAGATTTCAGTTTCTGCTCCAGGCACTGGGGCTCAAGTTACAGGCTCCTCGTTGTGGCGGCAGGGTTCAGGCTTCTGCTTTTCCCCCCTCCCCCTGTCTCAGGCAGGCTCAGACTCAGGTTTTGTTCCCCCCTCTTGGGATTATGTAGTAATTGTTACTGTCAGAACAGAAAATCTTTAAAGCATTATAAGCACAATGATAGCAATACCGTGATGTACAATCTCGTAAGGCACAATGAAGAATTTGTGTACGTGTACACACACACACACACACACACACACACACACACACACAAAATGTAATCTTTTACCTGTCCCTTGGAAGAGCTGTCCAGGCAAGGCTATGAGAAGTGCCAGCTGAAATCTGTTGAATTGCTATTCCATCTAAACCACTTACTTTCTTTGGTTTAGTAATGGGACCAGTGGAATTTCCCTGACCACACTGTCCCATGGAATTATTACCCCAAGCATAAACTTCATTATCTAAAGAGACAATCAAAGAAGGAAACAAAATTTGTGGTTCAGTGTCTTTTAATCAAAGAGTATAATAAATACCTATATATCATTTATTTTACCATGAGAAAGTGCCAAACAATGGCTGTCACCAATTGAAGTATCAACTATTCTTGTAGCAGCCAACTCTTCAATAAGCTTGGGTCTAAGAGCAGTAGCTTCTGAAGAACCACAGCCTAGGCATGCACCACAGCCCCACGCATATATCTAAAAACACAAACATACATATAAGTTTTCAAAGCATTTTTGGTATTTGTCAAGAGACAACAGAAGATCGTGTGTAACTTGTGCAATTATACCTATAAATGAACATGCATGTTATATTTATGCACTCTATACAAATCGGGGCTCAATCTATCCATTTATATGTGCATTCTCTAAATTTTCCTCGATTATCTTATTACATTACACATTAAGCTACAGAAAATTTGGCCTAACAATACTAGAGTGACCTAAACAAATTGGAGGATTGGGCCAAAAGAAACCTCATGAGGTTTAACAAGAACAAGTGTAACATGACAGAATTTGTAAGAAACTCAAGTTACTTTCTCTCCCGCTTACAAACATACCAAAATAAATAGCACGTAATTGCAATTCTTGTAGTAAGTAACTGGGATAGAGGGAGATTTTAGTAAGGGTCTTTGACAAATATGGCTGTTGAAATTTAGCAAACAATGCAACAATCACTATTTAGCCAAAATTTATGTATAAGCGTTAAAAAATGTTTTTGTTTGGCCACAGACCCTTGAGGCCACAGACTTTTTCTTTACTATCTGACATGGAAAGTAATGGCTGCTGAATCCTGGGCCCAGGTGCACATATGGCATTAAGTAAACAACGTATTCTAATCTACTACTATATATGCTACAATGTTCATTAAGACTATGAAGTATTCTATAGAATAGTTCCAATTTTCTGTCGTACCCTTTGAAAGAATCCTGACAATACTGGGCCTTTAGTGTTTTGCATTTATAATATACAAATTTACATACATCATATACATACACAGGGCTTGACAAACGGCGGCAAAACCTACTCGCCAGCCCCGCACTGCGCATGTGCAAGACCCGCATTGCTCATGAGTACGCCGCCAGTGAACGGGGCGACCGGCTGAAATCTACTCGCCATAGGCGAGGAGATTCAGTGATTTGTCAAGCCCTGTACATACAGATAGAAATTATAAATTGTAGTTCTACTCTGTAAAGGTAAACATTCTTTTTCCGTGTTTATTATAAACTTAGAATTTTTTCCCTATACACTGAAGATGTTATGTGGCACTTAATATATTACTACAACTATAGTACTCTGAGGTATTTGATGCCACCCTTGAATGGAAGCCAGGATGGATGGAAAGGAAGTAAGACTCCCTACAACACGGAAACAAACATTTCTGAATGACATCAAGCACCTCAATATGAAATGGGAAGATTTGAAGAGAAGGGCTGTTGACAGGCAAGGATGGCAAATGTAGGTAACCTGATGTGCAGCAAAGCACTGGATGGACTAAAGTCCAAGGTATTAGTACACTAAGGTAATAGTATACAGTTGTCAAACATAAGTTACCATATTAGTCAGTGTTTGTACCACTTTTGATGTTAAGGAAGGCTGACAGCACTAGATGAGTTACTGTCAGATAGAGCTGTGCATGGATGCAACATTTGTATATGCATCTGAATCCACAAAAATGAACCACAAATACCCGGATCCACATCCATGGATGCAGATACCCACAGCTATAAATTGGCTATGTGCAGATTTTCAGGGCTCTACAGATAGTTTCTAGATAATGTTAATAAAGATGTGACCTCATTAAAATCATGCTCTTTTGTGTCTTTTGTTCCTGATATCTTTGGGGCAAAAATAAAATAAAATTTTACATACCTATTGTGTAACATTTAAGACGGTTTTGGGTTTTAAATTGACTTAATGTAAATACCTTTTCATAATTTTAATCAAAATAACCATACAATTGAAATAGTCTCAGGCATTTCTTCAATAGCAAAACTCTTGTTCAGGTAAAAATATCTTTTTGCCTACCTGTCCTGTTGAAGTCAAGGCAAGTGAAGATTGGCTCCCAGCACATACTTTGCGAATAAACATTCCTTGTAAAGCTTCTATAACTTTAGGTTTATATACTCTATTGGTATCACCATGGCCAAGTTTGCCTATCAGACAGACACATAAGTTAATATTAGAATTAAGTAAACCACAGTTATGACAGTTATGAAGATTTAACTTCCCAATCAGAAGTGTTTTAGATTTCTATTTACCTAGTGTTTCCTTGTGGAAGTAAATTTTATTTTTAAATTAATTTTATTGCTTCTAAGTAAAGGAAGCATTGATGTTCTAGTAGATATTTACTCAAAACATACCTAGCATACTAATTGATGTTTTTTCCACCAGTATGTTGTTTAGCACCTTATTTTGTGATTTATCATTTATTCAAATCCTCTTCAGTAATACAAATGCAACCCCTGGTTTGGGACACTCTGGTCCAGTAACATCTGTGGTTTTTCCAGTTGCCGGACTAGAAAGCCCTAGCACAGAGGTTGCCGGCAGCTGGGAGCAGAGCCAGCTAGCAGGGCAGTGGAGCCCACAGGACAACAGAGCCCGCAGTTGGCCAGGTTGGGAAGCTGGTGGAGCTGCCAGAGTCTGCAGGGAGGAGGAACTGTCAAGCTTGCAGCCAGCAGGGATAGAAAGAGCTCACAGCTGGCTGGGCCATGAACACCTGTAAAGCCACCTCTGGAGCTCCTGGGGTCGGTGGGGTTGGGAGGGCTGCAAGTGCCCATAGGACCATCTCCAGAGCTCCCATTGCCATGGAGCCACCAGAGCTCACAAGGTCATGGAGCTTGCAGGGCTTCAGCAGACAGGGGGCCAGGGCAGCAGTGACAGGTTGCTGGGGAGAGGAGCCCAATGGAGAGGCTGGCACCCCCATCCCCAACCATCCCTGGGCCAAAAAACTCTTGTCTAGGACTTGTCAGATTCCAAGGGAGCCAGTCCAACCTGTGCAAAAATCCACCTGTGGGAGGGCAGAAGGTTTCAATTTAAAAGTTGACCTGACAAGCGTCTCTGAATTTTTCTAAAAGCCTTCAAATATTCGTGTCCATTTTTAAGCCCTTCACATAATTTTAAGGTTTTCTGTCTTTTATTCTTCCCTGAAATTTGTCGTCTGGATTCAGCCCTTTGCTCTCAGCAGTTTATGTAACATTTTCTGTGAAAGAACAGTTGTTACAGGATGTATAAACCCTACGTAACCACCACCAGGCGGATTTGAACCTGGGCCCTCTAGAGCTCAGTATAGGAGCCTCTACCCTTTGAGCTAAAAGCCAGCTGCCTCTCAGGCCATGCTGTAGAGGTCTCTTATTCTTATCAGTTGCTGAGGCCTAGATGCTGCCACATGAGATAGTGAACCACACTAGGTGTGTGGGTTACACCTGCACTAAACGGGAAAGAGTTAAAGAGCAACACCAGGCCTAAACAACCCAGGCCAGTTGTACCTGCAGGACATGCTTCAGATGAAGGAGGAAGTTTAAAAGGAAGTCAGAGTTCACAATAGGGCAGAGTAGGCTGGGAGAAAGATCTGCCTTGGGAGTTTTACAAAGGGGTGCTACAGCAGCCTTAATCTAGAGAAAAGAAGCCTAACAGGTGTGCCTGGATATATCTTTATTACCAGTCCACCACAGGCTGCAAAAAAAAAACAACAACTATAGAGCAGGTGGTAAAGCAGTGGGCCAAGAAAGGCAGCCTTAAGGTGCTGGACCCTTCCTAAGACTTACTGGAGCCTAGTCAACTGGTAAGATCCAGGTTCTCCTACCTATCCCCACCTCATTAAGGAGGGTACGAGCCTCTAATCAGCACCAAACAATCAAAGCAATATAAAAACTCCATGGATGAGTATTAATCAATACAGGTGGCTGAACATTTGATAGAACAGTTTTCCATCAAAATATGCAATTTCACCAAAATAAAAAATGTTTTGTGAAACATGTTCACATTGACGTTCCACATGAAAGACAAAAATCTTCCATTTCAACAGCCTCACATTTCCATTCATTTTGTTTTGACTTGTATAAAAAATACTGATGATTATACGTGCCGATGACATATTTAATATACTTAAAGACAAAATTAAACGTTTCAATGGTCTTGCTTTAAAATTCAGGAAATTTTCTATTTCACTGGATGTTTTAGGCTTTTATTCCAATTTGGAACTATTCCCTTTTGAGCCCCCACAATAAAGTCAGAATTACCTGTGGAATGAAATTTCTAGTTTCCCTCTAGAACCAGGGTTGCTACTGCCATAGCGCCAACTAGCCACACTCAACTAGCCAAATAGCCACACGTTGTTAGTGGCTAGCGTGCTGGACACCAGGACTCTAGAACTATTAACCACTGGACTGCAATCTGAGCTGCTCTTGGTCTGATTTTTTCACCTTCCACATACATACTGCACTAGGAGATGGCAAGATAACTACTTCAATCTTAAATTCAGCTGCTCAAATCAAAACAATGAGAAAGTAAGAATATGGCATTGAGAGGAATCCTATTACAGGTCAAACTTCCCTGGTCTAGTACCCACAGGACCTGAGCAGTCCCAAAGGAGGGAGTTTGCCAGACTAGAGGAGGGCTGTACCCAGGCTCTCTTTCTGGTCGCTGGCCCAGCCAATGCCCTTCCCCAGCCCATTGGTGGCGCTCCACTCTGGGCTAGAGCTCCACTCCAGCCAGTGGCAGCTCCACATCCCCAGGTGCTGGGGCTCCCTGTCCCCCACTGGTGGCAGCAGTTCTGCACCCCTAGCCACAAGGGTTTTCTGCTCCCAGCTGGAGGTGGCTATGTACCCCCAGCCGCAGGGGCTCACCTCCTGGTCACCTGGGCTCCCTGCTCCCAGCCAGCAGAGTTCCATCCTTGCTGTCTGGGCTCTTTAGCCCCGGCCAGCAGCGGCTTCAGGGCCAACGAGTCTCACCTCCTGGTTGGCGGGGCTCCTTGCCCAGCCCTGTTCTGACTGCTAGCCAGGCCCTCTACCCTCAGGCCATTGCCTCTGCAGGCTGCTTGCTGTCAGACCAGCTGAGCTCCCAGCCACTGGCAACATCTATGGTTAGGGCTCTCTGTTTCAGGAACATCCATTTTGCTGTCCAGAGAATCCCAGACCAGAGGCTTAACCTGCAGAATTTCTGGCAGTTTAGTCCGGAGATGGCAAGATCTAACCCCCATTTTGGCTTTTCCCGAAACAGGTGATAACAGCAACTATTCAATCAAAAAAAGTTAAAAGTTCTGACAAAAACAAATAAAAAAAAGTAGAACTTCACGGTCCAGGAGAAAAGTGAATAAACTTGAAAAAAATTTTACATTTAAATTTTTTATTCTACACATCTGCAGGCAGGATACATTTTTATTCCACTTAATATGTCTAATGTTCTACTATTAAAACATTCTTATATTTGTGTATTGACTTCACATCATTTTTGGTGTAAGAATTAACAAATAAAACAAGAGAAGTCACAGTACATGGACTATATTATGGCTGGAATAATATGGAATGGTAATTAAGCAAACAGCAATCATTTATATAGGCTGTAAACACAAAGGATACTTGTATTGAAGAATGTTACACTATCTGCGCCATTTAGGAGATTAAGAAAATATTGGATTTTAAGCCCATACCGAAGACTGTGAAACACATCTTAGTTTCCCTTGATCTTCTAAAAAAAAGTTACTCCACCTACAAAAGAGACTAGATTCTGACCTCTCATACACAGCTGAACTGACATGTAGAGCAATATTAATACTTGAAAAAAACAGATAATTTAATTCTGACATGTTTCAGAAACAATGGTGAATCTCAGTTATTTATATACTTTAAAAATGTGCATCTGTCTGTGAATCCATTTGTTCAAGAACAGTAAGAGGTAGGGCTACTAAATTTGAAACAAAGTATCCTCTTATCCTAACTTAGAGCAATGTGTGCTTTGGTTGTACATTACTAGGAAAACAGGAAATGCTGGGAATGGGACTGTTTCCCAAAAGATGGAACGGGAGAGGCTGTTCAGAGGTACGCGATACTCACAGTGACCACTAGGATCAATGAGCACAGAGGAAAGCTATATTGCAGAGTGACCAATGGGGGGGCAGCCACACCATCAAGAGAGGCCAGCAGGGGTTGGGGCTCCTCATCTTGCCTGCCACAGGACGTGGTAAGTAGCCTCCCTTCCCCAAACCCTTTTCCTCCTCTGCCCTTGGCTGCATGTAGTTCCAGAGCAAGGGAGGGAGGGAGAGACATTCCACCCCGGGAGGAAAGAGGGCAAAAGCTCTTGCTGGCCCTCAGGGACAAGCCAGTGAGCAGGCTGGCTCCTGGAAAAGCTGGAGGGTGGGGGGTGCCTCTCCCCAGGATAAAGCTACCAAATGGGGTACACATCTCCACTGCCCTGGGCCACGCCCAGGGAGAAGCCAGTGGCAACCCCACCCCCTGCTGTGAGTCCCTCTTGCTCTGATTCCTGCACCCTCACTCCCTGCTCTGAGCCCCTTCCCACCCCCACCCACCTTCAATCTTCACTCATGCATCCTCCACATTCCCAGGGGCAAAAGAGAGGGGTCTGGCAGGGAGGGACAGTTCTACTGGAAAATTACCACCGGGGGCGGGGGTGGCAGGAGAGAGAGAAAGAAACAACTATGTATTATTTACTTCAGAGAGTTTAGCTGTCTGTATGTATCCCTCCTCTCAGCTGTGCCTGTTGCAGCTGCAGCAGTCACGGATAGATGCTTCCAACCTGGCCCCACACTGCTGCCGTGAGAGAGGACTGGGGTTGACCTTTATCGCTGGGGCAGCCTATATATTAAACCCCACATCTCCAGCCCCAGCCCAGAACAATGATTTAAATGAAGAAAAACAAAACTTACTTTAGTTCAGGACCCAAGCAACACCAGGTAAATATTCTAGTTTGACATTTCTCTATACAAGATCATACAGCAATCAGGACTATGACTTGAGACCCAGCCCTGTGTTGTAATCAGTGTACAATACTATGTCAGTAAGATCAGATAAAATCATGAAGACCTTTTAGGGTACGTCTACCCAGCAACATTATTTCGAAATAACTTAGTCCACATCTACACAGCAGGCAGTTATTTTGACATAATATCAAAATACGGTCAAGCTGGAGGACTTCTTATTCTGACTCCTGTAACCCTCAGTGTACAAGTAGTAAGTGAAGTTGGAGGAAGAGTACTCTCTTTCGAAATAAGTGCTGTGTAGACGCTCCCTATTTCGAAATAAGCTATTTTGAAAGAAGCTATGCAATTGACGTAGTTCAATTTGAGTAGCTCATTTTGAGTTAAGCCCTGCAATGTAGTTTTACAAGTCCCTAACACTAAAAGAAATTTAAAGGTTAAAAAAATAATCAATGCATACAAATATCATCTTTGTTTTTTAAAAATCCTCCAAGGACTTGCCTCAACTTACTATATGTACTTCAGTGTCCTCTTATATCCCTCAACAATTCTTTTGCTTAATTATCAGCTTCCTTTCTGTATCTTTACATCATTTCACAAGATATTTGCATCTACAAACAACTTTTTACTTCATCATCTCATTAATCCTCAGTTTTAGCTCCTTCATGAATAACAACTCAGTATATTTTAAGTGCAACAGATTTTTTTTAAAAATGTAGAAATATTTCTTCATATTTCAGATCATTTTAGGTTTTACATACCATTATCTCCTCCTCCAAATGACCATACGGTTCTTCCATCTTTGGATAGAGCTATTGTGTGTGAACTACCACAGGAAACCTCTCCAACATTGCTAATATCTTTTACCAATGTTGGAATGTTACGGCTGTTGCTGTCCCCATGACCTTGGAAAAACAAAAATAAATGTATTTTGATAAGTTTCTTTCCTCCTGTTTATGAATTCTAAGATCTATTTTTGCATTATAATTACAGTAGAACTTTGCCAATTCATGTTCTTGTAACTGACACAAAAGTTGTATGTTTCTGACCACTTCTCAGCAATGATTTAATAGAAAAGCTCTGGACTAAAGTCTCAAACTACCAACACTGCATTGTTTTTACAAAGTTTAATAAAGAATTTTAATAGTGTATTATGAAGCACTATAATTTAGGGAAATTTCTTATTGGGTAGTAAGACATGTCTCATCAAAACTAAGTAGATGATGATAATGTACCCTTTTTAGTGGTAGGTTGAGATAAGTGACTTCTCCTAACGTGGTCTGTAAAAATCAGTACGTACAGGAAAGCATCACAAAAAGCCATTGAACAGAGAAGTTACCTAGAACAAGTAGCCTAAAATACCAATCTTTCAGTCAGAACAGCAAACCCAGGAATCTGTTCAGCCCACTTCAGATTAGAGATGTTAGCGTATAGTAATTTAAATGGTTAACCAATAAACCTGGTCTTATTGGTTAATACTAATGACTAAATGCACATACACCCCTTTGCTGCCTCTTTATTAGAGGCAGCAAGGGGGAAAGTGGAAGCTGGTGCCCACGGGAAGCTGGCTTTTAAGTCAGCTCCCCATGTGTTCCAGTTCCCACAGAGCTGCCTCCATTCCCTGCTGCTTCCCACAGAGGCAGCAACGTGGAGGGGCAGACAGGAGCTGGTGCTCAGGGGGAGCCAGCTATCTCAGGCAGCAGCATGGGGGTAGGGTGAGGAAGGCAGGGGCCGGTATGCACAGGGAGCCAGCTGCCACAGAGCTGCCCGCCCCCACACTGCCTCTTTATCAGAGGCAGTAGGGGGCGGGGTAAGGGTAGGTGGGAATTGGTGCTCATGGGGAGTCAGCTTAAAAGCCAGCTGCCCAAGAGCACTGGCTCCCACCTGCCCTCCTCCTCTGTGTGAACATGTAATTGCTAATAATTCTAGCGGTTACACGTTTACACAAAAAACACGATGGTTACCTGAATCTGAAATAGGGATGTTAACAAAAATTCAGAATTGTTTTTTAAAATTTTAAAAAAATAAGATTTTTTTTATTTTTAAAAAACAAACTACTAAATTTAAAATAGTTACAACTAAATCTCATGACAAACATGCTACACCTACATTTAAAGTCTCAAAAAAATTAATTAATGGCTTTAGCCTACTTATCCTAACTCTCGCTTCTTTTAAGTTCTGGGGTTTCTTTTTCTGTTTTTCAGTGTACTAACAATTAAAATGTACAAAGACAGACAAGCTGGATAGGATTATTGTTGTTCTGTGCTTACGTGGCCAAACACAGCGGAGGAGTTAGTTAAGACATTGTCTTAAGACAGACAGAAATATGTGGGAAAGGACAGAGGTACCATAGAAAAGAACTGTAAAGTGGACTGGAAATAAAAAGGGAAAACTTTCAGCACACACAGCTTTCCATGTTCCTCCACACTTTTGCCACAGAAAAACTGTCATGGCTTCTGGACACAAGAGACACTTTATCAGGGAATATTTTGAAGAAATTAGTTTCCTGGGTAAAAAAGAAAAATGTTTCAAATGTAAGCAGCGCAAGATGATGATGCAGGGCCTAGTTGCAAGAATGAAACATCATACGGAAAACTGCTTATTGAGAGGAAATGATGTAGATGAAGATGCAAATATGGCTGAGTGGATCAATTGGTTAGTATCACTCTTCAGGAGTCTCTTTATGCTTTTTAGTATAGCATGATTTGACAAGGAAATTCCCAACCTGTTTGCTGTACTGGATGTTGCTAGAAAAAAATATATGCACCTTAGCTAATCCTTATGGCTTGTTTAATTAACTAGGTTTAGAATCTATCACTGAAGTATACAAAACAGAAAGAAATAAAGAAAATAAGAGAAATCTAGACTATCCAGTTGCCACGGAGTATCATTTTTTAATTTTATACTACATAACACATGTTCCTTATTTTGAAACATCATAGTGATGCCATAAGTCTATTTCCCAAAGCGTAACTCAACTTTTCCAAGGGAAACCCATTTCTCAAAAAATGGAAGCTCAATGGGGCTTACTCCAAAATTAAGCACACGCTAAGCACAAATAATAAGGAATCCGGTGGCACTTTAAAACTAGCAAATTAGTTAGGGCTTTAGGACATAAGCTTTCATGAGATACAACTCACTTCCTCAGATGCTGAAGAGAAAAGCAAAGAAAAAAAGAAAGGGATACACATATGGCGGTGAGACATCAGTGCTAATTAAACCAGAATGGATGTAGCTCCAACAGCACCTGAAGAGAAAAATTCCAGATTGTCTTGTGAGAACTATTAAAGGTTTCTATTTAAACCTTTTTTCAGGGTGTCAAATTTGCATATGAATTCCAGCTCAGCAGTTTCGCATATCTAGCTTTTTTTGGCAACTAAATTTAAAAGTTAATGATTTTTTTCCTTTGATGATTTAAATTGAAGAAAACAGAGCAATAAGACTGAACACAAGGCTGATTTTCTGAAATCTACCGATAAAAAGAACTAAGCCTCAGAGCAGCACCTACTGAAGACAAGAACAACTGAAATCTGGAATCCAATAAACCTTAAAATGTACCAACATCACTATGGGTACGTCTAGACTACATGCCTCTGGCGACAGAGGCATGTAGATTAGGCTACCGGACATAGTAAAATGAAGCGGCGATTTAAATAACCGCCATTTCATTTAAATTTACATGGCTGCCGCGCTGAGCCGACAAACAGCTGATCAGCTGTTTGTCGGCTCAGCGCTATAGTCTGGACGCTCACCTGCCGACATCAAAGGTATTTGTCGACCACCCAGGTATGCCTCCTGGGATGAGGTTTACCTGGGTGGTCGACAAATACCTTTGATGTCGGCAGGGGAGCATCCAGACTATCGTGCTGAGCCGACAAACAGCTGATCAGCTGTTTGACTGCTCAGCGCGGCAGCCATGTAAATTTAAATGAAGCGGCGATTATTTAAATCGCCGCTTCATTTTACTATGTCCGGTAGCCTAATCTACATGCCTCTGTCGCCAGAGGCATGTAGTCTAGACGTACCCTTTGTTCTGCTTTTACCACCTACACGGAGGAAGGCTACACTACACCCAGATCTGGTCTGGCACTGGACAAATGAGAAACTGAAATAAACAAACATGAACAAAATAGGTTTTAGATCCAGCATAATGGCTTTAATTTTTTAAACTTAAACAACAAATAGTCTGGAAGCACTTTAAAGACTAACAAAACATGTAGATGGTATCATGAGCTTTCGTTTATCCTGTAAAGTCTAACTCGGCTACCCCTCTGAAGCTTTTAATTTTATTTTATTTTTTAATACTTATTTTGCATATTTCAGTAATTCACAACGGACCACACTAGTCATTGTGAATTGAGGTTCTAGTGGTACTGTTATTTGAGCATTGCTTTCCTGATGAAAACTGCAGTGCAAAAACATTTAAGAACTTAAAGAATTGTGAAATTTCAAAATACAGAAAAGTATATTTTCATTTAACAAAATTAACACAACACAATTTTTAATTTGTTCACCAAGCACACAATCACCATTAATCCTTCTTCAAACAAAAAACTCCTGGAACACTACTGTTTAAACTTAAATTTTTATCTATAACAATTTCTTCACCATAAATAACTACACAGAAAAAACCATTAATATTAACATTTACAGTTCAACAGAAAAACATTTGCTCACAACCCAAATAATGTAAAAAAAGGTAGAAAATTCAAAATCAGACAAACCAAAGGAAATAGAAAAATGAATACAATACATTTACCCTCACACAAGAGGGAACAGAAACCCCTACTCCCACCCTCCATTTCCCATGTTGACCCACAACATTTCTAAAATCCAGTTTGTCCTATATGCAATCATTTAAGAAACCAAAGTACTTGACCTACATTTTAATTTTACACTTGCATGTTCCACAAAAGGGTGTCTCTTTTATTAAATTACAGAAGTTGCCGAGGAGGCTGAAGTATCTGAAATACTTTGGTCACCAAGGAAGGTAAGACGACAACAGTTTGGAGCCCGGGGAGAAGCATGTTCTTTGCCATTAAATAGTTAATTTTGCAAAGAAATATGAAAACTTTAGGAATCCTAATATACAAGGAAAAAGTCTAAATAAATGTGTACAGGTTGGACCTCCCTGGTCCAGAACCCTCTGGTCCTGACCTGTCCCAGACCAGCGAGCTTGCCAGAACAGGGAAGGTCTGTGCTCCCCTGATGACTGCCCTGTTCCCAGACTCCTCTCCCTGGGGTTAAACCTGGACCAGTAAGGGCTCCCCACCTTGCTGCCCCCCAGAATCTCCCAGGGTTCAGGGACTGGTTGGCCACTGCCAGTCCCACTGCTGCAGGGTTTTCTCCATGGTTCTCGGCTGGGCTCCCCCAGCCACCACTAACCCTGCTGCCAACAGGGGTTCCCCTTCCAGGGCCTCCTGACCATCCCGCCCTGCTGTGAGGCTGCTCTGCTGGTGCTGGGGATTCTGCCAGTTCCCTGACTAGGGCCAGCCACCTCTGCCAGACTTGCTTCAGCCGGGGGTTCCTCAGGGCAGGCTTCCCAATCACCACAACCCCACTGCCACTAGGATTTCCCGGGATTCTTGGCTGGGACCATCTGGGCCACTGGTAGCTTCACTGCAACCCCGGCCACATGGCCCTGCTAATGCCACTGACTGCCCCACTGACGGGGCTTCCCAGCCACCGCCTGACCATGCTGGGGGTTCATGGACAGGCCAGAGGCTCCCCAGATGCTACTTAGCCCAGCCAAGGCTCCCCAGCCCCTGCATTGCTCCGGTGCTCTTCAGTCCAACAACATCCGGGGCACTTCCAGACCCAGGATGTTGCTGGACCAGAGAGTCCCAGGCTTGGGAGGTTCAACCTGTAGTGTCATTACTAAATATATGCCCTTTTCCAAAGTAACAAGTCATGTCAATTTCATACAAGAAAGTGTTAAATTACCTAATCTTCCAAAGTCTCCTTCACCCCAAGTATATAGTTCTCCATCTTCTGTAACTGCAGCACTATGTCTGTATCCAGCTGACACACACACAACTACCTGCATTACATGCAAGGGGGAAAAAAGTTGTTAAAACTAAAGCTGTTGCAATTAGAAGCATAAAGAATTTTGATTCAGCAATGGGTTATGATCAGATTCAGAACAGGACTATGAACAATGCTTTCCAATAGACCATTGGACTACTGCACCATAAGTCCATTTCTTTGCCCTCAAATAAAACTTGTTCATAAAATTAGTTATAAGTGTTCTTTTAATATTTAACAAGCATTTGCAAATGGCAGGGGGCAACAAAGAAAGAAATCTGAAATTTAGCTATGTGGCCGCAACTTTTATTTAACAAGCAAGTTTGAAGCAGAGTAACTGGGTAATCAATGCCTGCAAGCCAATCTGGTTTGGCAGCAGAAATTGAAGGCGGCAGAAAAACCCATTCTACTCCCTACAAGTGCAAACCAAGAGTTATCATAGGGCAAAGCATGAAAAGGCTCACCTTCACCCAACAAGACACGTATGAACTTTGTACCACCTGTTCTGGATCAACTAATGTGTTTCAGGGTCTGAGAACTGTCCAGTGCAGGCATTCCTTACAATGGATAAAATCTGTAGTCAAATAGGGTACATGGAGCCCAGGAAAGTAGCATGTTCCTTTCCACATCTCTGCCTCACTACCACATGTATGCCAGTTATAAGAGTGTCATCTTAATTATCTCAAGAGAGTCATTTAAAAAATAATCATCTAAAGTGGTATATACTGCGATTTAATATTGATCAAGAACAGCAAGATACTCCCATGCTGGTTCTACTACTAACTCTCTCTGTGGCCTTGACAAGTCATTAGGCCTGTCTGTTCCTTCATTAGAAAAAATGGGAATAAGACAATATTCATCTTCTGCACGGAGTTATTAATGAACTCTGGGGGGGAAAAAGCCGCTGTCAGTGTTAACAATTCTGTGTTAAATTACATATAACTGAAAGTTCAACAGTCTTCTGAAATTAGGTACCAGTTCAGCAAAGCACTTAAGCCAGGGGTTCTTAAACTTGTGATACTGCAACCCCCCCCCCCCCCTCAGCTGCTTGCAACCCCTGTCCCCATTGCTGTAACCAGCCTCTCAGTTGCTCGCAACCCCCCTCTAATTTGTTTGCGACCCTCAAAGGAGGGTCGGAACCCACAGTTTGAGAAATGCTGACTTAAGCACATGAGTTATATCTTCTGACCACCAAAAGAACTATTCAAGTGAGTAACCTTGAGTGAGTGTTAGGTGCTTAGCTGAAACAGGGAGCTTCCAGCCTCCTGCAAAGAGTAATCTTACATAGAAACTGAAATATTTGAAACCATAGAGAAGTAACAGTATTAAATAAAAAAGGCATGAAAACAAAAACACTTTCCATTGTATAAAACCTACCTTTCCTTGTAAAGGACCCTGAATAAGTTTGGGATATTTCTGTGTTGAACTATTTCCATGTCCCAGTTTTCCATAGTCACCATCACCCCAGCTGAAGACTTCCCCCTCTGTGGTAAATGCTAAAGTGTGGCCATCAGATCCTTTTGAAGATGATACTTTTTTAATAGACCTATGAGGCTCAAAAGTCAATTTTTTCAGTGTGGACTGGTTATTGGAGTCACCAAGTCCTAGCCTCCCATAACTGCCTTTACCACAGGCTCTGACAGAACCATCAGTAGAAATGACAAAGGTACAATATTGTCCAGCTTCAATCTATAAGCAAAAAAGACAAAAATACTATAAAAAGTACGTATATAAGATAAATCATTTCAAGTAACTGCACAGCTAAATGTTTGTACTTTGAACAGAAGGCTGTACTCCTTCATGGACCCTTTTTCTGATCATGTAAACTAAAAATTAAGGGGCTTTTTGGATTAGAACAAGTTATGGAAATATAGGTTAATATCTTAAATTAAAAGCACTCAAATCCAGAAACTAAGCTATTTTCTTGAATAATATAAATATATTCCAATCAAGCTAGTCATTTACATTTCTTAATATATGTTAAATTGTATTTCTAAATGTATAACTAAATAAAGCTGTAAGAATAAAATATCATTTGTGTACTAGACATGAGTTAAGAATTTGGGCCCCCTTTAGCTCTGTCAGATTCATGACTGGAAATGATATTTCTTTTAAATGGAGTTCTTTGCCCCATTGGCCACCTTAACCCTGCTTCAAGGATTAAAGCAAAGAAATAGCTTAATTGAATAGACTGACAGTCGGTTATACTTCACTGGAACCGATAACTAGTCACTCCTATACACTATTATGACATTAAAATATGTGGTTCTACTAACAAGACACAAGACACTGAAGAAACACGTATTTAAGGGAAATAAGACCAGGGATTAAACGTTCCAAGGCAGAATATTACCCAGAGGAAAATTCTTTAAAAAAAAAAAACCATACAAACCCTGTGCAGTCACACAAAAATAAATTGGGTTGGGTTTTCCTACATTTAAATAACCACACACAGAAGATTACAATATACAAAAATTATTATGTATTTGCTTGAAGTGTAATTACTGTAGTAAAACAAGGGCCTAAAACATAAGCCTACGTATTATACGCCTGATACAAGGCCGAAAGCCTAGAGAGCAGTGGTCAAGATTTTGCAAATATAAAGCAAGGAAGTTATGAGCAAGAGGCAGGCCCTTCTCACAGAAGTTGGTTAGAACAGGGCTCATATTACAAAACCACTTATACATAAAAGGTACTAAGCACAAACCGTGAACAAATTTTAAAAGGGTTGTAACAGAACTAGGGATGTAAGCGAGTAGTCAAGCTTAGCCTTATGGGGTAGTTGAGTATTTATCAGGTAGTCGAGTTGAGCACTCAACTACCCGTTGACCCACCGCTTGCTGTCTCTGTATGAAAGGCGAGAGGGGAGGAGAGAGGGAAGGAGAAAACAGGAGCCGGTGGAGGGTTTGGGGAAGTAGGGGAGGCTGCTGCAAAGTAGTCCCTGTTCAAAGCAGCCTGGGCTGGCCACAGGCAGAGGCTGTTCCAGCATCACCCCCTGCCTGCAGCCAGCCCAGGACCACTGCACCTCTGCATTTTAAATGACTCCCGGAGCCCCCCACACTACAGCTCTGCAGAGCAGCCCCTCTTATCAACTAATCGTGTAATGGATACAAATTGTATCGACTACACGATTACCCAAATAACTGCTCTTTAACATCTTTAAACAGAACACCCTGTGAAGAAACATTTTGGTATCAAACACACACCCTACAGATAACAGAAACATACTAACCCAGATTTAGAACAGCATAATAAATAGTAATTAAGCCTCTGTGTATAAGGTGGTATTTTGGTAATGTTAGAGGCTGGCAACCTAAATAAATTAGGAGTGATGTGTAACTTGTTTGTACCCATGTATAAAAATGTACTCTAAAAAAGTTGTTTTTGTTTGAACAAGGGGGCAGTGGCAAATTTTACGTATCAGTTGCATTTATTGTAACAAGCATACATGTGTTAGCCTAACTGTTGACTTTTGATATGGGAAAGCTAAAACAGCACTTTGTTTACAATAAACCTGGCCCGGTGCCTTTAATTTTTTATTAATTTTGTGGGTTTGGGGTGGCTTTTTGCATGAGCCAACACAACACTGAAGGCCAATTACGCACCCAAATGGTTACCACTGAAGGAGGAGACGACCTGTCAGAACACCACATCAGTGATGCCTGACTACCAGTTACCTTAACGTATAAGCCTACACTATGAGAGGCTTGAACCTACTGTCCTTTGGAATATAAAAGGTCTCATTAACTTCAACAGGATTAACTGCATAATCTGGAACATACATAGTCACATCTCTGTCTAGCCTCCAAAACAAGCTTTATCTACATGAAAACTGCAAAACCAACAAACACAAAAGACCAAACTTTCCTGGTTTGGTGTCATGCATCAACAGAAGTCCTAACTAAAGTTGTACCAGGAAAATCCATGACTGGAAACCGAAAGAATACACTGTACACTGATTTTCAAAAAGCTAATCTAGCTTGCTGTGTCAGCAGTTAGCCAGGTCATGCTTTGACTTGTAAACTGAGCAAACTTGATAGGAAAGTAATTGATGGAGAATAAATATTAATAGCTAAAACATCTTTTGGTGTTTATGGGCTTTTTACAAAAAATCCAGAAAAATGATTCAAGCACAAAAAAATGTAGTAACACAAAGCTCTTTTCAAACAGCTTTTATAATAAACTACAGGATTTATTATACCCTTTGCACAGTCATTTAGAAAAATAGATTCATGTTTAAGTGTTACTGTAGAAAACAACTTTTTTCACAGATCCAAATATTTCCAGATGTTTTTCTCTTATTAAATATTAGGACTTGACAGTCAAAACGAATCACAAAAACTCTTCAGGTCTTAGATATTGGCGTATAAAAACTGGGAAAATGTATATAAAAAACTAAGATGATGTATATCATATATTACATTAGATATCACTACAAAAAGCACTCACAGTTTGTGCATCAGAAAAACTTGGTGCTAGCTTGGGTTGAAGTATTTTCTCTTGTGTTCCCTCTACCAGCTGGTGGCTGCTGTTACTACCCCACACGTACACTTCACAAGTCTCAGAAACAATCGGAGTATCACCAGTTTGTATGCTGTCTGGGCTGGCACATGTTCTAGAGTAGTCTGATGCCATTCTACAAACCTAATAAAATAAAAACAAACATTAAACAAGAACTTCAGTTAATTTTCAATTCATTTTCCTATTGGCCAATAGACATGGGTATACTTACATTATTACCATTCTGATTAATTTAATTTTCTCATACACAATACTGATTTTAAACAATCACCTGGTGGTTAAAATAAAGAAGTGGGTGTCAAGAGATATATAGGTTGCATGCCCATTCATCTAATAGTCTTGTTGCATTATGATTAAGGATCATAGAATACAACAACTGGAAGAGACCGAGAGATTAAGTCCAGTCCCCAGCTCTCATGGCAGGACCAAGCACGGTCTATACCATCCCTGATAGATGTCTACCTAACCTGCTCTTAAATATCTCCAGTGAAGGAGATTCCATAACCTCCCAAGGCAATTTATTCCAATGTTTAACCCTGGACCATTAGGAAGTTGTTCCTAATGTCCAACCTAAACCTCTCTTGCTGCAGTTTAAGCCCACTGCTTCTTGTCCTGTCATCAGAGACCAAGGAGAACATTTTCCCCCCTCTTCGCCATGACACCCTTTTAGATACTTCACAACTGCTAACATGTCCCCTTCTCAGTCTTCTCTTTTCTAAACTAAACAAGCCCAATTCTTTCAGTCTTCCCTCATAAATCATGTTTTCTAGACCTTTAAACATTTTTGTTGCTCTTCTCTGGACCTTCTCCAATTTCTCCACATCTTTCTTGAAATGTCCAGTTCTGGGTACCACACAATACTCCAACTGAGTCCTAATCAGTGCAGAGTAAAGTGAAGGGGGACTTCCCGTGTCTTGCTCACAACTCTCCTCTTAATGCATCCCAGAATCATCTTTGCTTTTTTGGCAAACGCGTCACACCATTGACTCATATTTAGCTTGTGGTCCACTATGACCCCTAGATCTCTTTCTGAAGTACTCCTTTCCAGACAGTCACTTCCCATTCTGCGCGGGACTGATTGTTCCTTCCTCAGTGGAGTACTTTGCATTTGTCCTTATTAAATTTTATTCTATTTACCTCAGATCATTTCTCCAGTTTGCCCAGATAATTTTGAATTGACCTGATCCTCCACAGCAGTTGCAACCCCTCCCAGCTTCATATCATCTGCAGACTTAACTGTACTCTATGCCATCATCTAAACCATTGATGAAGATATTAAACAGAACCAGTCCCAAATCAGATACCTGTGGAACCCCACTTGTTATGCCCTTCCAGCATGACTGTGAATTGTTAATAACTACTCTCTGACAACTGTTATCCAGCCAATTATGCACCCACCTTATAGTAGCCCCATCTAAGTTGTATTTGCTTAGTTTACTGATAAGGTCATGCAAGACTGTATCAAATGCCTTACTAAAGTCTAGGTATACCACGTCCACCACCTTTCCCTTATTCACAAGACTTGTTTTCCTATCAAAGAAAGCTATCAGATTGGTTTGACATGATTTGTTCTTTGTAAATCCATGCTGGCTACCATCTTCCACACGTTTGCAGATGAATTCCTTAATTACTTGCTCCATTATCTTCCCTGGCACAGAAGTTAAACTGACTGGTCTGTAGTTTCCTGGGTTCTTCTTATTTACTTTTTTATAGATGGGCACTAAATTTGCCCTTTTCCAAGCTTCTGGAATCTCTCCAGACTTCTATGATTTTTCAAACATGATAGAGGAGGTATCTGAGCCTTTAGCTATCAGCTCCTTGAGTATTCTAGGATGCATTTCAGCAGGCCATTGTGACTTGAAGATATCTAACTTTTCAAAGTATTTTTTAACTTGTTCTTTATTTTATTTTCTAAACCAGTGTTTCCCAATTGGTGCTCCGTGGAACCCCAGTGAAAGTAGGGGTTCTGCGAGGAGCCAGCACTCCCCTGCCCCTCCTGAAAGAGCGCGCCGGTTAGCCAGCTTCTTAAAGAAGCAGTACACTTGTTTCCCATTTCTCCCTGGTGACGCAGAGGTGTAGTGAGGTGGGGACAGAGGGGAACAGTTGCTCCCAGCCAGCACACTAGGGGGGTGCTGGACAGGGGTGACCCCACATGACCCACAGCGGGGAGGGAAGCACTTCCCTCCCCAAAGGAGTCAATGTGCGCTACCTGAACAGCTGGGGCTGTGGCACCTGGTAACTTAGTTCTGCAGCCTTTTTGCGCGGTGGTGGTGGGGGAGGTGGTCAGGAGACCCAGGTCTGTGCAGCTCTGACTGTGCAGGCAGTGCTCTCTGCCCTGGGACTCCCCGCACCCTCCCCCACTGCCACACAGGACGGCATTGTGGAAGTAAATTGCTGGAGTGCAACAGCCCCTGCTGTTCAGGCAGCGTGCACGCCAGCTGTTTGGGGAGGGGAAGTGCAGTCACACACTTCCTGGAACCCAGAGGTGCTGCAGGATTGCCAGGTACTGGTCCCAGCTGCTCCTGTCCAGACTCCCCCCAAGTACCCTGTCCCCATCAGCACTGTCCCCAGCACCACCCTGTCTCCGGCCCCAGCAACCTGCCATTCACCCTAGCACCCAGCAGCACCTTGTCCCCAGCCCCAACCATTCACCCTAGCACCCAGCAGCACCCTGTCCCCAGCCTCAACACCCTGCAACCCACCACAGCACCCAGCACCACCCTGTCACTAGCCGCAGCACCCTGCCATCCATCCTAGCACCCAGCAGCACCCTGTTCTTTGTCCCAGCCCCACACTCCAGTGCCCAGCAGGACCATGTCCCTGACCGCAGCATCCTGTCCCAGCACCCCACCACCTGTGACAGCATCCTGCCACCCAGCAGCACCCTCTCCCCAGCCCCAGCTCCCACCAGCACCCTGTCCCCTGCCCCCACCAGCACTGTTGGGACCACATTAGTGAGGGTTGGGGGTTTTTGCATCTCACTTGTGTGGTCCCAACTGACTTTTCTGTGTGTCAGTGACCCTTGACTCAAAACAGATTCCCCACCCCTCTCATAAATAAAGACAATGCTAAAACCTTTTGAGTTTGACATAATATGTTATTTAAAAAGGAAGCCTGGCCAACATGCCCCCAATTGGGCCAAATCCCCATCTCACTGCAGCACCATAACACCTCTGCACCACCTGACCCCAAATCTGAGCCTATCATACACTGGAACCCCGTCCTGAGCCTCTTACATCCCTCAACTCCTGCATCCCCACATCCTCAGTCTTCTGCCACAACATTCCTCCACCATCCACACATCACAAATCTGTGTCCTGAGCCCATCATACTCACAGCCTCCTTTCCCTGAGTCCCTCACATATCCAAACCAAACTCCTGCACCCTCACATCCACAAGCCTGTGACTTGCTCGGCACCCCAATCTTCCACCTAAGCCCAACACTCCCCAGCCTGGAGCACCCTCCCCAAGCCAGCATCCCCTTCTCCTGCATCCAAATTCCCTCCCAGAGCTTGCACTTCTCACCCCTTCCCACACTCAAATCCTTCATTCCCACCCCAGAGCCTATACCTCCTGTCTCAACACAGTGTATAAGGGCTGGGGACAGCAAGTAATGGAGAGGAGGGGGAACAAAGAGGATGGGGCCTCAAAAGGGTAAGGTCTTGGAGAAGTAATGTGATTTTCATGCACTGGTGGGTTTTTTTTTTTTTTTTGCTTGACAAACCTAGGGGTTCCTTGAAATTCTGAAAAGGGTTCTATGGCCAAATAAAATTGGGAAACACTGTTCTAAACCTACCCCATTTCAACTAGCATTCACTTTCTTGGGGAAAAGGTTGAAACAAAGAAGTCATTACGCTTCTGCCATTTCCAAGTTTCCTGTTATCGTTTCTCCCTCTTCACTGAGCAATGGGCCTACCCTGTTGTTGGTCTTCCTCTTGCTTCTAATATATTTATAGAACGCCTTCCTGTTACCCTTCATCTCTCTAGCTATTCTGAGCTCGATTTGTGCCTTTGCCTTTCTAATCTTGACCCTGAATATGTGTGTTGTTTGCTTATATTCAGCCTTTGCAATTTGACCTAGTTCCTACTTTTTATACAACAACTTTTTTATTTTTAGATAATGCAATCTCCTGGTTAAGCCAAGGCGGTCTTTTGCCAAACTTTCTACCTTTCCTACACAACAGAATAGTTTGCTTTCAGACCCTTAGTAATGTCCCTTTGAAAAACTGACAACTCTCTTAATTTGTTTTACCTTTTAGTCTTGCTTCTCATGGAACCTTACCTACTAGCTTTGAGTTTACTAAAATAGGTCTTCCTGAAATCCATTGTCTCTATTTTGCTCTATTTGTCTCCCTTCTTCCATTTCTTAGTATCATAAACTATATGATTTAATGATTTTTCACCAAAATTGCCGTCCACTTTCAAATTATCTACCAGTTTCTCCCTATTTGTTATAATCAAATCTAGAACAGCTCCCCCCCCCCATAGCTCTCTCAACTGTCTGAAATGAATAAAAAAATGTGTCCAATGCAGTTCAGGAACTTACTGGATAATCTATGCCCTGCTGTGTTATTTTCCCAATAAATGTCTGGATAGTTGAAGTCCTCCATCACCACCAAATCATGCGCTTTGGATGATTTTGTGAGTTGTTTAAAAAAAGCCTGAGCAACCTCTCCTGCCTGGGTAGGTGGTCTGTAGTAGACCCCTAGCATGACTTCATCCTTGTTTTTTACCCCTTTTAACCTAACCTAGAGATTCTCAACAAGTCCGTCCCCCCCCCACGTCCATCTCCACCTCAGTCCGAGTGTATACTTTTTAATATATAAGGCAACACCTCCCCACTTTTTTCCCCGCCTATCCCGAGAAAGCTGTACCCATCTATACCAATATTCCAATCACATGTATTATCCCACCAAGTGTCTGTGATACCAACTTTGTCATAGTTGCACTCATTTATTAGCACTTCAAGTTCTTCCTGCTTATTACCCATACTTCTTGCATTTGTATATAGGCATCTAAAACGGATTTGATTTTGCTTCCCAGTTCTGCCTTGATCTCTGCTATTATAGCTCCCTCCCATTTCTGACCCATCTCCCAAGTCTCCATGTTTTTCACCTACCTGTGAGCTTTGGTCACCTGCCCCCGTCGAACCTACTTTAAAGCCCTGTTAAGAAGCGGGTAATTGGCTAATACAATTTATATAAACTACACAATTAGTTAATAAGGGGAGGTGTTCTGTCCTGGCAGCTCTGCAGTTTAAATGTAGTAGGAGCTGGGTGTGCAAGTAGCCCAGCTCCTACTACATTTAAACAGCAGAACTGCAGCAGGGGTAGGTCCCAGACCTGGCTTGAGCCAGGACTGAGCAGTTTTGGCTCACGCTGGTTCCCGGACTGCTGCACCTCTGCAATTTAAATGTATTAAGAACCTGGCACCAGTGACCCACTGAAAGCCTCCCCTGTACCGCAGAGACGGTGCTGGGGGGAATGAGCTTTTAAGCAGACTCTCCTCACCACTGGTTCCTGCTCCCCCCCCCCTTCCTGCCTCTGATATAGAGGCGGGGGGGGGGGGGGGGGGAGGCCTGAGCAAATAGTCAACTACTCAATTAGTCACTTATATCCCTAATTATGATCTTGGCTGAGTTTCTTAGCTTTAGTCTTCTTTCAGTAAGATAAGGATTTCCCACCCCCACTATATTAAGGTGTAATTCATAAAACGTGCTTTATGTAGTTCATAAAATGTGCATGGATGTGCTTAAAGGGACCACAAGTTAGTAATTTCTCTTTAAAAAAATCTGAGCTAAACTAAAAGTAAAACAATACAAAATAATTTATTTAACTCAAGGTTCATTAAAAGGCATACCTCCTCAAATAAACACAAAGCTGCCTCATAGAGAGAACAAAGACCATCAGATGTTCTAGTTGGTTCCCTCCATTGAGTTCGATCAGCAGATGATCCCTACAATTTAAAAAAATGTTTGTGATGTTGTCAGAGACGGATAATTATACATAGAAACAGCACATTATAACACATTCTTGATTAATTTATTCTAGTTGTGCAGTGAAATCAAATTTGGGTTTGGGGAATCAGTCTAACACCCTAATTTTGTCTATAGTTCTTAATTTTGAACTGAACAAAAACTTATGAATATATTGTATTTCCTAAGTAGGGATGTAAGCAACTGATCGCCTACTCAATCAGCATTTGCTTATAGGGTAGATGAGTAGTGGCTCGACGAGTTGCTCCCCCCCTTGCTGCCTCTATCAGGGAGGTGAAGAGCAGGAGCTCATCTTAGGGGGAGCCAACTTAAAAGCTGGTTCCCCCAGCCCCATCTTCATCAGGAGAGGCAGAGGCATAATGGGGGGGACCGGGCGGCAGCTTGGTAGCTTTTAGCACATTTCAAAAGCACAGGCACAGCGTCTGGAACTGGGTACAAGTTGGGAATCAGCTGATTCCCAGCTCCTGACTGGTCCCCCGCAGCCTCTCCCACCAACTGTGGCTCTGCAGTTTCTCTCCTTAACTAATCAAGTAGTCGATAGAAGTTCCATCAACTACTCAATTAGCTGATTAAACGCAATTTAACATCCCTATTCATAAAACTTATTTTTTAATTAACCACTCCAAAATTGGCGGTTTAATTTTTAAGTCTGAATTTTAATTTCCTTAATATTGTTTATAAAGCAGGGTTTGGGATGCATTTTTCAAGGAAAATACTTTTTCCTCTGAAACCACAGATCACTAACACCATTATTTTTGTATGATGTAAATGCTCTAATGGTTTCAGTGTTGTTTTTATATTTAATCGTAAAAACAAGTTAGACACATCAGATAGAAATCTTTGACTCTATATAAACAGAGGCTATCAAGTTACATATCTGTAGCATATAACTTGCGTCTGAAAGACAAGCACTATTCTTAGCATTTAAAATAATTTTGGTATGATTCACAATCTGATGCAAGTCCTCCTAAATAAAGCATAACCCCCCAATAATCTCTGGGTCAGCTCTCCTCTTTTCAACATAGAGCTGACAAGCTGCAACATAATGACCAACTGTATTACTATGAACAGACAACAGTGATTTTCTGCAGTTGGTTTATTGGTTTTGTGCTGAGTCCTGCCCCATAACAAATTCCTTTCAAAATAGGCTTAATAAATTTAGGTTTCTTGGCTGATGGGAGAGGCACAGGATTTGTTTTTCAGTTAAGGAGAAAAATCCACCACTCTCTTTGTTTTTGTGTATATTAGTCTTAGGCTGGATAGGTTCTTGATTGTACATCCCGCTGTGATTTCAAGACTTCATTCCAGAGTGAGGAAAGAACATCTCTCTGGAAGTACCACCCACACAGTGAGGATTACAAGAATCTTATACAATTTCACCTTATTCACAACAGTGCTTAAATTCCACTTTTCTAAAAGCTAGAAGCAGCAGAGGTGTTGGTTAATTAGGGGGGTGGGGCTATCACAAGTGACAAGTTTGTACAGTAAACCAAGCATACCACACAACTTTGAATGCGAAGCAAGTCAAACAAAAAGCAAACTTTAAAACCTAGTTTTATACTTTTTAATACATTTATGTTGGAATAAAATGTATTTGTGAGCAAACAGTTACAGCACATTCTTGATACTCTGCACTGTCACAAGTCTGTTTAGATTTTTTAAGGGGCTCAGGGTGGCTGACTAATTTAGAATACAAGACATTAAAACTAGGACATTTTACTGGATTTACCCAATTTCTAACCTCTTCAAAGCGATGATTTCTCTTCAGCTCATAAAAGGTGAAAGATTTAGTAAAAGTGGACACATTCCTTTCAGTTTTGTGATGATGTGTTCAGATTCAGTTTAACCAATTTAAATAAATTGGTAATTTATTTTAATTTGCTAATTAAAGACAAAAAGATTTAAGCAAAACAAAAATCAAATTCCAAATAGAAGTTTTACATACATACCAAAGATCTCCGCATCTGCGTTAATATATTCATAAAGCAGTCAAAACTGATCATCCCTTCTTGATTTTGCAGGAGTTTGTTTTTCTCCATGGCATTTACTACCGCTGATGCGCCTAGAGCCATCTCTATCCATTCAAGAAGGTACCTGAGAGAACCACGCTGGGCAGCTAAACCAAGAAGCAATTCAGATGCTAGCCTACGACCTAAAGTGTCTGCTCCAGAGTTGGGAATCGTTACTCCTTTAAGAAATGTTGTTACTTGTGATAAACAGTCCAGTCCCATTGGCGGAATCTTACTTTCATTTGCTAGTGATAAAGGTGGCAAAGAGCTGACAACTTCTATTGCAGTATGAATGACATCATTGCAAAGACTGAGGCCAGGTCCTGAAGCAGGCATCATCCAACTTTGTCTTAGTAGTGCAAATAGCAAGCTTAGTCCAGTCCGGACCCCCATTTCTATGAGAGCATCTGTACTTGACCTGGGACGCTCACTGACAGAATGGACATCTGTTGAGCCAGAACTGCTTTCTGGAGAATGTTGTTGCTGTTTCACCTTGCCTTTATCATGATATTTATTAGAAAGTGCATAAAAGACACGCTGCAACACAAGCAGACGTTTTCGAAGCGCTCCAGCAAATGGAGAATCTGAACATACCATCTTAGCCAGTGCCAGCTGGCTACTAAGAAGGGCATCCAAGTAGTGGTCCTGTTCATCACTGGATAAGGATTCACGTTCAAAGTCTGGTAACTGAGGTCCTTTGAGGCACAGAACTTGCTGGGGCAAGGGCACTACTTCCTTATTGCTGACTAATTTAGAATACAAGACAGAAACTCCCTCCCTTGTGGCAATAGATTCACTGTCCTCTGTGATCCAGGAACTGTTCAGATGTTCAAGCCATTTCAGCTTAACTGGTGGCACCATAGCAGCCATGTTTGTTTATTCTTCTGCCATTAGTCCTAGAAATGCAAAAAAGACGCATAAGCATATACACAACCATATTTATTACTTGTTCCTCCAATTAAAAACAAATCCATTTTCTAAGAGGCTAACAATCTCCATTTTTGCTTAAACCAAGTTCAAGTACCTAAACAGCTGTCAGAGTTCCTACCAGATGCAATGCAAAATTCAGAAATTCTGCAGACCAATTCTGATCCTTGTTTAAAGACACAATAACTCACTAAAAAAATGCACCATGGCAGAAATCTGCACAAAAAATTAAATGCCAGAATCACCATTATTATTCACTCTTACAACAAATTTAATCCTAATACTTTAATTCTAAAGTAATTTATCTCCCTCTATGACAAATATGTCCCAATTTTACATAGACAAAAACTGAAGCAAAAAGGTCCTATGAATTGCATAGGATCAGATCCCAAACTCTGTGTTACTATTCACAATATCATTCTGCCTCTGAAAATATACACTGCAAGGATAAAGAATGAAAATGAAAACATTTAGTGCACAAAAAGATTTTATATTATCATAGTCCAGTATAGAATCATAGAACACTAGGACTAGAAGGGACTTCGAGAGGTTAGAGTCCAGTCCCCTGCCCTGACAGCAGGACCCAGTACCGTCTAGACCATCCCTGATGGATGTCTAACCAACCTGCTCTTAAATATCTCCAGATGGCGATTCCACAACTTCTCTAGGCAACTTATTCCAGTGTTCAACTACCCTGACAGTTAGGGTTTTCCCCCTAATGTCCAACCTAAACCTCCCTTGCTGCAGTTTAAGCCCATTGCTTCTTGTCCTATGCTCAGAGGCCAAGTAGAACAATTTGTCTCCCTCCTCCTTTTCTCCCTCTTCCCTTTTAGATAGCAGTTTTCAGGTATTACAGTGTTACCCAAATGCTGTTCCGCAGAACCCCGGGGTTCCGCAAAGTGAAAATAAGAGTTCCGTGACAAAATTCCATTACAATAACATTTTATGATTTTTAAAAAAATATATGTAATTTTTGTTTTAAAATATGTGCAATTAAACTAAATGTTGATCTCATGACCTTGTTTGCATTATTTTATTATCCTTATTTATTTGCAGTCTACTTTTTCAGCTCCATATATTACACTGTTATTAGGGGTTCCGCAAAAAATTTGAGTTTAAAAGGGTTCCGTGGCCAAATAAAATTGGGAAACACTGTGCTATCATGTCCCCTCTCAGTCTTCTGCTTTCCAAACTAAACAAGACCAACTCTTTCAGTCTTCCTTAATAGGTCATGTTCTCTAGACCTTTAACCATTCTTGTTGCTCTTCTCTTTCACCAATTTCTCCACATCTTTCTTGAAATGTGGTGCCCAGAACTAGACACAATAGTCCAACTGAGGCCTATTCAGTGCAGAGTAGAGCAGAAGAATGACTTCTCATGTCTTGCTCACAACACTCCTGTTGATGCATCCCAGAATCATGTTTGCTTTTTTTGCAACAGCGTCACACTGTTGGTTCATATTTAGCTTGTGGTCCACTATGACCCCTAGATTCCTTTCTGCAGTACTTGGAATCATAGGGCTGAAAGAGGACAGGAGGTCGAGTCTAGCCCCATGCCCAAAGCAGGACCACTCCCAACTAAATCAACCCAGCCAGGGGTTTGTCAAGCTGCAACTTAAAAATCTTTAGGGATGGAGATTATACCACCTCCATAGGAAACCCATTCCAGTACTTCGCCACCCTGCTAGTGAAATAGTTTTTCCTTCCTGGACAGTCATCTCCCATTCTGTACGTGTGAAACTGATTGTTGCTTCCTAAGTAGAGTCCTTTGCATTTGTCCTTATTAAACTTCATCCTGTTTACCTCAGATCATTTCTCCAGTTTGCCCAGATAATTTTGAATTGACCTGATCCTCCACAGCAGTTGCAACCCCTCCCAGCTTCATATCATCTGCAGACTTAACTGTACTCTATGCCATCATCTAAACCCATTGATGAAGATATTAAACAGAACCAGTCTTAAATCAGATACCTGTGAAACCCACTTGTTATGCCCTTCCAGCATGACTGTGAATTGTTAATAACTACTCTCTGACAACGGTTATCAAGCCAATTACGCACCCACCTTATAGTAGCCCCATCTAAGTTGTACTTGCCTAGTTTATTGATAACATCATGCGACACCATATCAAATTCCTTACTAAAGTCTAGGTATACCACGTCCACCACTTCTCCCTTATCCATGAGACTTGTTATCATATGTACGAGGACATACCTGTATTAATTTCCCCAAAAGACAGATTACCTGATTCTTTAAACCACTGACATTCTTGAAATCCCATAGTATCAACAAACATGGTAGCAGTGGCAATATCCATTATTACAACTACTACACAGACTTGAGGACATCCCTAATAGTCTATGCCACAACTAAGGTTCCGATCCTCCAAACATACACATGCTTAAACTTTACTAATTCGAGTAGTTCCAATAGAAATAACATTCCACTTTCTGAGTGGGAATCTAGAGAACATTGCAAAAATGATGTGACTGCTTTAATTAAGGACAGAAAAGAGCAGATAGACTATGGCAACAATGCAGAGATTACAGCTCTAATAGCTGTGTCACTGTACCAATGCTAGCGCAGATGCTGTAACCCAGGGATTGGCAACCTACAGCATATATGCCATAAGTGACATGCAAGCCAATTTTCACTGGCACACAAGCTTCCCTGCCAGATCTGTACGCCAAACATACGGGATTGTCTTGATTTTAAATAATCTGTTCCGGTGTCCCCATCAAGGAGTGAAATGTCTCAGAAAGCCCCACTTGTGGAGAAGTGACTGAGAAATGACTCTGTGCAGCAGGCTCTCCTCCACCCCTCCAGCACAGATGGCTCCATTGGAGCCTTGCTGGCAAGCAGCCAGGCCAGCTTCCAGTGGTGCACATTTTCTGGCCACCGTCACCCACTGCCCCACCACCACATGCTGCGCGGCTCCCTCCCACCACGGGATTGCCTCTGGTGTATGGGGCTCCCAGTCCAGCTGCAGCGCCACCTCCTCCTCCAGGCAACTTGTTGGTACAGCAGCCGCCACTGTGAGGAGGGAAGGGGGAACCGAACAGGTCCAAGACAGAACCCAGAGGAGCTGCTCCCAGACGTCCGTGCCTTGAAGCTGCCACTTCAGCCTCAGCAGGGGACACACGGAGACCAGCTGGAATGCTGCAAGGCAGGGTTCACTCGGGCTCACTAGATGTACTCCATTCACTACTGCTCTCTCTCCCCATCTCTCCGGGGGGAGTGGTAGCAAGCCAGCTCTGATGGGGAAGCTCAGGGTTTCTTTTCTCCCTGCACCGCACTGAGCTCCCCACTGCATGGAGAGATGGGGCTGAGCTCCTTCCCCCTTCCCACCCCGCTGGAGGAATGCCAGCGCAGTGTCCAGAGGCTTTCTCTGCTGAAGCCAGGTAAGTGTTCCTCTAGTGCCCAGACCCCCACATCCCAATCCTCCTCACTCACTCTCCCCCCATCCTGCTCCCTCCCTCTAGACAGACACCCTACTCCCCAGTCTGCTTCTGCACCCTACCTTCCACCTAGACCTCACAACCTCTCCCCCTTCTGCACCCCACCTCCCACTCAGATCCTGCATCCCATCTCTATCCCACACACTGAAAGCCCTGTCCCACACTGTACCCCTCATTTTTGTCCCCACTCCAGAGACTAAGAAGGGTCCATAAAATCCACAAACACTAGAAAAGTAAATCTGGCCTATGGGAAGCCCTGAACCTCAGACCTCCCGGTCCCTTCCCCTCACCCTCTGGGGCTGGAGTGCTATGTGGACAGTTCTGGCTAGAAGTACAGTCAGGATAATTGAGTTCTGGAAAAAAGATGCACAGAGCACCTGCATTTAAAGTTTTGGGGTTTTTTTTAAATCCCTATATACCAGTGACTTCCTGAGGAAGCCACAGAGCATCAGTAATCTTCCTGAAAATGCCATCCTGACCACCATGGATGTAAAAGCTCTTTACACCAACATTCCACACAAGGATGGACGATAAGCTATCAGGAACTATGGTGCACCTGGAGCTATGTGACTGTCCTCACCCACAACTACTTCCAATTTGGGGACAATTTATACCTTAAAGTCAACAGCATTCCTATGGGTACCCCATAACCTCACAATGTCATTTTTATGGGATGACCTAGAATGTTTCCTCAGTTCCTGTCCCTTGGCATTGATCTCATTATATGGACCCAAGGGAAGGACACCCTTGAGGAAGTCCACATTCATTTCAACAACTTCCACTCCACTACCAACCTCAGCCTGGACAGTCCACATAAGAGAACCACTTTCTTTACACTACAATACAGTTGGACGCTCTCTTAACCGGGACTTTCTGGTCCACCAACATCCCAGCCCTGGTGCAGAGCTAGTGGCTGAGAGCTCTGCAACGGGGCTAGAGCCCGGTAGCGGGGCTGCCCCATGGCAGCGAAACTGGGAGCCCAGCAGTAGCGCTGCTGCCTGGTGCTGACATTCTGGGAGTGAGATATGAGAGGCAGCGGGGCTGGAACCAAGCAGCAAAATTACTCCATGAGTCAGGGAGGCAGCAGGGCCACTGGGCAGCAAAGCCAGGGGCCCAGCAGCCCTGCTACCGCAGGGCCAATAACGGGGCTGCCCAATGGTGCAGCAAAAAGCCCAGCAGCCCTACTGCCGCCCTGCAGAGTTGCCTGATGAGGCTGGGAGGCAGCAGGCCTGCCCAGCAAGGCTGATGCTCAAGTGGGCCTTGTCGCCCAGCGGCGCAACTGGACACTGGCAGAGAGGCTCCCTCACAGGGCTGGAGCCCAACAGTGGAGCCAGGACCTGAGGGGGCCGATAAGGGTGGGCCCAAAAGTGACCTTCTTTGGTCTGGCAAAATCCCTCGTTTGGGACCAGTCAGGTCCCAAGGATGCCAAACCAAGGAGGCCAACCTGTACAAATAAATGTTGGTCACATACACCACCCTACCCCAGAAACCTACTGACTGCTATTCTTAGCTACATGCCCCTAGCTTCTGTCCAGGACACACCACATGTTCCACTGTCTACAGCCCAGGGCTAAGATACAACTGGATCTGCTCCAATCCCACAGACAGAGACGAACACCTACAGGATCTTTATCCAGGCATTCTTAAAACTTAAACGCTCACCAGGGAAGTGAAGAATCAGAGCAAGACAGGTACCCAGAAGTCAGCAAATTCAAGAGAGGCCCAACAAAGGAAAAGAACAGAACACCACTGGTCATCACTTAACAGCAGTGGTTTGAAAAGGTTGCCATCCCAAGAGCCAAAATACATTAAAATTCAGAACCAGTGGTCAACAAAGAGCCAATATATAAAAATACCTATTTGCATGACTGAAAATATACAACTTAATATTATTGAAAATTAACATGATGATTAATAGCATAAATGAAACACTGTACTTACAAACTTTAATGGGACTTCTGTTGCTGGTAGGAGTCAGGACTGGAGTGCATGAGGGGCTCAAGGCAGAAGGCTGGGGTATGTGGGAGGTGAAAGAGGCAGGGCAGGGCACTGTGGGTGGGAAGTAAAGCATTGGGGGGTGGGGGGGATTACCTTACCTGGCCAGGGCTGGGCCACTGCACCCGGGTAGTGGTAGCTGGACGAAGTGTCAGGCTAGGATTACCACAGCTGGATCGTGGCCTCCCCTCCTACCCATACTTCAGCAGGAGGGGGGCTGCCACCACCAGCTCTTCCTGCAGCCAGATGGGGGCCAGACTGTGGGACCTGACCTAGGATTGGAGCCAGGGACAAGACATTGCAGCCAGATGGGGGCTGGGCACTTTTATTCTCTCATGTGTATTTAAAATGAAGTTTGGTAAATTAAGTAAAATAGTATGTCCAACACAAAAGGTTTCAACATTGTCTTAGTTATGGCAGGAGTGGAGAACCTTTTTTTGGGTTGGGGGCCACTGACCCAAAGAAAAATCAATTAGGGATCACACAAGTGAGAAGCAAACAAAAACAAACAAACAAACAAACACACACCCCACAACCCTCACTGATGTGGCCCCACAACTGAGACATCTCACTCCCTTGGCACCCTCCCCCGCAATGAGGGAGTGAGGGACACCAAGGACTGAGGTTCAAGGCCTCAGGCCAGATTAACTCTTCTGGGGTTCCAGGGTTAGTGGATTTTGTGGGCACCCCCCAAGTTCTGGGGTGGGGCCAAAAATGAGGGATCCATAAGAACATAAGAACGGCCATACTGGGTCAGACCAAAGATCCATCCAGCCCAGTAGCCTGTCTGCCGACAGTGGCCAATGCCAAGTGTCCCAGAGGGAGTGAACTGAACAGGTAATGATCAAGCGATCTCTCTCCTGCCATCCATCTCCACTCTGACAAACAGAGGCTAGGGACACCAGTGTGAGGGACAGAGCTGCCAGTGAGTGGGATAGGGATGGGGTGCAGGATCTGGAGGGCGGGGGGGGGGGGGAGTTGAGCGGCGGGAGCAGGGTGTCCAGCCACGTGGAAGGAGCAGGAACAAGGGAGGGCACGGTATGCGGTCAGGAAGGAGGGTGCAGGAGCAACGGTGGATGCAGGAACAGGGTGAGGGTAGGGTGTCTCGCCAGGAGGGAGGGTGAGGAGAAAGGGAGGGTGTCGGCACAAGCTGGGGATGCAGGGTACTTGCAGAGGGAGGGGAGTGAGTGAGGGGGATTACGGTGCAGGGGCCTGGGTATGAGAGGCGACACTTACCTGGCTTTGTGCCCTGCTGCAGTGGGGAAAGCTTCTGGACAGCATGTCACTGTGCTGCCATTCCCCCAGCAGGTGGGGAAGGGAAGGAAGCTCAGCCTCCCTCCACACAGCAGGAAGCCTGCACAGCCCTGAAACTGCAGCACAAGCTTCAGCTTCCTGCTCAGATGCATAGGGTGGAGAGGGAAGGTGAAGAAAGCCCTGACCCCACCAGACAGGCTTGCAGAGCGAATGGCTCCGTGAGTGGTCATTCCTAAAGCGGGCTGGGGGAAGAGAGCATGGCAGTGCACAGAGCACACCTGCCAAGCCTGAGCACATCCTACCCCACAGGGCCCTAGCCACCGGAGTGGCTCCACTGGATTTTGCAGCTGCTTTGGACCCTCCTGGTGCCATGCATCCCCTGCCCCCGGCAGTGGCTGCTGTAACAAAGAACAAGTGGCAGCCTAGAGATGGAGGAGGCAGCTGCAGGGTTGCTGGACCAGGGGCCCCAGAGGCAGTACCGTGGGGGGAGACGGCTGCGGCACAGTCAGACAGGGACCTCATGCACCAGAAGCAGTCCCGCAGGGGTGGGAGGAAGGAGGCGGCAGTGATGCAGCTGGACCGGGGGGCCCCCCCGCACCAGAGACAGTCTCACAGGGGGAGGGAGAGGTCTGCACAGCACACGGTGGTGGGGCAACCGCAGTGAGTGCAGGGGGCTTGCCAGGCAGCAGCATGCACCATGCTCAGGGAATACTCTGGACTCCAACTTCCGATCATCTCTGGAAACCGCACACCACCAGAAGCCGGCTGGCTGCCCACTAGCAAAGCACCAAATACATGCTCTGAGGGGGGAGGCCATTGCTTTGCACCATGCTAGGGTATGTCCCTGCAAGGCTCTCTCAGCTGGGGGAAGGGAAATGGAAGTACAGGGAGTACTACTTCCCGCAAGCCAGATCTGACGGGGCTTTCTGGGACATCTAACTACTTGATGGGGACACTGAGACAGAGTATTTAAATTCAGGACAGTCCCAGAAAAATTGGGACTTATGGTCAGTGTATATATTGGCCAAACTTGACAGTCTCTACAACAACGGATAAATGGACACGAAGCAGACATAAAAACTGGTACCATATATAAACTTGTGTCGGGGAACACTGAAACCTCTCTGCACATTCAATAATGGCTTTAAAAGTAGCCATTCTTCTACAAAGGAATTTTATCACCCAATTACAGAGGGAAACAGCTTAACTGGAATTCATTTACAAATCTGACAATCAATTCGGGCTTGAATAAAATATTAACTGGCTAACACATTAAGAAGGCAATTTCCCCTACCTTTCATATTCACACTTACACATCAAAAGCTATATATGGAACACATCCAGCCCAACTCAATTAGCATCATTAACACTGGTCTTACAATTGATGGGATCTGCTGTTATATATACACTGGATTCTGTAATTTCCACTCTAACCCATATCTAGTGGGTTTTACCCATGAAAGCTCATGATATATTATATTTGTTAGTCTCTAAGGTACCATAGGACACTTGTTACAGACTGCTACTTTTTTTTTTAAAAAGCCTCAGAGAAGACAGCTAACCCAGGACTCCAATTTCCTCAAAATGCTTTTAGATCTGATAATCTGAATTAACAGGTTAACCATCAAGTCTAATATGAAAGGAAGACATTTTCAAAGTACTACAGCTATTCTTGTAAAATGTTTCTTACTTCAAATCAAATGAGTAATAAATATGCTTCAGACTGGGATTTTGTTTTGGCATTTCAATCTTATGCCGGTTTAAAACACGAGGTGCATGAATAGTTCCATCATCCGTTAAAATAAAATTCAGGTTAACTTAATGTCAACATAAAGAAAGGCCCAAAAGCCATCCTGTCCAGCACAGTGAGTCACTTAGAAAAGCCAAAATAAATAAAGATTTGCTATGTGACAGAGGACTGGAGTGAGGTTAAGAGGAGTAAACTCCAAAGTCCATGACGCCCCCTACAACACTATCGCCCTGCCAAACGAACACAGGAGACTCCTAGTACATGGTTTATTTTGATGTATACACTCAGTTTGCAATGACTGTGGCCTTCTGAGGTAGTTTTTAAATCCTGGTATTAGGGGTATGAAATGGTGTATTGGACTGAATCAGGAGTGAACAGCTTCATACTTGTTCCTTGAAATCTTACTGGCTCAGTTTCCTTGCAATAGAATTTAAAATAAACTGATTAGAATAGTTTCTTTATTCTAGACATTTCCCAGGCTTCAGCATTCTGTCCTTACCCAGACATTTTTTTACCAATTTGTCTACCAAGTTTTGTAAAAGGCCACTCTTCACTTCTCTCTGACCCTTCACATTTAGTATTCATTGGACCTAAAAAATCAGAAGAACTATAACACGGAAATACTTGCTCTTTCCCATTTCTATATCTCCTTACTAAGCAACATAAAAACATATTTGTGACAACAGATCCTGGATGTCCTAAAGGATGTCCCTGGCTTTAGTCTTTTGCTAGATTCCACAACCTCCCTAGGACAACTGATTCCAGTGTATAACCACCCTGACAGTTAGATTAACCACAATTTAGCATCCCTAGTTCAGATGGAGGATATGACCTCTGCTCTAGTAGACTAATGTCCAACCTAAGTCTCCCTTGTTGCAATTTAAGCAGATTGCTTCAGAGGCCAAGGAGAACAATTTTCCTCCCTTTGATACCCTTTTAGATACTTGAAAACAGCTATCATATCCCCTTCTCAGTCCTCTCTTTTCTAACGTAAACAAGACCAATTCTTTCAGTCTTCCCTCATAGATCATGCTTTCTAGGCCTCTAATCATTTTTATTCCTCTTCTCTGGACCTTCTCCAGTTTCTCCACATCTTTCTTGAAATGTGGTGTCCAGAACTGGATACAATACTGCAACTGAGGCCTAATCAATGAAGAGTAGAGCAGAAGAATGACTCGTGTCTTGCTCACAACACTCCTGTTAATGCATCCTAGAATCATGTTTGCTTATTTTGAAACAGCATCACACTCTTGACTCATATTTAGCTTGCGGTTCACTATGACCCCTAGATCCTTTTCTGCAGTACTCCTTCCTAGACAGTCGCTTCCCATTGACAACACAAACTGTGTTGATATAAGTTGCCCACACTCCTGTCAGTGAAAGCCAGGAATAGTATAGGTGTTTTTCTGAACAATTAGATAGTCTATCAAAAGAAAATAACAATGTTCTCACCATATTTAGTAAGTGAAGCTTTCCTTCATCAGGCTAGCAAAAGGCTTAGGAAGGAAAATTGGCAGGTCAATGGATGGATTTATATAGAATTCTGAGACCACCTTCAGTAGGAACTTAGGTGACATCTAAGGTAATTTGACCTTGTGAAATAGTGTAATTAGAGAAGCAGACATAATCAACTAGGAGAGATTCAGCCTGTTAACTCCTATTAAGCATATTGTTTTAGGGCAATCAAAAAGTCTAGGACTGAATAAACTGGTGTGATCAGAAAAGCAAATTGATGCTGATAACCAGACAGAAAATCTCTTCTACCTATACAAGCAGTCTTCATGAATGTTGCCAGCTCAACCTTTTTTCATTTGTGACCCCCCGGAGCCGGGAAAATTTTTGTTGAACAAAAAAAAAAAAAAAAAAAAACCACTGGGAACATTTTGTTGCGGCCCCTTTCATTTAAAGCGCTGGTACACTCCCCTGCCACTCCCCCCACCCTCTGTGACCTCTCAGGAAGACAGCTGCAATCCCCAAAGATTCTTTCAGTGCAGGTCACACAGTCAGGATACAGACTGCCACATGCAAAGATGTTGGCTCCAGAATAGGGATGTAAGGGAGTAGTCAACTACCTGATAAGCTTCCCCCCCCCCTTGCTGCCTCTGTCAGCCCACCAGGCTCTTACTACATTTAAAATACACTGCTCCTGGGAGCTAACCCCACTCCTATTCTGCAGTTTAAATGTAGTAGAAGCCTGACTGCTGCACACCCATCTCCTACTATATTTAAACTGCAGAGCCACAGTGGGAGGTAGCGAGTGCCCCCCCCCCCCCGACTAATTAAGAAATCAATGGGAATTAGCTGATTAACTGCAATTTAACATCCCCAGTCCAGATGGAGGATATGACTTTTGTTCTGGTAGACTAATTTGGGAGACCAGATTTGGTGAACTTAGCTACCAAGTTCCAGAATTACTTGGCCCATTCTGGAGCCATCATGGTCATTCAGCCTGTGTCTTGGCTCAGTTTCCTCAGGACCCTATGTATCTTGGGGAACAGAAGAAAGGCAAACATCAGCCCCAATGTCCAAGGGATGAGGAAACAGTGTGCTAGAGAGTTGATCTTAGGCTAAACGTCTGACAGTTGTTTGCAACAAACTACAAGTCCACCTCAGGGAATCTGTATTCACAGAAAATCTTCTGCATGCCTGAGCCTTTCAGAAACCAGTTGTGTAAGTATATGACCTTTCTCTGTAGTCATATTAGAAGGTCTAAAGCCTACAGCCTTCATCTGCATCCAGATTACAAGAGCAGCAATCATTAGCTTTGAAGCAGAGTCAAACTCATATGACATACACTCTTGTATGGTAATTTGGAATAGGCTGTTAAGAAGACTCTGTCCTAATGGCACCTACTATCACCAGATAAAGAAACAAATCTCAAGATGGGTTAAAAAAAAGAACACCTTAGTTTGATAGAATCTCATCTGGAAAAAAAAATCCTTATCAATAGTTGAGGTTGTGACATCCTCATTCTATGACTATGGTCCTCATTTTACTACTGTTTGTTTATATGATCTGTCTGTTTTTTTTATTGTTTCTGTCTGCTATACAATTAATTTTGAAAGGTGTAAATCACCTTAGGTGGTGGGATATGATTAGTTAAGTAATTCTGTTACAGTGTGTTATGATTCATACTGAGAAGGTAGAGAAATCCGCTAGTTATCTTAGGTGTCTGTACACAAACACAAGAAGCCTGGGAAACAATCAGGAAAAAATGGAACTCCTGGCACAGTCAAAGAACTATGATGTGTCTGGAAAAACAGAGACCTCCTGGGACAAATCACATGACTGGAGCACTGTCATGGAGGGGTATAAACTATTCAGAAAGGACAGGTGGGGGAGAAAAGGTGGAGGAGTTGCACTGTAAGAGAGCCATTATGACTTCAGTATATAGGAGGAAGAAAAAAGACTGTTGAGAGCGTTTGGGTTAAATTTAGAGGCGGGAGCAACAAGGGTGATATTGTGGTGGGTGTTTGCTATAAAGCACCAGATCAGGTGGATGAAGTAGACAAGGCTTTCTTCAGACAATTAACAGAAGCTCCCAAATCACAGGCCCTGATTCTTATAGGGCAGTGGCTCCCAACTTTTTTTAAGCTGCGGACCATCAAACCCATTCACAAACATTTGGCAGACCGGCAACATTCTATTTGCAAATTTGCATATTCATTATGTTCACAATGAATATGCAAATAAAATGTTATTAGCCCCGATCTAACCCCTTACTCCTCAGTGCTTAACACCCTTTGACCCCCCCAACTCCTACATTCCATGCCCTTTGACCCTTTAACCTCTGCCGTCTACACCAATGCCAACACCCTCTTGCCCCATGACCCCATCATGCCCTCACCCATCAGCCCTTTGCCACCATGCCACCCCACACCCACCAGAATGAGGCTGTGCTCTCTAAGGAGCATGGCCATTACTGCCGTGTGGGCTGAGAAAGCAGCCCTTCTCCTTCGCACCCCCTCCCTTTCCAAGAGTGTCTTGTGCCTCCGTGGGTAGAGAGGGGAGCACAGAGCCCTGGCCAGCTGCCATTATCAAAGGGGGACGGATGGAGGCACCTCCGGCTCTACCTCCTTCTGCCGATGGTGGCAAAGGCACTGTGTGGGTGGAGGGAGCAGCCGCCATTGGTGGCTCAAACGCCTCCCTCTTTCTTCACGCCCCCTTCCTCCCCAAGCGCATCTTCCCAAACGCAGAGTGGGGAGGAGAGAGGAAGGCACCTCCCATTGCCACTGCATGAGCCACCATAGCTGCTGGGGGGACTTCAATCACTCTGACATCCATTGGGAGACCAATACAGCAGTACACAAACAACCAAGGAAGATTTTGGAAAAAGTTGGGAACAACTTTCCAGTACAAGTGCTGAAGGAACCAACCAAGCACCAGGCTCAGCTTGACCTGCTGTTCAGAAACAGGGAGGAAATAGTAGTGAAGTAGATGTGGGTGGCAACCTGGGCAGCAGTGATCATGAGATGGTCAATTTCAGGATCCTAACAAAAAAAAAGAAAGAAAGAACAGCAGCAAAACACACACCCCAAACTTCAGAAAAGCAGACTTTGACTCCCTCAGAGAACTAATGGGCAGGATCCCTGGGGACGCTAACATGAGGTGGAAAGGAGTCCAGGAGAGCTGGCTGTATTTTAAAGAAGCCTTACTGAAGATACAGGAAAAAATCATCCTGATGAGCAGTAAGAAAAGCAAATATGTAGGTGTCTAGCTTGGCTTAACAGTGAAAATTTTGGTGAGTTTAAACACAAAAAGGAGGCTTACAAGAAGTGGAAACTTGAACAGATGACTAGTGAAGAGTATAAATATATTGCTCGAGCATGCAACATGTAATCCGGGTGTAATCAGGATGGCCAAAGCGCAACTGGAATTGAAGATAGCAAAAGATTTGGAAGGTAACAAGAAAGATTTCTACAGTAATGTTACCAATAAGAAGGTGGTCAGGGAAGGTGTGGGACCTTTACTAAATGAAGGAGGTAACCTGGTGACAGAAGACGTGGGAAAAGCTGAAATACTGAATTTTTTTTTTGCCTCTGGGAGCTGACCTTCTCCATGAAAACAGGCTGCTTTCACTTTGGCTATGTCTACACTGGCCACAATTTCCGGAAAAGGGATGCAAATCAGGTAAGTCAGGATAGGGAAATCCGCGGGGGATTTAAATATCCCCCGCGGATTTAAATAAACATGTCCACCGCTTTTTTTCCGGCTTGGGGAAAAGCCGGAAAAAAAGTATCTAGACTGGCGCGATCCTCCGGAATAAAGCCCTTTTCCGGAGGATCTCTTATTTCTACTTTGAATCCAAGCGTGCTGAGAAAGGTGGCTTGTGATTGCAGAACCATTGGCCATAATCTTTAAGAACTCATGACCATCGGAGGAGGTCCCAGACTATTAGAAAAGAACAAATGTAGCGCCTATCTTTTAAAAAAAAGGGAAGAAGGAGAACCGAGGGAACTACAGACAGAACAGCTCACCTCAGTCCCCAGCAAAATCATAGAGGCGATCCTCAAGGAATCCATTCTGAAGAACCTGAAAGAGGGAAAAGTGATCAGAAATAGTCAACAGGGATTCACCAAGGGCAAGTCATACCTGACCAATCTGATTACCTTCTATGAAGAGGTAACTGGCTCTGTGGACATGGGGAAGTCGGTGGATGTGATATGCTTTGACTTTAACAAAGGTTTTGATAGTTTCTCCCACAGTATTCTTGACAACAGGTTAAGGAAATATGGATTCGATAAATGGACTGTAATGGACAGAAAGCTGGTTAGATTGTTGGGCTCAACTGGTATCAATCAACAGCTCGATGGCTGGTATCAAGTGGAGTTTCTCAAGGGTCGGTTCTGGGGTGTAGGGATGTTAAATTTAGATTAATTAACTAAGCGAGTAGTCAACAGGATTTCCATTGACTATTTGATTAGTCTAGAAAGGCACCTCCACAATGCAGCAAGAGCCCAGCTGGGCTCTTGTTACAGTTCAAAAGCAGAAGCCCCAATGGGGCTTTTATATATTTCAAAAACAAAAATCAAAGCAGAAGCGGAGCGAGCAGAGACTACGTCAGTCCACGTTCACGCCATTTCCCGCTGTGCCTCTACCTCCCCTGCCCCCACAGAAATGGTGCTGGGGGAACTGGTTTTTAAGCCAGCTCCCCCCAGCACCAGCTCCTGCTTCCTGATAGAGGCAGCAAGGGGGGGGGAGGGGGAATGACTAGTCAACCAGTGGTTTACATCCCTACTGAGACCAGTTTTGTTCAACATCTCTATTAATGACCTGATTGAGGGGATGGATTGCACCGTAGCAAATTCACAAATGATATTAAGCTAGGGAGAGAAGTAGATATGCTGGAGGGTAGAGATAAGGGCCAGACTGACCTAGAGAAATTGGAGGATTGGGCAAAAAGAAATCTGATGAGGTTTAACAAGGACAAGTGCAGAGTCCTGCACCTGGGACTGAAGAATCCCAAGCACTGCTATAGGCAGGGGACTGACTGGCTAAGCAACAGTTCTGCAGAAAAGGACCTAGGGATTACAGTGGATAAGAAACTGGGTATGAGTCAACAGTGTCCCCATGTAGCTAAGAAGGCTGATGGCATAATTGGGGTGCAGTTTTAGGAGCAGTGCCAGATCTAGGAAGTGATTATTCCCCTTTATTCAGCACTGGCAAGGCCACATCAGGAGTACTACATATAATTCTGCCCTCTCGTCCCCAATTACAGCAAAGATGTGTACATATTGGAGAGAGTTCAACAGAGGGCAACGAAAATGATTAGGAGGCTGGAGCACATGATTTGCAAGGAGAGGCTAAGGGATTTGACCTTATTTAGTCTACAGAAAAGAAGGGGGGGGGATTTGATAGCAGCTTTCAACTACCTGAGGGGGGATTTCAAATAGGGTAGAGAGAGACTGAGGAGCAATAGTCTCAAATTGAAGTGAGGGAGGTCTAGATTGGATATTTGAAAAAACTATTTCACTAGGAGGGTGGTGAAGCACAGGAATGAGTTACCTAGAGATGTGATAGAATCTCCATTACTAGAAGTTTTCAAGGCCTGGCTTGACAAAGCCCTGGCTGGGATGATTTATTTGGGAATGGTCCTGCTTTTAGCAGAGGATTGAATTCAATGACCTCCTGAGGTCTCTTCCAACCCTATGATTCTATGACCAGAGGTTACACTGAGCAAGTTACCAGGCACCGAATGGCCCTTGCTATTAGGAAATTTTCACGGATAAATACTGCAACCAATTGGGACATCAAGAGTGGAGACCCAAGCCCAGACCTGCAATATGAGAGCTGCCTCCGAATGGTGGAGGGTGTCGCTCTTCAATCCTCTATCTTCCACATATCCCCTCCTTTTCCAAGTTTTTTCCCCTGCACCTCTGCATCAAAATGTAATCACTATTTCCATGAAAAAAAATCATATCCCTGCTCATGAACTATGCAGGCCAGCAAAGGGCAACTTGCTCAGGTACACTACCTCAACACAGGCGATGAAGGGATAAGGAGGCGCGCTGTGCCTCAACACACCGTCCCACCCATGACGGGCAAGACAGGACATACATATATACAGAACAAAAACGACATGCAGGTCTAATGGAGCTAATAGGGCGCCATTCAACTAAAACCAAGGAAAAATCATTTGGAAGCGGAAGTGAGTGGATACTTTCTCTTTCCTGCAGCTGAGCGCAAGGCAGGCCACAGAGTGCTGTGCAACTCGGGTGGGTGCACAACACTCAGGGCCGCGGATCCAAGCCCACGTCATTCATTCCTGCCTGAATTTCGTGACAGCAGGCAGCGCACCCAGAGCGCAGACTTGCATGCATGGAAGCGACAGCGGTGAACATGCGACAGCAGCGCGCGGGGGGCGGGGCGGGGCGGCAGCGCGGAGCAGGGTCTCCGCCCCACGCACAAAGGTACCGTCCGTTAGTCCCTGCGGGCGGGGCGGCCTGGAGACCCCCGTGCTGAGGGGGCTCCCTGCCCTGCCCCGGAACGGCGAGGGGCACCGGGCGGAGCCTCATTTACCGCCTCTCACTGCCCCACGTCACAGCTCGGGCCCCCACCAGCTCCACCGCGTGGGGGGCCGTTGGGGTTGGAAGCGGCCCCGACCGCCCCGCCGGACTCGCCTGGCTCGGGCCTCCCTGCCCGCCGGGGGCGCGCGGAGGCCGGGGCGCGCGGCGCTCGCACACGCGGGGGGAGGGGGCGGATCAATTACCAGGGTCCAGGCGGAGCGGCGGCTGGTCGGGGTCCGGGAGCGTCAGGTCCCGGCCCGCAGCCGCGTCCTTTCCTCGGCGGCTTGTCAAAGAGAAAACATGACGCGGGAGGGGGTGGCGAGATCTCGCGGGGTTATTGCTCAAATCTCGCGAGACCCAGTCAGCTCTTGCCCAGCCGGAATCCGGGGGCGGGGCAGCCCCAACCGTTCTGCGTCTGGGCTGAGCCGGCGGGGCGGGGCGGGCGTAACAGGGAGCGAGGCTACGCCCCGGGAGCCCTGGTCGCTGCTGCATCCCGCCAGCGCCAGAGCCTCCCTCACAGCGTGTGCCCCGCCCCCCCCGCTCCACAGCCTCCCCTGCAGCGTGTGCCCCGCCCCGCCCGGCCCTGCCCCACAGCCTCCCCTGCAGCGTGTGCCCCGCCCCCCCCCCGCCTCCCTCACAGCGTGTGCCCCGCCCCCCCCCCGCCTCCCTCACAGCGTGTGCCCCGCCCCCCCCCGCTCCACCGCCTCCCCTGCAGCGTGTGCCCCGCCCCGCCCGGCTCTGCCCCACAGCCTCCCCTGCAGCGTGTGCCCCGCCCCGCCGGGCCCTGCCCCACAGCCTCCCCTGCAGCGTGTACCCCGCCCCGCCGGGCCCTGCCCCACAGCCTCCCCTGCAGCGTGTGCCCTGCCCCGCCGGGCTCTGCCCCACAGCCTCCCCTGCAGCGTGTGCCCCGCCCCGCCGGGCTCTGCCCCACAGCCTCCCCTGCAGCGTGTGCCCCGCCCTGCCGGGCTCTGCCCCACAGCCTCCCCTGCAGCGTGTGCCCTGCCCCGCCGGGCTCTGCCCCACAGCCTCCCCTGCAGCGTGTGCCCCGCCCCGCCGGGCCCTGCCCCACAGCCTCCCCTGCAGCGTGTGCCCCGCCCCGCCGGGCTCTGCCCCACAGCCTCCCCTGCAGCGTGTGCCCCGCCCCGCCGGGCTCTGCCCCACAGCCTCCCCTGCAGCGTGTGCCCCGCCCCGCCGGGCTCTGCCCCACAGCCTCCCCCGCAGCGTGTGCCCCGCCCTGCCGGGCTCTGCCCCACAGCCTCCCCTGCAGCGTGTGCCCCGCCCCGCCCCACAGCCTCCCCTGCAGCGTGTGCCCCGCCCCGCCCCACAGCCTCCCCTGCAGCGTGTGCCCCGCCCCGCCCCACAGCCTCCCCTACAGCGTGTGCCCCGCCCCGCCCCACAGCCTCCCCTGCAGCGTGTGCCCCGCCCCGCCGGGCTCTGCCCCACAGCCTCCCCTGCAGCGTGTGCCCCGCCCCGCCGGGCCCTGCCCCACAGCCTCCCCTGCAGCGTGTGCCCCGCCCCGCCGGGCCCTGCCCCACAGCCTCCCCTGCAGCGTGTGCCCCGCCCCGCCGGGCCCTGCCCCACAGCCTCCCCTACAGCGTGTGCCCCGCCCCGCCGGGCCCTGCCCCACAGCCTCCCCTGCAGCGTGTGCCCCGCCCCGCCGGGCCCTGCCCCACAGCCTCCCCTGCAGCGTGTGCCCCGCCCCGCCCCGCCGGGCTCTGCCCCACAGCCTCCCCTACAGCGTGTGCCCCGCCCCGCCCCACAGCCTCCCCTGCAGCGTGTGCCCCGCCCCGCCCCACAGCCTCCCCTACAGCGTGTGCCCCGCCCCGCCGGGCCCTGCCCCCCGCCACCCGCCCCACAGCCTCCCTCACAGCGTGTGCACTTGGGCCCCGCCGGGCCATGCCCTTTGCCACCTCCTCAGCCTCCTGTATAGTGTGTGCACCAGTTCTGCGCTGGGCCATGTCCTCTGCCAGCTTTCCCCCTGGCACCCTCCGTATGTGGGTGGCCTATGCTGGAGATGGCATCTGTTGCATTTCTCAACTGTGCCATTGCTATGGGTTATATATTTATGTAACAGATGCTTAGACCCACCTACAATCAATCCTCAAGATCGCAAGAATTGGAGCTGGGAGTGGGTCTAGCTCAGAGCTTCTCTAACTTTTTCACCCACAGCCCACCCTACTCACCACAGACCTTTCTGCAGACTGCCAGCCACACACCCATGCTGATAAAATGGGTGCAGGAGGAGCTGGGGCGTGCAGTGTCTGGCTGGGAGTCAGGAAGCAAGAGCAGACTGGGGTGAGAAGGGGTCTGAGTAGGAGGCAAGATGCAGTAGCAGGCTGAGGGTGAGGAATTGGCCAGGAGGCAGGGTGTAGGAGTGGGCTGAAGGTGAGGAGTCTGGGCTAGAGGGAGGGAGGGGGTGCAGGGACTTGGTGTGTGCATGAGGGGGGATAAGATGCACTTACCTGACACTGTGCCCCTAGGCACCACCCTGCCACTCCTCACATTGGCTGTGATTTTGGCCAATGAGAGCAATAGGGAAAGCCTCCAAGTAAGTGGTTTCCTGCACTGCCGTCCCACTTTAGAAAAGTTGGACATACACAAATCCATGGGGCCATATCTAATGCATCCAAAGGTGCGGAGAGAGTTGGCTGATGTCGTTGCAGAGCTTTTGGCCATTATCTTTGAAAACTAGTGGAGATCAGGGAAGGTCCCAGAAAATTGGAAAAAGTCAAATTTAGTACCCATCTTTAATAATGGGAAGAAGGACAATCTAAGGCAGTGGTCTCCAACCTTTTTACACCCAAGATCACTTTTTAAATGACAGACCAAGCCAAGATCTACCGCCCCGCCCCTTCCTTGAAGCTCCGCCCTCTCTATTCTCCTCCTCTCCATCACTTGCTATCCCCAATCCTTATACTGCTACTTTTTTAAAAAAGGTTTCTCCAACATTTGGAAGAGGTTTTTCAACATTTGGAAGTGGTGCTCAGCCAGGGTGCACCACGCTCCATGTGGGCTGGTGCAGAGAAGAAGCTGCCTGGCCGGCTAGCTGTAGCCTTCAGACCGGAGGAGGCTGTACTGCGCTCCAGCTGATTGGGCGGCTTCCCCTCTGCACCTGCCCACGGGGAGCTTGGTGCACCCTGGCTGAGCGCCATGGCCAGCTGGCCGGGAAGCCGCTTCTCTTCGCTCCCGCCTGGCTGCTCTGCGCCCAGCCCGGGAAGCCTGCTCCAGCACAGCTGGAACTAGACGCAGCCTCCCTGGGCTGAGCGCAGGGCAGACGGGCTGGAGGGAAGAGAAGTGGCTGCCCAGCCAGCTGGCAATGGCACTCAGCCAGGGTGCACCAAGCTCCACGTGAGCAGGCGCAGAGGAGAAGCCGCCGATCAGCTGGAGTGCGGGGCAGCTTCTTTCAGCTGAAAGCCACAATCAGCTGGCTAGGGTGTTTCAGCCCTCCCGATCTCCCAGCTCCCCCCATTCCTTGCAACTATTCACCTGTGTTGTTGCTTGGTGAGTAGCTGCTCCTCAAATGAGGAAATCTAATATAAATGTACTGCGCAGGCGCGCAGTTCAGAGATGGCTCAAAAGCTACTCTTAGAGCCCCTGAGATCTACCAGTAGATCACGATCTACTGGTTGGTGACTGCGGATCTAAGGAACTACAGACTGGTCAGCCTCACCTCTGTCCCCAGAAAAATCATGGAGGGGATCCTCAAGGAATCCATTCTCAGCTTCAGCACTTCGAAGATGAGAAAGTGATCAGAATAGTCAACATGGATTCACAAAGGGCAAACCAACTTGATTAGCTTCTATGACATGGTAACTGGCTCTGTGCACATGGGGAAGTCAGTGGATGAGATATACCTTGACTTTAGCAAAGCTTTTGATACTGTCTCCCCTAGTATTCTTGCCAGCAAGTTAAGGAAGTATGGATTAGATAAACGGACTATAAGGATAAGAAACTGGCTTAGCGGGTAGCAGTCAATGGCTCGGTGTCTGGTTGGTGGTCAGTATCAAGTGAAGTGCCCCAAGGGTCAGTTCTGGGGCCGGTTTTGTTCAACAACTTTATTAATGTCCTGAATGAGGGCATGGTTTGCAACCTCAGCAAGTTTGCAGGAAACATTAACCTAGGGGAAAGAGGTAGATACGTTGGAAGATATGGATAAGGGTTCAGAGTGACCTAGACAAACTGGAGGATTGGGCCAAAAAAACCTGGGTAAGTTTCAACAAGGAAAATGCAGAGTCCTGCACTTGGGATGGAAGAACACCAAACACTGCTGTCTATGCAGCAGTTGAGCAAAAAAGGACCTAGGCATTATAGTGGATGAGAAGCTGGATATGAGTCAACAGTGTGCCCTTGTAGCCAAGAAGGCTAATGGCATATTAGTGTGCATAAGAGGACCATTGCCAGCAGATCCAGAGAAGTGATTCTTCTCCTTTATTTGGCACTGGTGAGGCCACATCTGGAGTACTGCATCCAATTCTGGGCCCCTCATTACAGAAAGGATGTGGGCACATTGAAGTCCAGCAGAGGGTAACAAAAAAAGATTAGGAGGCTGGAGCACAGGACCTATGAGAAGAGGCTGATTTGGGCATATTTAGTCGACAGAAGAGAAGAGGCAGGGCTGCTATCAAATCTTCCTTCAACTTCCTAAAGGGAGGTTCCAAAAAGGATGTAAAAAGGCTGTTCTCAGTTGTGACTGATGGCAGAACAAGGAGCAACGGTCTCAAGTTACAGAGGGAGAAGTCTAGGTTGGATATTAGGAAAAACTATTTCACTAAGAGGGTGGTGAAGTACTGGAATGGGTTACATAGGGAGGTGGTGGAATCTCTATCCCTAGAGGGTATTAAGTCCCAGCTTGACAAAGCCCTGGCTGGGATGATTTAGTTGGGATTGGTCCTTCTTTGGGCAGGAGGCTGTCCTCAATGACATCCTGAGTTCTCTTCCAGCCGTAGTATTCTATGATCACTAATATTAAGGTGTATGTTTTTAGTCATGCAGACGGGCATTCTTATACAGCTTTGTCGACCACTTTTTCTGAATTTTGAGGTAATTTGGCTCCTTGGTTTGAACAGGTTGCCAACCCCTACCCTACGGAAAAGGTGAGCAAGCTCTCTCTAGGAGGGTGAGCCCTGAAGGCACCACTCTCCAGAACAAGAAACAGACTTAGAGGGACACTAACAGAGGGCACTGAGATGGGCCCCTCTTAAGTGTGTATCCTGGGAGGGGTTTGAATGATTCATCTCAGGCTGAAACAAAAGACAGGACTATGTAGCACTTTAAAGACTAACAAGATGGTTTATTAGGTGATGAGCTTTCGTGGGCCAGACCCACTTCCTCAGATCAAATAGTGGAAGAAAATAGTCACAACCATATATACCAAAGGATACAATTAAAAAAAAAGAAGACAATTAAAAAAAACTTTTCATATGTGTTCTTTTTTTTAATTGTATCCTTTGGTATCTATAGTTGTGACTATTTTCTTCCACTATTTGATCTGAGGAAGTGGGTCTGGCCCACGAAAGCTCATCATCTAATAAACCATCTTGTTAGTCTTTAAAGTGTTACATAGTCCTGCATTTTGTTTCAGCTACCCCAGACTAACACGGCTACATTTCTATCACTATTCATCTCAGGCTGTGTGACTCGGCTGGAGGGCTCAGAGCAAGACAGTGCAGGCACACGCATTCTGAGAGTGCTCATGGGAGGTAAGTGCCACCCCATCACAGACATGTATACTAAATATTCATTGTGCTCCTTCATGCTTTGGACTCCATGCCAGAGCTGAGGATGCACATTAAAAAGAGTCGTAGTGTGGAAGCATTTTCCCCTGTATAAAGAGGACTTATATCAATATAGCTTACTCTGATTTGGAAACCAAATAAGAGACTAGCATGAATAACCTTTGTGTTGGTGTAACTGCATCTACACCAGAGGTTTTTTCCCATTTTAGCCAATTAAGCAGGGGTTGGGGAACCTTTTTTGAGTTGGGGGCTGCTGACCCACAGAAAAATCAGTTGAGGGCCGCACACAAGTGATTGAGTGCTCCAGCCCCACAGGGAGAACAGTGGGGGCGGGGGCGGGAATGGTACTGGAGTACCATCACATGCTCCCCAATACTGGGGGAGGAGCCCTGAGCCTTGGAGGCCGTATCCAGGCAAACCAGGGGCCACATTTGGCCCCCAGTCCTGAGGTTCCCCAGTCCTATGTAATGGCAACAAAATATTTACATGTAAACGAACAATAAGATGAGTCCTGAAGGTCTCTCAGGGTATGTCTACATTAGCCCTCTAGTTCGAACTAGGGAGGCTAATGTAGGCATTCATAGTTGCAAATGAAGCCCGGGATTTAAATATCCCAGGCTTCATTTGTATGTTCCCATCTGGTCGCCATTTTTAAATGCCGCTAGTCCGTACTGACTGCCCGCGGCTACATGCGGCAGTCAAACGTTAATTCGAATGAAGTCCTTAGTTTGAATTAACTGTTACTGCTCGTGGAATGAGGATTAACGTTTGACTGCCGCGTGTAGCCGCGGGCAGTTAGTTCGGAGTAGTGGCATTTAAAAATGGCGACCAGACGGGAACATGCAAATAAAGCCCGGGATATTTAATTCCTGGGCTTCATTTACAAGTTCGAATGCCTACATTAGCCTCCCTAGTTCGAACTAGGGGGCTAGCGTAGACATATCCTCAGATATAAAAGGAAAGAGTCTAATTTTTGTACAGTCATGTTTTAATAGTCCTTCCCTGTTTAGGCAGAATAAAAGCAATAAGCCTGAATAACCAGCCAGTTAAGCAAAGTTCAGGAATTAAGAGGAGGGGATTGTATGCTGCTTTTTAAAATATTCTTAAGGCACTTAAAAACAGTAATTCCTTCCCCACATCCCCATGCTATGATGTAATAATATAGTTCCCATGTGGGACCTAACGATACGACCAAGAATGACCTTGAGCAGGTTACTGTGGATTATGTAGTGCTGGGAAGAAGGATCAAAGAATTCAGAGTGCAAGTGGTGTTCTCATCCATCCTCCCTGTTGAAGGGAAAGGATTGGGCAGGGATTGTCGAATTGAGGAAGTAAATGCGTGGTTGCGCAGGTGGTGTTGCAGAGAGGGCTTTGGTTTCTTCAACCATGGGACTCTGTTCCAGGCACAAGGATTATTAGGAAGAGATGGGATCCACCTAACCAAGAGAGGAAGGAGCATCTTTGCAAGCAGGCTTGCAAACCTAGTGAGGAGGGCTTCAAACTAGGTTCATTGGGGGATGGTGACCAAAACTCTGAGGGGAGTGGGAAAGTCGAATACCGGGAAGAAATGCAAAGAGGAATGAGCAAGAAAGGAGGACCCCTGCTTCAAATGGAGAAGATAGGGCATTCAACTGGTTATCTGAGGTATACTGGAGCGGTCAACAAAGGCTTCCCTTGTTGACCTTGGCACGTCTAGACTGCCCTGCTGTGCTGGATCAGCTGATCGTTGGCACAGCATGGCAGCCATTTTTATTTTATTTTAATTATTTAAATCCCCGCTTCTTTGCCTATGCCAAATAAACTATTTTACATGGCTCTGTCGATGGAGCTATGTAGTCTAGACATAGCCCTAGTGACAGATGATGTGGGGAAAGCTGAAGTAGTCCATGCTTTCTTTGCCTCTGTATTCACGGACAAGTGATGCACGATGGGATGATAATGGACAGCCCTTGGTAGGTAAAGAACAGGTTAGGAACTATTTAGAAAAGCTAAATGTACACAAATCCATAGGTTAGGACTTAATACATCCGAGGGTACTGAGGGAGTTGGCAAATGTCATTGAGAAGCCTTTGGCCATTATCTTTGAAAAGTTGTGGAGATCGGGAGAGATCCCGGATGATTGGAAAAAGGCAAATCTAGTGCCCATCTTCAAAAAAGGGAAGAAGGATGATCCAGGGAACTATAGGCTTACCTCGGTTCCTGGAAAAATCATGGAAGAGATCCTTAAGGAATCCATATTGAGGCACTTGGAAGAGAGGAAAGTGATCAAGAATAGTCAGCATGGATTCACAAAGGGCAAGTCATGCCTGACCAATCTGATTAGCTTCTATGATGATGTCACTGGCTCTGTGGACATGGGAAAGTCAGGGAATGTGATATACCTTGACTTTAGCAAGGCTTTTGATACAGTTTCCCACAATATTCTTGCCAATATGTTAAGGGAATGTGGATTGGATAAATAGACGGTAAGATGGATAGAAAGCTGGCTAGAAGGCCGGCCCCTGCAGGTAGTGATCAACAGCTCAATGTCAGGATGGCGGTCGGTTTCTAGCGGAGTGCCCCAAGGTTCGGTTCTAGGACCAGTTTTGTTCAATATCTTTATTAATGACCTGGATGAGGGGATGGATTGCACCCTCAGCAAGTTTGCAGATGACACTAAGCTAGGAGATGAGGTAGATACACTTGAGGGCAGAGATAGGGTCCAGAGTGACTTAGACAAACTGAAAGATTGGACCACAAGAAATCTGATGAGAATCCTGCACTTGGGATGGAAGAATCCCAAGCATTGTTACAGGCTGGGGACCAACCAGCTAAGTAGTAGTTCTGCAGAAAAGGATGTGGGGGTTACAGTGGATGAGAAGCTGGATATGAGTCAACAGTGTGCCCTTGTAGCCAAGAAGGCTAATGGCATATTAGGTTGCATTAAGAAGAGCATTGCCAGCAGATCCAGAGATGTGATTATTCCCCTTTATTTGGCTCTTGTGAGGCCACATCTGGAGTATTGTGTCCAGTTCTGGGCCCCCCACTACAAAAAGGATGTGGACACATTGAAGAGGGTCCTGCAGAGGGCAACCAAAATGATTAGGGGACTGGAGCATATGACCTATGAGGAGAGGCTGAGGGAGTTGGGTCTGTTTAGTCTGCAGAAGCGAAGAGTGAGGGGGGATTTGATAGCAGCCTTCAACTTCCTGAAGGGTGGTTCCAAAGACGATCGAGAGAGGCTGTTCTCAGTAGTGACAGATGGCAGAACAAGGAGCAATGGTCTCAAGTTGCGGTAGGAGAGGTCCAGGTTGGATATTAGGAAAAACTATTTTACTAGGAGAGTGGTGAAGCACTGGAATGGGTTACCTAGGGAAGTAGTGGACTCTCCATGCCTAGAGGTGTTTAAGTCTAAGCTTGACAAAGCCCTGGCTGGGTTGATTTAGTTGGGATTGGTCCTGCCTAGAGCAGGGGGCTGGACTTGATGACCTTCTCAGGTCTCTTCCAGCTCTATGATTCTACGAATAAATACAAATGAGAGTTTCAAATTCAGCCCTTCATCTGAGTCTCCCAGGACCCTACCAAATTCAGTCTTTTGGTCAATTTCCTGGCCAGATTAACGACTTTTTTAAAATAATTTCATGATTTCAGATACAACACTGTGAAATTTCAGATGTAAGTAATTACAAGGATACTGACTATGGGGTAGGGATGTTAAGAAGTGGGTATTTCACTAATCATGTAGTTGATTAAAAATGTTATCAACAACACGATTAGTTGATAAGGGAAGGTGCTCATTACCAGCTGGCACTGAGTTCGGTAGTTACCCACTACAGCTCTGCAGTTTAAATGTAGTAAGGGTTGGGTGGGCAGGTAGCTTGGCTCTTACTCCATTTAAAATGCAGAGCTGCAGTGGGGGTATGTCCCAAACCTGGGCTCAGCCGGGCTTGCTCATTCCTGGCTCATGCCTGGTCCACCATCTCCTGTCCACAGAGAGCCAGAGCAGCCTCTGTTTGCAGCCAGTCCAAGCTGCCATAGACTGGGGCTGCTCCACCTCACTCTCCTTACTCCTGAAGAGGACTTATGGGCAAGAGAATTCCTCTGAGAGGGGCCAATGGGAGGGAAGAATAGGAGAGAAGCATAGTAAATTCATGACTCCACACACCCCTACAGATATGCAAACGTACAGCTGCAGCAATAGAAAGACAGGACATGTTAAGATAGTACATTCACAGTATAAAGATTAGCACAGGTATTTCAAGAGTGAAGGAGGAAAACGTATAACAAGAGAAACAGCTTAAGAAAGAAGTCAGTTAGGTCATAGGTTCAGGACTCACTATAACATCACTATTTCCGATGAGGGGCAAACAAACCGGGCGGGTTGGAGTGGGAGGAGGAAATGATCTCCATTTGATCATCTCACCTGCTCTTCCCCAACATTCAGCTGCTTACTACACAGTGTGGTTTTTCTACAGTAGGCTATGCTGCACATTTCCCTAAGAGTGCCACCCAGCCACATACACGAAGAGTCACACAGCTGATGACAAAAGCTGCTGGCAAAGATCCATATGCAGAAGGTGCTGTCCAGTTGCTGAGAGCAGGAGGAGAGTTGTTCATGCAGTAACAGATTTCTCCGGCTACCAAGGAGCACAGCAAGAGAGGAGCTGTCCAGCTGAAAAATGTGGAGGTGGGCAGGCAAGCACAATTACTATGCAACTTGGAACATGCACAGGCTTACAAAATATTCATGCTCTGGTACTCCAAAAAAAATGGTGGGTGCTCAGTCCCCCTACCAGATCTTCCCCATTTTCCAGCATCTCTTGCCCATTAGAACATAAAAGATGAAGGCTACATCTATATTGCTCTCTCTTGCTTTTATGTTCTAATGGGCAAGAGATGCTGGAAAGAACATATGCAAATGAGATGTGGCAATGAATACATTTCTTATATTACTAGCCAATCGCCCATCTAAGATGGGATTTACGGGTCTCTCCTCCACATCCTATTCCCTTTCTATCTCACACTTCTTTCCTGAGTCTCCGGTCTTTTGTTCCGTCTCTCCCTCTCTCTTTCTCCTCCTCCTCCTCGTCCTCCTGCCTCTCCCTCTCTCGCTCAGCTCTCCTCCGCCTCCTGCCTCTCTCTCTGTCTCTCTTTCTCTTCTCCCCCTCCTGCCTCTCACTCTCTCTTTCTCTTCTCCTCCTCCTCGTGCACAGAGAGTGTGGAGCCCAAATGGCCACTTACGCCACTTGCTCCTGCGTGGTGGCCCAGCTGAGCAGTGCAGAAGTCAGCCAAGCTGAGCGGCGCAGAAGTCAGCCGAGCGCCACGACGGGAGGCGAAGGGGGGCGGGGTGGTGATGTTCACAGCCAGAGGGTGGGGCCTGGAGCTGCTGTCACGCTGCACGTCACCGCCCTGCCCCCTTTCGCCTCCCGTCGTGGCGCTCGGCTGACTTCTGCGCCGCTTAGCTGGGCCACTGTGTGGGAACAAGCGGCCATTTGGGCTACTCCACGGTGGCCCAGCTGAGCGGCGCAGAAGTCAGCTGAGCGCCACAGCGGGAGGCGAAGGGGGGGCGCAAAGGGGGGTGGGGCAGTGACATACATGGCCAGGCCCCGCCCGCTGGCCGTGTACTTCACCGCCTCACCCTCCTTCCCCTCCCGCTGTCACGGGGGTGCTGCATGGGGACCATGGCACCCAAATGGCTGCTTGCGCCACTTGCTCCCCTGCGGTGGCCCGGCTGAGCGGTGCAGAAGTCAGCCGAGCGCCATGGCAAGAGGCAACAGTGCCGCCCAGAGAGAACAGCCAGCATTTCAGTGTTACAGAGTCACAGACATTGGGCTACTATATATATGATATGTTGGGAAGGAGTAAATAATGTCTTTATTTACTTTCTCTACACCATTCATGATTTTATAGACCTGTCTCATAACCCACTTTAGTCATCTCTTTTCCAAGCTGAAAAGTCCAAGTCTAATTAATCTTTCCTCAAATGGCAACTGTTCTATACCCTTAATTATATTTGTTACCCTTTTTGAACTTTTTTCCAATGTCAAAATACCTTTGAGGTGAGTTGACCCCATCTGCATGCAGTATTCAAAATGTAGGCATACCATGGATTTTTACAGAGGCAATAATATATTCTTTGTCTTATTCTCTATCCCTTTCTTAATGATTCCTAACATTGTTTGCGTTTTTTGGCTGCTGCTACACATTGTAAATTGTTCTCTGAAAACAGCCACTCAATGACTCCCAACATCTTTCTCGAGTGGTAACAGCTAATTTAATGCCGATCATTTGATACGTATAGTTGGGTTATGTTTTCCCCAATATGCATTTAAAATTTATTGCCATTTTGTTGCCCAGTCACCTAGTTTTTGGGAGATCATTTTGAAGCTCTTCACAGTCTGCTTTGGACTTAACGTTGAACATTATTATTTCATCAGCAAATATTGCCACCTCACAGTTTACCCCTTTTTCCACATCATTTATGAATATGTTGAATAGGATTGGTCCCAATAGGACCCTTGTGAGACACCTCTAGTTACCTCTCCTCGTTCTGAAAACTGACCGTTTATTCCTACACTTTGTTTCCTATCTTTTAGCCATTTACATGTCCATGAGAGGATATTTCCTCTTATCCCATGACAGATTACTTTAGAATCTTTGGTGAGGAAACTTGTCAAAGTTTTTCTGGAAATCTAAGTTCATTACACCCCTGTGCACACACTTGTTGACCCTCTCAAAGATTATAGTAGATTGGTAATGCTTGATTTTCCTTTACAAAAAAAAATGTAGACTTTTCCTCCATTGAATTATGTTTATCTATGTGTCTGACAATTTTGTTCTTTACTATAGTTTCAACCATTTGGTATCGATGTTAGACTTATTGGCCTGTAATTGTCAAGATCACCCTTTAAAAATTGACACCACATTTAGCTATCCTCCAGTTATTTAGTAGAAAAGCTAATTTAATGGATAGGTTACAAACCATACTCAGTAGTTTTGCAATTTTACATTTGAGTTTTTTCGGAACTCTTAGGTGAATAAAATCTGATCCTAATGAATTATCATTTAGTTAATCAGTTTGTTCCCAAACCTCCTCTAATGACACCTCACATATGTCACCTAAGAAAGAATGGATCAGGTTTGGGAATCTCCCTCACGTCTTTAGCTATGAAGAACAATGCAAATAAATCGCTTAGTTTCTCCACAATAAGCATATCGTCTTTGTATGCTAATTTAGCTTTGTGATCATCCAGTGGCTCCACTGGTTGTTTAGCAGGCTTCTTGCTTTTTTTGTTATTACTTTGAGAGTTTTTTTGGCATTCCTAGCTATATTTTTACATTTCATTTGCCAGAGGTTTGCTCCTTTCTAATTTCCTCACTAGGATTTAACTTCCACTTTTTAAATGATACCTTTTTATCTCCCACTGCTTCTTTTACTTGGTTAAACTACAGTGGCACTTTTTTGGGTCTCTTAGACTATGTCTATACCACATGCTTATTTTGAAATACAATAACTCACTTCCTTCACATGTCTATTGATTCTTCTATTTTCTCTTATCCCTGAATAAATATTGTAATTGAATTAAACAAACGTAAGAAAAATCCTGACTCTTAACAATAGTTGGTTTTTGCATGCCAAGAATACGATAATCCAGACCACTGAATGGGCACATTTAAAAAAATAAATCACTGTCTCCAAACAGATGCATAAATGGTGTTCCCTGTAAGCTGTGCACTTGTGGAGAGATTCACATGCCACTCAGCTGATTAGCAGAGTTTGCACAGATGGAACCATGTGTTCAGATGCTCCTCCCCCATCTCCATTGCTCTGTCCTGAAGCTGCTCACAGGAGACTCCTGCTAGCTATGCAGGGGATGGGAGAAATGGGGGAGTGTTAATGTCAGGGTGTCCCCCCCCCACTTCTCTCTGCCCCCTTTCTGCAAAAAGGGGAGAGGGAACACAGCCTGGCTCAGGAGGGCTCCAAACTTCTGCATGGGCATTCTTAAAGAGACAGTGAACTCTGAGCTTTCTTCAGCAGCCAGTTCACAAAATGTATGACTCACACACATACACCCTCTGTGCCCCTGCCCATGTACCTCATCTCCACGAAGGAGGAGAGATAACAGAGCAGAAGAGCTTTCAGTCAACGTGTGAAAGAGACAGCACATGGCATCTCAGAAACTTACCCAGTAGCAGCCAGCACACACACATTTTATCCCACACCCACTCACACCCACACCAAATCTCATTCTCACACGACATAGCTCTAGGTTACACACACTCTTACCTCCCAACACATTTGTATTATTGTTGTTGTTACTTTTTGGTACTTTCTGCAATGCAAATATATTTTAACACACACACACACACTTGGAAAGAATAAAATTAATGTATTTATCTTAGAAATAACATTTAATTCTTTGAGTGTGAGTTCTAAAAATTCTGAACCTGTCCTGGCCAGAGTAATTATCCATACAGTAAGTTTTAAATTATATTATATCTAGGGTTTTTTTGTTTCTACTCTTGGTGCACATTTGCCTCGGTGCACATAAGCAAACATATTCCACCCGTGGATGGAAAAAATCAGAGGGAACATTGGTCTCAAGGTCACTAAGCACATGAGAATGCATTTTGTACTATTTAACATCCTATGCAACTCCAATGAGAGTGAGGAGGTTACACAAGAGGAATTTAGCCCATTAGCTTGGAACATGATCCAGCATTGCATAACTGCTCCAGGCCCCTTGCATAACTGCCTTGACGCATTATGCAATGTTGGATCCTGTTCCAAGATCTCTGTCCTTTCCTGGTAAGAGAAGGATGTCGAAGTAACCTCAAAAGCCAGGCATAACCTTGGAAAGTACTTGAGAAGTAAACAGACTGCTTTCTTGTCTTTCTTTGGAAAATACAGATGAAGAACATTGCCAGAGGTTGGACTACATTTGAATGTGACAATTTCTCTTAAGTAGTCAGCATTGTATTTCTAAAATAGGACTGGGAAAACGCACTATACAGAACACACTACAAAAGAGGTCTGTCTTGCCCTAGTTTAGACAGGTCTATCTATGGGGTTGCAAATCTTAGACATGTCAGATGACAAAAAAAGAGAAGAGGCAAGAAGCTGCATAAAAAGCATGCAGAATAATTTGATGACCAGTGACGTTCAGTTAACCAAATCAAGCATTTTTTGCATTTTCCTTCCAGAGACAGTAGCTGGTTTCATTTTATCAGACCATCTTGTGGGCCAGAGGCTTTATTAACACTTTACAAATATTTTTAGTGATACCAGCTTGTACTGATTAGTCTGAAAAAGTATTTTCAGTAGCCTGGTACAAACAAAGCTCTACATCCAATGAACTTAAGCCATTTTTAAGTTCTCCATTTCTGTAAAGGTATGCACATCAATTATATTGCATGCTGCCTACATAACCAGTCAGGTGGACTTGTGGAAAGCAGTGCATGCAGCTGCTGAAGAAAAACTAAAAGTAAAAGTTGTCAAAGTCAGACAGTACTCACAGATTTGTCAGACTGCTATGTTTATTAGCAAAGCTGCTCTGCTAAATTAACCCAGAAAATGTGAGTACCATACAAGGTTCAAACCTCTTGATTTATACAGTCAAAAGAAAGCCAAGTTAACAGGATTAAAAAGAGGGGCAAAACTTCACATGATTAGTGTGAGACTAGTCAAGTATCTTCATTTCAACATCAAGCACACAGAAATCTCCTGTCCATATCTCCTTGGTTATCTCAATTGCTTTCTCCCTAACACCTAATGTTCCTTTTCCTATTAACTCTGGCTAGCACTCTGATCTGCATACCTACAAACAACATTAACATACTTTTCTTCTTCCTCTTAAAGGACAAACAGTGTTCCTTCAACTTGTTCAATTATTACAGCACAATTCATCTTTCTCTTACAGTATAATTCTTTCTACTTTCACAAAGTTAAGGGAAGAGTTCTGAAGAAAATGCTTGAAAAGAGGAAGAAGAGTCTAGACAACAGGCTTCCTTCGGAAGAGATCTTCTGGAAAAACTTCCTCTAAAAGAGCACATCCACACACAAAAGTGCATCGAAAACTATATGCTTTTTCAAAAGAGCGTCCAGACTGATTAGATGCTCTTGCGCATAAAAGGCCACCCGGAACCACTGCAGCCAGGGCTTTAGGTCACCAGTTGCTTCCGAGTGCTGGTGCCAGAGCCTTGCAGAGACATGCACTTAAAGGGACGCCCCTAGACAGCCGTTTCTCTGCTTCTGCTGCGTTCTTGCTACCTCTTTGAGGGACAACAAAGCTCTCGCAGAGCCTGCTGTGGTTGCCCTGTTGGTTTTTGGATGCCACAGTTTTTTCCTTTCATCTATGGAGCCGGAGCTGCCTCTGGGCATGTGATGGCCCCACACAGCCATGCTGCAGTTTATGCCGCATTTTGTGCCAGCTACCTTTCTGGTCCTGACTGAGCTCGACCCTGAGCTCATTTTGGGCGCCCTCTCCATGGGTGCAGGAGCTACATTCTGGCAACTGCAACCCACTGTGGAGAGGCGTTTTTGGAGGCTGGACACCAGTTCAGACTGGTGGGACCGGCTGGTCATGGAGGCGTGGGACGACCAGCAGTGGCTCCAAAACTTCTGCAATGTGGAAGACCACCTTTTTGGAGCTGTGTGCCTGGCTCCCCCCTGCCCTCCAGAGACACGACACCTGTCTGCGGCCCATCATCCCTCTGGAGAAATGGGTCACAGTCGCCTTCTAGAAGCTCACCACCCCCAACAACTACCAGTCAGTGGGCAACCAGTTTGGTGTGGGGAAGTCCACTGTCAGGGCACTCCTCATGGAGGTAAGGCATGCCTGGGCTGCAGTCCCTGCAGGGGGTGGGGAGAGTGTTGGATAAAGGTGACCCTCAGGAAAGGGGAGTTGGAGGTTGTGGGGGGTGGAGCGGGTGTGGGGGAAGCCCCCCCACACACCCACTCCACCCCCAACAACCCCTCCACAAGCTTCCCCCAACAACTCCCAACCTCCCTTTCCTGAGGGTCCCCCTTATTCAACACTCTCCCCACCCCCTGCCAGGTGGGTTGTGCCTTTCCACCCTCACAGAGCCCTGCTGCTGGGGGGGGGGCATCATAGGGGGTGGCTCCTGGGGAGTTTGAGAGGGGGCACAGGAGGGGGCAGCCACCTCCCAAGGCTTCAGGCACTCCCTCTCTCATTCTCTGTTTTTTGTGTTTGTCTCCTTCTGCAGGTGGTGGGGGCCATCAACTTGATCCTGCTGTGTAGGGTCATCCACCTGTGAGACCTGGATCTAATTGTGGCCAGATTTGCTGCCCTAGGGCTCCCCAAATGGCTCCGGAGCCATAGATGGGACCCACATACCGATCCAAGCACAAGCTCAGGGTAGTAATAAAAGGGCTACTTTTCTATGGTACTGCAGGCCTGGGTCGACAACCGTGGACAGTTCACAGACATTTTTGTCGGGTGATAGGGCAGGGCACATGATGCCTGCGTATTGAAAAACTCCAGCCTCTACGGGAAGCTGAAGGTGGGCACATTCTTCCCCCGCCATGACTTCATGGTTGGAGACATACAGATGCCACTGTGCATCATGGGGAATGCAGCCTACCCTATCATGCCATGGCTAATGAAGCCATATACTAGACACTTGGACCCCAGCAGGGACCAATTTAACGCCCACCTGAACCAGGCCCGGATCCAGGTTGTGTGCGCCTTCGGCTGCCTCAAGGTGCGGTTCAGGTGCCTGCTGATCCGCCTGGACGTGGGGGAGCACAACATCCCTGAGGTGTTTGCAGCATGTTGTGTCCTCCACAACATTGTGGAGAGGAAGGGGGAGGCCTTCCTCCCAAGGTAGGGGGCAGATGTCGGCCATGAGGGGCAAGCCTTCCAGCAGCCAAGGATAGCTGCCATCTGACAGGCTCATCAGGCCGGGGTGTGCATCCAGGAAGCCCCGAGGGAGAGTTTCTCTCAAGCACCCCAATAACTCTCCCCAGGGCCTCCCCACTACGGCTTGTAGCCCTAATCCTTTCCCACCACAACCCCTCCCTCCACCCCTTCCCTAACCTCAGAATAAAGACATCTGTTGGGTTGTGAACAAAACAAAGTCTGTATTTATCTTACAATAACCTGAAGTGGGAGGGGGCAGCTAGTTGTGCCACTTCGGGTGTGGGGACCTCATCAGAGTTGGAGTCATGTGGGTCTAGGGACCACAGGGAGGTGGACAGGACTGGGGCTGGAGTAGGGTCAGGGGGAGTATGGGCATCACTTGGGGAGAGGGCATGGGCATTACTTGGGGGGCAGGTGGAGGGGGAATGGGCATAGCAGGGGGGCAGGAGGGTGGAAGCCAGGAGCAGTGACAGCAGGTGGTTGTGGCATCATGCATGGCACGTTGGCACGCATGTTATCACACTGCTGCATGAGCTGGTCCCAAGCGCAAGTCTGCCATTCGGAGTCCTCACGGACCTTCTGCGCCAGAGTCTGCTGCATGTTGCACAGGACACAGACATGCTGGCGCATGAGGTCTTCCTGGACCCTAGCATGCCCTCAGATCCCCCAGGCTCTGGTAGCTCACTCTGGTGGTGTGGCTCGCCCCTGAGTCCCAGCTGGTCCAGCTGTGGAGAACACAAAGAGGGAGAGGCGGTCAGTCATCCCTGAAGACACTGTCCCTGAGGCCATGCTCTCCTCTGTGAGCAGCCACCAACAGCTGGCCATGCCTCACAGGGAACCCTAAGTGCCCAGGAGACCATGTTGCCCGCTTCACAACCCCCACTCTGGCCCACGGACAAGCAGGTCAGGGAAGTGTCTGGCCACAGTGGGCTCCCCTCCTGGGTGGCAGAAGAGCCGGGAGGAGCCTGGCCCTCCCTCGTGTCTGCACATACACCAGTGGCTTGCAGCGCTGCCCATGGGAGTGGGTTGTGCCTCACACTTGCAGGCATGCCCGTGTGCTGTGTGCAGCACTCTCGGTGTGTTTGGAGTTGTGCCTGTGCCCTTGTGGTTAGCCTGCTTCCAGCCATGGCAGATGCTGCTCCCAGCCCCTTCCTCTCCCCGCCATTGCAGAACATGTGTGGCCTCCCCTGAACCCGGGAGCAGGATCCCAGGTGTGCTCTGGGGCTGCCAGCTGTGTCCACATGCCACACGCTAATGCTACATGTGGTTCCACGTGCACAGACTGCAGCACGATCTCCAGCCCAAGCAACACTCACCCCCCACGTGCCAGCCTCCTCCGCTCTGTGAGACAAACTAAGACCACTCACCTGAAAATCCCTCCCCGGAATCTGAGGCAGCCTGGGAGATGTCCTGGCTCATATGCACTGGCGTCAGGGACAGCGTGACAGTCTCTGTATTCTCCTCCTCCTCCAGCTAGCCCTGGTCCTCCTCCACTGTGACCTCCGGCCGGGTGATGACAGGGGTCTGGAGGCCGGAGTCTACTATGACAAGCGTGGAAGACGTTTCCCCATGCCCCAGGATCTGGTGCAGCTCCTAGTAATAGGAGCAGGTGTGGGGTCCTGCCCCTGAGTGTGAGCTGCACTCTCTGGCCTGGACATATTCCTGGCAGAGCTCCTTGACCTTACCCCAGTCCTGTTGCAAGGTCCGGGATGGGTATCCAAACTGCGCCAGGGACTTGGCCATGCGCTTATAGAGATTTGTGTTGCACCGCTTGGAGCAGAGATCCTGCAAGGTGTCTTCCTCGCCCCACAACTCGAGGAGGGACAGGATCTCCACTCTAGAATAGAAGGATGCCCCCCTCTTGGTCCCCTTGGGTGGGTCCTAGGACCCCTGGGGCTGCTCCCTGTGAGGGCCAGGGGAGTTGCAGGGGTCTTGAGGCTGGGCCATGAGTGGCAAGGCCTGTGGCAGGGAGAACTGTGCAGTGAGGTACTGCTTTCAGGCCAGCTTCCTGCCACAAGGCTTGTCCAGGGAGTCAGCAGTTTTAAGAGGGATCAGGAGATAGGAGCTATAGAGTCCTAATTTGGATGGAGTGTCCACCAGGGCACCTGTGTTATTTCCTGGAGGCCTCTTCTTTTGAAAAAACTCACCTCCCCGTCCACACACACACACACACCTTTTTCTGAAAGAGCTCTTTTGGAAAAGGCGTTCTTCCTTGTAGAAAGAGGAGCACCACTGTCGGAAAAAGTCCTCTGTTCTTTTGATTTTCTTTTGGAAGAATGTGATTGCAGGGTGGATACAACACAGGTTTTGTTGGAAAAACTAGCCAAAAACTCAAAAAGAAATAACAAAATGTTTTTTAAGTACATTAGAAGCAGGAAGCTGTTTGTCGGCTCAGCACGGCAGCCATTTAAATTAAAATGAAGCCGCGATTATTTAAATCGCGGCTTCATTTCCCTTTGCCGATCAGCCTAATCTACATGGCTCCATCGAGGAGTCATATTTTGAGATATGGCCTGCTAAAAATGGGTCAAACTGAGCCACAAGCTCCAACAATCCCCAAAAGAGAAAAATGGGGGAAGAGTGTGTAGTGGAGTGTAAGGAAGTTTAACAAAGTTCTAATTTTTCCCATGATGACTACTTTGATGCTTTTTTTGAAATATCAAATATCAAATTTTTTCCAAAAAAAAAAATCAGATTTTTTTTTGGTGCCCCTGCTTTGCTGGTACCCTAAGCACATGCTTAGTCTGCCTTTGGGGGATCCAGCCCTGTCTCTTGTCCCCATTCAGGTCAGTGTGACTCAGCTCACCTTAAAGGCTTAGCAGGTTTGGAGTTTATCCGCAGTGTTCTCAAGATGCTCATATCAGCTAGTGCCAGCACTATCCTTTTTCAAATGACTAAGCTTAATTGAGATGCAGACAGACTCAACCACTCCCCTCCAAGTCATTTCATTTCCTAATCAGCCACATTCCCCTTCGGACCACTCTGTAATGAGATTATTAGAACAGCCTGGGACTCCTTGTATTCTGACTGAATTGATAATGAGCCTCACCTGCCTTTCTGAAGCCCCAAACAAGCTGCAGAGAGATGTATAAAACCCAGGGAGGAGAGTGCAGACTCAAGTCCTCCAGCACCAGCTTCTGGCTTTCACCGTCCTGCTGAGTGCTCTGATAGACACAGCCCTGATTGCAGAGATTTGCCTCAGGTGACAGTATGAAGAGGGATTAGGGTTCACTTGCTGAATTCTAAAGGGTTTTTTTCCTGTAAGTCTAATATGAGGAAAAAAAGCGACACACTGACATATCCCAGCCAAATAGGAGAATCTGGCTATTGCCAATAAGCCTTTATTCCAGGACAGACTAAATGGCCTTGATTTTTAACAAAGAGAATTGATCTCCTTCTGTGGATATTGAGCACTGCGACAGACAGCCACGTACACTATGTGGCTATGTCTACACTCACGGCTTCTTGCATGAGAAATAGGCAAATGAGGCTAAGCGTGGCATATTGCCAAGCCTCATTTGCATACCTAATGAGCTGCCATTTTTGCAGAAGAGGCTCTTGTGCCAGAAGGAGCTGTCTACACTGCCCCTTCTTGCACAAGAAAACCCTCTTGCGCAATGCCGTTCTTCCTGAAAATAATCAGCGCAGTGGCATTGCACAAGAGGGTTTTCTTGTGCAAGAAGGGGCAGTGTAGACAGCTCCTTCTGGTGCAAGAGACTCTTCTGCAAATATGGTGGCTTGTTAGGTATGCAAATGAGGCGTGGCAATATTCCACGCTTAGCCTCATTTGCATATTTCTCACACAAGAAGCCGCGAGTGTAGACATAGCCTATGTGTGCTTCGCTGTCCCATGCTGGAAAGGCAGCTTGATGGAAAGAGAAGGAGCTTCTATGTATTTATTGCATGGGAGAATTGTGTGAGGGGGGAGGGCATAGCAATCCACTGCTTGTATTCCTCCATTCTTAGTTATGTCCACACAGGAAGAGAAATCTGCCATAGATGGCCTATGCCAGCCCACCGAGGGCCCTGGTGTTCAGACTGCAGAGCAGTTTCACTGCTGCGTAGAGTAGACTATTGGGCTGGGAATGGAGTCTCAGCTCTGGGACCTTCTCCCTGTCCCCTCCCCCCACTACTGGGCCCTAGAGCCTGGACCCCAGATAAAGCCCAGAAATCTGCACAGCAATGAAACAACCCCAAGGCCTAAGTTAGCTGGCCCAGGTCAACTGTTGCGTAGCCAGACCCTCAGCACTAACCGCTGCCATGGTCTCTAAATCACTAGCAGCCAATTCTTCTAACATTTCACCCGCATGTGGTGTGAAAGTGGATGAGTTTATAAGCAGGACCAAGTGCCCAGTGACTTATGGCTCAGCATGTGCAACTGCCCTTTCCCCACAGAATCAAAGGCCATTCATTTTAAAATACCAAACTAGCTAAACAGATGCTGCAAGTACCTTCGATGAACTAATTTAACTAGCAGAACATTAACTGCAGGCAGTACTTGGAATCAGGAAAACCAGTCAGCTTCCTTAAATGTTGTACCAGGAACAGAATGAGAGAGCTAAAACGGCTTAAACAGCTCACCCTGGAAACTGTTCACACATTCCCATCACTTCAGGCAGATAACCTCATCAGCAATGCAGATCACACTGATTTTGCTTAAGTAGCTGCCAGACTGCTGAATGATCTCTTGTATAATGTGTTTGATTGTCTCTCCTGAGTTGATTTAACATGCATAACCTATCTCAGTGATTCTGACTTTTAGAAGGGCCAGTGAACCAATTCTGAGATGAACCCCCCCCCCCCCACACACACATTTTGAAAGAACTAGGAAAGGGAGGAAAAGAGGTGGCTTCATCAAATTCCCAACCTATCCAAAACCCAACACAGACACGATACTGATGGACCAACAGGGAACAGCATAATATTTCATTAGAAGCAGTCATGGAAATTGAAATGGTTTGTTAAAGAATGGAAAAATTATAGATATTGAAATATGTAATTAGAACATTCATTCTTTCACGTACACACAATTAAGTAGCTTTTTCTGACCCATATCCAAATGTAAATAGTACTAAGTTCTAAGAAAAGTCACTTACACCAATATATAATCAGTACGTTCACACAGGCCTAAGAACTGGTAATAATAGAGCTTTCAGGACCTTAAAAGATGCAGCCTGGAAAATGCATTGGAGCAGTGGTCTCCAACCTGTTTACACCCAAGATCACTTTTTAAATCTCAGAACAGGGGAAGATCTACCGCCCCGCCCCTTCCTTGAAGCCCCGCTCCTTCCGTGAAGCCCCACCCTCTCTATTCTCCTCCTGTCCATCACTTGCTATCCCCAGCCCTTACTTACACACTCTGATAAACAGTTTATTTTTAAATTATGCGATACATAAAACTAAAATCAGGTGTTTATAGTTATGAAATAAATGGTCTGTTTTTTATTCATGCTATTTAAATCTAAAGTGAAGCATTTATAATTATACTTTTCAATAGGCCCTGGTTGACCACCATGGACATTTTACAGACATTTTTGTCGGGCGGTCGGGCAGGGCACACGATGCCCAAGTGTGCAGAAACTCTAGCCTGTATCGCAAGCTAGAAGCAGGACCATTTTCCCCCACTGTGAACTTGCTGTTGGGGCTGTGCAGATGCCACTGTGCATTGTGGGGGACGTGGCTTACCCCCTCATGCTGTGGCTAATGAAGCTGTACACTGGCCACCTTGATCCCAGCAGGGACCAATTCAATGCCCAACTGCAGCAGGCCTGGATCCAGGTGGAGTGTGCCTTTGGCCACATCAAAGCATGTTTCCAGTGCCTGCTGACCCACCTCGAGGCTGGGGAGCACAACATCCCTGAGGTAGTCGTGGCATGTTGTGTCCTCCACAACATTGTGGAGAGGAAGGGGGAGGCCTTCCTCCTGGGGTGGGGGTGGGGGGCAGACACCGGCCACGAGGGATGAGCCATCAGCAGTGGAGGACAGCTGCCATCCGCCAGGCCCACCAGGCTCTGAGGGAGAGGTTCTCTCAAGGACCCCACTAACTACCCAAGGCCTCCTCCCTAGGGGCCTCTGCCTTGCAGCCCTATCCTTGCCCCACCACAACCGCTCCCCTCCCCTTTCCCTGACCTTTCAATAAACACCCGTTTGGTTGTCAAAAGAATGCAGTCTGTATTAATGAAAGATTATGAGAAGGTGGGCAGGGGGAGGGGGCTCATAATTGGGAGGAGGCAGGGGAGTGGCTTGATGTGCCACCTTGGGTGTGGGGATCTCATCAGAGTTGAGGTTGGGTGGATCCAGGGAGCAGAGGGAGGTGGAAAGGGGGGGGCTGGAGCAGGGTCAGGGTTGGCAGGGAGTCAGGGGGAGGGGCCATAGGCATCACTTGGGGAGGGGGCATGGGCATCACCTGGGGAGAGAGCAGAGGCATAGCTGGGGGGGAGGCGGATGGGGAATGGGCATAGCAGGGGGAGCAGGAGGGTGGAAGCCAGGAGCAGCGGCATCAGGTGGGTGTGCCGTCACGCAGGACAGGACAGCACACATTGTCACACCGCTGCATCAACTGGTCCCAGGTGCGGTCCTGCCACTCCAAGTCTGCGCAGACCTTGTGCACCAGGATCTGGTGGATGTCATGAAGGACACTGATGTGCTGGCACATCAGGTTTTCATGGACCCTGGCACGCCTTCGGGTCCCCTGGGCTCTGGCGGGTGGCTGCAGTGGGGTAGCTCGGCCCTCAGGCCCGGCTGGTCTGGCTGTGGAGAACACACAAGAGGGAGAGGTGGTCAGTCATCCCTGAAGACACCGTCCCTGAGGCCGTGCCCTCCTCTGTGAGCAGCGACCAACAGTCTGCAGCCCAGAGGAGGGGGATGTCCCAGTAGCAAGGCATTTGTGACCTGCACAGTGGGCTACGCTTCACAGGGGCCCGACGTGACCAGAGGACTGTGCTGCCCACTTCCCCCCGCGCCCCCTGACCCATGGACAAGCAGCCAAGGGAAGTGTCTGGTCACAGTGGGATCCCCTCATGGGTGGCAGAGGAGCCAGGAACAGCCTGGGTCTCCCTGGGGTCCGCACACACAGGTGCAGCTTGCAGCACTGTCTGGGGAGCGGCTGCTGCCTCACACGTGCAGGCATGGCTGTGCTGTGTGCGACACTCCTCAGTCTGTGTGGGGTCGTGCCTGCGCCATTGTGGTTAGACTGCTTCAACCCGGGCCACCCACCCCGTGTTGGATTCCATCCGTGCTCAGGGGATGCCTGCTGCATCCATGTGCCACACAATAATGCAGCACATGGTTGCACGTGCACGGACCACAGCATGATGTCCAGCATGAGCCACACTCGCCCCCCCCCATCCCCTGTGCACTTGCCTCTCCTGCCCTGTGTGTGTGACAAGTGAGACCACTCACCTGAAGATCCCTCCCAAGCATCTGAGGAGGCCTGGGAGACATCTTGGGTCACAGCCACCGGCTTGAGGGAGAGGGCCATCGTGCCCGTCTCCTCCTCCTCCTCCTCCACCTCTGGCTGGCCCAGGCCCTCCTGCTCCTCCTCCGTGAAGACCTCCAGTTGGGTGATCACAGGGATCTCGAGGCTGGAGTCAATGAGGATGAGTGGAGATGCTTCCCCACCCCCCAGGTTCTGGTGCAGCGCCTGGTAATAGGGGCAGTTGTGGGGGTCCTGCACCTGAGCATGAGCTGCGCTCTGTGGCCTGGACATATCCTTGATGGAGCTCCTTGACTTTACTCCAGACCTGTTGCAAGGTCCGGGGTGGGTATCTGTGCTCCACCAGGGACTCGGCTATTCAGCCAGAAATGTCTGCGTTGCAGCAATTAGCCCAGGGATCCTGTAAGGCCTCCTCCTCGCCCCACAATTTGAGGAGGGACTAGATCTCCAGGCCAGACCAGGATGGGGTGCGCCTCTTGGTCCCCCTTGGTGGGTCCTGGGACCCCTGGGGCTGCTCCCTGCGAGGACCAGGGAGCTTGTGGGGGCTTGAGGCTGAGCTATGCCATGCAGGCCTGTGGCAGAGAGAGCCATGTGGGCAGGGTGCTGCTCTGAAGCCAGCTTCCTGCCACAAGGCTTGTTCAGGGTGCCTGCAGCTTTCAGAGGGGCCAGGAGACAGGACCCATAGAGTTGTGATTACTTTGGATGGAATGGCCACCAGGGCATCTGTGCTATTTCCTGAAGGCCTCTTCTTCCGAAAAAACCCCTCACATGCCTTTTTCTGAAAGAGCTCTTTTGCAAAAAGGCTGTTTCCTCGTAGAATGGGGATTACCAACACTGGAAAAGCGCTCTCTTCTTTCGATTTACTTTCAAAAGAACAGGATTGCAGCGTGGACGTTTTGTTGGGAAAATGGCCATTTTTCTGACAAAGCTCTGTCGTGTAGACATGCCCGAAAAGATGGTACCTTTTTGTGTTTTTTCTGACTCGTGCAGCACTGCCGCTGTCTCCAGCACATTCAGCCTGCCTTCCCCAGCACCCTAGCTCCCCACAACTCCCCCAGCCAGGCTCTGGGGCGCCACTTTGACAAGGCAGCAACGCACATAGAGAAGAGATGATATTTGGTCCTGTCAAATGTTGAGGCAACTCCTCTAGCCACTGGCCCTACCCCTCCCCTCTGCCACCAGCAGTAGAAGAATGCCCCAGCCTGCAGTGCAGCAACACTTCTGTCACTTACCGCTCCAGCCTGAGTGACTGGCACCTTGAATCAATCTGCTGCTCTGAGGCTGCCAGCTGCCTTTGTGCTCTCTCATGAAATGCCAGGCCTTGAGCCCTGCACACTCAGTGCATCTGTCTCCTCCTGCGCTTTCACTGTCTCTTTGTGGCCTGTCTGCTGGCACTACTGTCAGACATCCTCGGACCTGTGCTATAGCTGCCTCGGAGACCCTTAGGATCAGCTCCACTTCCTTGCAGCATGAACAAACTCCAGCAGCTTTACACAGCTCTATTCAGCATTTACCAAACACGGGTAACAAATCTGACCAACCACACAGGAAGAGCATCTGAGCACATTTCTAATACGTCGGCAGCTCAGTAGAACATTTCTGAAGAGAGAGCGAATTTAGGTATTTATGTGGCCCCCATTATTGTAATAACTGAATGCCTCTCAATCTTTAATATATTTATCCTTGCGGCACCTCTGTGGCATAGACGTGTTATTACTCCTATTCCACAGCTGTGGTAAGTGACTTGCTCAAGGTTTCCCAGAAAGTTTTTAGCTCTGTCAAAGGCTGAGTCAGCAGCATCCAGTTTACCACTGGGCCATTCTTCCTCTTTATTCATACCAATGTGCGAGGAAATAACAAGATTACATGCCTTCATATTTTGGAAAGTTTTATTCACAAACCAGAATAACAAATATATGTCTTGTGTTCTGATAGAAGCCATGTTCTTATCAGGTATTCAATAAAAATCTGAGTATTTCTCCTAATACAAACGTAGGCACAGAAGTTAAAACAGCTCCGGTGTACCAATAATAAAATATCAATAATGGGTCAAATGTTTTGATAAGAAAAATATTTATTCATTCTTTCATCAGAGTATTGCATCCTTCTTCAGATTCCCAAAGAGTCATGCCTGCATTAAAAATATAGCTCTTCTGCCAAAGATGCAAATCCTGTATCTTCTGCAACCATTATAAAGGAGCACATTATTTACATTCTACTTTCGATATCAAGGGGAAACTCAAGGCCGTTGCACTAGTACAACTATATTTAAGATTCCAAATCATTAAGAGTGAAATTTACCTTGCCTCCTAGATGAGGACTATGCACCAAGTAACTCTTCTAGACCAGAGGTTTTCACACTTTTTTTTCTCGTGACCCAGCTGAAGAAAATTGTTGATGCCCGCAACCCAATCTAATCTGATGAGTGTGGGCTCTGGGGTGGGGCTGAGAATGAGAACTTTGAAGTGTAGGAGGGGGCTTCAGCTTTGGCGGCGGGAGGAGTGGGAAGAGTCTGGGCTGAGGCAGGAGGGGTTTACCTTGAGCAGCTCCCAATCAGTGGTGCTAAGACAGGCTGCCTGCCTCTCCTAGCTAGTAGCAAGTTCCCAGCCAATGAGAGTGCGGCACTAGTGCTCAGTGCAGGGGCAGTGCATGGAGCCCTATTCCGAACTACCGTTACTCCTCGTGAAAGGAAGCCTAGTCCAAACTACCTAGTCCGTGCCGCGTGTAGCCGCGCGCGGCACGGAGTCCGCACTAGCGGACATTTAAAAATGGCGGCGCCCGGCAAGATGCAAATGAAGCCCGGGAAATTCAAATCCCGGGCTTCATTTGCAACTCCGGTTGCCTACATTACCACCCTAGTTTGAACTAGGGTGGTAGTGTAGACATACCCTGAGGAATTGTCTTAAATAGGAAAAAAGACGTGTTTTTAATTTGAATTTGCTATCACTAGGCAAAATCCTAGTAAAAACAAGGTACTTGTAATTTTAACAAGAGTCAGAAAATCAAGATAAATCCTGGACACTCTATGGTCTTTAACCTCAACCGGCAAACATGTGCAAATGACAAATTACCTTGTATTCACTAGTGTTTTACGTTGTGTTTGATCATTTAGATTCAGAACATACTTTTTTTTATCTTTGTGATGATCTAGCTTTACAGGTTAAGGATCACTATAGTCTTAGCCATGGTCTGAAGCAGTGATGCACATGAAGTAGCCTATTTTAAAAATCAGCTGCTTCAAACTGTGATCTGACATTTGGTTGCAAACACTCCGTCACTTTCCCTCTGAATCCTCCTAACCCTGTTTTCTCTTCTCTTCCTCTGTCTTTTCTAACCTCTCCTGTTCTTTACCTAGACTTCCTAGCTCTCCCTTTCAGTCATTCCGCCTCACTGCTTACTTCTCACTTGTGTACCATTGTGTCTCTTCCCAAACACTTTCCTTACTGCTTCCACTTTATAAGCTATTTCTTGGATAGTTCCACCTGATGCATGTGCTATGCATGTTTTTATCCCCACATAAAAGAAGATATGAAGCTATGACTCAAACTTGATTTTTTAATACTTTGCAAAATGTTCACAGTGAAACCTGAAGCCAGGCAAAATTAACCTACTGTTTGTTTCAACACTTGCAACACTACTCTTTTAAAATCTCAAGCTTGTGATGACTGATACAGAACCATTCAAATCAGGTGAAATTCTGCAGAACAGTTGATTCAACTGAGTTTGCTTTGTGGTTTTAGCTACATCCAACCCAAAATAATGGGTTGGCCTCTACATACTTTTGGTACAAATTTAATTAGATTGGCTTAGAAACCAGAATAATTAAAATGGTGCAACCCCCTAGTGCAGCTGCAGTTATACCAGTATTGGGCTTATTTTCACTGATTATAGAGGGTGTTCTCTAAGCTCAACTAGTCATTGGTCCAGACAGACAGATTGTGGGAATGACTCTACCTGGCTGAGGCACACATGGGAGGTGAAGACCCAAGATCAAATCCCTGCTCCTGTGACTATTTGGCTACGTCTACACTGGCATGATTTTCCGGAAATGCTTTTAACGGAAAACTTTTCTGTTAAAAGCATTTTCGGAACAGAGCGTCTAGATTGGCAGGACGCTTTTCCGCAAAAGCACTTTTTGTGGAAAAGCGTCTGTGGCCAATCTAGACGCGCTTTTCCGCAAAAAAGCCCCGATCGCCATTTTTGTGATCGGGGCTTTTTTGCGGAAAAGAAATCTCTGCTGTCTACACTGGCCCTTTTACGCAAAAGTCTTCCAGAAAAAGACTTTTGCCCGAATGGGAGCATCATAGTATTTTCGCAAAAAGCACTGATTTCTTACAGTGAGAAGTCGGTGCTTTTGTGGAAATTCAAGCGGACAGTGTAGACAGCTGGCAAGTTTTTCTGGAAAAGCTGCTGATTTTCTGGAAAAACTGGCCAGTCTAGACACAGCCAACATGTATACACCTTGCTTCAACAGGAGAGGCTGAGGCTATGTCTACACTAGAAAGTTAAATCCGAAAAAGAAACACAATTTTCAGTAAGCAAATTGTGTATCTTTTTCAGATTTACTTCTAAAAGAGGCTTTTCTGAAATTTGGCCCGTCTTCATGGAAAAAACCATCTTTCAGAACATCCCTTCTTCCTCGTAAAACGAAGTTTACAGAGAACCCGACAAAATACCTCTGGTAACCTGGAAAAGCTCTGCAATGTAGACATAGCCTGAGACTGCTCTGCATCAGCGTATCCCATTGCCTAGTGGGTAGAGCACTTTTCTGTACTGTGAGATTTCCCAAGTTCAAATCCCTTCTCCCTCTCTAGCAGAGGGGAGGAACTGAAACTGGGTTTGCCCCAAAAGTGCCCTATTCCAAATCTTATAAGAAAGTCAGCAGTAGCAGCAGCACCACCTCCCAATGGCATTTGTAAAAATTGTATTTGCTGACACTATTCAGCTATTCGTGATGATTCTTGAATAGTTTCAGTTTGCTGAAAAATGCATATGGTTTGTTGCAAAAAAAAAACCGTTCAGGTCTACTCACACCATTTCTGTGCTATCAGACTAGCATATTTCATGATAAAATGGAAAAAATCCATTCTGAGACTTCACCTCAACAAGGATAGTGGTATTACTGTAGACACCTCTTAGAAATTTGTCATGGTATAGCTGTGTTACTAATAAGAACTATAAAATTATTCATAAAGGTTTCCTTAAGAAGCAATAACAGCTTCACTGGCTAGAGGCTGATCCTTTGGTGTAGATGCACACATTCTTAGATGTGGCTTAGAAAGTGAATTGTGCTACACTTAAGAGAATGTCAGTAAATCTTCATGTTCTGGATACAGGTGATATCACAGTTTGCAGATGAATTCTAAAAAGAATGAAAAGCTCTACAAGTAAAATTATTCTGATGGTGTGAATGATTCTGCTCTTCTCAGGGAATCCAGACTCCCCCTGTTTTATAAGTTTTCAGCTGATCCTGAATAATATTTTGTAGGTCCTCTGTGTAATTTGAAAACTGAGTAGCACATCATCACTGAATCTGACCATAAACAAGATGTGCTGTTAGGTTGCATTTTTAGCCAGGGTAAGGTTTTCCTCCTGTGTCTTGCTACTAGATACATTAAAATATGCTGCTTTTCCTCAGATGAGTGCCATTTGTTTGTGAAACATCTTCTTCCTGGTCACTTTCACAGCTTCTCTGAAATAAAAAGGTTGTCATGTTTCAGGCTATTGAATGAGACACAGATATGTAATCAGCCATCTCTGGAGGGATAAGCAGGAGACCTAAGAGAGACATCACTGAGGTGTCAGGCACCTTGTGGATATTTTCCCATGAGCTGAAACATTTAGCAGGCCAGAGAGAGAGAGAGAGAGAGAGGATTCTATACTGATTTGTCCACTTTGAGGTAGCTGTTCCCAAGTGAGATTATGGAACCAAAACTAAAATAAGTGACTTTCCCAGCAAAGTACACCAGCAGGCCTGAATTGGGGTTGATGATCTGACACTAAAGTATGGTATCCTGGCTCCTATTTTTCTATATTGTCTAATGCTTCCTGTCAAAACAGCCTGACACAAACCTCCACTTTATCTTTGGCTAAATGGAGAGTAGGAAAGTCCATGTAAACAGCAAAGCAAAAAATAAGGCTCCTTAAAAAACTTATATGGTGTAAGAACCTGTACAGACCACTTTGACAAAATGCATCAGGAGTATATACGCTTATTATACTTGAAACCAAACAGTTTTCGAATCACATTTCTGCAAACCTAAAGTTTAAGCAATACAAATATTCCAGTGATAGGCTCTCATAAGAAGTCATTGAACACAAAGGTTTCCCCATTTTTTATAAGATCTTTTACATTCAAGTGCTTCCCTAATTCATGCTTGCTCATATATGGAGCGTCTCCTGAAGGCTATGGCAAAATCTCACTGGCATCAGTAGTGCAAAACTGGCCACTAGCTTCAAATTTCCATTCCCTATACGAAGCTGGTTTACTTTGACTTTTTATGAGGGAACAGTACATTATGGTGTAGGCTGAACTCTCTCTTCCCTGCCCAGAGCAACTGAACACCCTCACCTATCCCAGTTTTGGGTTTCATACTGTGCTCGTCACGAGGGTAGCCAAGTACCTGGTACAACTTTCATACTCCTCCCCCTGTTATAATTGTGGCCAGTGAATACAGTTTGCAAAGCCACTGGCCACTTCTTCTCCCTATTTATGTCACAGATAGCATCCTTGGAGCAATGGCTCAGAGTACCCAACAGGTACAGCATTGCATGGTCTGGTTCTCTGACCATGGCAGTTCTGATTTTTTTTGGACCTTGGGTGCCCATCCTAGAGGAGCAAGATTCACTTCACAGTAAAATAGCAACTTTTCCTTTCCCTCTTCCCCTCTTTTTTTTTCCAATGTACCTACCACTGTCCCATCCTACATCAGTTGGTCCTCTCATCTGTGAGCGAGATAAGTGGTTGCACAGTGAGACAATACTGTAAGAGAGCTGGAGGGAATGAGATGAGAATTAACTGACACATACAATGTAGAAATCTTTAATATTCATAATACAATTAAATGCTTTACATCTTCAAAGCACTATGCAAATGCTAGCTTGCCTTTAAAATCCTTAAGGGTAAATATTACCACATCTACAGTAATGTTCCAGTGCCATACCTTCCATCGCCTTCTGGCATATTGCCTTTTGAAGTTTGCCAAGTTAATGAGAGATTCTCGCCTCACCAGGGCTTGCTGCTTGTCCATTGGCTAGAAGACAAGAGATGACAAGCTTATTGCTCAGCTTTCCCTATGGGCAGAAAGCAAACACAACACTGCTTGTGTCCATTACATATTGAACAGAGAGAGAAGATGACGGAGGTGCAGGTTCTTGAGTGTGCTAATTCCTCCTTGTCCTGCTAAGGGGGTGGGACTTGAAACCACCACCCTGCCCTCCTCAGGTGAATGCTCTATCTTTTAGGACACACCAGAACCCACCCCACCTCCTTAACTTCAGGGCATACCTTACTCTGCCTTCCACCAGGGCAGCCTGAGTGTTAGCTGTCCTCTCCCCTCTCCACTCCACTCCAGGGGGAGAGGAAGCAGGACTTGAACCCACCACCTTGCCCTCCCCAGGCAAATACCCTATTCCCTCAAGGGCAAGCCAGAACCCTAGTCTATAGTGCCTCTATCTTATCTGGATTGAGCCTGAGCCTGCTGGCTTTTATCCAGGTCTCTTTCTGTGAAAGGCTTTGGGAGAGCATGAAATGGTTTCACCAGGAGCTACTGAGAAGGAGATGGAGAGCTATTTTAGCCTGCAGCTCCTCAGCCTTCTGCTGGGGTTTGACAATTGTTGTTTAGGAATGATGACAGAACAGAATCCTTTTGGTCTCCTTAGTCAAGATCTTTTAGGGAGGGAAAGAAGTTGCCCAGATCTATCTCTAACGCCTTTGGAAAGAATGAGCATTTAAAATTATTTCCATCAAATTTGTGAGCAGCCATAGTTAGGTGGAGAAGAAACCCTCATGAGCTGTGAGGATGCCAGACCAAGTAATATTAACTTGAACATCTGTCACAGGGAGCCAGGAACAGTCATACCAGCTTAGACATGTAGCCCATCTACTGCAGTGTCCTATCTCTGACACATAGTCTGTATGGCTGTGTCTACACTGCACCCCTTTCCGGAAAAGGGATGCAGATTAGACACTTTGGAATAGCAAAATCCGCGGGGGATTTAAATATCCCCCGCGGCATTTGCATTTACATGGCTGCCGCTTTTTTCCGGCTTGGGGATAAGCCGGAGAAAAGCGCCAGACTAGACGTGATTCTCCGGAAAATAAGCCCTTTTCCGGAGGATCTCTTATTCCTACTTGAAAAGGGCTTATTTTCCGGAGAATCACGTCTAGACTGGCGCTTTTCTCCAGCTTATCCCCAAGCCGGAAAAAAGCGGCAACCATGTTAATGCAAATACCGCGGGGGATATTTAAATCCCCCGCGGATTTTGCTATTCCAAAGTGTCTCATTAGCATCCCTTTTCCAGGAAGGGATGCCAATGTAGACACAGCCTATCTGTTTAGCTTTTTAAAGCCAAGCCACTGTTTCAGCTCCTGCGAGGTTTTAAGGTCCCATCAAGGGAAAGATCTCAGCTCAGCCTTAACTCTAGAGTTGCTACCACTTTCTCCAAAGTCAAGGGGAAACAGAGGAGTGTATTTTTTTCATTGTCCAATCTGAATGTGATTCTAAAATTAAATAGCACTGACAGTGAAGGGAAAATGAGATTGATGATCAATGATTATTAAAGACACTACTAAGAAAAGCTGCTTTTTAAAAAAAAAAAAATATGAATTTAAAAATCGAGAGTGTCCCTGTAAAAAGTAATACACCTTTCAGAGGTTTCATAGGGCTAAGTCCATATTCTAGCTACTAAGTCAGATCTTTCTCTATGCACAATGTGAGAAGGATAACACTGATCTCTTTACTAATACTTTAGAAACCAGGGAACCATATCAGTTATAATGTACCAATGAAATACTAACAATGGAGAAGCTGAGTACACCTCCAGAATGCCAAATCATTCCTTTTTTAAACCACTGAGAACCTTTTGCATTATGCTAGTTCAGAGGCTCTTAACCCATGGGCCATGACCCCAAAATAATTCAACCAGCTGTTTTATGAAGAAGAGGGAATCTGCTCCCATTCCCTTTCTCTGGTCTTCTGCAGAAACCAGTTTGTTCTGTTACTTGCAATGGGACCCCCATAAAGATGTACTGATCCTAGTGGAGCAACAGCCTGTTCATAGGATTCTGGGTGCATGTGAGGCAAATCAACAATGGGAGAGGTCCAGGTTGGATATTAGGAAAAACTATTTCACTAGGAGGGTGGTGAAGCACTGGAATGGGTTACCTAGGGAAGTAGTGGAGTCTCCATCCCTAGAGGTGTTAAGTCTCGGCTTGACAAAGCCCTGGCTGGGTTGATTTAATTGGGATTGGTCCTGCCTTGGGCAGTGGGCTGGACTCGATGGCCTTCTGAGGTCTTTTCCATCTTTATGGTTCTATGATTCTATGATTTTATATTTCTGTGAGGAGCAATTAAAGGAGCTGAAATTTTCAGCCAGCCCTCTACCTCTGTTAAAGGTAGATAACATCTGCACACAACTGACCTGGTATTTAAGCATGAGTTGTCAGTTCCTCACATTATGGCTAGGCAGCATGCAACAAAAATGTACTGACTCAACAAGACTGGTGAGAAATCATGTTAGACATACAAAATGTCAGTGCCAAATGTCAATTTTATAATTGTCAAAAAACATTAAAGCGGGTGTTCCACAGCAGAGCCCTTAAAACTCAATCAAAATAATTAGTGTTAACGATCAGTTGCCCCATATAACTAAGTTACGGTGACCTTGTTATTCTCAGTTGGACATGATCCTTCCTCAGGAGTGGTACAGCCGTGACCTCCTTCAACTCATGAAATAATCACAAACCTTGAGGGCCAGAATTCGAGTAGCCTCAGCACGTGTTCTAATGGCCCTGCTACTCTGTGCTGGTGCAGCCATATGCAGAGATAACCCAAATGCTCAGAGATATAGGGAGGTGGGAGGGGGAAGATAAACGCTGTACAGAGAGAGGCTTTTCTCCAGATCTGGGATCTTCCTAGATTTTCATCTTCAATTTACCATGGAGCACTGGGCAGAACTATAGGCTTGGATTATCAAAGGAACCTGACACTCAATGGCAGTTGGGCACCTATCTCCTTTAGGCTCCCTTGAAAATAGCATGTGAGATATTTTCAGAGTTAACATGTATTAGGTCTTGGGTAAAATTTCCTCGTAAGCATTTATGTGAGTTTTGGGCCCGACTCCCCTTTTCACAGATATTTACATGCCTTACTTAGTGGAAGCTAGGCACTTAAATCCTGCTGAGGATCTGGGCTTCAGGCTCTTAACAGCCTCAGTCTCTTTGAAAGACAATGTTACCTATGTCCTTAAGTCACTTAGATGCTGGTGAAAATTCTATTTCCTGTGTAAAGTAGAATGCAAGCACTTCACGCTGGGGTGAATGTCCATTCTCTGCCCCACACCAGATGCAGCTAGTGTGCAACAGAGAGGTGTGGAATATAAATATACACTTACGTGTGGTTTTTCACTAGTCTCCCAAAGTCACTATGAGAACATGGCACTTTCTGATTAACCATTCTCTGTGTTCTGAATGAGAGTGCATTATTATTTTTATCTACCATGCAACTAAAAGGATTATTCTTTTAACCTTATACACAGCAGTCAATTACACATTCGCTTCTCCAGAACAGAGGAGTGGGCTTTTTGGGAGAGGACAGGGGTGGACAAAGAGACAAATCTGACACACCATCTCTCCTTTTGTCTTCCGCTTTGTTCAGAGCTGACTGTCAGAAAAGGGGGAGTTTGTCTACCAGGGCTGGCGAGTTTGCTTGAAGCTTTACAGAGTGATTCTTGCTTTTACCCTTTCAGGGAAAGCAACTGCATCTGTTTCCAAACAGGCTGTTAGAAGCGGCCTGGAGAGCAAACAGTCTATTTGATTCTTCTCTCAGGGGCATGATATGGCCATCCCAGAATTTGAGAGCCCAGGGAGGAGGGATTCCTTTCTTGATCATGTTTTTTGTATTGTGGTAGTACACAAAGGTCCAGTCAACATCAGCTCCATTGCAATAGCTGGCCAAGAGACTTCCACTAGATGTGTCATAGAACTGGCCATGCACATGTTCCCTGACAGACAATCTGCAGTCTTTATAGCAGGTCAATAAACACATGGGCTTGATTCCTGTAATGAAGCCCTGCTATACCATGGTCAAGCTCCTTGATTCTCTAGGCCAACCCTGGCTCCGAAGCAAATATAGAGTTGCTTCCAGACAGGCCTAGGTTGCACTACTGCTTAAAGGACCCTATGCCAGTTGAGGACTGCCATGTGAAATGCAGCTCCACCACACTGCCTTCTAGCCCATTATGTTCCTCTATAGCAAGGGGTGGGCAGCAGAGGGAGAAAAAGGAGGAGTGTTTGTGTGTGTGGAGCATGACTGTGACAACTGTGGTACAGATGCCTCAGCAGGGAATTAATTTTCTTGCAGGTCATTTGCAACTGGATAACAGCTCCTTTGCAATACCTCAGCCTCACAAAGGCGCCATAGAGAATCTAGCCCTAAAATTATTTCATTAAGTAAATGTTTAAACATCCCATTTTCAGTCATGGACTTCCCCATCAGAGACTACAGCATCCAGAATAAGAAACTATTTATTATGTCCAAAATGTGAAATGGTTACATGTGTTCACATAAATACAGCCTGAACAATTAAGCTTTCCTTTGAAAGACAGGAAAATGGCGCATTATTCATTTTAAACACTGACTTTTTTCTTTCAGTTCCTTATAAGTTTCAAAAATGACCTTTGGAACCAAAACACCGATCTCAAGTTCCACCACATTGGGTCAATGAACTGTTGCTTTTGAGAGACTTTTCTTATTGTGCAATAAAGGTGAAAGGTCTTTTGATACTGCCTCATTGCTCATCTTCCTCATAAATAATCTAGGATTTGCACAGCAAAATATACACACACAGTTTTCCAGTCACGCCATCAAAGATTTATCTTTCTGACTTTTCAACAAAATATTTCTGCTACATGAAAAATATAGTACCGTATCTTCCGGTGTATAAGGCGACTGGGCGTATAAGACGACCCCCTAATTTTCTAGTTAAAACATAGGTTTTCGCCTATACTCCTCGTATAAGACTACCCCCCCTTAAGAGGCCAACCGGCAGCGCCCCAGCTGCTCTGCCCCAGGGTCCACAACAAAAGCCTGGTCTGCTGGGGGGGGCGCACTAGCTGCGCCCCCCCCAGCAGACCAGGGACACGGGGAGCAAAGCCGCAGCGGCAGCGGCAGCGGCAGCGGCAGCGGCAGCGGCAGCGGGGTGCCGCGCCTCTGAGGCTTTGCTCTGGCAAAGCCTCAGAGGCGCGGGACCCCGCAGCCGCTTCGGCTTTGCTCCCGGTGCCCCTGGTCTGCTGGGGACCGTCTCCAGCAGACCAGGGACAGCGGGAGCAAAGCCTCTGAGGACGCCGGCAGCGGGACAGCCGCGGCGCGTCTGGGCTGTCCCGCTGCCAGCTTCCACCAAGGCTTTGCAAAGCCGTGGAGGGGCTCGGGCAGCAGGACAGCCCAGGCGCGCCTGGGCTGCCCCACTGCCAGAGCTACCTCCGTGGCTTTCCTCCACGTCTTCCTGGTCTGCAGACCAGGGAGAAGCGGAGCAGCTTTTCTCGCCCCAGAGTACACGGGCGGCGGGACCGCGAGGTCCCGCAGTCCGTGTCCTCCAGGGCGAGAAAAGCCCCATTCGTACCTGCAAGTCGGGGACTGCGTGTATGTTTATACCCGGCGTATAAGACGACCCCCGATTTTTGGGGGATGTTTTTTAGTATAAAAAGTCGTCTTTTACGCCGGAAAATACGGTACCTGTTTTTATGGCAAGAACACCACAATAAAAGACTAGTAAAACAGTGGGCCCCAAACTTTTTACCTTGTGTCACCCCTTAACCCTGTTCATTTCACCCCTCTTTGAGCCAGGGCTGGGGGGGGCATAATTCTGGGAATGGGTTAAGCGCCAAGGCTGGAGCCACAGCTGAGGCCAGAGGCAGAATCTCAGCTCGGGGACAAGGCCAGCAGCCAGGGCCTGAACACTTGGCTGCTGGGACATGGGAGCGGATTGGGGGTGGCCCTCCTTTTCCATGGGGCTGGCCCAAGCCCCAGCTGCACCCACTGTACATGCTTCTGCGCCTTCCTAGGGGAACACTCCCCGCAGCTTTGGGACCTCTGTTCTAACATCTAATGACAGTGAGAGACTATACCCTGAATAACTAGCTTATAGAATAACTCTAACTCTTCTTCTTTAGCTATGAGTTTCATGGTGTGAAATGATAAATCACTGCATCTTTTGTTCCGTTTTAAAGGGCTGCAATAATCTTCATAAGTTTAATTATCTGCTCCCCCAGCAAGTCTGCAAGACTATTTCCCTCATCCGAACAAGAATGATGAGGTCACCTACCTATCAGGTGATTTTATAGACTTCAAAGCACATGTAGCTGGTAAATAAGAAGTGAAATAGTTTTTTAAAAAATTCAAGTGAATTATCTAATAATTTTTAGGACTTGTGTGTCTCCATATTGCACGCCCCCTAAAACAAAGTGCTTTCTAATTCTAAGGGTTAAAAAAAAAAATGGGCTGGTCACAACATCAGCACAAAAACCATGGAAGAGGATAGGCTACTGTCACTAGTTTGTGCATCATGCTTATTTCGCTGTTTTAATGCAGAGGTGGTAGTGTTGTGCTGAAGTGACACACACAGATGATTTTTTACTGCTGCACATTGAGAGAGACAGACAGCAAGATAGACAAAAATCTACATTAGCACCTGTTATCCAACATCACTGACTTGATTCTGCAACATCAAGATTCAAGCCTGCAAGGAATTCTTCACAGCAAGATCTATTTAACAGCTCCATTAGTGATTCATTAATATCTTTGTTGAAAACAGAGCCAAAGTTTCCATTTACACATGCTTCATTTGCATTCTCCAGCTGAAAGCTACTCATTAAATCCTGTATCCACCTGAGTTCTTCAGAAAGATCCTGACTCAGAGATTCATACTGAGACTTTAGATCAATATATTTCCCTGTAACACTTGCAAGACTAGAACCTACAGTCTTGATGTCATCCTGCAGATGTTTCTTCAGAGATTCAATTTTACGGTGCTCATATTTCAGCTGTGAAAGCTTGTGTCTCACACTTTCATTTTCTTCTTTGTACCAAGTTTCTTTTTCATTATATATGGAAACTAACGCATCAATGTCCTCCTGCAGGGAGTCGTGGGACATAGCCAGAGTGCTGAAACCATGTTCCATCAGAGAAATATCTTCTACCACCTGGGCAAAGCGCTCACAGTCGATGTAGGTGTTATTTGGTGGCATACTTGAATGGCACTTGATGGTGTACTCTTTCAGACGTTTTGTCTTCAGTTGACTGTGCTCAGCCTTTTTGTTTTCTTGGACTTTTGTTTCTTCGATCAACTGATGAGTCTTCAGACAGAAGAACCAATATTACTGATTGTTTACCAAGATTGCAAGATATTGCACACATTCTACTCTACATAGCATACAAGGGATGATGCAAACTGTATTTCCACAATGCTAGGAGAAGCGGCGTTTCAGTCAATCTTCATGCATTTGATTAAAATAAAAGAGGTGATATGACAAGCACTGAGTGTGAGCTATTTGCATGCTATAATTTTTGCAGTTAAAGTCTTAAAACCATCAACATTGTGGAGAAAAAAAAAATCCTGAAAACACTCTGCTCTATGTTTCATACAATACATAAGAAAATGAGAATGAGCCGGTGTTAAAACATCCCTGTTTGCCATGCTGAGATTAGCCAAATTTATTTTGACTAAGATATTTATCTACAGGGGCAAGCTGTGCTTAGAACATCACAATGACACACAGAGACACACAAATCCAAGTACCAAGCAAATCCAGACAGCTACCAGCTCACTACACCAATGACATTTTGAAGGAGCTGATTTGCTTTCTCATTTGCTGTGGTGAGCTCTTAACACCCAAAAGCAGTAAACCAGAAGTATGGTTTGTGTTCATGCAAACAGGTTAGAAATGAAAACAACACAAATTGCATTCTGGATACAGAATACAGCATGCCCATTCATGTGTACTCCAGTCACCTTTTTTCTGGCATTTATTGTAATAACTGAAGTCATGATTAAGGCTTGCAGAGATCCAAGATTTTGTTAGGAATTAGTTTTTACTACTGTGTGTTTTGCCTCCAGGGAGTGGCTAATAGCCTTATAACTTATAACTTATCTGAGGAGAAAGGCAGTATTCTCCCTGCTTTGCTCATGAGTACAAGTGAGACACGGAGAGGCCAAGGGTCACTGTCTGGTTCAAACAGATTTCTGAAAGCCATAACTATGAGGAATTCTCTTGCTATTTAGGCACGTAGCTGTTAGCGTGGAACTATAAATTCCCATACAAATTCTGAACTCGTTTACCCTGAAGTAAACGACCAGCTGTTATAAAGCCACAGCCGTATTCTGTCACCATCCGTGGCCTTACCATTATCCAAGGATGAGTGAGAGCTTCTTGACTTGTTAGCCGCTTCCTGCAATGAAACACAGATTTAAATGAGAACCAAGCTGCTTACCATACATTACTTTCAGGAGGTTTATGAACCAGCATTTTAATATCAGTACTGCTTGGATTACTTACAGTGATGTACAAGAGCCATCCTGCCTCAAATCATGGACTCCACGAAGACAGTAAAGAGAAAATGGTGGCTTATAAATGTGGCTTGATAGGACGTCCCTCTGGAAGTTTGAGACTGATGAACCCAACCCTCCAAGGGTATGTCTAAACTACATGGCTCCATCGACAGAGCCATGTAGATAAGTTTATTCGAAAAAGGGAAATGAAGCGGCAATTTAAATAATCGCCACTTCATTTAAATCAAAATGGCCGCCACGCTCTGCCGATCAGCTGTTTGTCGGCACAGCATGGCAGTCTAGACGGGGATCTGCCGACCCCAGAACCCTTCGTTGGCAGATCCTGTAAGCCTCGTTTCACGAGGCATAAAGGATCTGCCAATGAAAGGTTCTGGGGTCAGCAGATCCCTGTCTAGATTGCTGCGCTGTACCCACAAACAGCTGATCGGCACAGCATGGCAGCCATTTTGATTTAAATGAAGCGGCGATTACTAAAATCGCCGCTTCATTTCCCTTTGTTGTCCTGCCTCATCTACATGGCTCCGTCGACGGAGCCATGTAGTCTAGATACACCCTAAGTGATGAACATATCAGAGCTAGTTTACTGACAATCTCTGCAAGCCAATCTGCAGGCTTCGGCATGTGATTAATACATTCCAAGGCCAGAAGGGATCATTGTGATCATCTAAGTCTGACCTCCTCTGTAGCACAGGCTGATAGAACTTCCCCCATATCATTCGTAGAGCATCTCTCTCAGAAAAACATCCAACATTGATTTAAACATCGTCAGTGATGGAGACTTCACTCTTGGGGTATGTCTACACTACCCTCCTAGTTCGAACTAGCGGGGTAATGTAGGCATACCGCACTTGCAAATGAAGCCCGGGATTTGAATTTCCCGGGTTTCATTTGCATAAGCGGGGAGCCGCCATTTTTAAATCCCCGCTTGTTCGAACCCCGTGTAGCACGGCTACACGGGGCTCGAACTAGGTAGTTCGGACTAGGATTCCTATTCCGAACTACCGGTACACCTTGTTCCATGAGGTGTACCGGTAGTTCGGAATAGGAATCCTAGTCCGAACTACCTAGTTCGAGCCCCGTGTAGCCGCGCTACACGGGGTTCGAACAAGCGGGGATTTAAAAATGGCGGCTCCCCGCTTATGCAAATGAAGCCCGGGAAATTCAAATCCCGGGCTTCATTTGCAAGTGCGGTATGCCTACATTACCCCGCTAGTTCGAACTAGCGGGGTAGTGTAGACATACCCTTGGAGACTAGCCTCTTTTATTGTTCCAATGGCCAATTGTGCACCGTTAAACATTTGTCTTACTTCCAATCTGAATTTGTCCAGCTTCGACTTCGAAGGCTAGCACACCTTTAAAGGCATGTTGGCTCTAGCCCCTGGTTAGCCAGGGCCTGCACATTCAGATACCTCTTTAACCTTTGTTGGACCACCTAAATCTTCTCCCGCCCTCACTTTGGGGTGTATTTCGACTACAGGCTTTTTCCAAAAAAAGTGGCCTTTCTTTGAAAAAACTTCCCCTGCGTCTAGACTGCTGCCAAGTTTTTTCGAAATTAAATTGAAAGAACATGGTGTTTTTTTCAACTGCGGTAAACCTCATTTTATGAGGAAGAACGCCTTTTTTCGAAAGAGAGCATCCAGACTGCCTTGGTGCTCTCTTTCGAAAAAGCAGCTTGCTTCTTCAAAAGTATTGGTTGTAGTCTAGATACTTTTTTTCAAAAGTATCTTTTGAAACAGCCTCTTTCGAAAGAGGCTTGCAGTCTAGACGTAGCCTATATTAGCAGGTGGTTTGCAGTACATTCATAGTCTCTAAACACATCTCCTAGCCTGTGCATTGCTTGCTCAACCCCACCTCTCCCAGAGTTACTATCTTATATCTTGCCAGTTTGTCTCCTCACCCTCTCTCACAAAATCCGCCAAACCAGATAAACTGGAAGATAATTCAGCCCTTCAGAAAAGCCTTCCAAGCACAGTTTTAATAGCTAATCATTTACTCAAATAATTATTAACAGCTAATCATTTGTTCAATTTTAATTTAGTCTTAGAAGAAGTCTCCTCCCAGTAACTTTTGAGACTCAATGCTGATTAAATTGAGGTTCTCCTCTAAGCAGCATCTCTACACAGAGCTAGATGACACACTGGCAGCCTGTCTGCATTAGCACCTCACTACCAAGACTGCAATTTTCAGCAGAGCATCTAGATTATTCTAGAACACAAATCATTGTTAGCAACAAAAGTAACTAATGTGGCTATGTGCCCAAGCAAAAAAACATAGAACACAATCCATTTAGAGCCACTTTTTGAAACTTTGAGCATAAAATCAATTCTCTCTCACACACACGGACACATGGACTGTCAGATGCCTTTAGCAACCAATAAAAAACGCTCAAGAATGATCAGACACAAGAACAGCTTCGAAAACCCAATACACTCCAGTAATTTGAACTTCACAGAAAACCAAGCCAAACCAACCCTACTGGTAAAAGAAAATGCATGCCACATTTTGGCATATGTGGTGGCTTTTAACACAGAACATATTTTTAGGTCCTCTGTATAGAGAAATTTACAAGGGACACACTTGTACCTAACGCCTCACTTTGGGACAGAGACCTATTCTTCAATGAAAGCTCTGAATTACTCCGTGTGCTCCTTTTTTGCCTGGATGGCATGCAGGCAGCCAGACATTTATGTACATTCACTTACCGTGTGTCTTTTACCAGGAGTTTGCTAATAAAGTCTTTTGCCAGATCACTGGTGTGACTGAAAGATTCCTCATCAAATTCATAATTCACGGCTGTGATATTGGCGAGAGTTTCCTGCTTCGTTTCTCCAAGGAAAGGTGATGCGCCACTGAGCCTGAACAGACCAGACAGGAGAATCATATTTTGATTGGGGAAAAATAGAGTTACTTTGACGTGATTCTGACCATGTGAAATGACAACATTGGAATGTGAGTTTTTTTCTCCAGGCAGCCAAGAAGCTTGGGAAAGAATAAGTCCAAATCTGGTCACCATATAGACAGCTACAAATTAGACTCACAAAGTCAGCATTACTATGTTTCCATGTGTGACAGCAACGACCCTATTAATGCTCCTGCCACCCCTGAAAGATACACAGGTTATTGCCACCAAATTTAAGAGTAATCTGCACTGAACGAGTGGCCCAGTTGCTCTGAGGGGTCCGGTTGTTATGCATTGGGGTGCATGCACGCAAACCCAGAGGCTATGCCAGGGAATGTCCCTTCATAGTTCCCATTAAGGATGCTCTGTTCTCTTAGGCATTTGGGGGGAAATCCTGCACCATGATGTTTTTCTGCCAGCGATTCACTGGCAAGCATCTATGCACAGTGTGCTCATAGAACTGGGCCCAAAAGGTCCACACAAATAGAGAAAATTAATTGCTCCGATTATGTGGCATTGCCCAGAGTTTTGCAGGGTGGGAAGGCGACAAGGTGCCCCAGGACAAAACAAGCAACTTACAGCGCAATAAAATAGAACATAACAAGCTAATTCTGTCTGAGCACATCTCCTTTCTTAAAACTGCAAGAATACAATGCAATCAGAAACTTAACACACCATTCAGCAATCTTCTAGCTAGAAAGATCTGTGAGCCTGTCTGGCATCTCTCAAATACAACTGACATCCTTCATCTTAGACTGATATTTACCTTAGTCCCACAAAGAAGACAGTTACCTTTTCATAACTGGGGTCCTGGAGTGGCACCACCATGGCTCAGTATTAAGGGTGCTACATGCTCTCCCAACCCCTAGTGTCTTCTTGCCAGAAACTCTGACAGTGGGGAAGGAGGGCTGGCTGTGGAACGGACATGAGCAGCACATCTCAAAGAACACCAGTTTCTTGCCCATTCCACAGTAGGTGACTCCGAGCAGTACCCAAAGAGGGAGAATGAAGGGGTATTCACAATGCCTCTCTCTCAGAGTCCAAGACTTGATGGCATCTAACAGGAGAAGCTGACGTTCTAGCCCTGTAAGGGACAGGTGGTGCCGTAGGGGAGACATCTTGAAGGAGCCCGCCACACTCTTACTTCAAGGCTGGGGCTCCATAGACACTGGTGCCATCAGGACTGGCATAATCAGAATGTCCTATGGGGCTTCTGGTGTCCACTGTGCCTTTAGGAGCCAGAGACCACCGTTGCTGCCCAGGGCTGATGACATGGGCCAGGCAGGGTTGGGCTGTTCCACATGAATCTAAGTTGACTTCCTGGTAGAGGCAATGAGCCACCTAAGGGGGTCTAAAATCCCCTCCCGCCTTCGCCTTTTGAGACAGAGGAGTGGCCCTTAGTTGAAACCTTCGCCTTCCTCACTGGGGTCAGCAAGGGTGAGCAGAGCTGACTGGAGGCCAGCCCTGAGGGAGCACTCCACACCAGAAGCATGGTGCCCAAGGCTGGGGACTGTACCATTTCCACTAGGAATGCCTTCCAGTGAATGTCCCTCTCCATTTTGGTACAGAGCTTGAATGATATGCACATTTGGCACTTGTCACTGAGACCGCTGCAAACAACTATGGGGCAGGTTGCTCATGGGCATGGGGCGTCTGCATGTTGCACAAGGTTTAAAGCCAAGAGCCTGGATCATGCCCATCCCTAGGCAAACATTTCATTTGGGATAATAAACTTAGTAAACTATCCACAGAGCTGCTAAGTGGAGGAGAGCTAGCTACGAGGAGTTGAAGCCAGCAGTTCCACTAGCGGCGAGAAGGAACTGAGGATGGAGGAAGTGCACAATGCCCACTAGACCACACCAGGGTGGTGCCATGCTAGGGGCAGCCAGAGCCGCTCATGTACGGATGCTGGTAGGGGAAAAACTTTCAAGACTGATGCATGTGGCGAGCACACACATCTAATGAGGAACGGACATGAGCAAGCAGGCAGAGAAGGACCTGAGCTTAAAGCACTTCTGTTACGGTTCCTTTTTAAAAAAATACCACAAATGCTGAGTCAGTAGAGTCAGATTTCCAGGAAGTTTTATTTACACCAAGGAAATTGGTACTAAAATCCCAGCCACTAAAGTCCCTGTGTCCCAGCTCTGCCTGACGGGCAGGCGGGGACCAAAGGGCAGTATTTGAAGGTGAGCGCAGGACATGGTGCAGAGCCACCTGCTCTCCCTGGCGCTTGCCACCAAAGGGGAGCTGCTCAGGTAAGTGCCCCACCCCCAAAAATCCCTGTCTCAGCCCTGAGCCCCCTCCCGCATCCTAACTCCCTCGTAGACTCTGCACCCCAACCTCCTGCCTTGAGCCCATTCCTCCTCTCCAAGCTCCTTGGCCCCAGGCGGGAGCCTCCAGAGCCTAGGGGCCCCCACAAAATCTAATAGTCCTGGATCCCCAGAAGAGTTAATCTGACCCACTGACCCAGGATTTTTTGCATTACAGCTTACTGTCTCAGCAGTGAGGACACGAGAAAGATGGAGGCATTATGCACAAAGGCAGGGGGCTCCCAAACCCTTCCACAGTGTGCACTAAATCCGAACAGAAAAATTGTCACCCTTACTCCCACTCTGCAACCCTCTCACAACCCAGAACTGCCACAGCGGCTGATGCGGGGAGGTAACAGCGAGGGAGTACTTGTAGATATCTTTGGTGCTCTCAGCACCCACCCTCTTCGACTCCAGCCAATTGTTCTGACTACTTCGCTCTACTCATCCCGCTTGCCCCTTTGTTCTATTTAACTCAGCTAGAAACAAGGAGGAGAGCAGGCAACACATGAGAAGCCAGCTCCCTGTGGCCCACCAGTGGTCACAAAACAGAGCTGGGGAATCTCTCCTCTAAAGTCTTTGGCCACGTTTTTCCATTTCCTTAAAATCATGCTGCGTGGCACTTGGCTTCTCTCCTCCCACCCACTGCCCCCTCAATGCACCTGTGACCTTGGCAAGTCACTTCACCTCTCCATGCCTCAGTTTGCATCTATGTAGAATGGGGATGCTGCTCTCCCAGCTCCTTGAAAGGCACTGTGTGAATGCTACGGTAGTGCCTGGGCTCTGTGAGAGTCATCATGCTGATGTAGAGAAAGTAGAAAGGATCCAGAGGCAAGTGACAAAGGAGATGGAATGCGAGCCATCTGGGCAGAGGAAAAAGACATCTGGTATGTGTAGTTTGGAAAAAAGGTGATTAAGGGGAGATATGGTAAAAGTCCTCAAATACGTGAAAGGCTGCCATTAAAAAGATGGAGAATCGTTCTTCTCTTCCAGCAGAGGGTGGGACAAGAAGAAATGAGTTCAAACTACAGCACAGAAGATTTAGATTAAATCTCATGAAAAGCTTCCTGTTTGTAAGCACTATAGGGCAATGGAACTGCCTAGGGAGGCTGCAGAGGCTCTCATTGGAGGTTTTCAACAAGAGACAGGATAGCTGTCTGTCCTGAATGGTCGTTAGACTAGGGATGTTAAGAACTAGTTGATTAGTCGACTATCCGATAAGCAAATGCATTTGCTTATCGGATAGTTGACAGGATAGTTGACTAGTTGCTTCTCCCCAAGAGAGGCATAAGGATCTTGCACAAAAAGAAACAGCAGAAAACATGCTAATGATATTGCAACTTATGCTAATGAGGGACTCATTAGCATATTTTCTGCCACAAAAGTGTGTAGTGTAGACAAAGCCTCACAGGTCTAGTATAGTGAAGGATTTCCTCCTAGAGACTGCTCCAAAGCCAGAGGCATAACACCAATCTTGTGAACTGTGACATGCCACAAATATGTTGCAATACCACAGAGTGAGGATTTGTGGGAATCTACAGGGACACATTGTTTGCATTTCTTTTTTTCCAAGAGAGGTTTTAATAAGTAGCTATAGGATCAGAATAAACTCCTGTTTTAAACACCCTCCAACATGGGGGAGAGTTTGGATCTGGAATTCCAGGGGAAAGCCCATCTTGAAATACAACGTTATTTTTGCACAAGGTTTCTAGGTCTTTTCAACCAGCTGGAGAAACACAAAAGCAAAATCAATGCTTCCATCTCTCTGCAGAGCAAAGGTATATAGAAGTAGAAAAGACCTGCCCTATTGGAAGAGTGCTCTGTTCCACCCTCTCCATTATTCTACCTCCAGCAAAGGCTTCAGAGGAAAGTGACGACCTCTCAAAGCACCTGGCTATGGGTGTCTTACTGTAATCACAGCACAAACATTCTCATCTCTTTCAATCTCCCTTTCCATTCATCTATAAACAGATGTAAATAGCAATGGGGTCTCAAACTCCCGGCCTGTGGGCCATCTGTGGGCTGAGCAGTTCCACAATCTGGCCCGTGCACAGCTGCTGGCATGTGAGTCCCTGCAACTCTGGGGGGTTTGTGCCCTTCCCCCAAGTCCAGCCCCTGGTCTGCCCTCGCCCTGCCTCTTCCTGCCCCTGCTCTGCCCCCTGCACTGCACCACTTCCCTCAAGCTCCCTTTCCTGAGGGACACAGCATTGAGGCTTCCTGGGGGGCCTGGCATGGGGTGGCAGCAGGGGTCAGGCCCCACCACTCTCCCTGTGGGATCTGTGGAGAAGCAAAGTCATTCAGCAGCTGCCACCTCCCAGGCCATCCTGCGGAGCGGCGTGGGAGATGGCGGTAGAGTGGAGCAGGCCACTGCGTCATTCCACTTCACTGCAGCTCCTGTCAACCTGACCAGGGTCCAGCGGGCTAACCTGAGTATGGGGTAGCTGCTGCAAGGCCCGGAGCAGCCTTGCCGAACTATCCTATGGAGGGGATGGCTCTGCACACGCCTCCCCCGGCCACAGCTCTAGCCACTCTTGTCCCTCTGCTCTACCGGTAGTGGTGCTGGGAACCCCTGCGTGAGTTAAATCCCCTTGGGGTGGCCGATGGGGCTGGGGAATGCAAGGGGGAGCGCACCGGCCAGCAGGCAGGGCCAGGAAACATGGGAAGTGGGGTGCAAAGTCACCCCCCCACACACACACCCTCAGCCATGCCAGACAGCAGTGCCTGTTGGCTCATTAGAGGATTTGAGGAGTGGCACATTGAGTTTGAGACCCCCCGATGAAGACTCTGATGTACTACCAGGTTCAGATGTATCCTCTAATGACCAGAAAAGTGCAAACGAGGACCAAGGATCTGGACAATTGTCAGACTGTATCCATGTGCCCTTACTCTATCCCAGGGGTTAAGGGACTTCACAGCATCCAGGCTATGTTGTCAGCTTACAGCCATTGTATAGTGCACAGGATCTAAATTTAAGAAGCAATCCAAAAACTCTCAGCATGGCCTGTGCGTGTGTTGATTCTGCTCCACATGCTTTGCCTGTCAGAAAGACAGTCCTCTTTGAACTCTCTCTTTGTTGGGCTCAATGCTGCAAAGCTTGTAAATACAAAATTCCCTAGGAGGCAAAAGGGAGCTTTGAGTAAAGCCTGCAACCTTGATCCCTTTGATCCCATGCAAGAGAACACCAGGGCTGGAGAGGCTGAGATTTAAGTGGGATTTTAAAAAGTGCCTGGTGTTGGTCTAACTCTGTTCCCACTTAAGCTGATGGATGTTTGACATCAATCGCAGCAGATTTCAGTCAACATTTGGTGGCCACTTTTAAAAGTCCCACCCCCACCCCTCCAAAACAGAAGAGGCACAGATAGATGCTTCTGGTGTCACTTGGAGACATTTGCTGGATAATGGCCCCATCACTCTCCTTTAGTTTCACTTAATCTTTTGCTTTCTCTATTTTAAAAGGCCTCCGGATCCATCACTCCATGGCCCTATTTCTGCTGTGCAACTCCTTCCCTAGGGGCAGGGGTGGGCAATAATTTTTGACCAGGGGCCACTTCAAACATTTCTGAAGTGGCCCCAGGCCACCCAGGAAGTGGAAGAGGCAGGGCCAGGACTCTTCCATGCTTCACTACACACAGTCTCTGATTGGTCTGGGGATGGGGGAACATGCAGTCTTTGTCCCCCCCCCCCCCCCCCCAGGAGAGCCATCAGCTGTTCTGAACCCGGTGGTGGGAGGAGACTTCACATGCTCTCCCCTGCTGCTCCCAGGTCAATCAGGGCCTGGGAAGGGGGAGCACATGCACGGGAGAGCGGTGCTTAAAGTCAACCACGAGCTGAGCAGTAGCTGGCAGTTGACTTTACGTGCTGAGCCCCTTGCTGGGCAGGAGGAGACTTTGCGTGCACTCCTGATTGGCCTGGGGCACGGGGAGTGGCAGGGCCTCTGAGAGCCAGATCAACTCGCTTGGCGGGCCGGATCTGGCCCATGGAGGCCTTTTTGCCCACCCCTGCCTAAGGGACTGATGGGAAGAGCTGCTTTCCACTAGCTTGCTACCACTTCTACAGATATCCATACAAGTAGATCCAATTCTGTACTTACAGTATGTAGGTCATGACTCCTATGCTCCTAGAAAACAAAAGAACAACTGATGGTAGGTTTTATACATGTCTGTGACATGAGTCAATTATTACTGCTAGAGCGGAGGATGACCCATGATAAAAGCAGTCAGACAAAATTTATGTAAAAGTCAGTGTTTCATAAAAAGGAATATGTATGTTGGATCTAGTATCTGGGGTTCCTTTATAAGGGTCTATAAAGTCATGGTGGGTTCATGGTAGTTAACTAGTCAGCAGCCCAGAGGAATATCTACAAGGATGTTCTAGCCATTATGACCGTTCTGGGCTGCCTTAACAAAACAGCTTCATTTTGAAGCTTTCTCTAGTCACAGCTCTTTTATAAACAAAGCTTTCAAGAGTCACAGCAAGGACAATCGTGTCTTTCAAAAGGCTCTCCACAAAAGGTGCCAGGTAATACAAATATAATTATATAATTAAAATGTTTAATAATCACGAGTAGAAGTTTACTGTAAGGGTATGTCTAAACTACACCCCTCTGTCGGCAGAGGGATGTAAATTAGACGTATCGAAAGTGCAAATGAAGCTGAGATTTAAATATCCCGCACTTCATTTGCATAATGGCGGCCGCTACTTTTTTTTCAAAACGGGGCTTTTCGAAAAAAACCCAGCAGTTTAAATGGGACATTTTTGACAGAAATGCCCCATTTTGAAAGATCCTGTACTCCTCAGGTATGAAGTGACACATGGGATATTTAAATCCCGGCTTCATTTGCACTTTTGATACGTCTAATTTACATCCCTCTGCTGACAGAGGAGTGTAGTTTAGACGTACTCTAAGTAGCATGCAAAAATGAAAGGAGTGACAGAACAGCTATTTATCATAGGTCAGAATTTTCTGATATGTAGAGAAAGGAATTTACACAGAGCACCCTCAAGAAAAAGCAGTATAGCATCTTGGAAAAAAAGTTAGTGCCACACACTTACCACATATCTGCAGGTAGTCCAAGTGGTTCATAGTTCACTATTTCTGGAGCTATAAGAAACATTTAGTCAAACATCAGCAACAGATTAATTATACTGTATGTGCATGTGATGGTAGGAATGTAAGCTCCCCAACAGAGGGAGAGCTAATTTACAGTCAATAGAGAATGAAAAGGGATCAAAGGATAAAGCAGAGGAAGCTATTACAGTCCACCTACAGTATTCATTATAATGTCAACCACAAATTACTTCATCTCACAGGGTTCATCACATCTCTAAGTGGCTGTGTCTACACTGGCCACTTATTCCGGAAAAGCAGCCGCTTTTCCGGAATAACTGGCCAGCTGTCTACACTGACCGCTTGCTTTTCCGGAAAAGCAATGACGATCTAATGTAAAATCGTCATTGTTTTTCCGGAAAAACTATGCTGCTCCCGTTCGGGCAAAAGTCCTTTTCCGGAAAAACTGTTCCAGAAAAGGGCCAGTGTAGACAGCCCAGTAGTCTTTTCTGCAAAAAAGCCCCGATCGCGAAAATGACGATCGGGGCTTTTTTGCGGAAAAGCGCATCTACATTGGCACGGACGCTTTTTCGGAAAAAGTGCTTTTCCGGAAAAGCATCCTGCCAATGTAGACGTGCTTTTTCTGGAAATACTTATAACGGAAAACTGTTCCGTTTTAAGCATTTCCGGAAAAGGGTGCCAATGTAGACGTAGCCAGTAGGTATACGAAAGCATTTTCTCCCATTATTTCAGAATGGCAATAAACTGATCCCATAAATTCACAGTCTTCATGTGGTAATTGGCCAGTCAGAAACTAGGATATTCTAGCACCACTAGACTTTAGAGAACAGTAACTTCAACAGAGACCTACATTACCCCCACCTCACAGAGAGTAAGTACCAGAGCTGGGATTAGTGTTCAGGGGGTTGTAGGTTTAACTCTGTATTTATTTCACTAACACACTAATTTGACAGCAACCTGAATTCTTCAGCTCAGCAACTGTCACAGCAAGCGCCTTTCAGCTGTTCCTCCGAGAAGATTCAAGCAAGCCCTATCAATACAGTGCACGCAGAGGGAGAGGGGCAATTTTAGGGGACTGAAAAGGTGACTTCTCTCTGAATTCAGCAAGGATACCTCAACATAAGGGAACTGCTTGAACACTCACCTACAAATTCTGGTGTCCCAAAAATATTCTTAAATTCAACTCCATCTTCTATTTTATGGGCTAGTCCAAAGTCAATGACTTTTATGTGTGGAAGAGGAATATTCTTGTCTAAAAGCATAATGTTTTCAGGCTAAAAATAATGAAACAAACATTATTTATATTATTTATTGGGAAACTAACAGGTCAAGAGCCCAAACATTATCCCTTGAGTCCCCTTTTCATTCTGGTATGCTTGCAGCACTGAAGAACAAGTAAAAGACACAAACCTACTCCTATCATTGTTTTGTTAACTTGAACATATTTATGTAATGTGACATTCATTGTTAAATCAGAACTTGACAACAGCAAAATTAACACCCCTCAGTGTCTGAAGCCTTCTACTTAAAAGCAATAATTCGTTTCTGTATTATCTTTAGGCATTGCCTACACTACTGGCTTTTGCAGGCAGAGTATGCAAATGAAGCGCTGATTTGCATTGCTTGTGGTTCATTTGCATGATCTATTCAAGCCGTTTTTGTGCAAAACCCCCTTGTGCAAAAATGGCTCAAATAGATTATTCAAATGAAGTTTTGACAAAATGCTAATCAGCGCTTCATTTGCATACTCTCTGCCGACAAAAGCCGGCACTGTAGACAAAGCCTTATTCTTGTCTCTTAGGGTGTGTCTAGACTACCTAGTTTTGTCGATAAAAGTGGACTTTTGTCGACAAAACTATACCAGCGTCTACACTACCGCTGAGTTCTGTTGACATAACGTCGACAGAACTCAGCAGTTTTGTCGACGCTGGTATACCTCATTTTACGAGGCATAACGCCTTCTGTCGACAGAACTCTGTCGACAGAAGGTGTTATTGCCTGTAACATTGCGTCCAGACTATGGACTTCTGTCGACAAAGCAACTTGCTTTGTCGACAGAACTCAATGTGTCTGGACGTTCTTTGTCAACGGAAGTTTTGTCGTCAGTATCTGTCGACAAAACTTCCGTCGACAAAACGCAGTAGTCTAGACGTACCCTTAGAAAAGCAACAGTGTATCCTGGTTTCTAAGAAGTCACCTTCCTTGTTTTCCCCAGTCATTTTCTCTCTCTGTCTGCCTGTGTTTATTTTGATAATTATGGTTGTTATGGAAGGATAAAGATAAAACACACCTGATTTCCAGGGAAATGATAAGACATTGGAGTTATTCACATGACTGTAAATAATTGCATGGCTCAACTAGATGTGTTATGAAGCATGTCATACTGAGCATGGTAGTACAACACAGAGGGTGAGATTAACATGGTTGCTGCACCGATGCAAATCATAGCGCATAAAGATTTTGCCTGTCTATGCTAGTGGTTGTCCTGGGGTAACCTCACTACTAGGGTTTGGGTTTTGTTAGTACAAACCTCATAGAATGCAGCTGTTAAACTTTGTCCCCAAGTAGTAAATGCCTCAGGAGAATGGTTCTCCAGGGATTCTGGCCACAACTGAACCCACCCAGGGAAAAAGTGCCCCTTTGTTTTGAGATACAAGTTGTAATCACAACAATAGTCTTTGAAGTGCTACATAGTTTTTCCTTTTGTTTTAGCAAGATCAGACTAACACGGCTCCCTCTCTATTACTATTCAACAATAGGATCGATTCAGATCCTGGAATGAGGACCCACATAACCCTGAAATTGAAAGGGGCCAGAATTGGAGATTCTGGCCTGCTTCTTATAACATGCTATTTTAAGAACACATGGAACATTTCTGATTGTAATGCAACCAAAAGCAGCAGGCCAAACCTGGCAGAATTGTGAAAAGAAAACCATGAGCAGTTCCCTAAGCAGTTCGACTCCATACTCTGCACGGTAGCTACTGATTATTTTTCCACTAACTTTTTTAGCCTCATCTCCCCCAACTCCCTTCATTCCTCCCTTATTTTACAGTTTTTAGAGCAACATGGCTGACACAATTCATCACTAAAAAGAAATATGAGACTGGAAATTAGGAAAAGCTTTCTGATTGGCAGGGTTGCTAAACACTGGGAGGCCGTAGAATCTACATAATTGGAGGTTTTTAAGAGTAGGTTAGACAACACCTGTCAAGGATGCTCCAGATAATACTGAGTCCTGCCATGAGTGCAGGAGACTGAACTAGACGACCTCTCAAGGTCCCTCCCATTCTTATGATTCTAAGATCTTGGGAAATACCATTTCTGCTTACCACTGCATCCTGTCACATCCATCCAGCACAGCAGGTAGCAATAACCCTGGGTCCAAAAGGTTAAGTATTCTAACTCTTCCATTGTGTCTATTAGCAAGTATATTTTATATACAGGCAGTCCCCGGGTTACGTACAAGATAGGGACTGTAGGTTTGTTCTTAAGTTGAATCTGTATGTAAGTCGGAACTGGCATCCAGATTCAGCCGCTGCTGAAACTGATCAGCGGCTGACTACAGGAAGCCCGAGGCAGAGTTGCTTTGCCCCGGGCTTCCTGGAATCAGCTGCTGATCAGTTTCAACAGGCTGAATCTGGACGCCAGTTCTTACATACAGATTCAACTTAAGAACCCCAGGCATCCCCAAGTCAGCAGCTGCTGAAACTGATCAGCGGCTGATTCCAGGAAGCCCAGGGCAGAGCAACTCTGCCTCGGGCTTCCTGTAGTCAGCGCTGGTCAGTTTCAGCAGTGGCTGACTTGGTGACGCCTGGGGCAGAGCAGCTTGGGTGCTGCTGGGTTGCTCCAGTAGTGCCGCTCCTCGGCGCTACTGGACCAACCCAGCAACACCCAAGCTGCTCTGCCCCAGGCGTCCTGATTCAGCCGCTGCTGAAACTGACCAGCAGTGGCTGAATCAGGACGCCTGTGGTACAGCAGCTGGGGCGCTGCCGATTGGTCCTGCAGCGCCGCTCTGGGAGCTACTGGACCAACCCGGCAGCACCCCAGCTGCTCTGCCCCAGGCGTCCTGATTCAGCCACTGCTGGTCAGTTTCAGCAGCGGCTGAATCAGGACGCCTGTGGTACAGCAGCTGGGGCGCTGCCGATTGGTCCTGCAGCGCCGCTCTGGGAGCTACTGGACCAACCCGGCAGCACCCCAGCTGCTCTGCCCCAGGCGTCCTGATTCAGCCACTGCTGGTCAGTTTCAGCAGCGGCTGAATCAGGACGCCTGGGGCAGAGCAGCTTGGGTGCTGCTGGGTTGTCCGCTGCCCGCGTGCTCCGCCGCTTTGCTCCGCTTTGCTCTCGGTCCAGCAGACCAGGGAGACGGGGAGCAAAGCGGAGTAAAGCCGTGGAGCACGCGGGCAGCGGACAGCCCAGAAGCGCCACGGCTGTCCCGCTGCCGGCGTCCTCAGAGGCTTTGCTTCCCATCTCCCTGGTCTGCTGGTCTCCAGCAGACCAGGGAGACGGGCAGCAAACCCTGTTCGTAACTGCGGATCCGACATAAGTCAGATCCGCGTAACTCGGGGACTGCCTGTACTACCACATGTAATGTACCACATATGTTGAATGATAGAATATAATAATTTCTTTTAACTAAATCAATGTTTTTTACCTTTAAATCAAAATGAGCAATTTTCCTGGCATGGAGGTAGTTAACACCATCTAAAATCTGCTTAATGAATCTGGTTGCTTCCTCCTCACTCAGGGACTCTTTCTGTGCCAGGAAGTCAAAAAGTTCTCCTCCAGACACTCTGCAAGACATACAGAGGTTAGCTACAGCAGGGTAAGGCACACAAACATCAATATAGTTTAATGGCAAGCAAACAACATGCCACCCACTTAGAACAAGCCCTGTAAAGTGTGAACCAGGAGGTCTGGATTCTAGTACCAGTTCCCACAGAGAAGTCACTCACAACCTCTTGTGTGTCCCAGCTTCTCCTACTGTAAGCGGGGGATAATAATCCCCTATGTCCCACGTGCTGTAGGCGTCATTCTTAACATTTGTAATGCACTTTGAGTATCATCTGGATCAACTCGGCATTTTTGATATATAAACATATGTATGTACAAATACACTATAGTGCTGTTAAAAACAATGACTTTTCTACTGTCCACTTTAACAGTGATGGAGGAAATAAAACTAATATTTGTTGTCCTGATGAAAAATCTTATCTTTTACCATTAGTAAGTAACACACTGCAATGAGATCTGCCAACATAATCGGCTTCCTTTCCCAAGTCATGCATAAAGGACCTATTTGTGCTCTTATGAGAATACTTGTTTGACACATTAGTGACAGAGAAATCTTTATTTTGTGCCAGATCTATATATTTTAGAATTTGTCTGTCTGATCACAGTAAGAGCTAGGACCACCATATTTGGTATATAGCTTCCTCTTATCATAACTGAAAGCAATATAAGGTTTTGGTTGTGCCAGGAAAATGAGATGTGCTTCTCATCAAACCAAACAGAAAAAAGAGACAGAATCATCAAATCAAGTACAATCCTCAACATAACTGAGTGAATGTTGAAAGAGAATGAACCAAAATGAGCCAGAATATAGGATGAACCTAGAATAGCATTGCTTTTCACTAAACCTTATAGAAAAGAGATAAAAATTAAGTGTAGTGCTCTGTTTTGGCACAGCTAAATCAATGCTGAAGATTTGAAAACTAGAAGAAAATGTTATTGGAAATCAAATTGACTATAGCTCTTTTTTTGTGAAAAGATAGCAAATAATAAGAGTTTATAGTGTTGAAGAAAAATACTTGAATTCCCATTTCAAAAAATTGCTAAAAACATTAAAGAATTTTTTAAAAGAAACCGGAAATAAAGATAACTTCATAAAAAGATCACAATTTTTGCAAAATACAGTCATTTAAATAAAGCATGTACATTTTTCTTTATTTAAAATAAACAAACAAAACAAAACCCAACCGAACAACTTAATTGAGTTAAGGAGCTGAGCAACGCCAGATAAATCTGCTACTTTTAAATAAGCATTTTAAATAAGCAAATTCACTAAGCCTAGCCTTAACCATTTTTACAATACAAGGAATGTGAAAATAATAATAATCTAGTTACTATTATGACCAACAGTAACAAAATATTTACTCCAGACAAGATTTCTGGTGCCATTTTTGTTTCTTTCCAGATTGTTTTCTATAGTTTACCAGGCTGTTATTTATGCTATGATCTTCCTCTTTCATCTCATCACTTGTACACAGAACAAATACTGAGTGCCTTTGGGCTCACCTGATCCTGTCATTGCTGACTCCAGGACTCCTGCTGAGGATTTAGCACTGAGCAAAGATTTCAGAATTCAGCAGTTACTATGGAAAATAAGGCACTGGGATCACTGACAGACAACATGCCACTAAAAGAACGAAGGGCTGGAGGCTTCAGATACTTGAAGCTAAATAGTGCTGGAGTAGCAGACAAGTAGTTTGATTACTATATGATTTTATAGCTCTTCATGTCCATTGCTGAGGGTATTTGTTTAGCAGCAGGGACCTGTCTGAGCTGAGATTCTGATACAGTATTTTCTGTGACATGACTCCCATTCTGCATTCTTGCAGCTGAGTGAGTGAGCTCATGGACACAGCTACAAAAGCTGCTTCAGAAAGTCAAGTGCGCACAAGAACTCTTTGAAAGTGCTGCCAAAACACACAACAGGACTGTGCCATTGCTGTGGGCAATGAAGTGTACTCCGCTCTTCCAAAGCCAATGTATTACACGTGTTAACTGGCTCTGAGCAGGATGATTACTGGTTGTATTTTACAGCATCCTCATGGTCAGAATCATAAGCCCTAGGAGGAAGAACATGGACCATTTGGATTGAGGTGGCATCACTCAATTTTGTGCTTTGATGAATAATTGGCTGGCAAACAAAAATAAACTTCACATAACCCCACAGTGTGACGTACCTATTGTCTCATGAGCTTCATGTGCTCCTCCTTCCTACTAGACTCAGTCTCCTCGGAATACAGTCTTTGATCTTCCATCTTCCTTTTAGGTGATGTTTAACAAAGACATCCAAAGTGCTGACACCATGCCAGGTAGGTTCTATCCCAGTTTTCCTTCTACACTCAACTTTCAGGAGCAGGGGAATGTTGGCAAGTGGCAGGCACATTTTAGGGCCTCATACTAGATCAGTTTAGAGGTGCTCTGCTGTGAAACCCTCAACTCAAGGCTACTCACCATCGATGACTTGGCCTGGAAAAGTGAGCATGGACAACAGTCCACCTTTGGAGCAGCTACACAGTGGATACTTTACTGAGCATCATCTCCTTACTAGCTCTCACTGCTAGTATTAGCGACTTAGAACAGATATGATATTTGCACCTTTGGCACTCGCAGGAACATCAGTAATATTGCAATCCACTAGCTGAACCGTGGTCCACACTGAAGAAACTGCCAGGCTTGTGAGAATGGGAACCACACATATAATGCTGATTTCATCCCTCTTTTCTGGATTTTCCCTTATCATTATAATTTCCACTGAGCTTGGCTCAGACTGTGAATTTAGGGAAGTAGACTGGGGAGAGGAGACTTGATTGAGAATGTGCAAAGGCAATACAAACATGAAAACCGAATAAAATTTGTGAGGTAGTGAAACTAAAACCCCTCACAGAGCTAGTTCAACCACAGGCATAGAGCAGCCTTTGAGAAGTTCAGAGTATTTTAAAACAGTAATGACTTGATCCCTAACACCCTACTGGGGTAGGAAAGAATTGTCCCCACATTACAGAGAGTTTAAACAACTTCTCCAGGTAACATGGTCAATTGTATAGGTGTCATTTGAATCCAAGTTACCAGACCTATGTTCTAACCACTTGGTCCATGCTTCACTACAGAAAGAACTGAAGCTTGAACCCAAAGGCTATGTCTACACTACAGAGTTTTTGTGCAAAAACAGCTGTTTTTGCACAAAAACCCACAGACCGTCCTCACCTCAAGCGCGTTTTTGTGCAAGAAAATCTATAATCGACAGAACAGAGGGCTTTTTGTGGTGTAGGTATACCTCCTTCTACAAGGCACAACTCCTTTTTGTGCAAGAGTTCTTGTGCAGAAAGGTGCGTGTGGACACGCACCAGGGGTTTCTTGAGCAAAAAGAGCTATCACAAAACACACAGGTGCTCTGATGGCCATTCTGTGAATGGCCATCAGAACGTTCTTGCGCAAGAGTGTCTATGCAGGGCGGACGCTCTCTTGCACAAAAGCACATCCACACCTTTTGAAGTGTGGATCTCTGCCACAAAAAGCTTCTTGCACAAAAACCCTGCAGTGTCGACAAAGCCAAAGACTACCAAAAAGGGGAAACTATCTTTGTTAGTCGAGTAAGAGAGATATCACCCAGTTCGGAGCTCAAAGAGACACAATGGCAGAAGAACCTCAGGTGTACCTGATTTCCAATCTTTTCTGAAAAGACAGCCACAGGTGAACCCACAACAAAATGTTCTTGTCACTCTTACTCTTTTATAACGCAACACAAATATTCACTGCACATTACAACATTTGCAGATCTGTGTGATTGCATTTCTTAAACAGGTGCCACGCCCATTGGAGTGTGGGTTTCTTGTCTGTTCTACAAACACTAGCCAAAAACATCTCCAATCTTTCCTTCCACACAGCTGCTTCTCTCTTGCATTGGACATCTGGCATCTTATCCTTCTTGTGAAGGCTGAGACAATTCCAGCAAAAGCTAGTAAAAACAGAGTGATGCTAGCCTCTTATCCATTGGAAACAGCTGATCACTTTGTTGTACGTACACAGACTTCAACACCCACTAGAAACACAGACGGTTGTTTCATGACTGACAGCTGCAAGACTGGAGAGGCCAAGAATGGAGGAAAGGGAACAAAGACCTGCAGCCCCGCAGTGATTCCCAGATGCAAGGGCAAGTTGTGGAACTGCTGAGCTGCACGTAAACAGGATTAGCTGCTGACTTAGCAATGTTCTTCCTGTCCCTGTGTCTTCGGAGGAATAGCAGCAGTTACGTTTGCTGAAGGAGGCAGCCATGGCTGCAGCTAAGCCAGCAAGTTTTGGGTGGGGATAGGGTTACCTCTCTCCCCAGGTACCGGAGATCCTCTTGCAAATACCCTGTCAATCAGTTGGGGGGATGGGGTGAGATAGGGTAGAATTGGATTGGGGAGCAAAGGGAGCTACTAGCCAGCTTAAGGCTGAGAAGGGGCATTCCTATGGCTGTTGGTGCCTGGTGCTCCTCTCCCTACTGGCAGTAGTTGCCCTGTGCACAGAAGCCCATGCCAGTGCATTATCCCTCACCCCTCTCCAATGGCCTCTCCAGCCCTTTCCCTGCATCCTTTGTCTCCTCCAGCCTTGGTGCCCACACACGGAGCAGAGAGGGAGCATAGCCAGGTCCTGCTCTTTGCTCCAGGGGATGTGGTGGAGATGGAATACGGGGCAGAAGCATACATCAGATCCCAACATTTCCATTGTGGGGGGCTAGTCCCTTCCCCCAGCCACTGTCCCCCACAGACCTCTAATTAAAGATTCTGAAGTTAACTTTTGAAGCCAAAACTCCACGGTCTCTGGTCCCCTGAAAAGCTTATAATCTAGTGACACTTGGGCCATGGGGCCATTGTGTCTCAGTGACAATAAAACCGTAAATAAAAATAAATGAGCAAGTTTCAGTATTTTCTAAATATTCAATAACTACTCTTTAAGGGTGTCATGAACAGGAGGAGGGATAACCAGTGACTAAGGGGTTAACTCAGGTACCTACCAGAGGTGTTGGACAGGGGGCTGAGAGAACCAATTGAGTTAGAGGGTTGAAATTTGAATTGGATATAGGCCCCATACCTGCTCTCTTTGGGTATGTCTGCACTACCCCCCTAGTTCGACCTGGGGGGGGGGGGGGGTAATGTAGTCATACGGAGTTGCAAATGAAGCAAATTCATGAAATTTGAATTTCCCAGGCTTCATTTGCATAAAGCCGGCCGGCGCCATTTTTAAATGCTGGCTAGTTCGAACTAGGGGGGTAGTGTAGACATACCCTCTGAGTGGGAGAGTTAGACCAGGAGTTGAGAGACACAGAATGATTTAAACCCAGACAGGACTACCATTCCCCCCACCGAATTCAAGGCATGGGAGTGGACTGAACAAAACAAAATTAGAAGGGAGTACCAGGGAATGTGAGTCCAGTCGTACCCAGGGTAATTTTTCTTTATTTTGTGGTTTGGTTTGAACTGCTCTGTGTGAATCTATGTCTTCCCTCCCCATTTACTACTATCTAAGCATTGTGCCGAGACTTTTTTCCCCTAGTTTTTAATTTGTTTTCCTTAGTTGCTCTGTACATCTAGCAATCAAGTATGCTTTATTAAGTTTATCTTTTGTTTTGTAATAAAAATCAATTCTTTTAAGGTGATGATTTGATTTTTATGTCCTGAAAGATCTGTCTGTGTGTATCTGCATGCCTCTGGCTGAGGGGTCAGCTACCAGAGACTGTAGCTTGTTTTTCTTGTTTTCCTTTTTTCAAGCTCTTTTGAGGCAAAAGAGCTTGGGGTACCCCTGGGGGTGGTTTCAAGTGTTTACTCCTGTTTTATTAGGGATCAAAAGCACTTGATGGTAGCAGCAAATTCCCCAAAATCTGTGTATTAGGATTTGGGGGGGGGGGGGGAGAGGTTTTTTTTTTTTTTTTAACCACTGCAGGTAGAGGAAAGGGTTTGAAGCTTTCTTGCGGGCCCCAACCTTCTGCATTCTGAGTGTCAGAGTGGGGAAACAGCCTTGACACAGGAGAAAAGGTGTTTGATGAGCCCCTACCTGGTACCCACATTCTTAATGCCCCTGGCAATGTATCATTTCAGTTTATTTCAGAGACTGATGGGTAGGTGGGGGGATGGAAAACTTTGTTCCTTGTTAATTTTTGTTGCAGTGATTCATGTAGCTCAGAGATGGGAATGAAACTAAGTCGTTCCCCTTGTTCATAGTGGCTCTCTGCTGCCATGGACAGGCGGAGCCTTTCTATTCATCCATTATTCCTCCAGGATTTCAAGCCAGGGTCTTGTACAGCAGGTAAAATTCCTACCAGGGCAAAGGGCCAGCATAAGGCCTGTGCAATGAGCCTTAATTGGTGTTCTCTGAATTCCACCTGTCAGCCACCCAGCCCACTGAGCCTTCACCGCTTAAAAGAGCTACTTCCACGCATAGCATTCTTAGGGGTCTTAGCACTGATCCACTGCTGAGATCAGGAGGTGACCAGATACTCAATACAGTCCCCACTTCCTTGTGGGGTAAGGATTCTGCTTCTGAAAAATAGCATATTTTAGAATTGATTTAAGGGGCTGGCCTTTGCTATACTTCCTTGTTGCTCTATTGAATCCTGATAATTATGAGGGTTTGTCTACACATGCACACCAGCTCTGAAATAACTACATCTGTGTTACCAGCTTGAGTTACACTGTCACTCATGGACTTACACCCAAATAACCACAGGTGTGAACTCAAACTCATGGGCTGTGTCTAGACTAACAGCTGTCTACACTGGCGGCTTGAATTTCTGCAAGAACACGGACAATCTCATGTAAGAAATCAGTGCTTCTTACGGAAATACTATGCTGCTCCCATTCGGGCAAAAGTCCTTTTACGCAAAAGCTTTTGTGCAAAAGGGCCAGTGTAGACAGCTCAGATTTGTTTTGCGCAAAAAAGCCCCGATCGCAAAAATGGCAATCGGGGCTTTTTTGCGCAAAAGCACGTCTAGATTGGCCACAGATGCTTTTGTGCAAAAGTGCTTTTGCGGAAAAGCGTCCGTGCCAATCTAGATGCTCTTTTCCGCAAATGCTTTTAACGGAAAACTTTTCCGTTAAAAGCATTTGCGGAAAATCATGCCAGTCTAGACATAGCCATGTAGTTATTGTGTCACCAGTTATTTATACACAAACATCCCTGAGCTCCCATCCCTGTTGCAAAAAAACAACAACAAAACAGAATGATCTTGAGAGTCAGGTTTTTTTTTTAATTGACAATGAACAATTGCAAAATTTTCTTGAAATGACATTGAAAACAACAAACTGATGGCAAATCACTTAAATTCAGCGAGACACGCTACATATCGTGTGGTGCTCAGATCCAACAAAGGCAGCACTGCATGGACCTGGTGTTTCTATGGATTTCTAAGCTGTGATGACTGGCTTGTTCCGAGTCAGTATTATACCCGTTACAGGTAGAGAATGGCTGACAAACAGCATTGAGATGGAACAGACACTCCTGGAAGCCACTAAAATCAGCAGCGTGTGACCACTTAATGTTGTCGACATCAGCCTGTGGTGAGTTTCACACCATTATGTGGGGAGCTTTTTGCAGTTACAGGATATATCTGAAAAAGGTTGCAGTGACACATTTAGGGCAGGATGATTTTCATTAGTACCAAACACTTACGCTTGGTCAGTGAAGTTGCTCATCAGCTACTCATTCCAATATCCTCCCCCAGCTTTGTGCAGCAAGACGATGCTGGACGTTGGGGGTGGTGCACGCATGTCTGTCTATGCTTCCTCAAAAGCACCACAAGACCAATGCTGCGCTCTGCTAGGATGTTATTGGTGGGCCTCACACCAAACCTAAGACTATACCCTGCTCCATAGCAAACTGCAGTGAGTTACTGCCGCTTAGATCATTTTGCATTACATGTTACATTGCCTAGACTGGGTCGCCAGGGGAGGAAGCTTGCTCACTGTACTGAATAGTGAATGCCCTTGCTACAAAACCTGAGCTCCTGTGGTGTGCCTGTGGAAGGTCATTTCTCCTCTGCATGGTCTTCCTCACCTCTTTCCACACCCACAGGGCCCTTCTGCTCTATTGGATGCTATACAAAGGGAAGGAAGTCCCTTATGTTTACATTTATTCACATGCCTGTGGGGGTCACTCAGATTACTACCAGGTTCACAAACCAAATCACCCACCTACCCAGCCCAAGCATGTAACCCAGACAGGCTGCAGGTCTGCAGGATACAGGGGGGCCTTTGTAGGCTGCCCCCTCATGGAGCTTTGCCTGCTTCCCCACTGGGTGGGTTGGGGGTATGGAGCTGCAAGGGTCCAGGGCTGACCTCCAGAGTCTGCCCCCTCCCTGGGCAACCATCAGGCCATAGGGGCTGCTAGAGGCCAAAGCTGGCCAAGGAGAGCCTCGCCGCCCCTCCCCTGCCCCGCCCCAGGGGTGTGTGTGTGGGGGGGGGGGTCCCTGGAGGCCAGGGACAGTCACCAGAACCTAACCCCCTTGAGAGCCTACAAGCCAGGGGGATAGTGGAGTTGCTGGAGACTGGAACTGGCTTCCAGAGCCTCTTCCCCCACGCTGAAGGCCAGGGGGGCAGCTGGAGGGGGCTGGACTCTGCAGCCCCAACCCCCCAGAAGGAGTCGCTGGCTGGGGAGTGCAGCCCCAGCCCCTTAGAAGAGCTGCTGGCTAGGGAGCATAGCCTAAGCGGAAGAGACTCTCCTGGAGCAGCAGCACCTTTGCCACCCTGGCAGCCCTAGTGAGCTTCCTCTTCCCCCCCCCCCCAGGCCTCCCAGTCTCCTGTCCTGAGTCTTCCCCTCTCCCCCCCCCCCACAAGCTCCCTGCACACTGAGCACAGTGCCCTCAGCCCCCCAATCTTTGCCCTCACTCTAGAATCCTCCACCCCTTGCCCCAAGTCCCCCAATCCTCCCAGCCCTCCACCCTCACTCAGTTAGGACACTGTTTTTTGGTGCTGAGGGGGGAATAGTTGTGTTTATTAGATAAGGCCCCTAAGTGCCACTAAATCAAAAGATTTACTGCTAATTTATTGGTTACCATTGGAACTGGAAATTTTGATACTGCCCTGAACCCCACTAGACTGACAATTTTAAATAAATAAGTTCTCAGGAGGGGGATTTTCACGCTCCTCCTTTGTCGGCAGCACTAACCTTGCATTGCGAGGTCGCTGATGACACACAAAGGCCGACAACAAATTCAGTTTCTATCCAAGTCATGCCACATGAAGGTTTCTCACTCGAGATGTATTAACAGGCTTCCCAAGCACACCACCAGCTTGCTGGGGCACTACGCTTCTTTGGTGAAGCACAGACACACGCAAGGAAACATTTGTCATCATCTAAGCCAAGCATAGCAAACTGGCGGAGAGCAGTAACCTCAGAGGCCCACCATGGCTGGTCACACAGCCTCTTTCTCTCTGCCAGCAGCAGGCGCCACAGCCCACTGAGTCACGCTCATCTCAGGCTGGTTCATAAGTTTGGGGGAAATCCTGATCGCCCTTCAAGGCAGAGGTTGAGATGTTGTGGGGACCCAGGCCCACCCACTACTCCAGGTTCCAGCCCAGGGACCCTAAGGCAGCAGCAACAGGCAGGGTTCATGCCACTCACCATCTAGCAGCTTTTCCCTAGGCCACATCCCCCCCCAAAATCCCTCCCAGTACCTCTCCTTTAGTACTCCCACCTCCTGTCCTTTGCGCTTTTCCCTCCCTCTGCTCTTGCCTGGGGAGACCTTTTAAAGCATCAACACAGGCCTTAAATAGCTGCAGGTGTCTAATTAGTCTGTGGCTTCTAGCAAGTTCTGCTGCAGTTAGGCTTGGCTTTTATTTTTACACAGAGAAGAAACAGCTGTTTGCTTAAGTTCCAGCACGTGTCCTTCCGCCAGTGAGCGGCAGACGGCTGGCCTGGGTCTGTCGGCTGCACATCCTACTTTCCTCCTGCATCTCTCCTCTCTTCCTTTTTTTTTGGGGGGAGGGGGAAAGGGTAGAGAGGCTACTTCTGTTGTGGCAGGCTGGCCAGCCTTGGCTACACCCTTATTCTGGGCCAGGCATCCTCTTCTCCACTTGCAGGTAGCTTCCTCCCCCCACCCCTTCACCTCAGCTAGCTGTGAGGGTGGGGGGCTCTGCTGCCCTTCACTGAGGAGGGGGGAAGATTCCCCCCTTCCATCTTCTTGGGGGTCTACCTGGCCCCTTTCTTCTTCCCTACCACAGGCCTGGACTCCACCTTTCCTGCTGTTGTTGCTGATCCCCCTGGGGTGGAGGAGGTAAGGGGGCTGCTTTGGGGCAGCTCCTGGAGTCCTCTCTTCTGACAGCTTGCTCTGTGTGTGTGTGTGGGGGGGGGGGGAGTTTTTAAGGGCCCACTTTCAAGGGTTAGTAGGTGGTGGCTGGTGCAGCTCTTGTGGGGCACTGGGGGTGGGTGGTGGTTCACCCTCCTCTCCCAGTACTCCTGTATTTCTGCAGCTGCCACTGCTCCCTCCCCAGCCTCAGTTGCTACGGGGGCCTGGTGCTTGCCTCCCCACCCCTCCTTTGCTCTGCTGGGTCCTACATCAAGTGCTGTGGGCCTGCCACTCAGGGGCCTGTGGGCACACTGGTTCCCTTCCCCCAGCTGTGTCTAGCTGCCCCTGCCTGCCTTCCCTCTCCACTGCCCCCCCACCTCGTATCTGGCGCCTGAGCTTCCCCTTTCTTTCTTAGTCACCCCCCCTTACTCCTCCCCATGTTCTTTCAATAATCTCCCCCCTCATCTTCCCAGGGCAGCGGGAGGAGCTGGTCTTACCATTCAGTGCTGGGAGCTGTACCCCGTATTCCTTTATCCCCCTTCCTCCTATTTGCATTGCTGCCCTCCCACCCCGCTTCCAGCCCAGCAAGGGGAGTGGTGAACCTTCCTCCTTCCCTCCCTTGCTCCCTCCCGGCACTATTGTCCTCTCCAATTGCGTGTCCCTGTCCTTCCTTAGCTGTGGCCACAATGGAGGGACTGTCCTGTGACGCCCGTTGCCCCTTCCCTACCCCTCCTCACATCTACCTCCGCCAATGCTGACCCCTCTGGGGCTGCCGGGCTGCTCACTCGTACAGTGGAGATGGTGGACGTGGATGGGGATTCCGGGACCCTGACCGCTCCTGTCTCGGCATCTCCTGCTACCCCCCCCCCCCCCCAAAGGGTAAGAAGGGCCAGGGGACCAAACAAGGCAAGAATCCCGCTCGGCCAGAAGGCCAAACCTCTGTGGCAAAGGCTCACTCGCCTGGCTGTGGCCCTGGCGCCGGCCGCGGTTTCTCCTCTTTCCCGTCCCCGTGTTTCTTCCACCAGCTCTGGGGGGTGACAGTGTTCTGGCCCCTGTGGCGTATGCCCTGGTAGCCACCATCCCCTTGTCTACCACCTCCCAATCCACTCAGGCCGCCTCCCGGAATTCCATCTCCGACAGCTGCGGCCCCTTTCCCACCCTGACCAGGAAGCATGGGGCCTGTTGCCTCCTGGTGTTGCCCTCACCCCACCCTCACCCTGGTGTTGCCCTCACTGCCTGTCACAGTGTGGGAAGGGCACTGGTGCTTAACCAGCTGTTCCTGTCCATGCTCTGGCCCTGTCTCAACACCCTGGTCCTGACCCCAGGTTTCTTGGCCCACATCCAGCAGCTGATGCTGCAGTTCTTCTGGCCAGAACTACATTAGGTCTCTGCAGGGTTTCTCCATCTTCCCCTGGAGGAGGGAGGGCAGGGCTGACATGTTTGTGCATGCGGGTCCATGTCCTCTGCCTCCAGGCCCTGCAGAGCCGCCTATATGATGCAGGTAGTCTAGCGTGGAGCATGCTGGTGCATACTCTCCTTCGCCACTTCCGAGGGCTCCGATATGATCAGCAGCTCCTTTATCTGAGAGGTCTTCTGCAAGGCCTCTCCGAGCTCCCAGCCTTCTACCAGGACCTCCTCCGGACCTGGAACTTGCTTTTGGCAACCAGCTGCTTCGGAGCCACTGTGGGAGCAGACCTCCTTGCAGAGCCCCGCTACACAATCCTGATCCTTGTGTGCAGGTGGCAGAATCCTACTTGGTGCACCAGAAGTTGGTCCTGGCAGAAGTCATCAGAATCAGAGACCTCCTGTACCACAACCAGGAGACTGGATGGATCATCTGGTGCTCACTCAGCCCATGGGTTTTCCTCCCTATGTATTCCCTGTCGCGTACTTCAGGAGGTGAAGGACGCTTTGCTGCCTGCTGCTCAGGTTTATCTCGACAGAGTTCTGCAAGAGGGTGCACCCCGCCCACCCCTCATCCCTGGCTCTCCTGATCTCTCCATTGGCCCCCGGTCCCACTCACCTTCCCAACTGCTTCCCCCTCATCACCCGAGCCAGCTACACACATTGCAGCCGGTGCCTTTTCACACCGCGCCAAAGAGTCATCTGCACAAGCTCGTGCTTCACACTTTCCACTTCCCCACCCTCATGTCCCACCCAGATACCAAGTGGCAGGACCTCCTACCACCAATAGAGGGTGGGGAGCCCTGGTGGGCTAGTCCCTATTCCACCGTGGTTCCGTGGCCTGCCGGGGACATCAGGTGGAGAATCCTCCATGGCACTGTGAGCACGGGCATGTACTGGGCGTGGTTCACCCTTGTGGCTCACTTGCCCCTTCTGTGGCGAGAGGGAGACTCTGACACCCATTTATCTCGAGTGCGCCAAGTTACAGCCCCTCTTTCAGTTCCTCCAGAACCTCTTGTTGAGGTTCTGGCTTCACTTCTCCCTTCACCTATTAATTTACACAGCCCCCCCGCCCATCTGTGGTCCCACAAAGTTGCGGGACCTCTTCGTCAACCTCCCCCTGGCTATCGCCAAGATGGCAATTTATAAAACCAGGGAGCAGAGGTTGGCTGAGGGAGGAGCCTGTGACTGTGGGGCCTATTTCCACTCCTGCATCTGTTCACACATCTGGGCAGAGTTCCAATGGGCAGCATCCGCTGGCTCTCTAGACCAGTGGTCCCCAACATTTTGGGGCTGCTGGGCGCCTGGGGGCGGGACCGCTCACGCGCTGCGCGTATGGGGGCGGGGCCACTCACAGGCCATGTGACTGGGGGCGGGGCCAAGCATGCGCCGTACGCCCGAGGTCGGCACCGGCATGTGCTGTGATCCCGGGCAGGGGCTGCCCAGGTTCCGCGCAGCGCCCCTGGGACTGGGGCTGGAGCTGGGCCTGGGCCTGGGGCCGGGGCTGGCGCGGCGCCCCCGGGGGCGGGGCCAAGGCCAGCACCAGGGCCAGCAAGGGCACGTGCAGCACCCCCGGGGGCGGGGCCAGGGCCGGCAAGGACACGCGCGGCGCCCCGGGGGTCAGGGTCAGCACCAGCACGCGTGGCGCACCCGGGCCGGGGCTGGCCATGCGCCCGGGGCTAGCACCTGCCACACGCCCAGGGGCGGGGCCAGCCCGGATTGCTCCGCGGGCGCATGTAAAGGGCCTGGCGGGCGCCATGGCGCCCGCGGGCACCGGGTTGGGGACCACGGCTCTTGACCTTCAACGAGCAGTGGCCGCTGTCTGGGTTTCTCTGCTTGGTGTCCCCATCTGGGTCCCTCATTTTAGCCGCTTGCCCCTCACACCCATCCCTGTTTTCTTTCTCTTTCTCGCCTGGAATCTTCCTCTCTGGTGTCCAGGGCTCTTTGGATTCTCCCTATAGGCTGGGGGAAGGTCCTTTAGATGTGAGCAGGCTAATGCCCACCCACCTCCCGGACCCCAATAGGACCAGTAAGCAGAAGATGGTTGCTCTGGGTCTGTCACAAAAGGAACAGATGAAGTCCAGTGGTTTTCAGTTCTTTTTAAATAGCACAAACTGACCTGCCTTTAAAAAGCAAAGTCAGAGGCGAGATAATGCTTAGCTTTGTTTTGCAAAACATTCTTTCCTTTTTAAGGTGCACATCAGGTGCAGAGTACATTGTACACAATCTGTGCAATTAGTTCTTGGGGAGGAGAGTGTTTGTGTAAAGAAGCAGCTGAACAATAAGGATCGTATTTTCTCCCAACTATTCTGGACACTATCTTTCTGGCTAAGGACAGGAACAACCACAAAATCTTCTGCCCATTAGCTTCATCCTGTGCCTAATCAGACACAGGACAGAAGTTCCCATTCATTGGCCAAAGACACTGTCTCTGCAACACTCCCAGCTCCGGCTGACTCAGGGAGTGAAAATACATATACTTAGGTTTACCACATGGTGGGGTGGAGCACCACAAAAGGCTAATTAAACAGAGCTCATTGGTTGTTTTTCATTGAAAATGCAGCTTCTGTAAAATCTTTTTTTTTTTTTCATAGAAAAATCTACACAAAATATTTTGGTTTGGGTCAGCTCAACATCAGTTGGTATTTGGTTGTTTCAGTGTATTATGGGAGCTTTAATAAAGGTGTCTTTGGCCACAGTGCATCATGGGAAACCAGCTTTACTTTTTAGAGAATTACAGAATATGAAATTGCTTTGAAATTCTATTAACAAATTAAACTTCAGATCCACTGCAGCAGCAAGGGTTTGACTCCAAAGACAAATGCATGTGACACATTGAAGGCAGAGCCTAAAATAGTTAGAGCATCTAATTCTCTCTTTGTAAAGAAGGACAGACATCTTGAACTTAGGAAGTGTCAGTGTAGAGTGGAGGACAGTTCTGAGGTGTTTGTGATAGCCTGAATTGCTTGAGGAGACATACCACAGCATTCTGTATTGCTGGTTTCCTATTGCTGATGGTTTCATGCCCAGATATATTGCATTGCTGTGATCCAGCCAAGGACTGATGAAGGCATGAATAACTGAGGCTAGGTTGTCAGTCCACAAGATGGGACAGAGTCTCTTAGGCAACTAGAGATGGTATCAAATATTACTCTCACATGCTGATATGTAAGGGTATGTCTATACTACCACCCTAGTTCAAACTAGGGTGGTTAATGTAGTCATTCGAAGTTGCAAATGAAGCCCGGGATTTAAATATCCTGGGCTTCATTTGCATCTTGCCGGGCGCCGCCATTTTTAAATCCCTGTTAGTGCGGACTCCGTGCCCACGGCTACACGCGGCACGGAGTAGGTCGTTCAAATTAGGCTTTCTAATTCGAACTACTATTACACCTCGTTCCACGAGTTACTGAAGTCCTCAAATCATGGTTTAAAAAGACTTCAAGTTACAAGAGAAAAAATGGTTCCATACCTTCCATAACTGTTCGAGATGTGTTGCTCATGTCCATTCCCATAGGTGTGTGTACATGATCGGCAGAGAACTTTTCCCTTAGCAGTATCCATTGGGTCAGCTGTGGAGCTCCCTGGTGTGGTGCCTTCATGGCACAATATATAGAGCATGCCAGTCCCTCCTTTCTCCTTGCCCAATTATTCTGACAGAGAGGAGGTGGGTGGGATTTGGAATGGAATGAATGAGCAGCACATCTCGAAGAACAACATCTATGGAAGATATGCAACCATTTTTTCTTCTTTGAGTGATTGCTCAGGTGCATTCCAACCAACTGTGGTTGAAGATCACTTGGCTGCTGACTGCAGAACCACCCTGCCAAAGGCTGCATCATCTTGTAATGGTGACGTGAGACATGAAGGTGTGGGTCAACAACCATATGGCTGCCCTGCAGATGACCTGGACAGTGACCTGCACAAAGAACACTGCAGAAGAAACCTGCAGCCCTGTGAAATGGGCTGTTAGTGTCAGCATTGGACCTTGGCCAGATTGTAGCAGACCCTGATATAGGATATGGTCCGGGGTGAAAGAAGCTGGGCTGATATGGAAAGGCACTTTATCCTCTCTGCTATTGCAATAACGAGTTGCATTGATTTATGAAATAGTCTTGTAATGTCAATGTAAAATGCCAGGGCGTGCATGACATCCAGAAAATGGAAGGATCTTTCCCTATAGTTGGCATGGGCTTTTAGAAAGAACACCAGCAAAAAAATCTTCCATTTTTGGAAGGAGCTGTGATTTTGGAAGAAGCAGAACAGATAGCACTAGAGGTTGCTCCTGATTGCAAAGAGGTCCCCAAGGGGATGACCCCACCTACAGAAGATGGATAAGGTGATGTCTTCCCTGAAAGACCATTGTTGGGTGCTGAATGAGTGGCCTAATTGCTGTGCATTGCCAGTAGGTACAAAGGGTACAGCTGGACGTGATGGGATATTCAAAAGTCCCAAAGGACCAGGGCTTCACGGCACAAAGGAGAGGAGTGAGCGCCACCCTCTTTCTTTATACAGAACATCATTGCATGTTGTCTGTCAGTGCTGAGGCACACCGGCACTGCAGGTAGTTTGGAAGGCCTAGCCTGTGAGGTGCATCACCCGCAGTTCCCTGACACTGATGTGTAGGGAGAGCTCTGCCATGAACCACCTCCCCTGTACCCTGAGAGTGCCAAGGTACCCCCCCTTCCATTCTGCTTCTGAAGCAGACATGGTGAGGGTGAAGGTGGGCTGTGGCTTGTGGAAGGGAACCTCTGTTTGGACCACATGAGGCTGCAACCATCAGGACAGGGACTGGAGGAGCTGGTTCAGGAGGGTCACCAGTCTATCAGCCATAACTGCAGGGATGATAGTATCAGAGCAAGTATCGAAGGGGTCGCCGTGTTAGTCTGGATCAGCAAAAGCAACAAGGAGACCTGTGGCACCTTATAGACTAACAGATTAATTGGAGCATAAGATTTCGTGGGCAAAGACCCACTTCGTCAGATGCAACGAAGTGCAGCCGCCATGCGCCCTAGGAGCCATGTACAGGTCTGTGTCGTGGTAGTGGGGAACTGCTGAATGGAGTGGATAAGGTCCTACGTGGCTCCTAAGTGGCACTCTGGCAGGGAGGCTGTTGCCATGATGGAGTCCAAGAGGTCCTGATAAACTCTATTCTTTGGGATGGAACCAGGGTGGACTTGGGTTTGTTCAGAAGGAGGCCTAGGTTGGAGAAGATGTTGCAGTGGGGGAGGTCTAGGTTGGATATTAGGAAAACTATTTCCCTAGGAGGGTGGTAAAGTACTGGAATGGGTTCCCTAGGGAGGTGCTGGAATTTCCATCCCTAGAGGATTTAAATCCCAGCTTGACACAGCTCTGGCTGGGATGAGTTAATTGGGGATTGGTCCTGCTTTGGGCAGGGGGTTGATGACATCCTGAGGTCCCTTCCAAGCCTATGAGTCTATGATTCTAAGATGGTCCTGGCCGGGGAAACGTGCCCCAGAACCTGCTTTCTGGACTCACCCCTGATAAGCCAGTTGTCTAGGTATGAGTAGACATGTACCCAGTGGCACACTTTGAACCCCTGAGCCGGCAGCAATGCCCCAGTTAGGGGAGCTGTAAAGTGGAGGGGGAGCAACCCCCCCCCCCCCAAGCTAACTTAGTAACAGAGCTAAACTGAAAAACTAGCCACTAGACTAACTATAACAGATTCTGAGAATGCACTTTCAAGGCAAGAGCACTGAGACACTCCAACAATCATTACTGGCAGTAAGAAGGTACTGGGAGGGTGGGCGGTGAGCAGTGCTCTATATATCGCACCATGATGGAGCCACAGCCAACCCAACAGGTACTGCTAAGGGAAAAATTCTCCAACACGTATGCGGCGCACGCACACATCTATTGGAATGCTTGTGAGCAATCACTTGAAGAATTCACCAGTTTACACTAGTTTAAATCTGGAGGCGACCTCTGCCCCATGCTGCAGAGGAAGGTGAAAAACCCCACGAGTCTCTGCCAATGTGTTCCAGGGAAAAATCCTTCTTGACCCCCAAATATAGCAATCAGTTAGACGCTGAGCATGTGGGCAAGATCTCCCAGGCAGATACCGGGGAAAGAATTTTTTGTAGTAACTTCACCTAGTGTCCCAGTCATTGGGGATTTCTGCTACAAGCAGAAGCCAATAGAACTATTTTCCTGATACCTTTTGGTCCCCACTCTGGCTCTCTGGTACAATGGGTCCTTTTTCCTCCCCACTTTATTTCTTCTCTTTCCTATACTTCTCCTTTTTCTATCTGCCCAATGAGAGTCTAGTTTAGCTGGCCAACACTGCATATTTTGCAACATTACTGCAAGCCTGTGACCAAAAAGGCAGCTAAAACCCATACCCTAAACATTCAATACCAGCACAAGTCTGCTGGATTCAAAAAGTGCATAACAAGCTGGGGTGTTGTGTCCATGTATCTCAAACAGCAAGGTTGCAGATGAGAGTTAACACCAGAGATGGAGGATCCATTCTCTGCCTATGCTGTTCTTTTCTCTGCCCTTTTGTGTGTATTAACTTGTTTTGCCTTCCACAAAACTGGACTAGACTTTAACCGCAGCAGTAACAACCCCAGCCCATGTCAATTACCTTCCTTTCTTTCTCCCAAAAGGACAGTCACACCTCCTTTAATACCACCAGCAAACCAGGGATTTTCCTGTCTAAAGACTCTCTACAGCTAGAGGCAAAGGGAAGAAGGGATGGCGTTAAAATGAAATCCTTATGTAATGCTTCACATTTGAAATGCTTTAACTGGTTTTCTCTTTCCTGTATCTTTAATAAAAGGTTTAAAAGTATTTTGTTTTTGCCATGGTACTAAGTGGGCTGAGGTCTCTGTGTACCAAACCCTAAACTTTGTTTAAAGCTCTTTAAATGTTGGATGTCTTTGACTATTTGGGCCCCTTTATTCCACCTAAATTAATACAACAGATCCCTGCGTTAGCTTGACTCTTGGGTTTTTTATGACCTTTGAGAGTATTTGTGTATTAGATATGTTTGAGAAATCTTTGAAGGAATCATCTAATTAAAAAGCCAGGTCAGGCAAATGACACTATGCCCAGCGCTACCCTAGGGCGCTACAACCTGCTCAATCTAGCCAAACCAGTCGGCAATGGGATACAAACAGTACCACGTGTGCACTGCTGACAGGGCTGGGATTCTATTACTACAGTATAACACCTCAGTAAGGGATGGGCTAACATGTCTGCAGAGCATTACAAACTGGTCCAAACTTCTGCCAGTCTCCCTAATGAGTGTGACAGATTTGGAACATGAGCTTTCCTTCACGCTTCCACTTCCAACAAATCCACAACGTCCTCCCTCCCAACTCTCTAGCCAAGTGAGAAGCAGAGACATTCTGTCTGTTATCAGATCCCCATCCCCGGCTCACCCATTACAGCAGAGCTAGTGCTTAGGGAGGAGAGAAGAGTGCCAGGCAATGCTTAGTGCCTCACAGCCATCAGAGCATTAGGGCTTGAGGCACCAGCTGTAAACCAGAGTAAGAAAAATATGGGCCTGGTGAAAAGGCAGGAGCCTCAAGAGGACGCAGAGCATTTGACAGGTGGATGAACTTGAGGTGGGGGGAGGGGGGAGAAGGGGAGAGGAAATGAGGAAACGGGGCCTTGTCGAGACACTTGCACTTCCTAAATGTACATGTTAGGCTAGCCACGAATGAACATTATGTAATCTCCGTGTTTACAAACCAACAGGACTCCCTGGTTTGGCAACAATGACCCCAGATGACTATCAGGGACACGTGTCTCTAGAGCGTGGGCTGATTTATTAAGGGGAGGCTGTTTACTGGTGACCTCCTTCTATTTCCCTGCCTATCTCTGCTGTTGGCTTCTCTAGCCCAGCGGCTCAGCAGTTCCATTTTAAGAGCACTTTTGTGCTCTGGAGGCCTCCCACAGTCTTTTCCTGTTCCCATTTGCCTCATCCTGCAGCAGAGGATAGGAAATCCCTCTACTCACAGCTCAAGGATGAGGACCACATCTGTCCTGTTCTCATAGACGTCATGCAGCTTGATGATGTTGGCATGCAGGATCTGCTGCAGAATGTTCACCTCCCTCTCAATTTCCTCACGTCTCACCCCACGGCGGCTGGCCCGGCTCTGACGCTTCTTGATGAATTTGGCAGCATATTCCACGCCACTGCTTTTCTCTCGGCATTTCTTCACTATCGCAAACTGGCCACTGTAGGGACAACATTATAACAGCAATTACAATAAAAGCTTTCATAAATCCCATGGGCAAGATGATGAATCTCTCAGAATTAGCTTGCATAACCGGAGTCTGCTCCTGCACATCCTTTGGTGAATAACACTGATTCTTACTGTAACAATGGGTTCATAAGCTACATGCTGTTCATTCACCATACTTTAATGCTGTGTTTTAGACCATGTGAAAAAAGGTAACCTGTCTGAACAGGCTGGAGAATCCCTAGATAGAATCCTCAAAGAATTTTTAAATGATTATTTTAAATGCAGTTCAGAATGGGTGAGCTATTGATGGGAATTTGATTATAGACAAAATGTCTCTGTTTCTTGCTTATACTTGATCATTTAAAAAATGCTGAAGCCCTCAAAAACTAGAACATTTAAAGTGAGTGCAATCTGCCCATTTGCTAAATGAAGTTCAGGTACTGAAGTACACAAAATGCAGAATGCAGTCTGATGCCAGGAGGGGTGGATAATACCTACTTCATATACTGGAGTCAGACCTGTAGGGTGTAATTTTTAGAAGAAGGCTGAAAGGGCACTTCAGGCTGTGCATGTACAAATGCAGGTTTGTGTTTGGAAGATGCTGGTCCATATACATTATTGGCATGAAAAACTTGGCTATCAAAGTTATTGAAAATATGTAAGTTTCTTAATGTCAGTTTAAACAAAGGAGAATATTTCCCTAATACTTAGCAGGACAATGATTTAATTCATTGCATCAAACCTTTAAACAGCAGGCAATTGTTTAGAGTTGTAAGCAGACTTTTCCTGACAGCAGCTGCTAGATGTAGAGTTCATCATCCCCATCCCAATTTTAATATTTTCCCCATCTCATAAAAAAGAAACATTTGGAGATTAGATTACTAATACAGAGCACAATGTCCTACATGCTCTGTGATGGGAGCCCCTTGAAATGAGACATTTCCTTTAACAGGAAGGTGCAGGGGAATTCCTCGTTTTAAGCTGCGTAAGGTCATTGTGACTGTCCTCAGTTAGCTCCCCCAAGGCACATTGTTAGACCACAGAGTGACCCATGTAGGAGCACAGCTGTTATTTGTTCCAGTTTGCTTTTCTTTTTAAGGGATTCTCATAACTGGACAAAGTGAAATACTATGTCTGAGGCAGGAATACTGCACAAGATGGAGTAGTTATTCACGTGACTCTCTGCTCTGTTCCTTTGGGTTCTAACAACTTATTCTGGACAAGAAAATCAATGTGTGGGTGTGTGAGAGAGTGCATATATCTGTATGCTTAGCCATGGAAAAAACATAATAGGTTAACAAAGCAGGTTAGGAAGGCAAGCGGTAGCCTGGACTATTTGCAGTTATTCTATACAGGACATGTACATGAACCACTTACGTTTATTCAAATTGTTTCAACAGAGAAACATGGAAGGATAGTCTTGTGGTTAACCAATGGAGACACTCAGGAAATCCATGTTCAGTTCTTGGCTATCCCACAGACTTCCTGTATAAAACTGGTCAAACCACTTAATCATTCCATGCCTCAGTTTTCCTATCAGTAAAATGGGAATTAGACATATTTTCTCCTCCTGTCTTGTCTGTTTAGTTTTTATGCATTTAGGGCAGGAACTCTCTCAAACACTGTGGTGTTTTAGATGCTGCTTGTAATTATTAGAACTGGGAGCATTGGCTGTTGGGAATCTGGAAGCACAGGAAACAGGAAGGAGGCGGGGGGGATGCAGCAGCTTTGTAAAGAAGTTCCACTTTTGGTAAATAAAGTCCTGTTGAAGTCTGTTAGTACCTTGCTTGCATGATACAACATTTTGGCAACAAGGATGGATCTTCTGCCTCTGAAACCACCTGCACCCTTTCTGCAAAGCCCAAGTAAGCCTCCAATTGCTTTTACTGCCTGGATCCATATGTTTGAGACTTATCTGCTTGCAATCAGTGCTACAGAGATTTCTGAAGTAAGAAAATGGGCTCTGCTAATCCACTGCCTTGGAGCAGAAGGGCAGCATATATTTTACACTTTTCTCCTTGCAGATGATAAATATGAGACTGCACTCACTGCATTGAAGAACTTTTTTGTGCCAAAAGTGAATGTAATAGCTAATCGCTACAGATTTCGCCAGCATGAGCAGAAATCAGGGGAGACTATAATGCAGTATGTTGCTTCTACGAGGAGTCTGATTGTAACTTGTGGCTTTGGGAATATGGCAGATGAGACGATTAGAGACCAGTTCATTGAGAAAACTATGCTTTGTGTAAGAGAATGCTTGCTCTTAGAACCACAACTTACACTGGAGAAAGCAATAACTATTGCTACCCCGATTGAGTCAGCTATAGCAGAAGTCAAAATAATGAGTATGGATACAAGAGGCCCAATCCAAGCTGTGACTCCTTTGCAGAAAAGTCCACTATCACTGCAGACAAATGATTATAAGGAGAAAGATAATGAAAAACCACAGAATCGGCAAATTCAAAGCACAGCAAAAGCACACTTTCACTGTGGCTCCTCACAACACCTCGCAAGCTACAAAAGATGTCCTGCAAAAGTAGCTCAGTGCAATCACTGCAAAAAGATTGGGCATTTTGCTAAGGTATGCCGCAGTAGCCAGTCCAATAAACAGGTGCATACAGTTACAATACCAGATGTTACTGTGTGAGTGTGGACGAAATCACTACTGCACATATTCCAGAACAGATAAGGTGCACTGGAAATGTTTATGCCTCATCTTCAGGCAAATCACATCCTATTCAGCTAATGTTGGACACTGGCTCAGCAGTATCTATACTACCTGATTCCATCTATTTGCATTACTTTAAAGATGTGCTTCTGTAGAATCAGAGCCGGAAGAGCCTTCAGGAGGTCATCAAGTCCAGCCCCCTGCCCAAGGCAGGACCAATCCCAACTAAATCAACCCAGCCAGGGCTTTGTCGAGCCAAGACTTAAAAACTTCTAGAGATGGAGATTCCACCACTTGCCTAGGTAACCCATTCCAGGACTTCACCATCTTCCTAGTGAAATAGTTTTTCCTAATATCCAACCTGGACCTCTCCCACCACAACCTGAGACCATTGCTCCTTGTTCTGCCATCCGTCACTATTGAGAACAGCTTCTTTCCATCCTCTTTGGAACCTCCCTTCAGGAAGTTGAAGGCTGCTCTCAAATCCCCCCTCACTCTTCTCTTCTGCAGACTAAACAATCCCAAATCCCTCAGCCTCTCCTCACAGGTCATGTGCTCCAGCCCCCTAATCATTGTAATGAAACCTTGCCTGACTTTAGGTTTCATTACAAACTTACAATACAAACCAAATTAATTAAAAAGATATCTGGAGTTCACAAACCTGGCCGAGTTTAAAGTTCCACACAGAATCTGTGCAAAATTGTTTTATTTGGATACTAATCTCTCACATTAAAGTTGTTTCACTCAAATTGTGTGAAACCAAAACGTTGGCTACATCTACATTGCATCCCTCTTGCACAAAAGCCTATGCAAATGAAGCACAGATTAGCATATTGCCACACTTCATTTGCATAATTAATTAGGGGCCGTTTTTGGGCAAAAAGGAGCCATCTACAAAGCTCCTTTTCGTGTAAAAGCCTCTTGCACAAAAATGGCCCCTAATTAATTATGCAAACGACGTGCAGCAATATGCTAATCCGCGCTTCCTTTCCATAGGCTTTTGCACAAGAGGGATGCAGGGTGGACGTAGTCTTAGAGTGGAACCTGAGGCTGGGAGTGGGGGAGAAAGAACAGGACAAAATCAGATAATATGCTGGTACAAATCCTTGCCAACCAAAAGGACCAGGATTCACACAGCTCTTCTAGCTAGTACCAGCACCTCCTGTACTGAAATTATAGTGCCGAATTGGTGTGTTTTCACGAGATTCTAGTATGCCTCCATATTAGGCTGCAGTGAATTCAGCCACAATTACAAAGAGGAAGTGGTCAAGTCTGCTCCACTCAGTCAGCTTAATTTATTTACTGGTATCACTCAGTACAGCAGAGAGTTAAGTTTTCTCCTCTGGTGAAAATGTTGATCTTTTACACAATTGGACAACACCTAAACAAAGTTCTTTTTTAATCTAATTAAGAGGCCATTTCTGAGGCTTCTTCAATCTGAGTGTGCTTTCAGGATTATTTGGTATTTATGAGCAACAAATTGCTGTTATGTGAAGACCTAGTGAGACAGTACAATGATGTGGAAAATAGGGATGTAACAGTGTAACTGTTCCAACTATTAACCAATAAGCATGAGCTTATCAGTTACCAAAATGGTTACACACCAGCTGCTAGACCACATCAGATCCTGAGAAGGCAGCTGCAGCCCCATGCTGCTGCCTCTGATACAGAGGCAGCAGTGCAAGGCAGTAAGTAGGTGGGAGCTGGTGCACAACAGAGGCAGCAGCACAGGGCAGCAGTCGGCTCCCCGGGAGCAGGGTGGCAGTCAGGAGCAGGCGTAAAAGCTGGCTTCCAGCGCACACCATCTTGCGGGGAGATGGCTGCTACCCTATGCTGCAGGCTCTGCAGAATAAAACCTATATTGCAGAGCCTGCAGCGTAGCTGGCTCCCTGGAAGTGGGGCCAGCAGCTGGCAGAAAGCTTTCAGCATTCACTGGGTGCCAGCCCTGTTTCCAGGGAGCCGGCTGCACTGCAGACTCTGCAGTATAAACTTTATTCTGCAGAGCCCAGCATGTGTAATCGCTAAGGTTTTTAATGGTTACACCGTTGCCTAATTAACCACTTTTTAACATCTCTGGTGGAAAGGACAGGATGGAATTCACCTCCAAGTATTAGCAACTACTTTTTGTTACATAATTGCATCCCTGCACACAATATTTATATTGATATATGGCTGGGGAAAAATAGATCGAACCTTCAGAAAATGTGCTGTTGTATGTGCTGGGATAGTGACAAATGAGAACCTCATTATAGGAATACAAAATATTAAGCAATCCAAGGCTTGGATTTGTGGTTAACATCAGGAGTTTGGTGTTCCATCCAAGCACACAAGCTATCAAAAAGGTGACTTGTATGGAAAGCAGAGTGGGTTGGAACATTTTTGGCAACATTAAGTTTTGCCAAAATATGCTGTGTGTGAAAGCCAAAACGTTGTGGGGAGTTGTATTTGTTTAAATAAAGTTTTCAATGAGAAGGGGGAGTCTACAGCTACCCGATGAGAGTACTTGGCTGGGATGTAAGAGATCCAGACTCAAGTCACTATTCTGGCTGATTGCGTGTGATCCGGGACTAAAAATTCAGCTCTGAATCAGATAAGGTGGGTCTCTCACATCCCAGATAGTGCTCTCAATGCCAAGAGACAGACTCAAACTCGGGTTTCCAAAAGCTCAAGTTTTAATCTACCAATGGACATTCATCATGATCCCACTTTTATACTGAAAACAAATTTGAAACCTTGAAAGTTGCTGCAAAACAGAATTTTCACCTTCTGGTCAGCTCTAATAGAGCATGCAGGGAACCTCCTCCTTATTATTGAGAGCACGTCTGTGAAGATACAAACATTACTTGCCTATTAGCAGGAGTGAGGCCTACAGAAGAGTGCAGAGCTACAGTCTCATCAGTAAGAGGCAGATCACACTTAACCCTGTATTTCTTCAGAACCTCCCATGCTTGGCTTGTGCCAAGTCTCTTTTTCTTCTACTATATTGGAGAGAGTTATCCTGTCTGAGAGTGTCTCTGTCTGTTCAGGAATGGCGAGACTTAGGACCACAAAATTCAATATGCAGTTTCTCCTTATCAGAACAAGGGGAGGGTTTGGTTTAGGGATGTTAAAGACTAGTCGACTAGTTAACTATCCGATAAGCATTTGCTTATCAGATAGTCTTTTGACTTGGTGACTAATCAATACCCCCCCTTGCTGCCTCTATGATATAGAGGTAGCAAAGGGGGGGAAGGAGTACTTCTAAGTGGCAGCGCTGCACAGGGGCTCTGCGCATTTCAAAGGGGCAGCTGCAGTGGAGCCCAGCGTCAGCTGGGGACTCACAGCTGACCCCGGGCTCCCCGCCACATTTCCCCAGAACCCGGGATCAGCTGGGGAGTTCCCAGCTGACCCCGGGCTCCACAGCCACCCCTTTGAATTGTGCAGAGGCAGCGTTTTAAAGGGGCAGCCTGCTACGGATCAGCTGTGTGGTGGGCTGCCCCTTTAAAATGCTGCTTCTGTGCATTTCAAAGGGGCAGCAGCTGTGGAGCCAGGGGTCAGCTGGGGGCTGTCAAAGGAGGAATGCGGAAGTGCCTATTGACTAGTCGACCAGTCAATTGGAATTTCCGTTGACTAGTGAATTAACCCCATTTCAATACCCTTAGTTTGGCTGTGCCAGGAAAATGGGATGTGCCTAGAATGGGATTGCTTCTCATAAAACCATATAGAAAATAGAATCACCAAGCAGATGAAAGGGGCTGACTGGGAGCACACATCACCCTCCCTATCCAGACTGCTGTATCCCTGAACCTTTCACCCTCACAGGCTCTCATTAGGGAGGGCAGGAAGGAGCTGATGCTACCCCTCTCCCCCCCCCCCCCCCCCCCCACACACTGATCCATATGGGGACGCAAAACCATACAGAAAAGAGACAGAATTACCAGGCAAATGAAGGGGGCTGGCTGGGGGGCATGGCCCCCCCCATTCAGGACTGCCCCAGCCCTGAACCCTCCACTCCCAGGCACCCTCTGGAGTGGGCAGGGGGGCTGAAGCTCTCTCTCCATCCCACTGATTTGTACAGGAACACTGCTGGCTGTTCCCCTTCAGAGAGCCAGGAGAAAGTGCACAGTTTGCTGCATTCCTCACTCTTGTCTGTGAGTGCAGGGGGTAAATGAACCTGGATCTGCCCCAGCCAGGGGACATACACCCTTCCCCCGGCTGTGCCCAAGCTGCTGTGGCCAGAGAGGGCTGGGATCATCCTCTCTCCCCGAGTGGGCCTGCATACTGAATCCCTCATTCCCAGCCTCACCCCAGAGCAATGATTTCAAGTGAGCATGAACACATTTTATTTTCCAAAATACAAACATTGATTGAGTTAAGGATCCGAGTAGCACTAGGTAAAACTTCTAGTACTATACCTGCAATAGCAGGGTTGTGACAGTTTGTATTGCCCAGAATAAAAGACAATGCCCAGCACTTCACTGAAACTCGCTTCACTCATTTTTTGAGGAGTAACGTTAGTTTGAACCAAGGGGTTTGATTCAAACTAGCATGGCCCGGAGCGCACTTTCACTTTCGAATCAGCTGGTGTTCGGAATAGCACGTGGCCAAGATTATGCTAATGAAGCAGGGATATTTAAATCCCAGCTTCATTGACTATTTCAAGTGCCTACATTTGCATCCCTAGTTCAAACTAGGTTGCAAGTGTAGACATACCCCTAGGAACAGCTATTGGCAGTATGTCTTATTTCTATAAAAACCAAGGAAACCAAGAGTTAAAATTTTCCCTTGTCCCTAGCTTGCTCTGGAATACCTAGGTAGCATGTGGTAAAATCTCACTAATTTCAGATTCTTATAACAATATATTGCTATTTTTATGAACCTTAAAGCCATTCCAACCATTTCTGGTGTGGGCTGGGAAATTTATTATTCAAATTCCCTACACCAGAAATGAACAGAGAATGAGATTCCTGCTATAGAATCCCGTAAGTTACTTTAATAATTCTATTAGAAGATTTGATCCCCCAATAAATCCTGTAGGATGTTTAGAGTGCTTTCCATAGAACTTGATTGTTCTAATTACTATTAAATCCTCTAGGAATCATCTACTGTGGTACTCTTTTCAAAGCCAGATTGTTTAATCACGTGTTTCTAAAGGCCTTTGGAACTAGTACTACTTTTGTTTCCCTCCTTATCTTAATGGCGGTGTCATCAGTTTTACTAGCACAATTCTGGGAAGAGAAATCACTACGTAGCCACCAATTCATGTGTGCATGCACCTCATACTCTTGTAGTTATCCTGAATAAAACAATGGTGATGGGTAGCTTGGGGTTTCATTTTAAAAAAATATTTCAAGTTCTCAGTTACATAGCACATAACTGTTTCTGAAAGGCATTTATGATCCAAGGGAAAAGCATTTACAATACTGCCTATCATATGGCAAAAACAAAATTAAAAGAATGGCTCTCTCAAGGCATAGACTTTATTGAGTTCAGGAACAGTCCCAGAGCTTGAGATAGTTGGAAATATGGTGAAAATAACAAAAAGGGAGGACAAAGGATCCAATACACCATTGGTTAGCCAGGGATGTTTAGAAAAATTCCAATGTAATTAACAATAATGTTATGAACAATCCATATACATACACTGAAGCAGGAAACATTCCCAGGTTTTTTGCTTCCATTAACATCAAGTGTAACCCCTCCCCCACTCCCTGCTTCTTGCTCTACAGTGCAAATATATTTGCTTTATCTATACTTGTTGCTAAGATCAGATGTGTCTTCATTACAGTACCACTGAGCAATCAAAGTATTTTTGTATCATCCTTGAAGAATGATGGCACAAAGCAGTAATGCATGTTCAATGACTTTCTGCACCACCAGTTCATTTTTAAAGGGATGTCTTCATTATCTTAAGGCAAGGGCTAAAAGTTGGAGGGAGAGATGGGGAAGATGAGAGAAAAAAACTCCATCAGTGGTTATAAAAGACCACCTGTTGCTCTCCTTATACAATAGCAGAACCTGTATCAGTGACCCAACGTGCATATTTCTAGCAAAAGCCCATACCATTAACACAATCCCACACTTATCAGTGTACTAGTGAAATAAGGATGACTGAAGTTCTACATGGCAATATGAACAGCACCACATACATAACATAATACCAGAAGCAGACCCTTGCTCTTGTTTTTTTAAACCAATGAATTTCATTGTATTTGTCAAATATTTGGACAGCAGTACCAGTTTCATCCTGGAGTAAAAAAGTATGTTAAACAAAGAATAATTTTTCTGTCATTTTTTCTGACCCTTCCTCCACCTGAGTGGCACCACAGTGTGACCCTATTGGGCTTTTTTAGAGACAACAGGTGCAGAAAGTTGAATGTCCCAGTTTCCTTTGACATGCCTAAACAGGCTGTTCTTCCCTTTCACTGAGGATAAACAGAATGTGTCACACTATGAGACAAATGTATAATAAGCAGCAGTGTGTAGTTGTAAGTAATTTTGGTGTTTTCTCACTGCCAGATGCAGTGATATTCTACGGGGTGAAGTTCAATAAACTGTGTTGGAGACAGAAAAATGTGCCTTTTAGAGCGGCAGAGATGACCTTCTCCCACTTCCTTTTTGTGTGTGTTTTGCTTATTATGTTTATCAAGGTTACACTTAACTTCCTGCTGGGGTCCAGTTCCTGCTCAGAAGTGCACGTCACTAAAGATAGAAGCTGAGTTAAAGCAATCATGCTTGGTATGCCAGCCAGCTGGCTTTACCGTAGTTCAGTCACCAGGAAAATTAAAAAGCTAAACTGAAGATTGGAATGCAACAGAAAGCCTGAGAGGGGATACCACAAATATATACATCTTTTTACTTTGTGACTTCTTTATGCATTTATTCTCTAAGATAATATTCCCAAAAGATAAAGATGTCCAAATAATAACATTGAATGGGAACACTTGGCCAAAGATCATCCGTAACCAATGAAAAGTCTCCCTGCTCCTATGGATCTCTGTGAAAATGCCAGGATAAATCTATTAAAACCAAATCACCTGTGCCAGAACACAGGGTTGTTTGTACATATGCTGTGTTATTCTGTTCAACACTTGCTACATTTTACCCCAGCAGTAGCTGCACATCAGCCGTGGGCAAAGGAATGACACCATGGTATAGATGCAGGTTTTGAAATGCATTCTAAAATCTACATGGATGAAGAGGCATTATATTAATTTTAATACATTATTTAATCTTTTAGGGAGAAAATACAAATTTTTATTTTAATAACAACCCCTGGCACAAATGAACTTCAAAAACTACTGGCCAGTGTTTTAGATCTTTGTACCCTTTAGGGGAACTTTTAACATTTTTTCTATTGGAATATTGCATACGTTTTAAAAAGACAACCACTAAAACCACTGAAAAATGGAAAATATGGGCCTTCAGCTTCCAGATACCAGTACCGTAAGATCAATGCACATGTTAGATTTTTTCCAAGAAGTAGCTTGATTATTGGCAGAGTATCCATGTGGACTTGGAAACAGAATGCTCTGATATTTCAATACTGTGCGTATTCCCAAGGATGTGTCAGGCAGAAGAGGCCACTGATGCAATCCACACATGTGCTTTGCCCAAAGCCTATGACAGGGCTAATTTTAGGGAGACTTTTCTGGATTTACCAGTTGTTCATTTTAAACTGTACACTATGAGGGAGATTTTCAGAATCAGTGGCAATCAGGCAATTAATACCTAATAGTATCTGACGAAGTGGGTCTTTGCCCACGAAAGCTTATGCTCCTACACTTCAGTTAGTCTATAAGGTGCCACAGGACTCCTCGTCGCTTTTGCAGATTCAGACTAACACGGCTACCCCTCTGATACTTAATAGTATCTAGTATCACATACTGTTGAGAAGAATCCTATCAGGCTATGCAACATTGCTTATAGTGGAAGGGTCACAGTGCATAGTACAGGGTTGGGCAAGATACAGTCCGGGGGCTAGATCCATCCTGCCAAGCTTTTTCATTTACCCCATGGCCCATGCCTGTGGCACAGAGCAGCTCCACACCACTCAAAGCGGCTGGCTGCTCCCTACGGCTCTCTGCACTGTGCGCTAGGGTAAGGAGGAGGCTTCATGCACCGTCCCTGCCTTAGCACAATCTCTCAGCTCTCATTGGTCAGAAACTAGCCAATGAGACCCGAGAGATTGTGCTGGGGATGAGGAGCAGCACGCAAAGCCTCCCTCCAACCCCAGTGCAGAGAGTCACGTGGAACAGCCAGCTGCTTTGAGTGGTCTGGGGCAGCTGGCAAACAGGGAAGCCTGCCTGAGTGTGCTGCTGCTGAGAGCTGCTTAGATGAATGTCTCCTGGCCACAGCCTGCCTCTGACACCCCACCCCCTCCAAGTCCCTGCACCCGTTCCTATGCCCCTCCCCAAGGCAAGAATCCTCTTTTGCACCCATACCTCCTCCTAGACGGTGCACCTCAATACTCTGCCCCAGGTCACAACCCTTTCTTTTACCCAAATTCCCTCTCAGACCCCACATCCTCTCCTTCACCCCAGACCACTACTCGGAGCTCCCTTCTGCACCCAGCCTCCATTCCAGACCCCAGGCCTGCGCCAGAGAAAAATGTGGCTCTTGACCCCTTACCAATGTCAAGTGGCCCCCCATCAAAAATCATTTCCCACACCTGGCACAGTACTTTCATGAATTGTATATAATGACTATCCTGTGTGTTGCTAGAATAATCTGCAGATCTGCTGATAGCCTGGTAGACTTTCCAGTAAATATAAAATGGTCCACTCTGCATGTTTAACCTTTTCCTGTGCATTTAAAAAAAAGCAGATGATAATTTAAGTGCATTTAATGCCAAGGAGCAGTGCCAGAGTGACCTAGAAGTAAGACTTCTTTATGTGACTTGAAAAGACCAACACTCTAGTGTTCCTCTCTAGAGGAAGCATAGTGTTGGTCCATGCGCTCCCTGTCAAGCTCAAATAAAGACCAGTTAGTATCAATTATGGTGGTAGTTCTGATGCCACAGATTTCAGATCTGGACTTTTTGTTACAGCTGATTCAATTTGAACCAGTGACCTGGAGTTGAGAAATTTCATATCCTACTATCATTTACTCAATGTATCAGTCTTCATCTCTTTATTTCTCCTTTGCTTTTTTAGGATGTGGGCACATTTACATAGTTTTATACCCCAGGAAATAACTATAATTGCCTGGCTTTCAAAGTTAAGGCCTTAAGAACCTTTGTTCAAAGCCTTTTTTTTTAACCATTTAAAAGGCTGGTGTGCAGCGGGGGGGACCATGAGCGAGCTGGGACTCTGCTGATTCCTGGTTTGTGCTGGGTCCCTCCTGCTGCACTTTAGCCTTTTAAATGTGTTAAGAGCTGACAGGCAGAGCTGCAATGGGTTAGCTCCTGGGCCAAGAGCTAACCCCGCTGCGGGTCCCCCATTTATCGACTAATTGATGGAAAATCCATCGACTAGTTGATTAAACTAAATGTAACATCCCTAGTTGCAGTGGCACTCAGATTTGACCTAGTGGTGTCTTGATGGGGAAGCTGCTGACCCAAACCTGAATGGTGCTGTGCCAGATTAGACACCCAGGGGAGAGAAGCCAGGCGGCCACTGAGGTGTGAACATGGTTCAGTTGTGTGACCACTTGTTTAGTTGTGTACTTATGTATGCTGATGAGACAAAAATTACACCCTCTGATTAACTTTCTGTGACGTATCCCTTTTTCCCCACACCTCTGCTATGAAATTTACTAAAAAAATTCAATGCCAAAACCAGAGCCTTGCTCATTTGTAATTTAAATCAGGACACGGGAGCTAACACCACCAATTCCTGAGAAATGCTTTGGGTTATTTACGGCAATGGATTAAGTGGTTAGGATATTGGCATTACATCACTCAGTTAGACAACACCCAGCACCACTTTGCCTGAGTAGTGACTCGGAAGGAACGGTGCCACGTACCGAATCACCTGCAGCATTTTCTGTAGTAGCTGGGTAAGTCTCCCAATGTGGCAATGACCAAGCCGATTTGGCCCTTATCAATTTCTGAAGTTGCAGGAGTAGATCACAGGCTGCAGTGATATGCTCTCGCCCAGCAATTCTGCCCATTTCCCGAGAGTCTGACAAGAATTTTACATCATCTCAAGCACAAAAATAAAACATGCACATTCAACCATTTGTCACTTATCACAGTAATGAGGCAGAATGTCAGCAACTGGAGTGACAACAGATAGAGTCCAGAGAACTTTGAAAGGCTGACTCACTTTTACAAGTAATGGATGGACTGATAGGGGTAATCTCTCTGTGCGTTAGGCTGAGCAATGCCAGAGCGTGTGTAATATTCGTGGAGTGGTTCAGTATAATCTTTCTACCTTCAGTTTAAAGGTCAAATACTGTTTAACATGCACAGGCTGCTGCTGTGCTATGAAAAGGCATTCAGCTATCGGCAACTCCTTGGTTCACATGGGTCAAAGTTGGCTCAGATAGGAATGAATAGACACGAGAAAAAAAAAAAAAAAAAACAATCTGGCTAACAATTTAAGCCTTTAGAAAAATCCACAAGGCCTAAGGGAGCATGTTTCTATAAGCCTCCAATTTCTTTGTTCATCGGCGATATTTCTATTCTTCAGTGTAACTTTCTAGTCTCCTGTTTAAAAACTCTGTAACCAGTCGCCAATGAGAATCCACCTTAGGCAACAGTACAACACAGTGTCTATGCTTTCTATTTCCTCTGCCACTCCAGTGCAGAGGCAAGGAATCTTAAGGGGGAAGGTGGGTGTAAATCTCTCATAATCATGCTTCTGAGCACATAGGCTGGAACATTCAGACCAATGGTGAGTTATCTGGTGTTAGGAGAGAACAGACAAACTCTTTAGCATCCCATTACAGAGCAACACTGAACCCTCATTGAAGGCTGCCTGCCATCCAGTGGCAAAGTATTAACAGGTAGGGTTGCCAGGTGTCTGGTTTTGAACTGGACAGTTCTGTATTTTAGCTGTCTGTTTGGGAAACAAATTGAGAAAATATAAATGTCTGGTATTTTCTAAATAAGATGTAATGTAGATGGTGATGTAATGTCAAGTGTGCTCGGTATTTTTGTTGAAACCATCTGGCAATCCTACTGACAGGCCTAGAAACAACTGTGAACAGAGAACAGTAGCCCTGAATGAATGTCCAACAGAGTTGAGAGGTGCATCCTTTAGTTAATGAATGCATGAGGACTCTGCTAAAAAGGCACGTACACTGTGTATCTTCCAATGTGGGAAGCCCTATGCCTAAAGATTCCTGAATGCCAGAATATGGCAAAAAGTTATTCCAAAAACATCTCTTGCAAAGTCCATAGATCGAGTGCTCTCTTTATATCTGCAGAAGAAGGAGATGGCTTTCAGTTGCATCAGGAACACAGCCTACTACTGAGCTCTTCCTGAACATGGGCTGGTTAGTCCAAGCAGCGGAGCTAGTCTATGGCTACGTCTACACTGGCCCCTTTTCCGGAAGGGGCATGTAAATTTCACTAGTCGTTGTAGGGAAATCCGCGGGGGATTTAAATATCCCCCGCGGCATTTAAATAAAAATGTCCGCCGCTTTTTTCCGGCTTTTAAAAAAGCCGGAAAAGAGCGTCTAGACTGGCCCCGATCCTCCGGAAAAAGTGCCCTTTTCTGGAGGCTCTTATTCTTACTTCAAAGTAAGAATAAGAGCCTCCGGAAAAGGGCACTTTTTCCGGAGGATCGGGGCCAGTCTAGACGCTCTTTTCCGGCTTTTAAAAAAGCCGGAAAAAAGCGGCGGACATTTTTATTTAAATGCCGCGGGGGATATTTAAATCCCCCGCGGATTTCCCTACGACGACTGCTGAAATTTACATGCCCCTTCCGGAAGAGGGGCCAGTGTAGACGTAGCCTATTTGTATTGTTTTAAACTTCTATCCCCTCTATAGTGGTTCCTGAGTCATGGTGTAGGTAAGGCATGGTGTATCAAGCTCTTGCCTTGGCTCAAAAGTATTGGTATGATGCAGTGACCATGATTAACAGACATTTCCCACAGTAGATGAATCCTTGAATGTCACAGATGAGTGTCTAAAAGAAAGATTTGCTAGACACACAAATAATCTATCCAGGGCTTTTAATACTATGTATTCAATGGGCCGCACTATTTTGATTTGCCCCATTACTAGTATTATCTTATTTAAGCTGGAAGGAACACGCGATGTTGTATATTTCCCCAGAGGTTTCTGTCACCAGTAGTTGTGAAGTGATGCGAATAGCTTTTCAGGGAAAGCAAAAATAGGTTAGAGGTAGGCTTGTTTAATTTTCAATGATAACACAAATGTTTCAAAAGCACAGTGGAATTTGGGCTTTATTGAGGACTACTGTCTCAGAAATGACTTTTTGGCTATGACCATACTTTTGTTTTTAGTGACCCAACATGAATAGAGCTGGTATGTTTAGCACCAATATAAGACCTTCTTATTAAGCACTAGACAAAAGCCAATCTTTTCCTGTCACAGCCAGTCAGATTTGCAAGATATCATGAGGAGACACTGAAAACTAGCTGGGAAAATCTGTTAAAATGTTTTAAAAGCCCACGGCCCATACCGAGCTAATTAGAAACAAGAATGACTGAATGAAAATCCAGGAAGAATGACTGCTGTAGACTCCTGATCACAACCACATCTATGGTGGTAAAGACCAAAGTGTTATAAATGCTCCAGAACTAAATTCAAGCTACACCTGCACATTCCCTTCACTCATACAATACTTAGTATTTGTCTGGATTTAGTGTAAAATGTTGGAGAGGTGCAGATCCCTACTTAAGTACGTCAATGCTGCATAGAAAGCCCGGGCTATGACTACTAAGCCCCTTATTTCAAAATAATGAACTGGTTATTTAAAAATCCGTACTCCTGTTTTCCATTAATTTGTTTTTGAATGAAGTTATGCAAAACATTTATCTTTGATAAATGCACTTTCATGATTAAGAAATCGCTCTACAGTAGTTGTATGCTATGAATTTAAAATATTATTTTATCTTTTTACAGTAATTAAAATAATATAAAGTGAACTCTGTACATTTTGCATTTTGTTGTAATTCTAATCAATATATTTGAAGATATAGAAAAAAATCCAAAATATTTATAGTAAATTTAAATTGGTATTCTATTATTGTTCAATAGTGCAATTAACACTGTGATTAATTGCAATTTTTTTTTAAATCTCATGATTAACTGCAACTATTTTTAAAACTTGTTTGACAGGGCTGAAAACATTATTGGCTTGTAACTCAAAACCAGCTTGCTGAATTCTTTTCAGACTTTGCAGAAACATTCTTCTTTCAGCCTTCAAAGTAAATCTAACTATTTTTAGGCCAACCCAATTTTCCAGGCCAAAGTTATAGGTGGGCTAAAATAAGATGTTATAGTGGAAGCTGGCTGCAATCTCAGACGCTCCCTAATACATAAACATACTCAAATATATTTTTCATATGTATATATGTACATGTGTATGTACACAGAAACACAAATTTTCTCTTTCTACTTCCTAAAACTCAATTGGCTGGACATCCAGAAAAGATCAAAGTTCAGAGAATTAAGCATTGCTTTGAAGGATTTTCACAGGTAGAAAAAATAAAAGCCCTTACCAGACACTAAAACCTGAATGTGCATTACTTTCTATTTCTCACAGCAGTAATCACATCTCTCTGTTTACTGGCTGGTGAGTATCTGTACATAATATGTGTTTAAACTATGACACCTTTTCTTATGGGCTGGCAAGTTCCTCCCATGTGTAGAATACCCCAGTTATCTCTGCTTTTTAGTTTCCCTACACTAAGTACATATTTACTAGTTATGTTACTAAAACACTGATTATACCCCAGCATCAGGGTCTTCTTGCTGGTAGTTTGACATTGAGGGCATGTATAAACTACATCCCTCTTTCGAAAGAAGGATGTAAATTAGGCAGATCGAAAGTGCAAATGAAGCATGGATTTAAATATCCCATGCTTCATTTGCATAATCGCGTCACAGCATTCTTTCGAAAAAGGGTGTTTCAAAAGTGAAACTGCAGTCTAGATCCCTTTTTCAAAAGATCCTGTACTCCTCATTTAAATCCCCACTTCATTTGCACTTTCGATCTGCCTAATTTACATCCCTCTTTTGAAAGAGGGATGTAGTTTAGACATGGCTTGAGTTTGATGTCCTTTGGTACATCTGCCCCTAGAGATGACCTTTGAACTTAATTAATGCACACACTTTCAGTTATACCAAAACATTATTAGTAGGGATGTAACAGTATAACCGTTGAAATGGTTAACCAATCAGCATGAGCTTCGGTTACCTTAAGAGTTACATGTCAAATCCTGGCCCTGTTCCTGGGGAGCTTGCTGCCAGCTTCTGCTGCTGGCTCTGTATCGGAGCCCACAACACAGGGTGGCAGCTGGCTCCTAGGGAGTGAGGCTGGAAGCCAGGAGCGGGGCCGGGAGCTCACTTAAAAGCTGGCTCCTGGAGCACAAGATGCCGCTGTGCACTGCTATCTCTGTATCAGAGGAAGCAGCGGGGCAGCAGCCCAGTCCCTGGGAGTAGGGCGGCAGGTGAGCTTGGTGTATGCCAGGAACTGGCTTTGCTCCCAGGGAACCAGCTGCCACCCTGTGCTGCAGGCTCTGAAGTATAAAACGTATGCTGCAAAATCCACAGTGCAGCCAGCTCCCCGGGAGTGGTGCTGGCAGCTGGGGGCCAGCTCCCAGCAAGCACTGGCTGCCAGCCCTGCTCCTGGGGAGCCAGCTGTGCTGCGGGCTCTGCAGTATAAACTTTGTACTGCAGAGCCCACTGCATGTAACTGCTGAGATTTTCAGTGGTTACATAGTTACCTAATTGATCGCTTTTTAACACCCCTGATTCTTTCTAGAAAGTACAGAACTGCTTGTAATTACAAATCACAATAACTTATAACATTTATCACTTACATTAACAAACCCTGTAACACATGGTGATCATAATCAGTTCTGATTTGTTGCTGTCTTGGCATTAACAACAGTCACAGGCAGCCTGTCTGATGCATTTTTACTAACAGCTCTACGGCTGTTCCTTTATGTGAGTCAGAAAGGATGGCTGGCGGGGCACATTACATTGCATAAGAATGATTATTACTTTTTTTCACAAATACTAGAATACTACATTGCTACATGGATACAGATATTCACTTGAGTCATATTCTTTTTCTTATTATTAATAATTGTATTACAATAATGCCTAAAGATGAGGCTCCCATGGAGCAAGGTGTGTATATCAGCATATTAAGAGATGGTCCTAGCCCTGAAGAGTTTATAATCTCAATAGACAAGACATGCAAAAAGTGGAGAACAGAAGCATTGGCATCCTCAGATTACAAATGGAGAACTGAGATGCCAAGCAATCCTGAATTAAATCTGCAGAGAATAAAATACAAGACAACATACAGTGCCTTGTCATTTTAAAAGCAGGAATACTGTGCACTGAGTACAGTACATTGGGGGCTTTATTATGGGGAGCAAACAGCCCATATAGAGCCCTCAAATACTGACTGATCTTGTGTAGCCCTGCATTGTATTCAATTCTTCTGTTGTTCAGACATTTGGGCTATGTCTAGACTGCAAGCCTCTTTCGAAAGAGAGCGTCTAGACTGCACGCGGAACTTTCGAAAGAGCAAGCCGCTTTTTCGAAAGAAAGCACCCAGTGAGTCTGGATGCTCTCTTTCGAAGAAGCCCTATTTACATTCAAGAACGCCTTCTTTCGAAAGAAGCACTTTCGAAAGAAGGCGTTCTTCCTCGTGAAATGAGGTTTACCGCCGTCGAAAGAAAAGCCGCGTTCTTTCGATTTAATTTCGAAAGAACGCGGCTGCAGTCTAGACGCAGGTGAAGTTTTTTCGGAAAAAGGCTACTTTTCCCGAAAAAACCCCCGAGTCTGGACACAGCCTTGGAGAACTGTATATTGGAATTTCTCTCTTGTCTCATTTCCCTCTTCATTCCGGAATGCCCAGAAGTGGGCGTACATTTAAACTGGTGAAGAATAAGGGAGCACACACTTCTCCAAGCTGCTTTGAAACCCTCCTAGAAATGCACAGTAATGTCAGGCACATGCAGCCAAATTGGATCCTCCTAAGAAAGTGATCTCCAACCTTATTTTTTTTATTTTTGAATGTAAGAGCAATCCAGGATCTACCTCAAACCCTAATACCCTTGCTGTGCCTCCTGCCCTGTCCCTTTTCTGAGGCCCCACCCTGCTCACTCCATCCCCCCTTCCCACTCCAACCTTACTCACTGTCACCAGGTGAGGCCGGGGCACAGGGGGATGCAGGCTCTAGTCTTGGGCCGAGGGACTCGGAGTGTGGGAGGGGCTCCAGATTAAGCCAGCCACTTCCAAGAGTGGCGCAGAGCCGGGGGAGCGAGGGGAGGTGAGGGGGTGATGGCCTGCCTTAATTCCACTGCACTACTGGACTGTTAGCAGATGATCTCTCAATTTGGCTACAGGAGCCTCCAGGAGATTTAAGCTTGATTCCTGCCCATGGATGGAAAAAAATTAACGGGACTGACCAATGTGCACCAATATTGAGGCCATGTGCAGATGTGAAACCAAAAACGTAGACAGAATACATATTTTTTAAAATTACCAGCCACAGCAAGGTGAGGCATTTTGGAACTCACTACTCAAATCATTACATTTAAGCATTAGAGAAATAAAAATTATGAGATGCACAGACTGGTCAAAAATCTAAAATAACACGCTTTGAAAGAAGTAACAACAAGCAAGTATTGGCTGGGTTGGGAGGTGAGCAGGAAAGACTCAGGGGCTGTGTCTACATTGGCAAGATTTTGCGCAAAAGCAATTGCAAAATCTTGCCACTTGTCTACACTGGCCGCGAGTGCTTGTGCAAGAACACTGACGTTCTAATGTAGGAAATCAGTGGTTCTTGTACAAATACTCTGACGCTCCCGCTCAGGGATAAGCCCTCTTGTGCAACTGTTCTTGCGCAAGAGGCCAGTGTAGACAGGCAACATCAATTTCTTGTGCAAGAAAGATGTTTAAAATGGCCATCGGAGCTTTCTTGAGCAAGAGAGCGTCTACACTGGCACGGATGCTCTTGCGCAAAGGCACATGCCAGTGTAGACGCTCTCTTACTCAAATACTCTAATGCAAAAACTCTTGCGTTAGAGTATTTGCGCAAAACCTTGCCAATATAGATGTAGCCAGAGTGTTTGTGGGAGTGATAGACACATACAGTGTGGGAGTGACAGATTCACACTACCCCTTTACGAATGCTGAGCACATTCAGACTTAGGAGCAGCTGCTAGCAAATTCCTGCCATCCTGAGCCATATTGTGTCTGTGGTGATGCGGGACAGACGTGGCAGGAGAGGGACACCCTGACATCAGCACCCCCTTTCTCTAACTCCTGCACCCTGCACAGCATGCAGGAGGATGCCACAGCTCCAAGGCAAAGGACAGGAACAGCATGGAAGTGGGAGGAAGGCAGCAGAAATGTCAGCACTTGATAACCTCCCGGCCAAACCAGTCAGAGGCTTCTAGGATCCACCAGTTGATCCACTGGTTGGTGAGCATTGCTCTAAGCTCTGCAGTCTAAGCATAGAACTGACTGGTGATAACGCAGGAAAGACCCACTTGGATTAAGCACATCTTTTGTGACAAATGAGCATTGCTCTGACCAGAGGTGAAAAGGGGGGCGCTGCTCCCATTAGAGCCAGCTCGGGGGACACTGTTCAAAGAGCCCTCCTGGGGCACTTTTTCCCCCCCAGCAAAGCCATTTATTTCATCCTCCTGCTCCCCCAACTCTCCCTTTGCTAAGCCACAGCCCACCTTTCAGCACCCCACAAGGGCACAGCCTACTGTGGGTTACAGTGGATGAGAAGCTGCATATGAGTCAACAGTGTGCCCTTGTAGCCAAGAAGGCTAATGGCATATTAGGTTGCATGAAGAGGAGCATTGTCAGCAGATCCAGAGATGTCATTATTCCCCTTTATTCGGCACTAGTGAGGCCACATCTGGAGTATTGTGTCCAGTTCTGGGTCCCCCACTACAAAAAGGATGTGGATGCATTGGAGAGGGTCCAGCGGAGGGCAACCAAAATGATTAGGGGGCTGGAACATATGACCTATGAGGAGAGGCTGAGGGTGTTGGGTCTCTTTAGTCTGCAGAAGCGAAGAGTGAGGGGGGATTTGATAGCAGCCTTCAACTTCCTGAAGGGAGGCTCCAAAGAGGATGGAGAGAGGCTGTTCTCAGTAGTGACAGATGGCAGAACAAGGAGCAATGGTCTCAAGTTGTGGTGGGAGAGGTCCAGGTTGGATATTAGGAAAAACTATTTCACTAGGAGAGTTGTGAAGCACTGGAATGGGTTACCTAGGGAAGTAGTGGAGTCTCCATGCCTAGAGGTGTTTAAGTCTCGGCTTGACAAAGGCCTGGCCGGGTTGATTTAGTTGGGACTGGTCCTGCCTAAAGCAGGGGGCTGGACTTGATGACCGTCTAAGGTCTCTTCCAGCTCTATGGTTCTATGATTCTATGATGCTAAGCCACCTAGGAGCCAACACGAGCCAGGTACGCTGCCACCTTAAACTCTTCTATGTGCCCAGAAGTAACCTGGGAACACTAGGAGCACTCCTAGACTGTTCCTGCAGAAGGCGGGTTTATTTCTGCATATGGCATGGAGCTAGAACTGGCAGACTTGTCTCTTTTCAGTTGAGTTTGTTTATTTCCACCTTCCCAACACAGCTGTAATTAGGTTCACAATACTGCAGCTGGGGGCTAAAACTCTCCTTGTATCAATTTAAAAAGTGACATTTCTGTTCACCACAAGGATACCTAGGCTGGGACCTTTAAAGAGCCAGCTGGGATGCGGTTAATGATGCAGAGCTCTGCTGCTGCAGGCAGGGGCTGGTCCAGCGCAGGTAGCCAGGTGAGGCAGCAGCACTGCAGGCAGATTAAAGGGGTCGGCTGGGGGGCGCTGTAGGGGAGCCATGCGCTGGGAACATACATGCTATTGCCAGTGACCCCTGGGGAAAAGCCAGGGTGTGTCTCACACTGCTGCTGGTGTCCCTGCAGCAGTGGCCCTACAGAGACAGCCCATAGCTCCCTTGTGGCCAGGTAAGGTTATCTAGCCCTAGAGTCCTCACAACCACTCCCCCAACCCTCAGCCCTGACTCCTGCACCTGCTTCCCCATACATACCCTGCCCTGAGCTTCCTGCATCACCACCCTCTACCCTGAGGCCCCCCCCCAACCCTGACCCGCACACCCAACCCTCTGCCCTGAGCCTCTGGCACCCCCCACATCCTACCCTGAGCCTCCCCCCACTCAATCCCCAGCCCTGAGCCACCTGCGCCCCACCCCCTGCTCTGTACCCTCCACCCACCCTCACCTCCCTTCACACACCTCATGCCCTGACTCTGGTGCCCGAACCCCTCCCCCCCAGATCCCAACCTTAAGCTTCCCACACCTGTACACACTCCAATTGGAATGAACCCATTTCAATAACAGAAAATCAGAGTTATTGCTTTGATTACATATATTTTACATTCACAATATTTTACGTTACAAATCCTCTTCAGTTTTCAGTTTACTTCTTGTCAGGTGGAACATATTCATGTCTGGTCTTCTGTGAGCGCATTACATTTCCTACCCTTAGCAACACAGACAGCTCCATATATATAAAATACAAGCTGGAAATATATTGTCAGGAGGACACAAATGAGAATATCAGCCTGTGGACAGGACTATGACATACTTAGGGGACAGTCTAATGACTGTATCAGATGCACCTTTTCATTGATGATCATGTTATTATTTTATATAAAGCCACATACTGGAAATCGTAAACACCATCACTCAGAAGAGCCATGGTCTTTAAAATGAAAAAACAAAAGACTTAACACAGCTACGGTTGCCTATACGCAAGCTTCTTTTAGCTGTTATTTTTGCTTTGGACACAATAAGATTGGAGGACTAGAGCATTTAATACCTCAACTTTTCATGTATATCTTCAGGGGCAGAGCAGGAGAATGTGAGAAAAAGAGAGAACGCATATTTTGTGGTGTTACTGTGGCTTTAGGGGAATGAACAGGATTTTCAGGGTATGGGAGCTGACAGTTGGAGGAGGTTTTATTTCAGTCCGATAGAATGACCTGAGTTAAGGTGTTCTGTATACAAGCTAATAATGTGTCTAATATAGACTGTTGTTAAATTACTAGCAATGAATTGTTATTAAGATTTGCGGATTACTGAATATAAAAGTGTGTGTGTCTGTACCCAAGTAACTGCTGGAATGATTTTACCAGGTAATTTGCTGGATTCTCCCTCATTGGATCCTTGTAATCAAAATGAGACATCTTTTATCTTAAAAATCGTGCTCTAGCTCAACCACAAGATATGATCTTAATATGGAGATTACTGGATAATATTCTCTGGCCTCTGCTATGCAGGAGGTCAGACTAGGTAATCATAACAATCTCTCCTGGCTTTACAATCAATTAATAAATATCGTATCCACTGTAGAAGGCTGTGCTGTTGATGCTATTAATACTCTTTGATATTGCACTGTGCTACCAATTTAAAAAGGACAACTGAGCCTGCACTGCTTCAGGGAGAAGAGTCTTGTCAAGCCCCATCTCATTTACGTGGGTTCTTTGTGGATGGAAAGATCTGTTCAAGGCTCACAGAAAGAAACAAACAAAAAAAAATGGACAGGAAATGCTCACAGACACTCTGTAGTGGACTGTATAAAAGTCAGCAACCAAAATGACCACACAATTTGTCATTACCTGAATAATGGTGACATGTCGCTTTTATATATCCCAGTGTGTGCTTTAGGCAGTTTATCCTAAAAATCATTTTGATGAAAATACCCTGTGGCCTGGTTCTTGGCAACTGAGTGACTAGGTTTCTGAGTAAGTGGATGGTAGATGGGAGGGAGGGGCACTGGCCCCCTGTTCTCTGTTTTCCTGGCCCAGGAACTCCAAACCGCTCCCTGTCCAAGTCCTCAGGTTGGGGGTATGGCTCCAAGGGTATGTCTAGACTACATGCCTCTGCCGACAGAGGCATGTAAAATAGGCTACCCGACATAGTCAACGAAGCGGGGATCCCCGGCTTCATTTAAACAAAAATGGCCGCCGTGCTGTGCCGGTTCAGCTGTTTGACGGCACAGCGCGCGAGTCAAGACGCAGATCAGTCGACAGGGGAAGCCTTTGTCGACCGCTCCCTTATGCCTCGTGAAATGAGGTTTACAGGAGCTCGACAAAGGCTTCCCCTGTCGACCGATCTTCATCTTGACTCGCGTGCTGTGCTGATGATCAGCTGAGCTGGCACAGTGAGGCGTCCATTTTTATTTTAATGAAGCCGGGGATATTTAAATCCCCGCTTCATTGATTATGTCTAGACATACCCTAAGAGTCCAGCTTCCCCTTAGTTGGGGCTTCTCAGTAGGTCTCCCCCTTTTTTCAGAGGGTAGGGTGGGGTCTTACACTTGCTCCCCTGGCTGTCGGGCGGGCAGGCTCTGGTTCATGCCTTTAGACTGCTGCGCCAGGCTCCCTGCTAGTCAGTCCCAAACTGAGCCAGGCGCCTTCCTTTTCTCCTCCCTGTAGGTCTGGCATTGCAGATAAAACGGGTCAGGGATAGCTCTGCCCAGAGTTTTTGTTTCTTTAACCCCTTGGACGCCAGGTCCTCCTTTCTCCACTCCCTCACATTCCCTTTGGAATTTCCATTTTCTGGGACACAGGCAGTCACAGGCATACACAGGCACTGGCTCTTCTACTCTGGTTTCCTGTCTCCAAAAAGGGCAAGACCCAGATGCTTTAGAACAGGGGTGGGGAACTGAAAGCCCAGACGCCAGATGTGGTCCCCAGATTGCCTGGATTTGGCCCCCAGGGCTCTGGGTTCCTCCCCTCCAGCATTGGGGAGTCCGTACTGGCCCCCACTGGTCCCCAGCCAACTGATGTTTTCAGTGGGTCAGTGGCCCCTGACCCAAAAAATGTTCCCACCCGGCTTTAGAGGAATCTGTAAAATTCCAGGAACAGATAATTACATGGCTGGATACCTTCGGGGGAGGGGCAAAATGGGGAACCCCTGTTCCTAACCCAAGGTCAGGCAATAGTTATCTCATGCCTTGAGGTATGAGGGTTGATTCGCTCCCATACAATTCTACCTTAGCTAATAGAGCAGAATATTTTTATCATCCATATAAAAGTCAAGCCCCTTTCCCTATCAATAATAACAGTGGCACAAAACCCACTTCAAACTTGCTCATCACAAAGCCATCAGGTGGGACTACAGTGCCACAGCATAGCAAGGAAGGGCACCAGGTCCCCTCTTTCCACATCCCGGCCAGCAGAGCTCTTGGGAGCAGTCCACCAGCTAAGCAACCCAAAGTGTTTGAGGCAAACATCAGAGCTAAGCACCAGCCTCCACAAAGGATAGTTTTGCCCTTCCGAAGATGGAGGAGAAAGTGTGACAAGTCCCAGCATTTAGCCCATGAAAAATACAGTCATAGCTATCCACCAGCTGGTTTTCTGGTCACCCATTTGGGGATGAAGCTCTTTTCCGACCAGGAGAAGGAAGCAGGATGCCTTGGCTGAGTTTAGGTTTTGATAGCCAGTATATTTCTCGCATACTTTAATTGCTCTCAACTGGTTTTTATAGACCATAAGGGGGAGGGGTTCATGATGCAGCAAATGCAAAGTTTTTACTACATTTCTCATATCTGAACCTCTGGAGATAGGATTGGCATCATACCCATTTCCAATCTAGCACAGAAGACTTCTCCTCCTCTTCATGAGAGCATAATGCTGTCTATAAAGCATGTCAAGTAAATAAACATAATTTTCGTAGACTTTGTTTTTAATACAACGTGTATGAACATGCAATGTTCTACTCTATCACTCCTGCCTGTGCAGGAAAGAGACTACATCATCGGCTGCATCAGTTTAGATCAAGCCTTGGTGTCCAATAATGGTGCAGTAGATACATATCCTGTTTCCATGCCTCATGTTTTTGTCAGTCCAGCGTTTATGCTGGTGGAGAATGGCTACTAGTTTTGAATCTGTGTGTCATATTTTGGAAAATTACTGCTGAATTTGAGGGGTTCAGTATTGCAATCTCAGATAGTGACTGGACATCGGCACAGCTCTTAAAAAGTTTGCAGTTGTTCTTGTCTTACAGCTGAGCTTACCAGACACATGTCCACGAGACAGAGCAGGGCAGGGCCTAAGCTCACTGGAAGTGATGGTTAAAAGATGGTTATTTCTTTATTTTGGACATTGCTTTCCTCTGACCACACTGCATCCCACTTGTAAGTGTCTCATAGCCAGAACACAGCTACTCCTGCAACTGGCTCAAATCTGCAATGCTTTCAAATACATAACTGTAAGGATACGTGAAATGAATCCTGACAGTGAAACTCTGATTCCTGGATGCTGAGGCAGGATTGAAAGGACACAGAGCATCTCAATTAACTGCTATTTGCAGCTTCATTTTCAGAGCTCGAAATAGAAGTGTGGGCTTGGCTTTGCATCTGACTGTGAGAACAACTGAAGGGTCAAAATGCTTGCTCTCGACTCTGCACAGGTAAAAACAGACACCTCAGTGTGCACTAAAAGTCACATTTCTAATCTCGAGAATAAGGAAATACCTATATACCTATACCTATCTCATAGAACTGGAAGGGACCTTGAGAGGTCATCGAGTCCAGTCCTCTGACCTCAGCGCAGGACCATGTACCATGTACTAAATTCATAGCTTGTATGTGGCACAAGGCTGTATCTCTCTGTGTTTGTATATATACACACAGATTTTAAATATATATTTAATGTAATATATATATTTAAAAGATGACTGAAAACTTAACAGTTGCTTTCACTGGGAGAGACTACAGGTAATTATACTGAAAGTTTCAAAGCTTAGAACTGAAGTCCCAAAACATCTCACTTGATTCAGAGATCTAGCATTAAACTGCAATGTACCCTCATTAAGCAACATCTATCATTTAGCTTTTTCCAAATGAGGGACGCATTGGTAGTGACAGTGTCTCTAGAGCTGAAAATATATTAAGTTTTGTTTAGAACATGACTCCGTTTAGCTTGTACTTTATACACACTAACTCTTCCTAGAAGAGCTGAATTTTCTACACATTCCTCTTCTGTGCCCCCAACAACCCCCCCGTATATTCGTTTTGAAAGAGGAACCATCTGAAGACTGCCCCCTTCCTAAAATTTGATCCTGAAACTCTCACTTTTCTAGGATCCCTTTTAGCTGAAGAGCCGCAATCACCACAAACTCCTGTCTTCACATGCACACTCTGATAATATATTGAAGGCAGACTCTTTGAAACTATTCATATCAAAATACATTATTCCGCTTATTCAGCATAATCTATTCTAATTTTGCTACTATCAAGTACCATCAGCTCCTTCATGTCTCCAGTGCTGCCTGACAGATCAACTGTGCTCTGCACCTTGCTCTAATTGGGCAACACAGGTGTGGCAGCTTCACAGGGATGAGCAAGAGGCCAAGGCAAAGAGAAGGAGAGAGCCTGAGCCCAGGAACTGAGGAGAGTAAAACATGCTCTGAAATTGGGAATGGGGGAAGCTAAGAGTTTTTACTGCTATTGCACAACCATATGAAGGGCTCCAGCTGATACTCCTGTGGCTGCTACTCCAGCAAATGAGGCAGCAGGGCTCCCACAGGGGCTGCTGTAATTTGAACATTGCAAATGGTTCCTCCACGTTAGAGCTGATTTCACGGTGGAATCAGTGAGGGTATTCAGGCAACAAGTTATTCTAGGTGAGGTTGCTGTGGCTGTGTATGTCCTCAGCGGCAGGGTCATGGCCAGTTGCTGCTGATGTGCTGATTGATAACTGTAGGGAGGGCTGGCCCGGATCACAAATGCATATTTAAAGCTTGTTGACGTGCCAAAACATGAAGATTACTTTACATAAAAGCCTATTTGTTTTGCCAGTTACTTACCCCTATTAATGAATCTTTTTATCCACCTACACCTGTCAGCACTGAAAGCTGCTGAAAATACAAGATAATAAAAAAGCAGCTGTTGGCAAAGAGCTCCATTTTATTGAAAGAAAACTTCTTAAATTGCTGGGACACATCTAGTATGTTACTTTACTTACAATAAGCAAGTAATCACTTGTCACAGACCTTGTAATTACTGTTCAGAGATAGAGAGGCATGATAACCAGCTCGAACTAGAGATTCAATGCACAGCTGGAAAATGAAGTCTGTGAAACTCTCCAAAGATCTGAAAAGGTGAAAACAAAGCTAGCATAGGAAGTCAGTGTGACATTATGTGTATTATAATTCCAAGGATACCTCCTGAAAATGTTAAGAATAAAAGAGTAATTCCAATGTGGAGCTCCCTTATGACGACTGTTTTCAGGATGAAATTGTTTACTTACACAGTCTGAATTTCCCTTAAAATCTTGAATTGAACACATTTTCCCTGTTGCAATCTTAGCTAAGTAGACTCAAATTTCTGTACAGAAAGAAGAACCCTTCCCCTGATAACTATTCATGATAATTCGGAACACTTGGAAACCAGATGTAAAAAATGTACTAAAATGTTAGCTAAAATATAGTTGTACAGTGTGAATTTCCTATCACCAGATGATGAAATCTTTTTACAATATGCTGAGAGTACTGTTCACATACAGAATTTCCTTCTTTTGGCTGATCTAATGGAGCATTTCCTGCAGCTTAATAGGAAAAAGCCATGATTTTGGACCCAAAGTCTAAACACTGCATATGGCTGTCAGATAATCACGGTGTTACTATGCAAAAAGTCAAGGATTGCTACCTACCAAAAAGGGATGAAGATATTTACCTATGTTGTGACAAATACAGCAGATAATACGCAAGTATAAAGAGACACTATATAAAAGGTACAGTCAAAAAATTCTGTACTGAGTAGAGAACTAGACAATATTAAGGAAAGGATGTTACTAGTGGCTACAGTTCAGGTTACCTATCAATTTTCATTATAAACACCCACCCACCCAAACATTTTCAGTCACATTTAATCTCAAAATTTCACTTTCCAAGCTGAAATGTCCCAGACCCAGTCTCTGCTTAAAGTTACAGAATGTTTGGGCATTTTTGAGGGAGAGGAGAATGGAAGCAAAGGGATGGCTGGGAGTGAAGATAAAGATTTGGCAGCTGTGAGGAAGTGGGAAATTTTTGAGTCTCTGTTTCTTCTATATGCTGCGTTGTTACCCCGTGGGGAGAAAAGGACTGTTTGCTTTTGGGACAGGCTAAGAGATAGAAGTGTGGATATCATCTGTTTCAGATTTTAATCCCCATATCAATGGACTCCTTGAGAATACAATGGAAGATCCTGCCCAGACGGTTAGAAAACAAAGATCCCAAGGGATATCAACTTCCCTGCCTCTCAGCAAGGAGGCTGAGCAGAGAGGTCTGAGGTGGGGGTTAATGTGGGTTGTGGGAAGCAGATGGATCACACCTGGGGCCTGACAAAGGAGACCAGATGAACAGAGAGAAATGGAGCTTGAACAATGAGATACGCACACTTCGGCTTGGCTTGGCTCCATGTTAACCAGAATGAACTATTCTTTAACCTTCATTTTTCTATGCTAGCCTAAGGATTTCCTGTGTTGTGTTCCAAATGACTAATAAACCCTATTCTTTTGATGATGCTATGTGGGTGTCAATGCAAATGCTTGGAGAGGTGCACTGATCCCTAAAAACTCTACAAGTCTCCATCAGGACCTGTGTCAGCTGGAGTCACTGACTGTAGTGTAGCGTGTAAAGCAGAAGTGTTTCACATCCAGAGCACCAGTCGAAGGAGACAGTATGGATTACCCTGCAGGAAGAGCGAGTTCCATGGCACATTGAAGGGCTTCCTCCTAGAGCAGTGTTTCTTAAACTTTTTAAAACTGAGGAACACCAAGGATTTTTTGTTGAGAAAAAAAAAAAAGTCGGGGGGGGGAAAAGGGTCGGGGGGAAAGTTATTGAGGAATAAAAAGGGTCGGTGGAAAGTTATTGAGAAAAAAACGGTTGCCTGCCCCTTCAAGGGCGGCCATTTTGAATTCTGTTGTTCTCAGCGGCACACCTTTGACTGCCTCGTGGCACACCGGTGCACAGTTTAAGAAACACTGTCCTAGAGGCTACTCAAAAGCTGGGGCCATAGCACGGACACTGCAGATCAGTGACACCTGGGAAACAGCCCGTAGTGAGGAGTTGTAATCTTATGGGCCTTTGAAGAACACAGTATGCATATGCACTGCCATTTCTGAGGCAACTACCTGATGTCCAGAAAAGCAGGAAGCCAGATTGTGCAGAGAGATAATTTTGCTGCATGTTAGAAAACGACTGGAGATGTGATAATTTTGTGAGTATGCGCCTTCTGCATTCAATGCACTGTAAAATGCAAATTGACTAGAGGAGACTTGCCTCATCCAGGCCCCAAATCCAGCAGAGCACTTAAGCATCTGCTTAACTATTAGCATGGGAGAAGTCCCAGTCATTTCAATAGTAGTAGTACTTCAATGATATTAACTACCTGTAAAGCCCTTTGAAGATTGCAAGAGATGTGAATGTGCTAAATACAATAGATTAAAATTTGATTTTTACAATACTTTTAAACGTTAGAAAGCAAATAAGGGGATTTCATCAGAAACTTTCTAAAGACAGAAAATAAATGTATGTTAAATGTTATGTTAAAGACTATGTTTCCATTGTAATATATTAGGAGTAAGATCAATTATATGGGACCTGTGCTGTTCAACATATTCATAAATGATTTGGAAAAATGAGTGAACAAAAAGATGGCAACATTTACAGACAATACAAAATTATTCAAAACAATTGAGGCCAAAGTTGACTGCAAAGAGTTACAAAGGAATCCTACTAAATTAAGTGAGTGGGACAGACAATGGCAAAAGAAATTCAATGCTGATAAATGAAAATTGTAAATTGTAAAAAAATAGTCCCAACTTTACATATAATATGATGGAATCTAATCTAGCTGTTACCACTCAAGAAAGATTTTGGAGTCACTGTGGATAATTCTCTGAAAACATCTACTCAATGTGCAGCTAACAGTATGTTAGGAACCATTAAGAAAGGGATAAATAATAAACCAGAAATTATCATAATGCCACTATATAAATCCATGGTATGCATACACCTTGAATACTGCATGCAGTTCTGATCACCCTATCTCAAAAAAGATATATTAAATTGGAAAAGGTACAGAGAAAAGCAACAAAAATTATTAGGGATATGTAACAGCTTCCATATGTGGAAAAATTAAAAAACTTGGGACTTAGTTGATTCAGGGGTATATGATTCAGGGGTATACGATAGTGGTCTATAAAATTTTGTCTGGTGTGGAGAAGCTCATATGAAAGCATTATTTATCCCTTCACATAACACTAGAACTAGGGGTCCATTGGATTAAATAAATATGCAGGTTTAAAACAAACATAAGGAAATGTGATTTCATACAATGCAGTCAACCTGTGGAACTCATTTTCATGGGATGTGGAGAAATTAAAAGTATAACTGGGTTCAAAAAAGAATTTGGTAAGTTAATGGGGGATTGGTCCATCAGTGACTATTAGCCAAAGATAATCAGGGATACAACCCCATTCTCTGAGAGTCCCTCCAATTGCCAGAAGCGAGGATTGAACAACAGTGAGTGGCTCACTTGAAATTGACCAGTTCTGTTCATTCCTTCTGAAGCATCTTGCACTGGCTACTATCAGAGATTAGATACTGGGTTACGTGGACCATTAGCCTGATGCAGTATGGCTGTTCTTATGTTCTTAGCAAGCAGAACACCAGTAAAAGTCACTCACTCTTGTAATAATAGAGAGGTAGCTGTGTTAGTCTGATCTTGCTAATACAAAAGGAAAAACTATGTAGCACTTTAAAGACTAACAAGATGGTTTAATAGCTTTCGTGGGCCAGACCCACTTCCTCAGATCATACTCTGGAAGAGAATTGGCATCACCATATATAAGATATTGTATCATATAAGTGTCTCTCATAAGATACTGCAAACATCACTGCATCTGTCACCCTCTGAAGTGTGTTGGTACCATCTGTATGCACTTACCTTCCTAGCTCTTCCCCAATTTCATAAACGTCTTCCACCTTCTGTTGTTTGAACACAGCCATCCCTAGACTCCTCATTAATGCACCTAGATGATGTGACTGGAATATAAAATACAAAGTTAGTAAATTTATTGTACTGTTTATGAGTAGCACTAACTCAGTTATAGTAAACAAAGAATCATTAAACAAAGACTTCAAACTGATCATTATTGATCTTTTCCAGCTTGTTATGGCCAAAGTTACCATCCACTGATGGTTGTTCTGTGGACTATGTGAAATAAATTTGGTTTTCTTGGTCTAGCTGCCATGTCCTGGTCCTGGAATGTATTGAGTGCCCTTTACTCCTATGGGCTTCTGGCAGCATAATGTACTGTGATGCTACACCCTCATACTTTTATGGAAACATGTTTTTGAATATGAATATGCATAAAACAAGTATCCTATCATGCAAGAGCCTGTGATCCCCTGAATGTGGATTCTATTTGTGTGCATGTATCATTCTTGTAATGAAGTTAGAAATATGAAGTGGAAACCCTGATTAATTTGGGGTTTTGGTCCCTTCCCCTTTGAAGGCTGTGCTCCTGGTAACTGTCAAGTCTCTGTCACTGAGCCCCCAGAGCTGAGTTGTTTTTAGTGTCTACATTGCTTTGCTGGGGACTGTTATACCAACCCTGTGCCTTTGCTGGGGGGAGATCAGAGCTTCTGCCTCAGTAGGACAGAGTGGTGGTGTGGCCCAGTGGGGCTTGGTGGTATGAACAGCATCCCAAGTGAAAGTCTCAAGGGGGTTGCTGTGATCCAACCCATCACACTGATGTAATCATGCAGGGTAGTGTGCGCAGCTGGGAGCTCTTGACGCTAGTGGTGATTTTAAGTGAGTTTTAAGTATGGTGTCTACAGAATAAAATGGTTATTGGTTTGTTATTTTCTACTTATTTTGGGTAAGGGAAATAAAAGCAGGAAAATCAGCAAAATGAATGAGAGTGAGGCTCAAAAGAAACTGGAACTTTACAGCATCCAAGTGGTAGAGAGGGAGAGCAAATATAAAAGACACATGGAAATGTGGAGATTAGAAATGGAATTGCAAGATGCCAGAGAAAAGGCTGCCCCTGAGAGAGCTATGGAAACCCAGAGGTTAATACTGGAACTGAAGAAAAAAAAAGAGGAAGCCCAAAAAGTTGCCCATGAGAGAGCCATGGAAGCTCAGAGGAAAGCAGAAAAGCATGAACTAGTTGTATTGAACTGGAAGCGTCAGCACCCCAATGTAGCAGGATCCAACTCTCCAAAAATCCACAAGTGGGAACCACTGGGCCCATCTTATGATGAATCTGCAGACATCGCCAAATATTTCATCACATTTGAGAGAGAGGAATCCATTCAATTCCTGAGGCTCAGAAGATGACCACTATTGTTGTAAAACTGAGGAGGAGAGCCCTGGACATATTCAAGAAGATGCCAATTAGTGATCTTCAGACTATGGCAAATTCATGGAGTTGGTTTTAAAACAGTTTCAGATCACACCTGAAATGTACAGGTAAAATTCAGATCCCTTAAAAGAGGGGCTGGGCTAAGTAATGTAGTTTATATTAGCCAAAAGTAAAATCTGTTAGATAAGGGGGTGAGAATGAATGGACTCACGAGCTCTGAAGCCATTTGTGACTTGGATGTTCAGGAACAGTTCCTGGACATGACTAATGATGATGTTATATGTCATTTGTAGGATAAAATGGTAGAAACAGATGAAGCTCTTGCCGTTTATCCTGATCAATTTGAGTAATCCCAATCTCCTGGTCGGGATACATCACAAACAGAGGGGTTTAAGTTTGGCTGGAAGACAAGGTCCCTGCTTTACCCCTGGGAAAAGGAGTATGAATGAGTGGCTGGGTGTTCGCCCCAAGTTCACTCCCCTGTCTCCTACACCGTAAGAGGAGCCCAAAAGGTGCTATCTTTGTAATTCCACTGAGCACCCAAGGAACAATTGCCCAATGCCAACTGGGAACAAGCAGCAGGTAACTCATAGAAATGCTGCTTCCCAAGCAGTGATCACGTATCATACAGGATTTACATAACTTGCAGGAAAGTAGTAAACACATGAAGGCTCTCAGGGTAATTGGACGTGTCATCTCTGTGTGGAAGGATTCTGAGGTAGAAATGTCTGTCTGGGGGGACTTAAAATATTATCCTTGGGAAAATAGCTGAATTAAAATTGGTCAAGGGCCATAAGATCCATGCCCCTTTGGCCAGAGTACGGGTTTAGACAGGGCAGAAACAAGCCGAGCTAACTGGTGCTGCTGTATCACAGAATTTTGCACTATTTATTTTGGGGACTGGCTTTTTTGATGTGGCTGAATCCATTCCAAGGGTTGTAAGCAGTGAGAAGGATTCTTGTGCTGAAATTCAAAGCAGGGAGGGCAAAGCCACAGGGGCTGTTGAGGAAATAAGAGAGTGTCTTTTTAATTCTTCCCCAAGAGTGCTAGGCAATTTGCAAACAGAGAAAGGAATAGAGGAAGCCAGGCCTGGCCCTGTGTCTCTTTCCATGGGGGAGGGTGAATTATTGCTTCCCAAGCTGTAAAATGTGCAAGAGGGGCAGAGGAGCAGGTTCACCCCTGGGATGCATGTGTCATGGAGGACAGCCTTCAGGAAGTGGTGGGGGTCCAAGAAGCCAGTGCGGGGGTTGAGGAACATTGGGCCAACCCAATTCAAAGGGTTTACCCCTTTGATTCATGGTTTACCAGGGAAGGATCTGTCCTGGCTGGAAGCTGTGTGATTATAGCGAACAGGGGATAGATGGCCCAGAGTGGGAAGCGCAGAATGTCTCCCCACCTTTTGCAGGGGTACCTTGGAGAATGGTGCTGGATCTCATCTGTTATCCCAAGCTGCCCAGATGTCATTCAAGTTTTAAATGGAGGAGAGGGAGGCTCTGAGCTCCTGGATGAGGGAGGCTCCACGACTGATTTGATGGAAACAGAATCTGGGGGAACAATGGGAACCCCATTGTCCAAAACACTGGTGTCAGACATTGGGCCGGCAGTACCTATCAAAGCTGACATCATCTCTGAGACAGGAAGGCAAAATCCCACAAAGGCTACCAGTGTTTGTACGTGTACTGACAGACCACCCAAGGGAGGTGGTGGAAGATACCTCAAAACAAGGAAAGAGGATTACAGATTACATTGCCTGGGGTCCAGGTACATTCTTTGCAAGTGTTTAATCTGGTGGAGAAGGGGCTTCTCCATTGGAAACTCTTTGCTCGAGTGTCAGACAAAAGCACAGACTGCAAAAAAAGGGAACCCTGTAGCTAAATTCATACTTCGATATATGGAAGGGTTGAAAGGGGTGATAAATACCACATGACCCAAACGGTTTAAACAGAGGGCATGGTATGGTAACCATACTTTTCCTACACCGCCTATGGATCGACACAAAAGAATCTGGGCATAGTTGCAAAGGCATAACAAACTAGGGATGTTAAATGTCATAAACTGATCAACTAGTTGATGGATTTTCCATCTACTAGTTGATTAGACGATAAGAAGGGGAGCTGCAGCGGGGGTAGCTCCCGGCCTGGGAGCTAACCCCGCTGTGGCTCTGCCTTTTCAATGTATTAAGAGCCGGTCAGGAATCAGCTGTCCTGGCTCCCTCCTGCTCTGCCTTAGCCTCTTAAATGTATTAAAAGCCAACAGGCTTGTAATACATTTAAAAGGCTGGTGCACAGAGGGAGCAGGAATCCACGTGAGCCAGGAATCAACTGTCCCAGCTTGCGCGGGTCCCCCCCGTGGCACTTCTGATTTTTAAATGAATTAAGAGCCGCAGGCACAGCACAAATAACTGTTGTCGGAGGTGAATCAGTAGCTGTTCATCTCTCTCTTTCACTGATAGAGAAAGCAAACTCTATGTGCTTTCTCTGTGTATACAGAGTAAGATCGATTTGGTGGGGGCGGGGGTTGGTCCCTTTGGAAGACTGTGCTCCTGGGTGCTGGAACTGAGCTCTCCCAAAGCTGAGCTGCTCTCAGTGTGTTTGCTTTGCGTGGAGGCTGTTACCCCAACCCTGAGCCTTTGCTGGGGAATACCAGAGCTTGTGGTCCAGCAGGACAGGATGGTCAGGTGCCCTGAGGGGCAGGTAGGCAGGCTCAGGGGTATGAACAGCACATCAGGTGACAGTCTCAGGGGATCTCAGTGATCCAACCCATCACAAGCACCCAGCTCCTGGGCCTTCACCCAGAAAGTGCTTAAAACATGGATGTGCAGACCTATTGACTTAAATGGGATTAGTCACATATTTCCCGGTGCTGAATATGGGGCCCCTGGTAAAATGACTCATATTCAAGTGAGTTCATTGTCAATCAATCAGAACTATGCAGTACAAATGTTCAAATGAACATTAAATTGACTGAGCCCCTGTTTAAAAGAAACACTGCGCAGCTGGAGTCTTTTTTGTTTACTTTCTTGTTTGCATAGAGAGAGGTGACACACACACATTCCCGTACATCTCTTACCCTACTGACCCAGCCCTCGCTACCCAGTGCTCTCCACCTTCCATGCCTGGCTGGGCCTCCACGACAGACCTGCTTCTCCTGGTACCTGGTACCATGTGGGGGGCACCCAGGGTCACAAGCTCCCCTCCCCAGATTTCTGTGAGGGTTCAAACCAGAAAGTGGCAAGCAGCAGCCTTGCGGCACTGTCCGGGAGGGAAGGGATGGGAGCTGCTTCCAGCTGAAAGGGGCTGGGGATGGAGGTTGGGATGACCTGGCTCATGTTTTTCCAGAGGGCTTTGGCACACGCAGAACTTGGCTCCTCCTGGCCTGTGCCCTGGGCCAGAGCGTTTTGAGCTTTTCCTGGGTGCCGGCCCAGTCAGAGGCAGTGGGAAAAGGAGCCTGCCAGCCAAGCTGTTGGTGAGCTGAATCATCCAACCAGTCACTGGTTCTCTGCACAGTGCTGGAAGCAGGAGGTATCCCAACGGAGCGGATTTGGAGGAGCAGCAGGCCTGGGGTGTCACCTCAGTCCCCAGAAAAATCATGGAAGGGATCCACAAGGAATCCATTTTGAAGCACTTGGAAGAGGGAAAAGTGATCAGGAATAGTCAACATGGATTCACCAAGGGCAAGTCATGCTTGATCAACCTGATTGCCTTCTATGGCAAGGTAACTGATTCTGTAGACATGGGGAATGTAGTGGATGTGATATACCTTGACTTTACAAAGGTTTTGATATGGTCTCCCAGGGTATTCTTGCCAGCAAGTTAAGGAAGTATGGATGGGATAAACAGACTGGACTGTAAGGTGGACAGAAAACTGGCTAGACTGTCAGGCTCAACGGGCAGTGATCAACGTCTCAATGTTTGAAACATGAGCCAGATCATCCCTACCTCCACCCCCAAGCTCCCAGCCATTTCCTTGTCACATGCCAAAAAGGCTGCTGCTCGCCACTTTCTGGTTTGAACCATGACAGAAATCTGAGGGGGGAGGGGCGGCTGTGACTCTCTGTGCCCCCATATGTTGCTTTGAGATGACGTGGCACCAAGTACCAGGAGAAGTGGCTGTCTCAGGGCCCAGCCAGGCATGGAGGGTGGAGAGCACTGGGTAGTGAGGGTTGGGCAGGTCAGTCAGTAAGGCAAGAGATGTACGGGATCGTGTGTGCATCACCTCTCTCCATGCAAACCTTCAAGATAAAAAGGTAAATAAAAAGACTCCAGCTACACAGTTTTTTTTTTTTAAACAGAGGTTTGGTCAACGTGATGTTAATCTGAATGTTTGTACTGCAGTTGTGTGTGATTGCCATTGGACTTGCTTGATTATGAGTAATTTTACCAAGTGTCCTGCATTCAGCACAGGGAAATATGGTCACCTTTGGCTTTCGTCACCAGAGCCTTCAGACTAGCACCTCTCAAACAGGAGCCATTTCACACCCAGGCTCGTTCCCAGGCCCACTCCCTTCCTGGGTAGCTGGGTCTCAGAGACATGCAGAGGTAGGGCCTGACATTGGTTTGTTCCAGGATCAGCAGGGCCTCACATTGCTCTGTAGTGACAGCTTCTGACTATTTTAGGAGCATGATGGACTTTGAAGAGTGCCTTGCACAAAGGAATGTTATGGCAATCACAGGGCCTTGACAGGATGGTGAGCAAGAGAAGTAAGTGTTGGGTGGTCTAGGAGGAATAGCCCTTACTTTCCGTGCTAGTGATATGGGTTTCAAATCTCCGGGCTGCTGTGGTGACTGGGAATTCCATTTTAGTCTCTCAAATTTTCTGGGTGGAGGTTGACACAAAGAAGAAACCCAAAGTGACAGTTGCTAGTAACATCCCTTAACATGAGATCAGATGCTACAGGGTAGTGCAAGAACGTGGAAAGAACAGAATTCTCCAATGCAGAGGTTGTAGGCTAGGGGTAGGCAATATGAAGAGAGGTTAAAGCGACTGGGACTTTTCAGTTTAGAAAAGAGGAGACTGAAGGGGGATATGATAGAGGTCTATAAAATCATGATTGGTGTGGAGAGGGCGGATAAAGAAAAGTTATGTATTAGTTCCCATAATAGAAGAACTAGAGGACACCAAATGAAATTAATGGGTAGCAGGTTTAAAACTAATAAAAGAAAGTTCTTCTTCACACAGCGTGTAGTCAACCAGTGGAACTCCTTGCCAGAGGAGGCTGTGAAGGCTAGGACTATAACAGAGTTTAAAGAGAAGCTAGATAATTTCATGGAGGTTAGGTCCATAAAAGGCTATTAGCCAGGGGATAGAAATGGTGTCCCTGGCTTTTGTTCGTCAGAGGCTGGAGAAGGATGGCAGGAGACAAATCGTTTGATCATTGTCTTCGGTCCACCCTCTCTGGGACACCTGGTGCTGGCCACTGTCGGCAGACAGGCTACTGGGCTAGATGGACCTTTGGTCTGACCCAGTACGGCCGTTCTTATGTTCTAATAAGCAGCTACCGCTTCCTGCAGCTCCTGGTGGCTGAGGACAGCAAACCGCAGCCAACAGTCCTAATATCCAGGACTTTGACCTTACACAGGCATTGATTACACACCCAATCCTGATTTTTCACATGTGCAATCTGGTCACCCTAGGTCCAAAGTGTGACCCTGGAGTTGTTAGACACTGCTCAGAATGTCCTTTGGAGTCTATTTGCTTTTAATATCCCCCCAAAACTGACCCCTCTATCAGATTTATTTTATGCACAATGTTGCTTTTCATTCCTATCCACTTTGTTCAGAGATTGCTCTCTCCCAAATGGAAGTATAAGATCGTGGAACTTGTTCCTTAGGGCAGCAGGTCTCAACCAGGGATTTGCTTCCCCTGTAGGGTATACAGAGGCATTCTGGTGGGAACATTGACTTTTACATATTGACCTAGGTTTACAACAGGCTACATGAAAAGCACTAACAACGACAGTATAAAAAAAAATTCCATACAGACAAATGACCTGTTTATACTGCTCCCTAGAGCTTGTGTTTCGCTGTGATCATCTGGGATTTGATCCTTCTCTTCCTCCGACTCAACAGTAGATGGGAGGGTGTTGGATGGGGAGGCTGGTGGAAGACTCTTTGCCAGAACAGATGGAACTGTGGAGCAGCATCTAAGGGATCCCCAGTGCTCCCAAGGGGCCCAACGAGTTAGATAATGAGGAGAAGGGTATGGCCACTCTGGGTACCATAGTGGGTGGTAGGGCTTTTCAAGGTAATGATGATATTGACGAGATGTAGTAGGAGAGGAGTGCTGCGAGGAAAAAACACTCCTCTGATCGTATTCAGTAAATCTGGTGAGTTCATGCAGCAGCGGAGATCGAATGTAGCCTGGAGATGCGCAAGGCAAAGACAGCACCGGAGAGGGTTCCCTTGACGGGGGGAGGGAAACAAGGTGCCTGTCGTTAGTATCAGGTGCCAGTGAGGAATAAGTAGCTCTGGCTAGCTCGGTGTGGTCAGCATGCGCTGACTGAATTGCCTGTGCTATAGCCTCTGAGGGAGGAGGCATCTGCGATGATGTCAGCATGCTGGGAGGCGGCACTGAGGACTTGCAGGGCTGTTTGGCTGCCGGTTCCGAGTCTGTGACCATCAGAAATGGGCATGGGGTTATTACTTTGCTGGCACTTTTTCAACCCTGGATAGCCCGGCATAATAATATGGGGTGGCCGCTCGCTGAGGGTGAGGGCAGCTGATAAGGCTTCCTCTTAAGATTTCTTTTTGTGTGTCTTTCTTTCTGTTCTTTCTTTTTCTTTCAACAGGAAAAATGAAGAGAGGGAGGGCGAGATTAACTGTGGCAGGGGCATGGGGAGAGCGGGGCCACCCCCACTGAGCCGGTCCCTCAGGAAAGAGGATAAAGAAAAATTGTATTTTTTTTAATAGAACAAGCAACAGGCAACAAGTAACTCAGGGTATGTCTACACTTGCATCTTCTTTTGATAGAGGGATGCAAATGAAGACAGACATTCAAAATTGAAAATGAAACCAGGATTTAAATATCCCATGCTTCATTTGCATAATCGCGTTATGGCTCTATTTCGAAATAGCACTATTTTGAAATAAAAGACGCTGTTAAGATGCAGTTATTTCGAGACGAAACCCTTCTCTCGGAATAGCCCTTATTCCTCATGCAGTGAGGTTTACCAGTTATTTTGAGAGAAGGGTTTTTTCTCAAAATAACCATGTCTTAACAGCATCTGTTATTTCGAAATAGCGCTATTTTGAAATAGCGCCATAACGCAATTATGCAAAGGAAGCATGGGCTATTTAAATCCTGGCTTCATTTGCAATTTCGAATGTCTTCACTTGCATCCCTCTCTCGAAAGAGGGTGCAAGTGTAGGCATACCCTGACTGAGAAAAACACTAGAATTGATAAAGGAGGCAGGAAAAACTGTAAGGCCGTGTGAGGAAAATAGACGCCTGAGATGAGAGAGAAACTCCATACATGGCTGAGAGCAGAAAGCGAGGAACTGAAGGGGGGAGGGGTCAGGCCATGTGTGTGAGGTACCAAACTGCCCATAGCATGAGACACCTTCTGTGAATGCGTGGCCCGATTGACAACTGCAAAGAAAAAGCTCCGAACTGTAGCTCTGGGGATGACTCACCACCAACAGTGGAGCACCCATGGAGACATCACCTGCAGAAGTACTTCCAGTTTCTGTATCTCTGTACAACTCTTAAGAGGTTTTTGAAGAGTGCCATTCACTCTACAATACCTTTCCATGCAGGAGAACTAAGGGTACGTCTAGACTACATGCCTCCATCGACGGAGGCATGTAGATTAGACAGATCGGCAGAGGGAAATGAAGCCGCGATTAAAATAATCGCGGCTTCATTTAAATTTAAATGGCTGCCCCGCTCTGCCGATCAGCTGTTTGTCGGCAGATCGGGGCAGTCTGGACGCGCCGCGTCGACAAAGAAGCCTTTCTTGATCGGCACAGGTAAACCTGGTTTCACGAGGCATACCTGTGCCGATCAAGAAAGGCTTCTTTGTCGATGCGGCGCGTCCAGACTGCCCCGATCTGCCGACAAACAGCTGATCGGCAGAGCGGGGCAGCCATTTAAATTTAAATGAAGCCGTGATTATTTTAATCGCGGCTTCATTTCCCTCTGCCGATCTGTCTAATCTACATGCCTCCGTCGACGGAGGCATGTAGTCTAGACACACCCTAAGAGCACAAGTACATTAAAACCTGTACTGATCCTTTAACAATATGCTCAGTCTAAATGTTGCAATAAGACATAACTGTTTAAATAAATTAGTAGACTTGTAATTTCTTTAGCCTTTCATTAATAGCTTTGAACTATTGAAAGGAATTCTGTCAAGTTGAAACTCATATTCCTTTAAAAGCTTTTCCTGTGATCCCAACACTATCTTAAACCACAGCAGGGAAACCAGTTGTACAAATCTAACTGCCTTGTAGGGTTGCCAGATGGTTTCAACAAAAATACCGGACACACTTGACATTACATCACAATCTACATTACATCTTATTTAGAAAATACTGGACAGTTCTATTTTCTCAATTTTTTCCTGAACAGAAAGCTCAAATACTGGATTGTACGGTTCAAAACCAGACACTTGACAACCCTCCTGCCTTGTCAAAGTTCATGCTGTTAGTTTGTTTTTGCCACTGTATAGATTATCCAGTTTATTCTCATTTGCTATATCTACACTGCAAAGTTAATTCGGAATAATGGCTGTTATTCCAAATTCACTTCCATAGCGTCTACAAAAGCAAACCGCTATTTCGAATTAAATTCAAAATAGCGGGGCGCTTAATTCAAGTTGGTAAACCTCATTCTATGAGGAGTAACGCCAAACTCGAATTAGCTAATTCGAAATAAGTGCTGTGTACCCGCTTATTGAGAATTAGCTGGCCTCCAGCCTTCCCAGTTTCCCCTGGTCGCTACTCAGGGCCAAAGCAGGAAAACTCTTCTCCCTCCCCCCAGCCCCAGAGCCCTTAAAGGGGCAGACTCTGGCCACAGTGCCTGTGCCAGCTCCAAGCCTGCTGGCCCAGAGCCAGCAGTCACTGCCCCGACCCAGTGGCCCCAAAACATGAGCCAGCAAGCCACAGGCAGCCAGCCCTCTACCGCTCCCCAGGAGCAGTCTGCCAGCTCCCAGGAGCCTGCCAGGGCCCAGAGCAGGCAAGCACCTTCCTGGTCCAGGGCAGAGATCACGGTGGACCTTACTCAGGTTTGTGGGTATGCCCCCAATGTTCATGATCTCCTCACTAGACAGAGGAACGCAGCCGTCTATGGCAGGAAAGCTGCCAGCCTGGCCACCAAAGGCCACATGCGAACCCAGGAGCAGGTTTGCATGAAAATCAAGTTCGTCCAGAAAGACCCCCAACCCTGAACTTCTCCTCCCTCTTCCACCCCTTGCCTCCCCCTGCCAGCTACCTCCTCCCAAGTTTCCCCTTCCCCTCGCCCACCCTCATTCCCACCCCAGTTTCAGTCAATAAAGAGAGTTTGTTTTTGGCAAGAAATGTGTTTTTATTTGACATCAGGAAGCGGGGTTAGGGAGGGGTAAGTGGAAGGAGGGAGGAATGAGGCACAAGCCCCTCAGTGGGGCACACCAAGGAGGCTCTTAGTGCTCCTCAGGGTGGAAGCTCTCCTGCAGGGCCTCCTGGATATTGACAGCCCCCCGATGGACCTCCAGGATGGCAGCCTGCAGAAAGTGCAGCCAGGCTCACAGCAACACATCCACAAGAAGCACCAGAGTGCCCAGGGGCAGCTCCGGCTCCATGTTGCAAAGTGCTGTGGTGTCCCGAGTGAGGGCAACCAGAGCACGCAAAGACACAAATGCTTTGCTGTCCATCATCAAGGCAGGCAAGGAAGCAGGGGTACCTGAGAACCGGCTGCCCGGGGGATGGGGGAGTGTCCCTTTAAGCACAGGCATCAGATAGCCTCAGGCAGCAGCCCACACACAGACACTCCTGACCTGATGCCCTGCCTGACCTGGTTCTGGCTGGCCTTAAATCTGAGTCTGTGTCCAGTAAGTGTGAATGCAGTATTTTGAATTAGCAAAATGCTAATTCGAACTGCATTTTTGTGTAGACGCGTTAATTCAAATGAGCTTAATTCAAATTAACTATTTCGAATTAAGATAACTCGAATTAATGCTGTAGTGTAGACATACCCACTCTTATTTTGTGGGGAGGCAGGTAAACACCTTGGAAACAAATATTGCAGGTTAGTGGAATTCCTTTACAAGTATACTGTTTTCATTTAAACTAAGAAAGAAATTCATTGAAACATTCCCCCACTGCCCTGTACAGCTTTCAGAAAGCCTGTTTTAACAAAGCTTATAGGTTAGGCCTACAATGACTTCTTAATGACCCCAGTTTCAAGAGGAAAGATTCCTGAGGACTGATCTATACACCTGGGAACTCAAATTAAGATATGCAACTCCAGCTACATTAATTGTGTAGCTGGAATCAACAAACCTTAATTTGACCTTTGGTGTCATCTCCACAGTGGGATATCAACAGGAGAAATGCTCCCACTAACTTTGGAGTTCTGGCATGAACAGAGGTGCCATTAGAGTTCAATTTAGTGCGTCTTTACTAGACCCGCTAAATCAAACTCTGGAAGATTGACTCTTCCAAGAAGCAAGTATTGCTCTTCCAAGAAGTGAAAAGTGAACTATGACTAATATTTACACTCTCATAAAACCTTATCAGTACAGGCAGTCCCCGAGTTACGCGGATCCGACCTACGTCGGATCCGCAGTTACGAACGGGGCCCTCCCTCTCCCTGGTCTCCAGCAGACCAGGGAGAGGAAGCAAAGCGGCGGAACACGCGGGCAGCGGACAGCCCAGACGCGTCTGGGCTGTCCGCTGCCCGCGTGCTTCCACGGCTTTGCTCTGCTTTGCTCTGCTTTGCTCCCCATCCCCCTGCAGACCAAGGGGACAGGGAGCAAAGCAGAGCAAAGCCGCGGAGCACGCGGGCAGCTGACAGCCCAGACGCGTCTGGGCTGTCAGCTGCCCGCGTGCTTCCGCGGCTTTGCTCAGCTTTGCTCTACTTTGCTCCCCGTCCCCCTGGTCTGCAGACCAGGTGGACGGGGAGCAAAGCAGAGCAAAGCCGCGGAGCACGCGGGCAGCTGACAGCCCAGATGCGTCTGGGCTGTCCACTGCCCGCGTGTTCCGCCGCTTTGCTCCCCGTCTCCCTGGTCTGCAGACCAGGGGGACAGGGAGCAAAGCAGAGCAAAGCCATGGAGCCGGAGGGCAGCAGGACAGCCACGGCGCGTCTGGGCTGTCCCGCTGCCCCCGTGCTCCGCGGCTTTGCTCCGGACGCCTGTGGTACAGCAGCTGGGGCGCTGCCGGTTGGTCCCGTAGCGCCGCTCTGGGCGCTACTGGACCAACCCGGCAGCACCCCAGCTGCTCTGCCCCACGAGTCCTGATTCAGCCACTGCTGGTCAGTTTCAGCAGCGGCTGAATCAGGACGCCTGGGGCAGAGCAGCTGGAGTGCTGCTGGGTTGCTCCAGTAGCGCCGAGGAGCGGCAGCGCTACTGGACCAACCCAGCAGCACCCCAGCTGCTCTGCCCCAGGCGTCCCCAAGTCAGCCGCTGCTGAAACTGAGCAGTGGATGACTACAGGAAGCCCCCGCCCCGGGCTTCCTGGAATCAGCCGCTGATCAGTTTCAGCAGCAGCTGACTTGGGGATGCCTGGGGTTCTTAAGTTGAATCTGTATGTAAGTCAGAACTGGCGTCCAGATTCAGCCGCTGTTGAAACTGATCAGTTTCAGCAGCGGCTGAATCTGGACGCCAGTTCCGACTTACATACAGATTCAACTTAAGAACAAACCTACAGTCCCTATCTTGTACGTAACCCGGGGACTGCCTGTAAATGAAAGGACACAAATAAGATTATAAATCTCTTTTTTTTTTTTTAAAGTCCAACTCAGTGTGTCCTTTAAACGGATTTAAGAGAACCACTATCTGGTGCCCTCCTCTTCTATTCCAGCCTTTTCATAGCCATTTAATACATTCCAATAGTTCTCACTAGACACTACATTTAATGACTTTGTTTCGCATGCTTTTGTGAAATGCTGTTTTCTGAGCATTTTCAAATCAAGAAGAATTTTCTGATCATTCATTTTCCTTTGCTTACTGTTTCAATAACATATGATATGTAGTCCAACTGTCTAAATGAGCATGACTGCTCTGTTATTTGCCCATGCCAAAGAACTACAGTAAATTTCCGATAATCCGGCACCTTTAGGACCCAGGGGGTGCCGGATTATCAGATATGCCAGACTATCGGAAGGGGGGGATGCCACCCCAGACCCCTCATAGACTCCCTTTCCAATAGTCCAGCTCTGCCCCGGGCATCCCCGATTCAGCCACTGCTGGTCAGTTTCAGCAGCGGCTGAATCCGGGACACCTGGGGCAGAGCAGCTGGGGTACGGCCAGGTTTGTCCAGTAACGCCGCCCTTCGGCGCTGCGAGACCAACCCGGCAGCACCCCAGCTGCTCTTGGGGATGCCTGAGACAGAGCAGCTGGGGTGCTGCCAGATTGGTCCCACAGCCCCGAGGGGCAGCACTAAGGGACCAACCCGGCAGCACCCCAGCTGCTCTGCCCCCGGCTTCCCCGATTCAGCTGCTGGTCAGTTTGAGCAGCGGCTGAATCGGGGAAGCCAGGCACAGAGCAGCTCCAATTGTCCGGCAGCCAGAGCACTTCTGGGTTCCTGATGGTGCCGGACCATCAGGAATGCCGGAGCATTGGATGCTGGACCAATGGAGTTTTACTGTATTATCCATTCCTGTTTTATTCAATACTCTACAGAACTGCCTTTCCTCACTTCCCAAGTTTGAGATATTGAAAGGTATTATCATTTGTTCCCTAAATCCTCTTTTGACTTTTTCCCAAATAGTGATAGGTTCTATAACACTATCAAATAGTGACCCAAGGGAAACCTGATCACCAAAGATATTTAAAACTAGAATGGATAAAGTGCTAGAAAAATATACAGTAGGGAGTCCTATGCTGCCGACAAGGGTGGTAGATGAGCTAAAAGGGCTTCTAGCTCTGATTTCCCCTATCTTCCTTTCATTTCACCCTCCAAAATTTTCTTGACAATCTCACTTGTTGATTATGTTTGCTATGTGCTGAGCATTCAGAAAGGTACAGTAATCTAGCTGAATATGTAATATGAATATTATATACTATTTTGCTTTCTCTTCCCCGAATCTAATCCCATTACTGGCATAAAAACCTCTCTCTTCTAGCTGAAAATAAAGAACTCACTAGCCACTTTGTCCACAGTCCTCTCATCTATTCAAAAAAAATTCTAAAACCAACTCTTAGGGCTTGAGAAAACAACTTTACCACCTAATGTTGAGTATTACAAAACAAGATTGTAAGGCACGTAGTGCCATACAGTCCATATGTCCATTCAGAGAAAATACGTTATTCATAGACATGAAGTGGGACTGTGAGACGTGCTCAGTGCTTACCTAACCCAGGCCTTCTTGACTTTAATAGGAGCAGATTAAAGGCAACCTGAGGAATTCTGAAAATTCAACCCTTATATGGTGCTCAAATCACTTTGTAGGAGAAAGTTCTAGGTGTGTGCAGCTCTAGGCAACTAATGACAGGGAATTCCTTGGAAGAGGCTTATCTATTACTGTACTAGAAACTGCTGAGACTAGTCAAAAGAATGTAATTCCCTTAGGATGATTACTCCCTTTATCTCAATCCAAGATATATGCATAAAAATAACATTACTGCAAACACCCCTAAAAGAATATCATTGTCCTAAAAGAGATGCTAAACTGCCCCATGGAGGGACAAGCTGAACATACTGCCCTAAGGAGAACCTGCCCAAAATACATCTGCGGAAACAGTCAACTGACCATTTACTCATTTCCCCCGAGGTTATCAAGGGGAAGTTTTGCTCAGTCTGAACACATCATAGTGGTGGTCAGATACAAAAAATCCCACATTCCCTATTTAGAGACTTTTTGTTTCTATAGCTTTATAATTTGCTCAACTTTTTCTGAAGTGACTCAAGAGACCAGAAGGCCAAAACAGTAAGCCTTCCCACAAGTATCATATACAGGTTGAACTTCAGTAGTCCAGCACTCTCTGGTCCAGAAACATCCATCGTACAGAATGAATTTAGTTAGCTGGATATCCACTTTTCATGGGTGTGGTCAAGTTTCCACTAGGTCCCATACAGTTTGTTTACATCCACCAGTCCTAGCTCTCAATGTTCTATGCTGTTATTTAGCTCTGTGTTACGACTAAGGGTACGTCTAAACTACATGCCTCCGTCGACAGAGGCATGTAGATTAGACAGATCGGCAGAGGGAAATGAAGCCGCGATTAAAATAATCGCGGCTTCATTTAAATGGCTGCCCCGTTCTGCTGATCAGCTGTTTGTCGGCAGATCGGGGCAGTCTGGACGCGCCGCGTCGACAAAGAAGCCTTTCTTGATTGGCACAGGTAAACCTGGTTTCACGAGGCATACCTATGCCGATCAAGAAAGGCTTCTTTGTCGATGCGGCGCGTCCAGACTGCCCCGATCTGCCGACAAACAGCTGATCGGCAGAGCGGGGCAGCCATTTAAATTTAAATGAAGCCGCGATTATTTTAATCGCGGCTTCATTTCCCTCTGCCGATCTGTCTAATCTACATGCCTCCGTCGACGGAGGCATGTAGCTTAGACGTACCCTAAATGTCCTCTAACAGCCCAGTAAGTAACAGAAATGTTGGTAATGCTGCAAGACAATATTGACCTTCTGTGTCCGGAAACTTCTCTTGTTTGGAACTGATCAGGTCCTGAGGGTGCCGGACTAGAGAGGTTCGATCTATACTGTCATAGCGTCCAAATGTCTCAGTCAGGATTGAAGCCCCATTTTATAACCTGTCCCAAAGAGTTTATAATCTCAACTCTACAAAGTCGACATGTTGGCATTTACCATTCTGTCACGACAGCTTAATCCTCCACTTCCCATTACTTCTGCAGATGGGCCTCACTGGCTCTCACCCAGCTGTAACTGTAGTAGAAGCCCAAAATAAATCACACACTTGGGGAACCAAATTGCCTGTCATTAGCTACTATAAAGGGGTGGGGGTGAACTAGCATAAAATTATGTTCATGGTTTTAAAATTCTTCTGGAATGAAATATTCCATTCATGAATGGTAGTTATTGTTTATGAACAGAACAATTTCCAGACACTGTAGTAATTCTAAGAAATTATGAAGATCTCTTCCATAGTCAGAGAATTAGATTATGCCACTTTTGTTAAAATACATTTAGAGATTTGGAGTACAGTCAAATTAAAGAAGAGGTGAGAACATTTTTTTTAAATCAGGAGGTCAATTTTTCCTTAGGTCCATTAGTGAATTAGATCATATGATTTAGAGTCGGGTGCTCAGCTTTGGTTGATTTAAACACCCAAGGATACACAGAGTCCTAGAAAAGCAGATCTATGGTATTTTCTGCCAATCTATTTTTATTCCAATATTCCTCAGGCACTTCTACACAAAAATATTTATGATACATTGGGCTATGATCATTGTATTCATTTTGGGTCTAATCCATTGCACACTTAAAGTCGATAGGAATCTATTGACACACAGTGGGCTTTGGATCATTAACTAAGATTCAACTACTGATGTTTGAAAAGATTTTACTGTGAGGAAAAAAGTTATCCAGATACCTCCGCAGCATATAATGTGCAGAAGGGCCCCCTCCTCAGCAGAAGATGTAGCTTTCTTTATTCTTGTACACTGGTTTTGTTAGACACTGTACATAAGTGAGTTCTCTTTCTGATTTTCATTATTTCAGATTTTCTTTTCTCTGCAAGTAGCACAACACGTTCTGATATTTAGGTAAAAGGCGTTAAATAAAAATAAATATTATGAGTACTTTAAAAATAGGTTTTAATCTGCAGATTAGTCTATATTCAGTAGCATAAATATTGGTAAGAGAGCTTAATGCTAGTTCAGAGAATAAGAGTGATTTTCACCTCAGGAATTCAAAATACTTACAAACAAATAACTCTCCATAGCCCAGTGAGTCAGGATAGTATTATTATTCTAATTTTACAGATGAGAAAACCAAAGGAGAAAATTTAAGTGATTGCCCTGTGTGTCATGGGGACTCCCCCATGCTTTATGAAAATTGGCTTATGATGCAGCTTGAAGATGCTTTAGTAAGTATGTTAAATAGCATTTAATCAGCTAATCGAGCAGTCGACAGAATTTCCATTGACTACTCGATTAGTCAATAAGGGAGGAAACTGCAGTGCCTCAGCGGGGTCAGTTCCCAATCCGAGAGCTAACCCCACTATGGCTCTGCCTTTTAAATGTATTAAGAGCTGCCCGGGAATCAGCTATCCTGGCTTGCGCCCAGTTTCAGATGCTGCTCCTCGGCTTTTTTAATGTATTAAGAACCGCCCGATTCCTGGCACATCCTTGGTCCCCCCGTGCCTCTGCCTTTTAAATGTATTAAGAGCCTGGTAGCTGTTAATAAATGTAAAAAGCAGAGGTGCAGAGTCTGGGACCAGGTGCGATCCGGGGATTAGCTGATTTCCAGCTTGCAACCGGTCCCCCCGCTATGCCTCTGCATCCCCTGCCCACTCCCATGGAGACGGTGCTGGGTGGAACTGACTTTTAAGCTGGCTCCCCCCAGCACCAGCTCCTGCTCCCCCACACTTGCTACCTCTCTTTGATAAAGGCAGCAAGGGGGAGAGAGACTAGTCAAGTCACTACTTGACTACCTGATAAGCATATGCTTTCATTTTAATGTAACTATCTGCTGACTGTGTATAACTTATTTTTGTGCATGTATCATTCTTGTAGGTGTAGTCAGAAATATGAAGTGCAGATCTGTTTATAATTCTAAATGTACCAATGAGGGCCATTAGTGATACTTCAGGTACTTAATTATTCAGTACAGTGCATATCTCTCTTTCATTAATAAAGTGGACAGACCTTATGAGCTTTCATTGTATAAAACTTTTACACAGGGTAAGATGGATTTGTCTGGGGTTTTGGTTCCTTTTGGGGGGTTTGTTTCTTGTATGCTGATCCCTTAGAGCTGAGTCCTCCCAGAGCTGAACTGGTTCAGTGTCTCTGTTGCTTTGTAGGGTGGGGTGGTAACCCCAACTCTGTGCTTTGTCTTGGAGACACAAGAGGATCTGGCCCAGCAGACAGGATGGTGGGGAGTCCCAGAGAGCAGGAAGGCAGATGTCAGTGGCATGATCAGCACACCAGGGGACAACACTAAGGGAAAGTCATGATTCATCCCATCACATTATGGCTAGCAAGTTAGTGGCTAAGTCAAAACAGAGCACAAAGGTACTGACTCCCAGATTCTTGCTCTAACCACTAGGATACTGCTCTTTTTATTTTATATTCATGAGTTCTATTAGCTTCAAATTCAAGGCCTAAATTATGATGTTTCTCTATGTAACATGAGGCGTTAATTCAAACAGATATCATTATAGGAATATTATCCCTGTACTATTACTCTATTATAGACTCATTTTCTAGTTTATCCAGTTCCTTGGAAAAGGGTTTAAACTAAACTGAATAATATACTCAGGAGGACGTTATACCAGAAGACTATGCCTGTGTAACTGGGGAAAATTTCCCATATAGACAAGACTTCTTTCTGTAATCACTTAATTATTCTAGGAATATGACAGGTAATGACTGGTCTGCACATGATAAATCCATTACAGGCAGTCCCCGGGTTACGTACAAGAACAAACCTACAGTCCCTAAGTTGAATCTGTATGTAAGTCGGAACTGGCGTCAGCCACTGCTGAAACTGATCAGTTTCAACCGCGGCTGAATCTGGATGCCAGTTCTGACTTACATACAGATTCAACTTAAGAAACCCAGGCGTCCCCAAGTCAGCCGCTGCTGAAACTGATCAGCGGCTGATTCCAGGAAGCCCGGGGCAGAGCAACTCTGCCTCTGGCTTCCTGTCGTCAGCCGCTGGTCAGTTTCAGCAGCGGCTGACTTGGGGACGCCTGGGGCAGAGATCTGGAAAATGTCTAAACTCTATGAGATCATTTGACTTGACCCCAGGTGGTTCAAGATCCTTTCCTTGGATATCTTCTCTACTTATTTGCCAAGTCAGTCTAAACAGACTCAGGTAACAGATAAACAATTTCACTTTCTCAAGTACACATGACATGAAGTCTCTCTCTGAATCTAGTGCTGAACTCAGATAAACTACGTCTGTGGCCTCATTTTACATAATTTATGGTAAATAGCCACAACTATTAGAATTACTTTTTTTCAAGCATGGAATTTTTAACAAAGATATGAAAATGTTTGGGCGGAACACTATTGATATAAACATAACATTTCATTTACATTTCAAATGCCATCTACCTCAGATTTTTTAAACTTCAAAAAATAGGGTTGTAACATTTGAGATTTTGGTGTTCACTTACTGCTCCCACGTTCATTTAATTTTCCTCTTTTTTTTTAATTGGAAAAGGTTGGAAGACAGTAAAAAAGTGAGGGGAAATGTGGAAAATCTATGTAATTGCCACAGTTAAAAGAAAGTAGTTTCTATTTAAGACTTGTTAGAAAATTGTCAAAAATATTTCCCACGAATAATCTAGTTTTCAACAAAACCCTTTTTAAAAAAAACCAAAACACACCCTTTGTCAGGAAATGTTCAGCCACCTCTACTATTATCATCCAGACATCTCTGAATGGCACATTGCAGATGTGCCAGGACCTCAATTTAACCACCAAATTTTGTTTTGGAATCACCATTACTGTTGCCACTAGCTCTCAAAGAACCCTCCCCCCTTTCTATTACTTTGTGATACTCAAGTTGGAAGGGTATAACAAGTGGGGTTCCGCAGGGGTCTGTTTAGGGATCGATTCTGTTCAATATCTTCATCAACGATTTAGATGATGTCATAGGGTATGTCTACACTTGCTCCCTAGTTTGAGCTAGGCATGCAAATGTAGGCGACCGAAATTGCTAATGAAGCGGGGATTTAAATATCCTGTGCTTCATTAGCATGATCTCGCTGGCACATTACTCCAAAAAATGAGGAGTAACATTAGTTCGAACCAAGGGGTTTTGTGCGAACTAACACATCCCGGTGCGCACTTCCTGGTTCGAATCAGCTGTTGAGAGGAGTAACACGCCGATGAGATCATGCTAATGAAGTGCGGGATATTTAAATCCCTGCTTCATTAGCAATTTTGGTCACCTACATTTGCATCCCTAGCTCGAACTAGGGAGCAAATGTAGACATACCAACAGAGAGTATGATTATTGAGTTTGCAGATGATACCAAACTGGGAGAGGCTGCAAGTGCTGTGGAGGACAGGGTCAAAATTCAAAATGATCTGGACAAACGAGAAATGGTTTGAAGTAAACAGGATGACGTTTAATAAGGACAAATGCAAAGTACTCCGCTTAGGAAGGAACAATCAGTTTCGCACATACAGAATGGGAAGCAACTGTCTGGGAAGGAGTAAGGCAGAAAATGATCTAGGGGTCATAGCAGACCACAAGCTAAATATGAGTCAACAGTGTGACACTGTTGCAAAAATGGGATACATTAACAGGAATGTTGTGAGGAAGACATTAGAAGTCAATCTTCGGCTCTACTCTGCACTGATTAGGCCTCAGTTGGAGTATTGTGTCCAGTTCTGGGCACCACATTTCAAGAAAGATGTGAGAAAATTGGAGAAGGTTCAGAGATGAGCAACAAAAATGATTAAAGGTCTAGAAAACTTGAGCCAAAAGGGAAGACTGAAAGAATTGGACTTGTTCAGTTTTGAAAAGAGAAGACTAAGAGGGAACATGCTATCAGTTTTGAAGTATCTAAAAGGGTGATAGGAGGAGCATGGAGAAAAATTCTCCTTGGCCTCTGATGATAGGACAAGAAGCAATGTCCTTAATTTGCAGCAAGCAAGTTTTAGATTGGACATTAGGAAAAACTTCCTGTCAGGGCAGTTAAACACTAGAATAAACTGCCTAGGGAGGTGATGGAATTTCCATCAATGGAGATATTTAAGAGCAGGTTGGATAGACATCTATCAGTGATGATCTACACCAGAGCTACTCAACTTTGGAAGCTCCGGGGGCCACAATGATACTCACAGCACACACCGAGGGCTGCAACTTAAGTGTGGTTGCTTGTCCATGCAAATATATATGCAAATATATGCAAATAGCTTCTTTCACACAATGCCCCAGCACTCCTGGCACCTCCTCCCTGGAGGCTAGAAACACCGATACCTTGTACCTGTCTGTTCCAGCCAGCCTATCCGCTTGCATCTTTAAGTGCTCATTCCACCTGGAAGATGCCTCACTGTTGTGGAGTGTATTCCCAGTGGAGGTCATGTTCCAAAGATCCCACCCGCGGGCCTCGTCTTGAGCCCTGTGTAAACCCAAACCACACCATGGGCCACACACAACCAGACCACGAACCACATGTTGAGTAGTCCTAATCTACACGGTGCTTGGTCCTGCCATGAGGGCAGGGGACTGGACTTGATGATCTTTCAAGGTCCCTTCCAGTTCTAGCATTCTGTGATTTAGCCCTGGGATGGCTAACTACAGACTACAGTTCTAACCTCTTCTGCTTTTGCAATGGGGAGCCAAGTCATCTGTGCACCTATATGGGACAACAGACAAACTAAATGTCAAATTGCCACTCTAACTGATCCTGAGGAGTTCATATTACGGGTGTTAAAATGCCATTACTTGACTGGTCAGCTAGTCGACAGGCATTTCTGCATTCCTCCTTTGAAATGTACAAGAGCCCCCAACTAGGAGCCCGGGGTCAGCTGGAGACTCCCCAGTGGATCCTGGGCTCCCCGCAGCATTTCCCACGGATCAACTTTTCGGCAGCTGTCCCTTTAAACCGTGTATCCACACAATTCAAAGGAGCAGCTGCGGGGAGCCCAGGGTCAGATGGGGACTCCCCAGCTGATCCCAGGCTCCTGGCATTTTCCCAGAACCCAGCTGATCCCAGCTTCTGGGGAAATGCTACGGGAGCCCAGGTTAAACTGGGGAGTCCCCAGCTGAACCTGGGCTCCTAGAAGCATGCAGCGTAGCATGGAGCCTGGGATCAGCTGGGCGGCTCTTGTACATTTCAAAGCAAGAATACAGACATGCCTATAGACTAGTCCATTAGTCAAAAACTATCCGATAAGCATTTGCAAGTCGACTAGTCTTTAACATCCTTAGCTCAGATAATGCCTACAGCAATGCCTAGAGCAAACCGACAGCAGCACTAAACTTGATGCATAATGGATCTTGGAACGGACAAACGTGCAATTGCAGCCCACAACTGAAAAGGCTGCCTACAAACATTTTGTTATCAGAAACGATAAACATCATAGGACTTTGACTATTAAATTTTTCTACCCTGAAGTCAAACAAGATTTGGCTTGCACACTATATGTATTTTGGCCACGTGGACCGATGAAGGCTAGATGAAATCTGGACACATCAACATTTCAGAACTCATCCCTCTGGAGGAGTGTCAGGGCACCTCAGAAAGCCTCTTCACCTGTGAGCTTAGGAACCCATTGCTGAATATATGTTACGGGTCTCCCATTATGCCCAGTCTGTATAGGAACCTGCTATACTTACAATTACCAAGCTAAAGTACTTTGGCTCTTTATCTGTCCCCAATTTAATCCCTGATGTATAAACCAGGCTGGTAGCCATCACAACCCTAGATGGGAAATCTCATTCCTTTGGTCTTGTTCTTCTTGTATAGCCAGACAGCCCAGGTGTCCAGGCAAATGTGTACTGGGCTGCATCATGTTACTCTGTTTCTGACTCACTGTGCCAGATACCAATGACTCTATGACGATTGCCCCTTTCTGTATGGAAGAATGAAGGGATCCATCCACCTTCTGTTAAGTCCACAATCAGCAAGGGTTCGGACACGAGCAGAATGTGGGAAGAGGTCTCAGAGTAGATTTGTGCCTCAGTTTACCCCCCCCCCCCAATGGATTAGAAACAAAGCCAGTGTATGAAACCAAGCTAATCCACAACAGGCTTTTGAAACACGGTTCTAGCCCCCAACTCACACTCGCCGGCCAGCTCCCCAGCCTGTGCCACAGCAACTGGAACACACACACTAACGTCAACGACTCGGCTCGGCAGCAAGTCCCGCAGCTGCTTGTCAGGGGCTCAGGGCTCCGCGCACGGAGCTGCCTGGCTGGGTCCTCAGCGAGGAGCTGCTGCGGTAGCTGAGGGAGAAGAGCCCCTCCCCGCCAGGCAGCTCCAGGCGCAGAGCCCGAGCCCCGGGCGCGGGGGGGATGAAGCGAGGCCGGGCTGCGGCGCAGCTTCGAGGGGACCAGCGCGGTGCGAGGTCTGACGCAGATGAGACCAGGGAGCGAAACTGTCACGAACCCGTGCGGAAGGGGCTTTTCTACGATGGCTGCGGAAGGAAAATTCAGCAGCGAAAACCCTCTGAGCTGGGAGAAAACAGCGGCGAGGGGGGAAGGCAAGTGGGCGGAGGCCGGAGCAGCAAGGACGGAGCAGCCCCGGCTTTGGACTGGCCCAGAAGCTGCGAACCATTTTCACCACGCGCTGGGCGCGCAGCATTTGGCGCAGTGCACGGCCCCCGCGCACGTCTGAGCCCTGCGCTGGGCGCGCAGCATTTGGCGCAGTGCACGGCCCCCGCGCACGTCTGAGCCCTGCGCTGGGCGCGCAGCATTTGGCGCAGTGCACGGCCCCCGCGCACGTCTGAGCCCTGCGCTGGGCGCGCAGCATTTGGCGCAGTGCACGGCCCCCGCGCACGTCTGAGCCCTGCGCTGGGCGGTCAGGACAATGAACGAGCCCGAACCTGGGCAGTCTCAGTTGGGGAGCCCACGGGAGGCGGGCGCGATGAATCTCCCACCTCTGGGGGAAGGGGGTTTGGAGACCCAGCCCGGCACCGCGCCAGCTTTTCCAGCTCAGGCGTTGTCCGGTGCTGGCCATTCCCGGCGCGCCCAGGCGGCAGGGGGTCGGTCCTCTGCGTCCTCCCCCCTCCCTGTCCGCTCTCAACGGCAGGGGCAGGAGCAGGCTCCACTCCCCCGCCCCGGGAAGGTATCGCGGCGAGCCCGGCAGGGCAGGGGGCGAGCCCGGGGCAGAACCGCCAGCGAGCTGCCCGCCGAGCCCGGCCGCCACTGCGGAGCCGCCCGCCGAGAAAGCCCAGCGGCAGGTGCCGAGCCGGGCCGGAGGGGCAGCCCGCCCCGCCGCTCTCCCCTCCCGGGGAGCAGAGCGCCCCAGGGCGCAGGCTGGACGCCCCCCGCCCAGGGAGCTGCTCCACGGAGACCCAGGGACGGTCCCGCGCTCCTGCGGCGGGGGGCAGGGAGCCTCCCCCGGGCATGGGCCGCCCCCCGGGGCCGGGGGCGCGCTACTCACCGCGGGAGCCGAGTGCCCGGGCGCTGCGGGTTGCTCTTCGCCGGCTGCAGCTGGGAGGAGCCGCTCGGGCCAGTGTCAGGGCTGCAGATGCGCTCGGCGGGATCGGGAACTGAGGGCGCCACCTACCGGGTTGCAGCAGCCTAGGCGCGATGCGGGGAGCAGCTCTTGACGTGCAGCTGAGAGGCCCTGGAGAGCCCAGGGGAGCGGGGAAAGGCAGTGCCTGGAGATCTGGGGCCTTGTGCGCTATGGAAATTGGGCCCTCACCTTTCTGCACTGGTCTAGGAGCTTCGGTTGGTGCGGGATACTGGTAGCAGAGGCAGGGCCATGTGCGGCGTTAGCCAGGCCTTGTCAAGGCCGGGATGTGGCACAGCAGGTCTCCAGGGCTGTGTCTACACTGGGCCACTTATTCCCGAAAAGCAGCCGCTTTTCCGGAATAAGCTGCGAGCTGTCTACACTGGCCGCTTGCTTTTCCAGAAAAGCAATGATGATCTACTGTAAAATTGTCAGTGTTTTTCCAGAAAAACTATGCTGCTCCTGTTTGGGCAAAAGTCCTTTTCCAGAAAAACTGTTCCGGAAAAAGGCTAGTGTAGACAGCCCAGTAGTCTTTTCTGCAAAAAAGCCCCGATTGTGAAAATGACGATCGGGACTTTTTTCCGGAAAAGCACATTTACATTTGCCACGGACGCTTTTCCAGAAAAAGTGCTTTTCTGGAAAAGCATCCTGCCAATGTAGACATGCTTTTTCCAGAAATACTTATAACGGAAAACTGTTCTGTTTTAAGCATTTCCGGAAAAGGGTGCCCGTGTAGCCAAGTTGTTGTTTAGGGTTTTTTTTCCCTTGTCGTCAAGGGCCACCTGAGCATGTGACTCAAGTGCACACTGGTCAATCCATGCCTGCTGCCATAGAAGGGGTAGTTAAAAGGTTGGCACCATGCTTTGGTCAGTCAAGGGGTTTTTAAACAAGTAGCTGATTAATGTTAAAACAACCTATCTTGTGAGTTCTGAACAACTGAGCAGAGGAAGAAGTTGAAATCCCATTAGCTGCAACTGTGAAGTCAGTGTTGTAGAGTAGAGAGACAAGATCATCTTTTATTGAACCAACTTGTGTTTGGCGAGAAGCAAACTTTGGAGAGCTTTCTCCCAGGCAAGGATTTTCTCACAATGTATGCTTTGTGCAGCACAGAGCACATTGTAAGTGCTCAGCAAATGCCAGTTGAGAATAAAGCCAATACAACTTCTGTTTGATTATGTCAATGGGTGTGTGCAGAACTGCTAGGCACCCTAGATTATCATCTGCTGTCCCTGGTAGGTCTTTCAGCATATCTTCGACAGGTTACTTTTGAACGACAAAATGTTTGTTCGTGTAAGCTGGGGGATGGTGGGAACTATTGATGGGAACGTTCTAATGGGCTAGCAAATGGATCTGAGTCCCCGCTCCCACTTCTTTTACCCAAAGAACCTCAAGGGCTCCCCCTCCATTCTCCTCATCAGAGTCCTCATCACCCCAGCAAAGCTTGGCCCAGCATTCCTAGGGGCTTGACCCCTGACCTTGTGGTTAGCCAGCGCAGGAGGTAGGTTATCCTCTCTCCAGGGTGCTGTCTTCTCATGGGGATGTTCAGTGCAAATACCATTAAAAGCTACAAATTTAAAAAGAAGAGAATAAGGAAAAATGGAAAAAGTGAATAGAAAATCCATCGCTCTCCTCTATGGCACAGAGCCCTCACAAACAGTGTCTCTGGAATGTAAAGACAGTTCAGTCTGTTCATTGTAGGTCCCAGAACTCCTTCTCTGCTGCTGGCTCTGCTGCTGGTTTGCTTGCTCTGGGTGGCAGGACCCTTATCCCCAGCATCAGCCCCTAGTCTGGCCTGCAAGGCCTCTTGGCTGATGGAATCACCCTGTGCTGGGCCTCTACCCAAAATCCTCCCTGCTTTCCCCTGCTGCTCACCATGCCCGCCTCCTTCATGCTGCAGCCCCTCCTCTGCAGCTCTGCCTCCAAGTCCCAGGTGGCTTCTCTGGCCTTTCTGGCTCCTTGGCTGAAGCCTGCTCCTAGCATGGATCTGCTGTCTGCACCATGTCTCAGGATCTGTGGCTGCACCTCTCCTAGCATGGACCTTCTCTCTGGGCTCTCTCTGGCTGCCATGGCTTTACTCCCCAGCCCAGTTTAGGGCCCTGCTCTCTCCTTAGTTTGACCCCACTCAGTCTGACCCAGGCAAATCCAGTTCACACCCAGGACAGGACTCTCCCCAACCTCCTCACTCCCTCATTAGCCTCGTCACTCTTGTGAATAGGACCAAAGGAAGAAAGGGGAGCAGCAAAATACAGACCCTGGACTTCAGAAAAGCAGACTTTGAGTCCCACAGAGTCCCAATTGTGTTCTGTCAAAAGAAAATGGAAAAAGAGGGATTTTTCCAACAGCAGTAATCCTCTTTCTACGAGGAAGAAGCCTTTTTCTGAAAGAGCTTTTGGAAAAATATGTGTATGGACGGGGAAGAGAGGAGGCCTCCAGGAAATAAAATAGATGCCCTGGTGGCCATTCCGTCCAAAGTAATCACAACTCTATAGTTCCTGTCTCCTGGCCCCTCTTAAAGATGCTGGCACCCTGGACAAACCTTTTGGCAGGAAGCCAGCCTTGGAGCAGCACCCTGACTCTCCCTGCCACAGGGCTGCTCACTCATGGTGGAGCCACCAGCCCCCTGTGCCTCTCCTGGTCCTTGCAGGGAGCATGAGCAGAGCTCCTAGGACCCACCCAGAGGGACCAAAAGGCAGGCACCCTCTTGGTCTGGAGCGGAGATCCTGTCCCTTTAAGCGTGTCTCTGCTAGGCTCCGACACCAGCACTGGGAAGCAATTGGTGACCTAAAGCTGTCTGAAGTAGTTCCAGGTGGCCTTGAATCATGGAATTATGGGGCTGGAAGAGACCTCAGTAGGCCATTGAGTCCAGCCCCCTGCCCAAAGCAGGACCAATCCCAACTAAATCATCCCAGCCAGGGATTTGTCAAGCCGAGACGTAAAAACCGCTAGGGATGGAGATTCCACCACCTCCCTAGGTTACCCATTCCAGTGCTTCACCACCCTCCTAGTGAAATAGTTTTCCTTAATATCCAATCTAGCCTTCCCCACCCCCACTGTAACTCATGACACTTGATCCTTGTTCTGCCATCCATCACTACTGTGAACAGCCTTTCTCCATCCTATTTGGAACCTCCCTTCAGGAAGTTAAAGGCTGCTGTCCAATCCCCACTCACTCTTCTCTCCTACAGACTAAATAAGCCCAACTCCCTCAGCCTCTCCTCATAAGTCATGTGCTCCAGCCCCCTAATCGTTTGGTTGCCCTTCACTGGGCCCTCTCCAATGTGTCCACATCCTTTCTAAAGATGGGCACTACATTTGCCTTTTTCCAATCATCTGGGATCTCTCCCAATCTCCAGGAGTTTTCAAAGATAATGGCCAAAGGCTGTGCAATGGCATTTGCCAACTCCCTCAGTACCCTCGGATGCATTAAATCCAGACCCATAGATTTGTGTATGTCCAGCTTTTAAAAATAGTTCTTAACTTGTTCTTTCTCTACCAAGGGCTGCCCACCTCCTTCCCATATGCGAGATAGTGTACAGACTGATTGGACGTTATCTTTCTAAAAAGTGTTTGCTTTTTTTGACGCGGTTGGCCAGTGTGTATGCTCTCTTTCAGAAGAAGTTTTTTTTGGAAGATCTCTTGTTGAAAAACTTCTTCCAAAAGAAGCCTGTAGTCTAGACGTAGCCTCATTGAAGGCACAGGAACAAACCATCCCAATGTGCAGTAAAAAAAGCAAACATGGTAGGTGACCAACTTGGCTTACAAGTGAAATTTTTGGTGAACTGCTTTTTCAGTGCTACATAATCTGCAGGGAACGGCTCAAGTTCATTCTTAGCAGTAATGTTAGTTTCCATGGGGACAAGTAGAAAGGGGTAGTGGGTCCAAAAGCTTGATCAGTCTCAGAAAATTCTGGGTCCCATCCTGAATTCTAGTTCCAGGTAAGAAATTCCTGATCTGGACAGCAGATGGATGACTCCATCTCCCTTAGGAGGGAGTCCCCAACTACCGCCACCAATCTTGGGAGTGGTAATTGTGGAACCCCCATCCCTAGGACTGCTGGTTGATGGGGATCTCTATCAGATACCTTCCTTCAGAGGCCTCTGCCAAAGTGTTTTCCACATGATACCTGTGCAGAGAACCTGAAAGCAGTTACTTACCTCTGTTGGGATTGGGGATACCCGAGTTGTCTTTCTTCTCCTGGAGGTCACATGTTGCCCATTTTCTTCCCCATTCTGCACTGCCCTCACTGGTTCCTCAGCATCCTGTGCCTGCAGTATCAAATGCTACCTTCTATCAAAGAAAATGACTTTCTGGATAGAAGACAGACTTTAGCAAAGCTTTTGATATGGTCTCCCACAATATTCTTGCCAAGAAATATGGATTGGATAAATGGACTGTAAAGAATAGAAAGCTGCCTAGATTGCTGGGTTCAACAGATAGTGATCAATGGCTAAATGTCTGGTTAATGGCTGGTATCAAGTGGAGTGCCCTAAGAGTTGGTTCTGGGACCGGTTTTGTTCAACATCTCTATTAATGACCTGGATGAGGGGATGGATTCTACCTTCAGCAAGTTTGCAGATGACACTAAGCTGGGGGAAGAGGTAGCTACGTCGGAGGGTAGGGATAGTTCCAAAGTAACCTACACAAATTGGAGGATTGGGCCAAAAAAATCTGATAAGGTTCAACAAGAACAAGTGCAGAGTCCTGCACTTGGGATGGAAGAATCCCAAGCACTGCTACAGGAACTGGCCAAGCAGCAGTTCTGCAGAAAAGGACCTGGGGATTACAGTGGATGAGAAGCTGGATATGAGTCAACAGTTTGCCCTTGTAGCCAAGAAGGCTAATGGCATATTGGAGTGCATTAGTAGGAGTATTGCCAGCATATCTAAAGAAATGATTATTCCCATTTATTTGGCACTGGTGAGGCCACATCTGGAATATTGCATCCAATTCTGCTCCCCCATCTTGGAATTCCAAAGCGGATGTGGATGCATTGGAGAAAGCCTAGTGGAGGGCACCTAAAATGATTAGGGGGCTGGAGCACGAGACTGATGAGGAGAGGCTAAGGAATTTAGGCTTATTTAGTCTACGGATAAGTGAGGGGGGATTTGATAGCAGCCTTTAACTACCTGAAGGGAGGTTCCAAAGAGGATGGAGAGAGGCTGTTCTCAGTAGTGACAGATGACAGAACAAGGAGCAATGGTCTCAAGTTGCAGTGGGTGAGGTCTAGGTTGGATATTAGGAAAAACTATTTCACTAGGAGGGTGGTGAAGTACTGGAATGGTGGAATCTCCATAGAATCATAGAACACTAGAACTGGAAGGGACCTCAAGAGATTGAGTCCAGTCCTCTGCCCTCATGGCAGGACCCAGTACCATCGAGACCATCTCTGATAGATGACTATCTAATCTGCTCTTAAATATCTCCAGAGATGGAGATTCTACAACCTCTCTAGGCAATTTATTCCAGTATTTAATTACTCTGACAGGAAGGTTTTCCTAATGTCCAACCTAAACCTCCCTTGCTGCAGTTTAAGCCCATTGCTTCTTGTCCTATCCTCAGAGGCCAAGGAGAACAATTTTTCTCCCTCCTCCTTGTGATACCCTTATAGATACCTAAAGACCGCTATCATGTTCCCTCTGTCTTCTCCTTTCCAGACTAAACAAGCCCGATTCTTTCAGTCTTCCTTAATAGCTCATGTTCTCTAGACCTTTAATCATTCTTGTTGCTCTTCTCTGGACTGTCTTCAGTTTCTTCACATCTTTCTTGAAATATGGTGCTCAGAACTGGACATAACACTCCAACTGAGGCCTAATCAGCGCAGAGGAAAGCAGAAGAATGACTTCTTGTGTCTTGCTCACAACACTCGTGATTCTGGGATGCATTAACAGGTTTGCTTTTTTGCTCATATTTAGCTTGTGGTCCGCTTTGAAACTTAGATCTCTTTCTGCAGTATTCCTTCCTAGACAATCGCTTCCCATTCTGTATGTGTGAAACGGATTGTTCCTTCCTAAGTGGAGTAGTTTGCATTTGTCCTTATTAAACTTCATCCTATTTACCTCAGACCATTTCTCCAGTTTGTCTAGATCATTTTGAATTATGACCCTACCCTCCAAAGCAGTGGCAACCCCTCCTAGCTTGGTATCATTTGCAGACTTAATAAGCATACTCTCCATGCCCATATCTAAATCGTTGAAAATATTGAACAGAACTGGTCCCAAAACAGACCCCTGCGGAACCCCACTTGTTATGCCTTTCCAGCAGGATTGTGAACCGATAATTACTACTCTGTGAGAACGGTTATCCAGCCAGTTATGCGCCCACTTTATAGTAGCCCCATCTAAGTTGTATTTGCCTAGTTTATTGATAAGATCATGTGAGACCATATCGAATGCCTTACTAAAGTCTAGATATACCACATCCACTGCTTCTCCTGGATCCACAAGATTTGTTATTCTATCACAGAAAGCTATCAGATTGGTTTGACATGATTTGTTCTTTAGAAATCCATGTTGGCTATTTCCTATCACCTTATCTTACAGGTGTTTGCAGATGAATTTTTTAATTACTTGCTCCATTATCTTTCCTGGCACAGAAGTTAAACTGACTGGTCTGCAGTTTCCTGGGTTGTTCTTATTTCCCTTTTTATAGATGGGCACTATATTTGCCCTTTTCCAGTTTTCTGGAATCTCTCCCAACTTCCATGATTTTTCGAAGATAATAGCTAAAGGCTCAGATACCCCCTCTATCAGCTCCGTAAGTATTCTAAGATGCATTTCATCAGGCCCTGGTGACTTGCAGACATTTAGCTTTTCTAAGTGATTTTTAACTTTTTTTAATTTACGTCTAAACCTACCCCCTTCCCACTAGCATTCACTCTGTTAGGCATTCCCTCATCAGACTTCTTGGTGAAGACCAAAACAAAAGTCATTAAGCATCTCTGCCATTTCCAAGTTTCCTGTTATTGTTTCTCCCTCCTCACTGAGCAACTAGCCTACCCTATCCTTGGTCTTCCTCTTACTTCTAATATATTTATAGAAAGTTTTCTTGTTTTCCTTTATGTCTGTACCTAGTTTGAGCTTGTTTTGTGCCTTTGCCTTTCTAATCTTGCCCCTGCATACCTGTATTGTTTGCTTCTATTCTTCCTTTGTAATTTGTCCTAGTTTCCACTTTTGATAGGACTCCTTTTTCATTTTTAGATCATGCAAGATCTTCTGATTAAGTCAAGGCAGTCTTTTGCCATACCTTCTATCTCTCCTACGCAGCGGAATAGTTTGCTTTTGGGCCCTTAATGTCCCTTTGAAAAACTGCTAACTCTCTTCTGTTGTTTTCCCCCTTAGTCTTGCTTCCCATAGAACCTCACCTATCAGCTCTCTGATCTTACAAAAATCTGCCTTCCTGAAATCCATTGTCTCTGTTTTGCTGTTTTCCCTTCTACCATTCCAAAGAATCATGAACTCCGATTTCATGATTACGTTCACCCAAGCTGCCTTTCACTTTCAAATTCTCAACCAGTTCCTCCCTATTTATTAAAAATCAAATCAGATCCCCCCCCAGTAGCTTTTTCAACCTTCTGAAATAAAAAGTTGTCTTCAATGCAATCCAAAAACTTATTGGATAGTCTGTGCCCCACTGTTAGTGTCCCAACATATGTCTGGATAGTTGAAGTCCCCCATCACCACCAAATCCTGCGCTGTGGATGATTTTGTTAGTTGTTTAAAAAAAGCCGCATCCGCCTCTTCCACCTGGATAGGTGGCCTGTAGTAGACCCTTAGCATGACATCACTCTTGTTTTTCACCCCTTTTAACCTAACCCAGAAACTCTCAACACATCTGTCTCCTATGTCCATCTCCACCTCAGTACAAGTGTATACATTTTTAATATATTAGGCAACACCTCCTCCCTTTCTTCCCTGCCTGTCCTTACTGATTAAGATGTACCCTTCTATACCAATATTCCAATCATATGCATTATCCCACCAAGTCTCTGTGATACCAATGATGTCATAGTTGTGGTTATTTATTAGCACTTCAAGTTCACCCTGCTTATTACCCATACTTCTTGCATTTGTATATAGCTATCTAAAATACTGATTTGATCTTGCCTCCCAGTTTTGCCTTGTCCCTCCTTTTTCTCTGCCTCCTGTACTTCTGGCATAGCTTGACTACTTTCAAAATTACATCAAGGTCCTGTTTTGATTAACTCAGACAAGAGAAATGTCATTAAGGAGAATGAATGTAATATGAGTCTCACGCACTCATTCCCTTGTTCTATTTGCTTTTTTTTCTTCATTTTAGAACTGTAATCAAATAATACTTGCTCCTGTACTAGACAAAAGTTTTCCACTGAAACTCAAAATTGATGATCTGACTTTTAAAAGAACTAGTATCAAAATGTAGTTCTTCGCTGGATGTTTTAATGATTCCTGCATTTCTGTTAAAAATGACACATACCAAATTATAATACAAAGTAATAAATGGTTTATTTTTCTTTTCTTTCAATCTTACAACAATCTTTAGCAAAAGAAGACCAGTTAAGTTTTGTGATTGAAAGTGATTTATTATACTATGCACTATTGAATTTGTTTAAAAAATATGGTTCTTAAGGTTTATTTAAACATCTGTATATAGCTCCAGAGTAGAAAAATGACTAGTTGAATTTCTCAACAGTTTAACATAACAAACTAGCATGGATTGTGAACATGACTTATTTGTAAAATGAAGGAATGCTCTTACTCTAGCTATTTCAAATTACAAAATCCTTTTATTGCTCAGACACCCTACTATGTGTACATACCTGTATGCCTACAGAAGAACAATGAAAAAGCAAATTCTTTCTACTTAACCACAGATATACTTTTAACTGATAAAAGAAATTTGCTAATAATACTGGATTATAATACTGTGGGCAGAGGTGGAGCTGGAATACTGTGCATTACTACTACTAGCTAAGAGGGATAGTGTGTGTATATATGGAGACATACCAATCTCATAGCACTGGAAGGGACCTTAAGGAGTCTTTGAGTCCAGTCCCCTGCCCTCACAGCAGGACCAAGTACCATCCCTAACAGATTTCTCTGTAACAAGATAACAAGATTTCTCTGTAACAAGATCAAACATTTTTTACAAGACAGTGGAAAGTTACTTTATTTAGAATCATGCATAATGGGTGAGTGGATTTTAATCTAGTGTTTTGGTTTACATAAACACACGTAATGGGAGCCATGCATAACAAATATTTTTCACATATGTACATAAAATTGAAATTTTCTATTTTTTAAAAGACTGTAAAAGTATTGTAGTGAAGAGTAATGAAAGTATCAAACAAGACCTTAAACAGAAAAAGACATTTTGACATCAATTTTAACTTGATCTGTATTATTTTCATTAAGGGATTCATTTCTAAATCAACAGCAGGGATGCACACTTAAGTCCTTCTGCACTTTTTCAAGTTTTCCCCTAAATGTTAACATTTTTTTTCCTCAACACATTCCAGCTTTTGCAGTTCACCGGGTCACATTGTATTTGTCCGGTGTCACCTGCTGAATATTACTGAATGCTTGCAACCTTGTATGTTCATTTAAAAAAATGAACATTAGCATAAATTAAGCAGCACTCACAATCCTTTATTTGCCTGCAGAACAGGATGGACAACAGTAAAGCAAGCTCACTCCCATTCCGTAGGGACTTTGATGATGAGAGTACAATTTAGTCTTTATTGCCCATTTAAATTTTGGCCATTATGCCTACTGAAATGTAAGCACCAGGCTATGGGGAACCTGATTGAAGCAACCAACTCATTTCACTGTGCCCAACAAAATAATCTGAACAAATGGTATCTTTGAGCATTCCACTTCTTGTGTATCAGATTTTTAACTTACAGTTCAAAACATGAAAACATCATTTAATGTTACTGCACAAATTTTAGACATCAGTAATAACATTTAATACAAATAGCAGGAACACAAGAAATTAAATTTAACCACCAGCATATCATTTCTTATGAGGAATGGGCCTTCAATATTGCAAATCAACTCTACTCTTCCATACACTTGCCATCTATGGGGAAATTCTTGTACAGTGGTTCAAAAGTTAACAGCGTTCTCTGCATCACCTGAGGGCTTCTGTGCATTGTTTGAAAATGTTTATAATGTCACAAAACTGGTCTATAGTTAAGGCTCAAAATAGCAAGATCTCCACAAGTGGTAGACTAGTAAATGTTCAAACATAGTATTTTAAATGTTGCTATACAAAGGAAAAACTTAAGTTTATAAATGGATGGATTTCATTTAATGCTTGAAAACATTTTTTAAAGAAGAAACATAGATCTGGTTAGAGACCAGCTCCTTCAAAACACTGACAGCATACAATCAGAAAATTTAAAAAGTTGGTCTGATTTGTGTATTTAAATATTCACTATAGTAATAAGTATAACAGGAATACAGAATGTGCAATAGCATGAAAACCTGCCTAGTAAATTCAAGTATAAGGCAAGAGGTGTAAGTAAGAAAGATACTGCTTGTACTATGCATGCTATGAATATTTTAAAACACAACTGAAATAATTCTGAAGATCATTCCAAGTTTCTCTAATAAGCATAAGGGCTTGTTGCATATTTGAAATTACATGTTTTGCTAGTTAAACAGCATTTCAATATCTATCTAACCAAGATTTTCAAGTTACAAGATATGGGCTGATCTTCTATTTAGGCATAACACTAGGCAATTTCTCTATAAAGGATGTGTTTATTTAAAGGCAAAATATTTAACCACTCATCAATTAAGCCAACAGAAAAAAAAAGTTGTGAAACTCCAGCTCAATCTTCCCTTCCCTTTCCCACCAGTATTTTTTATCTTTTTTAACATGAATAGGACTGAAACAGAAGAGACCTACTAAATAACTATATTCACAGCTGAATGGAAAGTTATTGTAAGCTGAAACGTCAAACAACTATTGCAATTCTCACTTCTTTACGGGCATAGAAATGAAAAAAAAAACCTTTCGAGGGAGACAGATTTTAATGACTTTTGTTGGAATTCTAATTTTATGTTTCTCTCACAAAAGTGATGCTTAGCTCAGACATTCTGATGATTGAAAAGCTTGGCAAAGATGATTATAAAGAAACCTAAACAAAATGAGAGCAAAGCAAGAAAAATCCATCAGGCCCTCTAACTAATCTTCTAATAGCATATATCAAAAAGTGAAGCAACAGTGCTTTTCATAGTCATACTGTCAGAGACAATACTAAGTGAATAACCTTATCTGTTTCCCGAGCTGTCTCATGGATACATATGAATACATCATTCACAGCAGCTATGTTTTTGGGAGTGCGCTGTATGGTTCATTTCCACAAAAAAACAAAAGAAAACAAAAAAACCCAACACCTTCATAGACGGTGACTTTTAGGTTTCTCTGATGCTTTGCTAAACATTTCTTTTCCTTTCTAAGGATACTGTATTGTATACACTGAAAATATACTTTATATCCATGAAAAAAATTGTTCACTTGGGTGCTTTTCTAAAATTCAAACATCGCTCTAGTGTAGACCCCGAACAGGGAGAAGAATAGAACTTCATGAAAAACAAATGCTACAATGTAAGCAACAGAATATCTACTCATGTTTGTGGGACTCCTGCGGTGAACTCCATCTTCCCTTAACAGCTGCTTGTCATTTTTTGAGAAGTTGTGGTCAGAAGAAAAACAAAAAGATTAAGCAGTAGAACTTGACAGACATTTGATAATCTGATAATTAATATAAAACAGTTGTTCAAAATAAATGCGTTATGTTTTGCATGGTAATTAAAGTATTCTGAAAGATTATACACACACATTTTCATTCTTAGCTATCCCATTTTCATGCTCCCTTTAAAGAAATAGAGTAAGATGAAAGCTCTTGGTGTGTTCCATTCCATATTCTCTCAGCTGTAACGCAAAGAATGACTCATTTATTCATGAAAATACTATGAAAGCCAGTTTTGTGCATCTGCCTGAAACTGAAAAATGGTGTTCTTTCATGTTGTGGGGCTATACTATAAAAATGTATAACTATGTTCAGTATAATGTACTGCTTCAGAAATGAGACAAGAGGTTAGATTAAAAGAGAAAGGATGTTTCTATACCATTTTCCATACAGGCACTGTGATGGGGCACTTCAGAAGAACAACTGTCAGCTCAGCTGTTTAACTGGTTGAAAGATACTAATTCTTAAGTGCTCTCTACAATTGCATGAACATAGATGTAAACAGAACTGTTTGGCCTCTTATACAAAACAATATTTTTGAAAGAAAGTGCTGAGGTTTGGAAATCTGTCCCGCATATTTCCAAATGCCAATATTTAACATTCAGTTTTAAAGGATACGATAGAAATGTATTTGAAGTTAACCCACACAATAAGCTTTGGTCACAATTCCAAACAAGTGTAAGTCAATGAATTCTCTCAACTATCTTCTTCATCATCGCTGATAAGGTCCCTTTTATCGAGGTTGGTCTCCCGTTCACGAAGGAAGTCCTCACGAATGGCTTCAAGCTCAGTTAGCTCTAAGCGCACTTTCTCCAGGTGGTAAGTCCTCCTGTTTCTGATCTGACGCAGTGGAAAAGGATTCAGATCCCCAAAAGCAATGTTGTTCAGTTTCCTGAAAGATGACCTAAGATTAGACGATCACCACTGGATCCATGGCTTTTAATGGCAGTTTTAAGCTTCATTCACTGTAGTGCTTTATACATGGTGTGAAATTAATCTCTGATGTGTCTTGTATGAAATTTCAAGATAGCTTTGGAAAAGAAGCAGTTTTAAAATGCCCATTTGTGTTACAGAATGTCCCCTTAAATCAGAGGTGGGCAATAATTTTTGATGGCTGCCAACTCCAAGAATTTGGAAAATGGTCAAGGGCTGCATTCTTCCATGATATTAATAGATGAGGTTCAGGGTCTGGGATGGAGGTTGGGTACAAAAGGGAACTTGTGGTAAGGGATTGGGTGCAGAACAGGTTGTGGGGTCTGGGAGGGCGTTTGTGTGAAGGATGCAGTTGTGATGTGGGGCAGGGGACTGGGTGTAGAAAGTGGTTCAGGTGTTTGGGTTGTGACCTTGGGCAAAAGGGGGTTATGACCTGGGGCAAAAGATTAGGGTGCAGGGTCTGGGAGGGTGTATGTGTGCAGAAGGGGGCAGAGGGTTTAGGTTATGTGAACTAGCTTGGCAGGAGTAGGGAGGCAGAAGTGGGGGAGGGGAGAGAGGTACAGGGGTGCCAGAGGCAAGACTTACCTGGACGACTCTTGGCCAGCAGCCCAGCAGGTTTCTCAGGCAGGCTCCCTGCCTCCCCCACCCCTGCACCAGCTGCTGTGGCCATGTGTGTATGAACAGCTGTGATCCTGAGGGGAGGGGGGAAGGGTGCTTCATGCACTGCCTGTTCTTTAAAAGGCAGCTCCTATTGGCCGGAAAGTGGCCAATGGGATAGTGTTGGGGGTAGAGGCAGCCTCTCTCCTCTCTCTCGGGCTTGCAGCTGTTCGAAGATGAACAGACCCCCACAGCCACTTTTCTGAGTGGCATGCGGGACAGGCAGGGAGTGTGTTTGAGGCTCCCTGTTGTGTCCACAGGCTGAATCCAGCCCGTGGGCTCTATTTTGCCCAGCCCCGCCTTAAATGCTGGCCAGACAACAGAAGCAGTTGCCAAGTCTACACCATAAATATTTTAGTGCAATTAATTATTCCAGCCTCTTCAGAACTTTCCTATCACTAAGCTTTACAAGTTCAAAAATATTTTTTAACAGTAAATTGTTTGTAAAATAGTAACTTGAGAGACTTTCTTTATGAAGACTAATTTTTAAATCAATCAATTCAGCTTAAATCCACAAGGTGTCACTGTAGCACTAATACATTAGTACTAAATCACTGTACTGATAAATTGATAGTGCCAATTTTATTCCAATACAGAATGGAATTAAAAATAACCAGATTGCAATGCTTATGTATTATTAAGCTTTCGTACACCAACATGTACATTAATTTAAACCATCAGAGAACACCAGCCTGCCACTCCTAAGCTAAAAGAAATATAGTTTAAAAAAAGTAAATAGTTGGGGCCCAAGTTTTACAGACTTAAACCAACCTGGTTTAGCAAACATGCCTTGGTAATACAAAAAGGATTCTGTGGGGGCTGGAGTAATCCAATTTTAAAAATCACCAGGTGTTATACACACTTATTTAAAAAGAAGGTTCAGCTTTACAAGTCTTGTAAGCTTCAAGACTGACATTATTGTTCAAATAAGGGAGGGACAACAGTTTAGGCTGTAAATATCACTTTCTGATGGTGTTGGTATGGAAAGTCATTTTAATTCAAAGGAGAATATAGGTCAAAGATTTCAGGACTACTCAAAAGGTTCAGGTTCAGAAAGCATGCATTGCATTTATCTTTCTGTTACTTTGTGTGTTTAAAAACATTTCCACCCACCTCCCCAGGCTCCCTCACTCTTTTCTCCACTTCTATGTTTGGAATCATTATCACGATTTTCCTTTGTCCAAGAAGGACTAAATACAACTCTCTTTAGACATTCCTTAAATCATCATCAGCAGAGGGGAAAGGAGGAGGGAGTCAATTCTGAGATAGAACCAGTGTGATTTGTATATCCTCACAGAGCCACTTGGGGGGAGCCAAAGCCAAACTTCCCTCTCCTATGTGGAAGTACAGAGAATTTTTACTGGGTCAGGCCCTCTCATTCATCTTTAAGCACTGGGTGAATCTGCCCTTTTTTCTTCCATGCAGAACACCCAACACAGAGGGAGCTCCAAACAGGAATCAGTTTTTAAACCTTAAGTCACATGACATTGTTCTAATAAATAACATCTCAGCCGCTCCATTGGTTTGGCTGTTATTAGAGGACAGCCAAGAATGGTAAAAAAAGTTCCATGTGTATTATACTGTTGTGCCAAATTCCAATCCAAACTGCCATTTTATGAAAAATACTTTTGTTTGCTGCTCTTTAGCTTACCATCCTCTCCCTGTATCAGATATGTACAAACATTAGGTGTTAATTTATGCTGAACAGAGTTCACATAAACGGCACTTCCTATGCAAAGAATTAAGGACACAACAGCAACTGTATCTAAACACACACACACACACACACACACTAAAATATTTTGACTACTCAATGCTTGCCTATGTACATGTATCAGTAGTACACGACACTGCTCAATAGGGCACGTTTATACTAGGGATCTTAAAACACATGTAATTATGTAATCGTGTAACTGCTGAAAATTGCAGTGATTACATGGATAAACCCAGGTGGAGGGGGCCGGTGCCAATGCTGGGCAGCATGCGGCTCCACAGGAGCTAGTACGCATGGGGAGCTGGCTTAAATGCCGACTCCCTGCCTCTGATATAGGCTCTTCGGTTAACCATGTAAACCAGGGGTGGGCAATAATTTTTTGCCAGAGGCCACTTCAGAAGTGTTTGAAGTGGCCCCGGGTCACAGCGGAAGGGGCAGGGCCTCAAACAGAAGAGGCAGGGCCAGGATATGTCCAGCCTTTCAAACTCACAGACCATGAGGAGTGTGCAAAGACTTCTCCTGCCCTGCCAGGAGCACGTGGCACTTCTAAGGGCCGCACGCTCCTCGCAGGGTGGGGGAAGGGCGGAGGAAACTTCATGCACTCCCCCCTGCCCTCAGGCCTCGTGGGTGGGGGAGCATGTGAAGTCTCCTCCCATCCTGCCAGGAGTCCATGGCACTTATAAGCACCTGGTGCTCTTGGCAGGGCAGAGGAAACTTTGTGCACTTTCCCCCGCCCCCAGGCCTTAATTAGCCTGGGGGTGGAGGGGTGGCAGGGCCTCTGGGGGCTGAATCAGGCCCGTGGACGCCTTTTTGCCCGCCCCGCCCCAGTATAAAAGGTTACTTTCACATCCTTACTCCAGACCTCTTATTTTATGCTTTGTGTGTGTCTATGTACTGGAAGCCCTAGGTTACGATACAATTGCAATACAAATATAAATAAGAGTAAGTGGAAACACTGCAAAATAAATATCCGGGTATTGATATGCTAGGTGAAACTGCCAAACTGTTTACAAGAAGATGACTATCATTTTATCAGCAGATACTTTTTTGTTTTGTTTTTACTTTTGTTTCTCTCGCTTCTGAATTTGAAATGGGGGAGTCACACACACACTTTAAGGAAGAGGATAGACAAAAATCAAACCAGTGACTAGAAATCTCAGATATTTTTCTGAACAGATGCTGTTCATCTAGGTGAAGTGTTTCTCATCTGTGTCCCAACATAAAATCCTGTTGATGTTAAAGGTATATAATTAAATTACTTACCTAGCATCAAGAATGGTCCGAGTGAAGTATCGGAGGTACTTGAATATGGATGTTGAATCTTGCAGTTTTAACATCTCCTCTTCTTTGTATTTAAAGAGAGCCAGAGCAAAACGGAAAATCACCTGGATTTCAAAAAAGGTATGAATACATACATATTACATTCTGAATACAATGATTCATACTGTCACTTTTATATAAAACCAACTTTTTGAAACATAGTCTTTTTGCATTTGTGCAAGGTAGCCTTATGTTGGGGAAACAGCTCTGCATGCGATGATCAAACATTTTCCCCCAGATATATAACAACTTGGGCACCTCTAAATAAATTAGTGTCCAAAAGCTTCCGAGTGCCTTACAAAAACGAAACCGTAAAGTCAAGGCAACATGGCCTAACAAAACACCAACACTGTTGCAGAGTTGAAACAACAAGCTTTCTGTGTCATGTTTAAAAAAAAAAGTAATTAGTTTTTCAAAATCTGGCTTCTCGCAGTCTTGTCTGTTGGGGTATTTGAACACTTGGGAATTACGTTACAGGGAACTGAAAGTCAATTCAACTTTTGCCAACAGCTGCTCAGTTAGTTATGGGAAAGAGATACAACTGTCTTGACACTCTCTCCATGATGGAGTGGGGTCAGCAGGCCTATCACTTTGCTACCCTGTGCAGGTATATCTTATCACAGTATTGTGCTCACTGTAAAGTTATTTAACCAAAAGCCACAGGGTAAACTGGAATGTTAAGAGAAGGTTAAGGCATTCAATTTACTACTCTTGCTTACTTCCCCCATCCCATCTCTCACTCCCTCTCTCTCCCACCTCCCTATTAGCTTGAATTTTGTGTTGTATCTAAGTATCTGAGAAAAATAAAACCTTTTAAATAGAACTGTCAGAGTTCTATTCAGCTGTGAGTTTTTGCTGAGGTGGTACATTTATTGGCAGCTGTTTGTCTCTTTAATTCTGCAATTTTAATTAATGGCTTAGATGCCCCATATACTAGATTAGTGTCTGCAGAAATTAAAAACAAAAATGATAGTTTCCTGTCTCCCTACAGCAAATAAATGTCACCTCCCTAGTCACAGCCAAGTTTTGCATTTTCCTAAACTTCTATTTTAGAGAGTGTTTGTAACCAGGAAATATTGGTTAGATATTTGTTTATTTTTCAAAAAGGAATCAGATGTATTTAAAGCATTATCAAAGGGAACTACCTAAATACTTAGGGCTTATTCTATATAATGAAAGTCATGGAAAATGTCCAAGTCATAACTTAAAATGGAAGAACTTGTTGGCTGAAAAGGCTGTTATGTAAATTCTTCCTCACTTCATTTTTGACCAGCTCTTAGAACTGTTGTGAAATCCCCCACCCTGAATTTTTCAGCACTGCACTGTATTGTTATATCTTACGTGAACTGCAAAACATCTAGCTCACAAAACTCACCTTTGGCCCCTCATATAGGAAAGAGTCCCATATTTTAAAGAGGATGTCACTGACCACACTGTCCACAAATACCACCAGAAACCAGTTAAAAGTTATGAGTGAGTAGTCAACTTTGTATTGTTCAAAGTGAGCATGCAACCGTGGCAGTTTCTCATTCATCAGATCCTTGAATACTCGCTGGTCAACCTAAAGAGGAGAGACATGCTATTACTGCGATTAAGCACGTACACAGTTCTGTTCATATTTCAAAGCACACAACTTTTTTTAAAAAAACTTTTATACCGTAATGATACTTAGAAGTCTCAATCAGGTCTCTTCTACTGATCAATGCACTTCTATATACTAAACAACCTAATCTCATAATTTTCGACCACAAATTGATGCCAGTTTTCTTCCACAAATTGATCTGAGGAAGTGGGTCTGGCCCACGAAAGCTCATCACCTTGTTAGTTTGTAAAGTGCTGCATAGTCCTGTTTTTTGTTTCAGATAGACCAGACTAACACGGCTGCATCTCTATCACTAATCTCATAAAAGCCCTCTTATTAGAGGCAAATATTATTACCTTCATTTTAACCAATGTCCAATAACTAGCTTTCAAAATCAGAATTAGATTGAAACCATATTTTAGCGGCACTTATCAAAGCTGTGTTTTATTTTGGCATAATGCATACCTGAGAGCCTAGTAGAGTTTTAGTATAATAATCACGAGGCATGAAAACTTCCACTATTGTAACCAGACACCAAAAGGCATCTTCCTGTTCCAAGTAGAGAAGTGCAATTGCTACCAATCTACAAATAAAGAGAGTCAGTTTTGAAAACAAGCCCACTAAAACACAGATCAAATTTTTCAAAACATTTTTTTAAAATAGAACTTTACTAAATGCATTTAAAATTATTATGATTGCCTGAGTAGGAGGCATGTCTTGGGCTTCAGTACTTTTATTTAGCTAAATAAGTGAACCCAGTAAGGCAAAAGGAAGCAAACGGATTTGCTGGATGCCGTTTTGGCAGTGGGTTGGAAAATTAAAATATTGGAAACTGTTGGTTCTAAGGCCATTGCTGTGGCTCTCAATCCACACAGCCTCTACTAATGGCAGAGTTGAAAATAAAAATCCTCCTACATGTTACACACAAAGAAAGCCCTGTGCATTATTTATATAGTCTTCTGTAAGAGAATTAAAGGAGTTAACATTTCTTTAAAACTATTAGCGTATATACAGCAACACTGACAACTTGAAATTTACCATAGTTTCAAAAATGAGCCAAGAGTAATTTTAAGGGCTGTGCATATCCAACACTTCATACCAAAATGTATGGATTTCTGATCACAAGTACAAAATTTTCTCCCCTTCTGCTGTGTGTTTCTCACAATCAAATCAGAAAAACTGATTATACAGGGGAAAATGTGACAATGATTATACATAGTTTGGCAGCATATTCACAATATAAAATAACAGAGAAAAAGCAGGTCAGTATTTCTCACTAATGTCTTTGATTTGTCCTTTTCATGTGTGTTCATTTTTTTAATTGTATCCTTTGGTATATATGGTTGTGACAATTTTCTTCCACTATTTGATCTGAGGAAGTGGGTCTGACCCACGAAAGCTCATCATCAAATAAACCATCTTGTTAGTCTTTAAAGTGCTGCACAGTCCTGTTTTTAATGTCTTCCAAGTTACAATAACTGTAGATGTTAATTGAGAAACTAGGTTAAAAGACTTCAAATTTAAGAATGGTTTTAATTTGATGTATTCCTGGAATTTCCAAATTATTAAGCTTTCCAAAAGTATCTTGCATCTAAAGCGAAATTGCTGTGCGGCTTTTCAAAGTATTTTGTAATATGCTAAGGCCCATTTTTACAAGCTGCATTGGCACAGAACATTTGTGCCTGAAGAGAGCTCCATGGAAGTCAATGGAGCACCATGCACCTAGAAGGATCAGTCCACATAAACCAGCTTGTATGTTTGGAGCCTTAGAAGTTTAGTCCCCAAAAGCTATGGAAAAAAACCCATAGATGATCACATTTGCTGTATAAAGTGATAATCATCTCCCTTTTCCGGGAACAAAGAGACCTGCATTTAATTCTTCCCTTTTGTGAAGAAGCTGGAATGGCCACTGAATCAGAACAAAAAACAAAACACAAAACACACTTTGAGGAATGATTCCCCTAGAGCTCTACTATAAAGTATTCTAAGTGAAGAATGTAGCAGCTTTCAAGGATGCAATATTCAGGGTTTGCAAAATAGTAATTGGCTGGGCTGTATTGTTTTAAAAATAAAATAATGAATGTGTTTCTCTTATTTTTCTATTTCATGAAAACTATAACACGATCAAAGATGAGTTAAGTGCATTGCTAGTTTTCCTGTTTACATAGATAAGGAGAGCTCTGAACACCAAAGTTACATTAAGTGCACATAATATCAGACTTGACTTTCTTTTTCAAGTCAGATGCCTTAATCTAACATCACTTGCTTGTTGAAACGTCTCCTGAATGTGGAATTTAGGGATGTTAAAGTTAGATTAATTGACTAATTGAATAGTCAATGCAATCTGCATTGACTATTTGATTAGTCAATAAGGGTGTCTCTGCCTTTGAAGTGTAGCAAGAGCTCCAGGGCTGTTGCTACACTTGAAAAGTGAAAGCACTGCAGAGAGCACAGGGCCAGTGGGGGACTCAAGCTGCCCATTGCTGGCCCCATGTTCCCCGCGGTGTTTCAAAGCAGTAGCACCACATGGACTCCAGGCTCCATGTGGTGCTGCCACCTTGAAATGCCATGGGGAGCCCAGGGTTTGGCCCCAGGCTCCAAGTGGTGCTGCTGCTTTGAAACACTCCATCCTCTTCCCTGCCCCCTTGCTGCCTATTTCTGACTGAGGCAGCGGGGGTGGGGGGAGGGTCTAGTCAACTAGTCGTTCACATCCCTAGCGGAAATAGTAACTGCTTAGGACATCCTAGAACTTTGACAGCTTCTCAGACTTTGCAAGGCGAAGGACACTATAGTGTGGGTGTAAATACTAACTTTCCCTTATGTTTTGTGAATCTGCTGAAGTCTGACAATTAACATTCTAAAACAGCTAAAATATTTGATAATTATTTTAACAAGTTAGGTCAGAGCCAATTTGACATTCCAATTTAGCCATGAGGTTTCTTGTATTTTCTTCTTAATTTCATGGTGTTGGCTAAGAGCATGATGGCGCTGATCCAGCATGGCCATATCTTTTGTGATGGGCTAAGATTAGTTCATTTTTGGGCATAATACAATTACCTTCAGGACTCACTTTTTTATGCATAGGTAGGTGATAAGTGATCAAAAGAGTACACTTTTGTACCTTGTGTTACCTATGCCTTCTACCCATGTGTGTAATCCTATAGATTTTGTTTAAGCTCCCTATTTTTTGATAAGTCCCGTGGGAAGGTTGCTTAACTAGTTTCTTTCATCTATCTAGCACAGTGTCAAGGCTGTTCCCCACTCTGGCACTTCGACTGCAGAAGGTAGGGGCCTACAAGAGACTTTAAAATATCCTGCCATTAAAAGTTTCTGCTTAAAAAAACTTCCCAAGGTCATGGATTCCCTGACTGTGGATGTTATGCTGGCACCATCCAAATGAAAAAAACCACTTTGAGAACCCAGGAAGACACACTTGGGAATTTCTTCCCATAGGGCACCCACCTGCCAAGTTCTTGAACCCTCCTTAAGGGGAGAGCTTGTAAAACAACCTGTAATTTCTGACCATGACAAAGCTGGGCAGCTCCAGTCCAAGCAGCACCACTTCTTGTCACTCTGGGGGATATTGGGAAAAGGCAAGCGGGGAGGGGTGAAGCGTGGGAAGAGGTGAGGAGAGGCATTGCTGGTGCCCCCGCTACTTTCTCTGCCAGGTGTTGCCACTGTTATCTTAACAGCTGACCTTTCAGTCTCAGGCACATGCACACAGAACCTCCTAGGACACAGGAGTCTGATCATAGTCTTAAAAAGGTGATTTTATTAACAAAAAACCCCTATACTTGGTAAAGCATACTTGGCTGCGAGGTGTTAAAGAGCAATTGAAAAAAATACACTCTTTTTATTGACTATCCTGGCTTCCAGCCAGTACTTCCTAGAGATGTGGTGAAGGCTAGGACTTTAACAGGGTTCAAAAAAGAGCTAGATAGATTAATGGAGGTTACATCCATCAATGGCTATTAGCCAGGATGGGTAAGAATGGTGTCCCTAGCCTCTGTTTGTCTGGAAATGGATGATGGGAGAGGGATCACATGATGATTACCTGTTGTGTTCCCTCCCTCTGGGGCATCTGGTATTTGCCAATGTCAGCAGACAGGATACTGGGCTAGATGGACCTTTGGTCTGACCCAGTATGGCCGTTCTTATGAGATTTTTAAGGACCCGCTGTCTCTGGGTTTAAGCCTTAAGGCAATTTAATTAACTGAATGGATTGGATGTCCAGAATAGGGTAGTACCTCTTCCATTCATCACACACAGTAAGCAAAAATGACTAGCACACTTCGTCCCCCCACAATGTCAGTTTTTGCTAGGTTCTTCTGTTGGCAGCTATCTCTGTACTATTTAAGCATTCCAAACCAACAGATTCCTGGGCTCTGAAGATAAAAAAAAATCTGTCTTGATTTAGGCACATGTTATTTTAGATTAAAAAAACCCATACAATCTACAGAATTCTCTTATTTCATGAGGATTTATTTCATTACAAAATATCTAGAAAATGTCTATGGCACTGTTATTAGATCTACTTCCATACAAGCCAAATTAGATAGAATTTCCCCACTCCTCCTTTTACCCCATCTCTTTCTTATCTTCAAACTGCCAATACAACCATATCCCAATCAAGTGTCTCATAACAGTTATCAAGGAGAAGTGACAACTTTAAAAACGGTCAATCTTTATTTTATTTTAATTCTGGGTCAGATTCTCTTTGCAAAAAAAAAAAAAAAAAAAAAGTTCAAGAATTCATTTAATAAGTGAATGCTAAACAGAATGTTCTTGCCCTAACTGAGGCTTATGTGAAAATAAGTGGGAAAAATTAAAATTCCACAGATGTTCACCAGTGAAAACTATTATTGTGGGGGAGAGGGGCTGGAGGAGTGCAGATAACTCCTTTTAGTGCAGGTCTCTGAAAGATGATCAGATATGCCACAACATGGCCCTTAGATGAACATGTTCTTCATATATTAGGAGGAAGAACTTAGCCCCTTATTTCTCAAAAAATGTATCAGTGTTATGACCAATGTCTTAAAATGGCACTTTTAAACATTATTTTGAATGACTTTTTCCTGCAAATTCTTTCTGTTTAGTACTTTTACTATTTGATACATTTCCTTCCAAACTGTTACCAAGGTTTGAAACAACATCCAAATTATCAAATCAGCAAGATGAGGAGTATCTTTAGTGAAATTAACAAATAAAAATAATCATGTCCTGAAGCACAGTGCTATCCTTACTGTATACATATCTACCATGTATTCTAGTATGCTGCTCTTTCATTTATCAGATTTAAAATAGAATACCTGTTGAGACCTTGGCAATATCCTATATCAGGATTTCTCCATGAAAATGCAAGAAGGACATTTCGTAGCTTCTGGATCCCTTCAGAAGTGGGAGAAGAGTAATGCTTATTGTTTGGCAAAGTTCGCAAGAGATCTAGCTCTATTTGTTTGGATGCAGGATTCTGTTTTTCAAGGGCATTCTGAAGCAGGGTTTGGAAATACCCAGGGTCGGTGCTATCCTTGCACTTTTTAATATGGAGGTTGATACACCACTTCCACATCTTGGAACGATGTTCATGTGGGATTCCAGAGCGGATAAGATTCTTCAGTTCTGGACAGCACATCATCTCCCTGTTCATTGTGCTTGCAAAATAATTTTCCCATTTTACTCCAGTGGAAATCTCTTGATTTTCAGTGAGAGAAATGGATTTCAGATCCAAGGCTCGCACCTTTGCGACTAATTTCTCTTCCTCATCGTCTTCTGGGACGGTCTGGAACCCATAAATATCATATTCACTGTAAGACAAAAAAAAAAGAAGTTTTTTTACAAAAGGTTTGCAGACTGGTATGTTCTGAGGAAAATCCAAATAGTCATTCTGAAGTTAATTTTGCAATAGTTTGTACAGCAGTAGCCTTAAAACCATGCTAGAACTATTTTAATAGAAGTGTTAAAGTTCCCTATTCAATTTACAACAAAACCTATTTTACTTTTTGAACAATCTGTATGCAAAGATTTATCTACATTTAGAATTAATTTTAAGTAAGCCTTTGCAAGAAGCTTAAGCCATGGAATCATATAAACAAAATTAGGAGACAATCAAGTTGCATTAATATTTGGAATAGTTAAATATATTGGATAATTTTGTCTATATTTAATGTGGTATCAAATCATTTAATATAATTTAATATAAGAGCCCTGCTAGGACTCTTGTACATTTCAAAGCTGGATTGCGGTTTAGTCCTTATTGACTAATATAACAGTCAATGGAAATCCCATCAACTATTCGATTAGTTAATCGATATTTAACATCCCTATTCAAAACCCCTAATCATTTTTGTTTCCCTTTTCTGAATCCTTCCAGTGCCAATATATCTTTTCTGAGCTGAGGTGACTACAACTGTATGCAGTATTAAAGATGTGTGTGTAACATGGATTTATATAGAGGCAATAAGATATTCTCTGTCTTAGTCTCTATCCTAGTGTTTCCCAAATGGGGTTCCGCAGAACCCTGGGGTTCCGTGAAGTGAAAATAAAGGTTCCGCAAGAAAATTCCATTACAATAACATTTTATTATTTTTAAAAAATAATTAATATTTAAGCTTTTATGCATTTTATTGGAAACAATTTTCATTTGTGTTTTCCACAATAAGTGTCTCTGTGTAATGCCAGCTTAGCCAGAAAATAGGGACAATTATGTCACTATTCAGCACTGTGCATGCAGTCAGTGGTGCGATCGCCTGTTATATACCACTGTAAATCCCTGTTCTCACTCTCAGGGAGCATGGACCACATGGGTGACTGAATACGAATATACTAGCGCCGCGTTGGACAAAGTCGAAGCTCCAGCTGTCAAAGCAGTTGCTTTATTTTTTGTACACATTTAGGCTGTGTCTAGACTGCATCCCTTTTTCGTAAAAGGGATGCAAATTAGACATATCGCAATTGCAAATGAAACAGGGATTTAAATCTCCCCTGCTTCATTAGCATAAAAATGGCTGCCGCTTTTTTCCAGCTCGGAGCTTTGCCGGAAAAAAGCGCCAGTTTAGACGCGGATATTTCGGAAAATAAAGCCTTTTCTGAAAGATCCCTTATCCCTCATTTTAAGAGGCACTCTAGTTTTTTAGACTAATGTTTGTGCATAAGCACGTTAAAATTTTTTCTCTATTTAGCTATTTGGCATTTCCTGATGTGTTTGAATGACACTTTTTCATTTGACTGTTTCTCATCTGATCTTACCCATATTTTATCTTCTTCCATCCTCTCCTCCTTACTAGAACATAGAGAATCTCTATTAATAGACACTATCCTGAGAGGTGTCTCAATCCAATCCATGTGCTCCTCCATACCCGTCAGCTTTCCCCCAGCCCTTATGTTATGTTCTAAGACAGTTACCTTTTCATAACTGGTGTTCTTCAAGATGTGTTGCTCATGTCTATTCCACATTAGGTGAGCCAGAGGTTTTTCCCTTACCAGTACCTGTAGGTTGCTTCCATCGTGTGATATAATGAGTGCTGTGCACTTCCTTCACCCTCAGTTCCTTCTTGTCAGAAACTCCAACAGTGGGGACACATGGGCAGGTTGTAGAATGGACATAAGCAACACTTCTCAAAGAATACCAGTTACAAAAAAGTAACTGTCTTTTCTTCGAGTGCTTGACAATGTCCATTCCACATCAGGTGACTCCAAGCAGTGCTCCTGGAAATGGATAGTAGCTCACAGACATTGTTGACTGAAGCACACCTCTACTAAACGCAATGTCATCTCTAGCCTGCTGAGTGATGGAATAATGAGACAAATGTGTGGACTGAGGACCTGGTTGTGGCACTACACATGTCCAGGATGGGCACATGCACCAGGAAAGCCATTCAGAATGCCTGGGGCCTGGTAGAGTGGGCACGGACGACCTAAGGCAAGGGTACCCATGCCAAGTCATAGTAGGTGCACATACACATAGTGATCCAATTAGAGATCCATTGAAAGGACACTGGTAGCCCCTTCATGTGGTTCAGAGTGGCAATAAAAAGTAGTGCTGATTTCCAAAAGGGCTTGGTATGCTTTAAGTACAAGACCAGAGCTCTCTGCATTTCTAGTGTGTAAGGGTGTCTTTCCTCCACTGTCCAGTGAAACTTGGGGCAGAACATGGGTAGAAATGTATATTGCTGATATGGAAAGACATGCACACACCTTGGACTTCAAAAAAACAGATTTTGACTCCCTCCGAGATCTGATGGGCAGAATCCCCTGGGATGTTAACATGAAGGGGAAAGGAGTCCAGGACAGCTGGCAGCATTTTAAAGAAGCCTTGAAGGCACAGAAAGAAACCATCCTGATGCATAGCAAGAGAGGCAAACATGGTAGGAGACTGGACTGGCTTACAGGGGAAATCCTTGGTGAACTTAAGCACAAAAAGGAAGCTTACAAAGAGTGGAAACTTGGACAAATGACCAGGGAGGAATTTAAAGGTATAGCTCGAGAATGCCGGGGGGTTATCAGGAAGGTGAAAGCGCAAATGGAATTGCGACTGGCTAAGGATGTGAAGGATAACAAGAAAGGTTTCTACAGGCATGTTAACAAGAAGAAGGTGATCAGAGAGGGTGTGCGGCCCCTACTGGATGAAGGAGGTAACCTAGTGACAGATGATATGGGGAAAGCTGAAGTACTCAATGCTTTCTTTGCCTCTGTATTCACGGACAAGGTCGGCTCCTGGACTTCTGCGCTAAGTGACGCAGGATGGGATGAAGATGGACAGCCCGTGGTGGGTAAAGAACAGGTTAGGAACTATTTAGAAAAGCTAAACGTACATAAATCCATGGGTCCGGACTTAGTGCATCCGAGGGTACTGAGGGAGTTGGCAAATGTCATTGTGGAGCCTTTGACTATTATCTTTGAAAAGTCGTGGAGATCGGGAGAAATCCCGGATGACTGGAAAAAGGCAAACATAGTGCCCATCTTCAAAAAAGGGTAGAAGGATGATCCAGGGAACTATAGGCCGGTCAGTCTTACCTCAGTTCCAGGAAAAATCATAGAAGGGATCTTTCAGGAATCCATATTGAGGCACTTGGATGAGAGGAAAGTGATTAGGAATAGTCAACATGGATTCACAAAGGGCAAGTCGTGCCTGACCAATCTGATTAGCTTCTATGATGAGGTAACTGGCTCTGTGGATATGGGGAAGTCAGTGGATGTTATATACCTTGACTTTAGCAAGGCTTTTGATATGGTCTCCCACAATATTCTTGCCAGCAAGTTAAGGGATTGTGGATTGGATAAATGGACGGTAAGATGGATAGAAAGATGGCTAGAAGGCCGGGCCCAGCGGGCAGTGATCAATGGCTTGATGTCAGGATGGCGGTCGGTTTCTAGCGGAGTGCCCCAAGGTTCGGTTCTAGGACCGGTTTTATTCAATATCTTTATTAATGATCTGGATGAGGGGATGGATTGCACCCTCAGCAAGTTTGCGGATGACACTAAGCTGGGGGGAGAGGTAGATACGCTTAAGGGCAGAGATAGGGTACAGAATGACTTAGACAAATTGGAGGATTGGGCCACAAGAGTCCTGCACTTGGGACGGAAGAATCCCAAGCACAGTTACAAGCTGGGGACCAGCTCCAGGGAAGAGTGCAGTGTAAATGAATGTGTCCTTCAAGTCGAGGGCAGTGTACCAGTCTCCGGGAAGAGAACTATGAAAGTCATATCAATGAAGGAGGACCTCGTGGTTCACCATCCTGAACTGTAAACTGGATGAGAATAAACCTTATGCCCAAATAAGTCCAGTTATTTGGCGCCTTTATCCTTGGATGTCATTCTGGGCTGCCCCTGCCTCTCTTTTTGATTGACTGTCTTAACCACCAGGCAGTTGAGGGAAGTGGGAATGAAAAGGTATTTGAAATCTCTAGCATAATCCTCTTAGAGGTGGGTGCCAGGGAGAAGGGTACCTGCCAAAAGGCCGTGGTAATCTTCAGGACCTCTTCATAAAGGAGTAGCACTGCCCTCACGGGCGCCAAGGATCAGAGGACATTGAATTGGGAGTCTGTGGACTCCTTCAACTCCTCTGCTTGTAGCCACAGAATCCTTGCAACCCTCTCAAATAGTTCTTAATGGGTCTTTGCATCTTCCGGCAGTTTCAGGTGCAGGGGGACTACAATCCCCTCATCTGGGGATGAAGATGATGAAATAGGTGCCGGGGTGGCTTTGCTTCCCCTGGTGGCTCGGTGGTGCTATGTTCTACAGTCTCCTTAGCTCACTGTCATCTTCTCTGGGGCTTCCCCATTCCTTTGAATGCCTCCCATCACCCGACTGGGTGGGCTGGAGTGGTCGAGAGAGGTACCCGGCCATTGACGCTGAGGCCATGTATGGGCCTGCAGTGCTGACCACACTGACAGTGCCATGTAAGTCAGGGCTTGGCTTGGCGTCAGTGGCCACTGTTCTGAGCCTGACTGGACAGCTTAGGAAGACCACGAGGCAGATGGATGTTTCCATGCCAAGCAGTGCCGATCACTTTGCCATGACCCAGAGCAGTTGGATCTAGAAGAATCTCTAACGCATGCAGCCAGTGATCGGCATTGGAAGGCAGTTAAGTGAAGGAAACTGTAATGGGGTGGCTCATCTCCTGAGAGTGTCCCTATCTGTTTGAGTGCATTTACCTGCACTGTCCCTATCTGTTTGAGTGCATTTACCTGCACTGTCCCTATCTGTTTGAGTGCATTTACCTGCACTGTCCCTATCTGTTTGAGTGCATTTACCTGCACTGTCCCTATCTGTTTGAGTGCATTTACCTGCACTGTCCCTATCTGTTTGAGCGCATTTACCTGCACTGTCCCTATCTGTGGCACCTCCAGGATTTTCCCTTCAGAAGACAACTTCCTCAGCCAGCCTCGCAGTCTGCTCTCTTTGAGCTCTGCCCTGCACTGACTGCTGCTGAGCTCTGCAGCTTCTGTCGAAGGCCCCCTGGCCCTTGATTAGCCATTTCCTCCAGAGCCTCTCTAGCCTCCTGGAAGCCTTATCTATGGCTTTCTGGGCTCAGGGCCTCGTTCACTCTGTCACAGGAACCCAGCAATCTGCCCCATGTGCATGAAGGGTGCTGTGATCTGGACTGGGACTTGGAGTACCCTTGACCCAATGACCATCCTGTTTGGGGGGGGGAGAAGAGGGGGACTGCCTTGGAGACTGACAGTGGTGAGAGGTGAAGCAGCACCCCTGGTCTCCAGAATAACTCTGACCAGACCAGTGGCTGTGGTGGAAGCAAGGGCTGGTACTATGGAACCTGTTGGTAGGCATGTACCTCCCTATAATTATACCTTGGCATTGGTTACACATACTAAGTCCCACGCTGGCAGGAACTTGGGCATCAGGATCGATGTGGACTCTTATGTGCCTGTTCATAGAATCCTAGGGTTGGAAGAGACCTCAGGAGTCATCGAATCCAACCCCCAGCCAAAAGCAGGACCAACCCCAACTAAATCATCCCAGCCAGAGCTTTGTCAAGCCAGGACTTAAAAACCTGTAGGATGGAGATTCCACCACCTCCCTAGGTAACCCATTCCTGTGCTTCACCACCCTCCTAGTGAAATAGTTTTTTCTAATATGCAACCTAGAACCTCCCATGCTTCCCTGAGTTTGAGGGCTATTGGCCTGTAGTGAGGTGGAGTGGCCACCCAGTGACCTACAGCTCGGGTGGGCAGATCCCGGTCCCATCTCATCACCTGACAGGAAGTCAGGAGGTGGGGCTAGAGCTATAAAAGGCTACTTTGGGAGACCAGTCAAACCCCAGCCACCAGAGGAGCCACATACCTGTCCCATCCTCCAGAGCTGGGAGGTGGCTGTGGACCTAAAAGAGGCTGGGCCCACAGACTTTGACCTATAAGAACTGCCAACCCTGCCAGAGGTTCCAGTCCTGAACACTCTAGAGGACCTGCACTGGAGCCAGGTATGCCTGGAGGGGGAGAGCTGAAGTAACCCAGGGTATAAAGAAATCTAGGGTATAAGTATACTGTTCAGAGGAGAAATGGAGGATGAGAAAATACTATATATTCATTCTCCTGAAGTACATTTAGGATACTTAAGACTTTACAATATCTATGAAGTTTCATATCTGAAATCTATTCTCCACCCACGCCTCCCTCCTTGATTCCCTCAAAATAATTAATTAGCCTCAGGTTTACCTGACAAGGAAAGGTTTAAAGAAAGCTTGCTCTGGTTGATCACTGTGGTCCACTTTCAAAGCATCTTCGAGCAATCGGTTAATGACATCACGAGTAGGGCTCTGTTCCTCAGAGCAAACAGGAGTCTTCATTTCTTGAAGCAAGATCAAGTATTTACTTTCTATCTGACAAAGTTTGGCTTCCAGACTAGCGCACTATAGAAAATAACATGCCAAATTACTATACTAATTTGAAACACATTTCTAAAGATCTTGTTCAAAATTCACACAGCCCAAACATTAAACAAATATAGAACCTGAAAAGAGTCAGTTTTACATGCCCAAATTGCACAAAGTAACTCAAACATTTGAAGAAACATTCTGAAATTGATTTTAATTTTACAATACTGTTTATGATAGCAAATACTATAATTAAATGCTGCATACTTAGACTAAAATGGATCTTAACCATCACTACTTATTGGATGGGGAGACTTGGGCTGAGTTATATGACAAGTATTAGCATAAAGGTTTTTTTGGGGGGGGGGTTGTGAGGGGCGGCAGGGAATTTTAACAAAATCCAATCATTCACTAAGAAGTTATATGGATGGTAGCACCAATCTTTTATACTCTTGTAATTTAAATAGATTTGATATTTTAAAATGTCAGATGATGAGTGCATGTAGTCCTCAAAGTTTGACAGATATTCATTAAAACATCTTTAAAATGATAAAATATTTCAAAATTCCTTGCTGCTTTAATTATATATTTTCACTCTCTACACAGACTCCTCCAGAGCACAGCAATGATCTGAATATCCATGCCAATACCTAGTCCCATCATCAAAACCTATTGACAGTTTCAGGGCCGGCTCGAGCCATTCCTGTGCCCCGGGCAGCGGGTGCGCGATGCATGTGCGGCTTTGCCCCCCTGGAGCACAGTGCCTGATGGCAGCTCTAAGGGGCGCCGCGTGGCCAGGCGCATGGTGACCCTTACAGCTGCCATCAGGCGCCCCTCATAGGTTGGTGCCCCGGGAACCTGCCCTGCTAGTCCCCCCTTAATCCGGCCCTGGACAGTTTCATGGAACTGTAATCTTAATCTCAAGGAAAGAGCTTTTTTGCATGAAATATTCCTGGACTTTACTAATGAATTATAAGTAAAGTCATACAAATCTCTGAGAAATCATTCATTCAGCAAGATTAAATAGACTGTAACAAGCACAGTAGCTTTCATCAGAGTCATCACTAAAACTGATATGAACAGTTCCATGTCTATTGTATAGTGGAGTTTCTTTGGCAGATATACAAATTAAATTGCAACACCACGATGGAATATCTCCAGTATCTATTTTGGACCTTTTCAAACAGAAGGAAAACCCTTCAAGTATAACAAAGCTGGTTTAATCTGACCTTTGCCATCAAATCTCTTTCCCTTGTTTCTGCATTTCTTCGTAGAGCAGAAAGTTCCAAAATCTCCTTATTTAAAAATTTATTCTGGGTTTTGTAACCTTGAAGATTGTCCTGTTAATAAAAATAAGAATTAATGTTTACCCTATATAAATATTGACATTTAAATTTCTGCTTTACAATATACTGCAGGATTTAGGATGAAAAGACATTATGAGACCTTATCCTGACCTGAAGAAGAGCTCTAATGTAGCTTGTATCTTTCGTCAACAGGAGCTATTCCAATAAATCCTACCTTGGCTCACTACTAGAGCTTGTCAGTTAAATATCACTACTAAACCAGATGATAGTATTTTCTAGCCTTACACAAAAAAACCAAACTTACATAGACTTCTCATAGACTTTAAGGTCAGAAGGGACCATTTTGATCATCTAGTCTGACCCCTGCACAATGCAAGCCACAGAATCTCACCCACCCACTCCTGGAATAGTCCTCTCACCTATATCTCAGATATTGAAGTCCTTGAAATGATGGTTCAAAGACCCCAAGATGCAGAGAATCCTCCCGCTAGTGACCTGTGCCCCATGCTACAGAGGAAGGCGAAAAACCTCCAGGGCCTCTGCCAATCTACCCTGGAGGAAAATTCCTTCCCAACCCCAAATATGGCGATCAGCTGAACCCTGAGCATGTGGGCAAGACTCACCAGCCATACACCCAGAAAAAAGTTTTCTATAGCAACTCCTATCTTCCCACCATTGGCCTATTTACCACTGATAGTGAAAGGTCAATTAATTGCCAAGATCATGTTACCTCATCAAACCATCCCCTTCATAAACCCATCTAGCTTTATCTTGAAGCCAGATAGGTCCTTTGCCCCCACCACTTCCCTTGGAAGGCCGTTCCAGAACTTCACTCCTCTGATGGTTAGAAACCTTCGCCTAAACCATTGCTAGTACAAATCTGCAGGAATAGGTGTAATGGGTTCCATCACATAGATATGCTAGTGACTGTCACTTGATGTGCTGGAATACCATTGAGCCAACCTTCCTGCCCTCGTGGGTACTCCTCAACCCTCTGTCTTGCTGAGTCAGGCCTTTTGACACAAGAGAGGGTCATAGCCCTCAGTAGTATAATACAGATGCTGAGACTAGCTCAGCTCTGGGAAAGCTCAGTTACAGAGACTCAATTCAGCACCAGGTGCACAGCCTTAATTGTACTTGAATGCCAGATAAATCCATCTTAATCTGTAGAGTTTTATACAAGGTAAATTCACGTTGTCTGTCCCTTTTTTCACAGAGAGAGACATGCGTGGCTGCTTCCCCCGCAATGATTATTTACACTGGGTTTATTAATAAATAAAAGTACTAGGAGACTTAATTGCCCCGATCTGTGGCCAATCCGAGACATGTGGCTAGCCTTCCTGCCTGCCAGCTTCTCCCCGGGGCCAACTTGGGGTGGGGCTGGCCCAGGGGGAAGAGGGTGACAGGAACCCATGGCCCAGTCAGCAGCTGCTCCCCAGGGGCCAGCCCATGTCAGAGGGGACCACATGCCATAATGGACCAGCACAGAGGGGTCTGCATGGAGGCCAGCATGTGCTTCCTCGGGCAGGCTGGTGTGTCAGGAGCTGTGCTGTCAACACTGGCTCCCACCTGCTCCCCCATGCTACTGCTGCCTCTAAGAGAGGTGTCAAGGGATACAGGTGGCTCTGGGGAGCCAATACACATGAGGAGCCAGCTCCCTGCATGCACCAAATCCCACCTGCCCTCTCCCCGCACACTGCTGCCTGAGGCAGGCGGGCGAGTGAGACGATAAGAAGCAGCTCTGTACCAAAGCTCTTACCATTTAGGAGTCCTTGAACAAATGGACTCACTGACAGATGGGCACACACTCACAAACTCTCTAAAATATATAGTAGATAAAAAGTGGGATATATGTGGTTGTAAGTAATACAACACAGAACAATGTTGCTAAGCAAAATAGAACAAAAGATGCCAGGTAAGTTTAATATGCTAAGAAACTTGTTACGTGTAATACCTTATCCTAACAGTAGTTCTAATCATCTTCTTTCAGAGCCTGGAAAGCTGCCAGTCTGGACCTAACCACTTTTAATGTTAAGCTTCAGTTGTTTCTAGTAGACATCTTAGATGGTAAACAGGAGTGTTCTCAGGACTGGTGGTCACACCTCTAGGGGCTTCTTTCTTAAATAGGTGAAAATGGGAAGGCTTTCTTTGATGGCAAACCTGCCCCCCTCCCTCCATATGGAAAAATACTAAAACTGATGGAGCCCCATACCAGGTAATCTAAACATATGTTCTTGTGGGGTATTAGCTCCTCCTACAGCCTGGCCTGTATGAAAAACAAACCTTTGAGTCATTTTACATTGAGCTTTTATTCCCCCCTTATACCTTTTTCTCTACTCTATTTTTACCATCTGTTTTTTCTGTTCCAAACTCTACCTTTAAATCTTTGTTTTCTCTCCGCCCCTTGTCCCCCCATTTTTTGTCCCTGTTTCCTGGATTTTCTCTCATGGTAGTTTTCCTCCATACAAATTACCGTATTACTGAAAACATGCTATAGTGTACAGTGAACCAACACAACAATTTAATGTCTATAGATTATATTGTCAAGCAGGCAGCAAAATGTAGATCCCAAGCTTCACTTGGAAGAAAAAAAAAAATCTCATGGGTGTGAGGATTCTGGAGCAATGAGACACACAGCGGTCTTACTTTTAGTCTGTCCAGTTCCTGTAGCTCCTTGTTAAAAGAGCATGACATGGAAAAATTTGCTGTTCCACTTTGGGAGGATGGATTGTCCTCGATTTCACTGAGCTGATGAGAGAGTTTCATGATCACTTCATCTTTGGCTTGAATTGTTTCCATTAACATACCCAGCTGCTCATTGAGTTCTCCAACTTTGCATTTCAAATTCTTTACTTCCTGCTGGAGACTATCTTTTTCCAGATTTAGCTTTTCAAGCTGGTTGTTGAGACCCAAAATCTGAGAATCTTTTTGGTGTAGCAGCTCTAATTTGTCTTTTGGAACCCCATCACAAAGAGAGCTTGCAAAGTATTTATCGTACTGGGAAGACCGGACTGTCTGCTGCAAGAGTCGCACAAGTTCCTGAAAAAGAATACAGTAAAGTGAGGGTGAATAAAAGGCAGGAGACACTACAGCCTAAGAGCACAATTAGGTAAAACAAAAGAAAAGAGACTTAGAATATAATATGAATTAACAAGTGCAAATGGAATAAAGTCAGAGGGTTTTTGGAGTCCATTAAAGTCCATACCATTAACTGATGTATGTACTAAGCTATATTTTGTGTGAGTGTGTATACGTGTACACACACACACACACACACCCACACAAGCTATATTATACATGCAGAAAGCAGTGACAGCTGTGGCCCATTAAGTAGCTGAAGGGTGGAACTAAGTTCATTATGAGGAAACCCACCAAGCTATAATTTTCAATAGGATGTAACAGGTTGTACTTCTGAGATAAAGGAATGGACCTCCTCCCACAAACTGAGATGAAAGGGAGAGCCTAAAGATTAGACCAGTGTTCTCTCCAGGGGACCCAGTGGAGGGGGATCTGGAAGTTCCCAGTGGTTTGAAGAACCATGTATGTATGTCTAGGTTGAATCAGGGCCTCGTAGCAATTGCAGAGATGCTGGTGGGTTATTTTGTTCCCTAGCATGAAACAGTATACAGCAGAGAGAATCTACACAACCTACAAGTTTCAACTGCTACAAAATGCAAAGACTGTTGACTCATATAGGTTACTGAGGTGCATCCATCTGGTGCTCAGCTCCCAAAAGAACCCAGTTCAACATATCTGTCCTGATACGCAAAGCCCTCTGATAGAATAGCTCTAGCTTTCTTTAAGATTCTTGGCCATGGAAAAAGACCAATGAAAATATCAACCAATTGGGAGGAGATTGGTGAGTGTAGAAATAAGAATTCTCAAAGGAGCTGGATCTAAAACAAGGGACTCACTCCTAAGAGAGTGACTGACTGCAATCTCAAGTAAATGTGGAACTCATTTAATTGATTTCCCCTCAAAAGGTCACACGGGAAAATTCAAAACAACCTGCCTCAGTCTAATAAATATGGGAAAAACAGAGTTGTTGCTTCTTGTTTCCTATGCACTTAAAACTCTCATTGACATCAACATGATATATGTAAGAATCTACATAGCGTACTGCTGGTATAAGACTTGTACCCTGCTCTATCAAAACCTGCTGGTGATCCAGACTGAATGTAAAATTAGACATGAAGATCTTTGGGGGGGGTTTTCTAATGTGATAAGAAAAGAGATGGATCTCAGATATCAGGAGTTCTTTTGGGGGAAAATAAAGGGAGGCTTCAGATACAGGCAGTGAATTGTCTTTAATTGCCTGCAGACACACTCTGGAAAGCTAGTTTCAGTGGGTAAATAAGGGAGAATACAAAAGCCAAAAGAGCAGTTACTAAACTCTACACAAACCAAGACTTTTTCCATCTCTGGGTACACTTTGAGACTTTCAAATGTACAGGTATATTTAGTATTGGTGTTTGTTACCAGATAATTAACTAACAACAAAATTAAATAATTAAAAAGGGTGGCTTTATTCTCAGTATTATCAGATCTGTCCACAGTTGTGCTTGCTCTTCTTGTCTGAATTACCTTTTGGCTTGACAAATCTTTCTTTAGCCTTTCTAGCTCTTCTTGCTGATTTTGAAATTTCATTTGCATTTCAGAAGCTAGTTTGTTGCCATTCCCAGAATTCCATTCAACTGGAGAGGAGTCACTGCTATTCCGATTTTTGCTAGATCCAATCATTTCTTTCAATGGACGTCTGGCTTTGTGTGGAATGCGGCCCAGATCAAATGGAAAGGCTGAACCAGTCACTCCTGTGTAAAACAATTTGTTCTACTTCACATCTTTTAATAAAGAGGTTTCAATGCATTCAAAATTTCTTTATAAAATATGTCTGCCCTTGCTCATTAAAATTAGACTTCTACTGAAGTTTAAACAAACCCAATGTTGAGTATGGCTCATTTTCTAAATTGCTTCCTACAATATCTCTTTTGGCATTAAAGGTTTTTTTTCAGAGAGACCATAAATGTGAGAATGAAGAAATAATACATTTGGTGAATTAACCAAATTTTACATACTCACTACAAAAATGAATATTCCAAGTCACCAGTTTACTCTGCCGTGGAAGCAAACTACAGTTAACTGTTAAGGTTTCTTTGGTTCTAAACAATTATGGCCCTTACCTTAAAATCAGACCCAACCAGGCACCATGTGCAGCATCATTTAAGCTAGTGCTCTGCATGGTTGTGAGGGTCCTCCTGAATGAAGCAGATTGCCAGGATGAGTGCCTTTGTTTAGGCAGAAGAATACAGGTTGGCCCTCCCTAGTCTGGCACCCTTGGGACCTGACTGGTCCCAAACAAAGATTTGCTGGACCAGGAGAGGTTCATTCCATCATGGCCTATGGTGCCCCACTGCCCCTAGGCTAGGGCTCCAGCCTGGTTCCACTGCTGATCAACTCCTGTTGCTGCCAAGGCCATAACACCATAACCAGAGCACCCTGTCTACCACTGGGGCTGGTGCTGCATGGCTGTGATGGGGCTGAAGCTCTGTGGTCACTGGGCCAGAACTCCCTGTTGTGTTGCCCCCCCACGGGGCTCTCAACTAATTTGGCGGTCCCCACTACAGCTCTCCTGCCCCACAGCCACACCTCCCTGTTCCTGGGCTCTGTGGTCCAGTAACATCTATTGTCTGTGCCAGAACACAACATTGTCAGACCAAAGAGTCATAATAGACCACAGGAGGCCATAGAGTCCAACCCCCTGCCCATAGCAGGACCAACCCTAGGAGGGTATAACCTGTACTACATTATCTAATGCTTCATGGCAATCAAGAGCGCTAAAGAGTTTTGCAAATTTTCATGAAGGCTACTCCAAAAATGTATGACTATAAGAATTAATCAAAGCATAGATATATTTCCCACTCTTTATTCCCCCGCACTGCCCGATCAAGTAGCAGCAACCAGGATGCTGTTTTTCCACTTTGAACAAAGAGTGACACCTCTGAAGTCTGAAGCCAATAACTCCCATGAGTGGCTGACTCTAGATAAGATTATCATCAAAGATCCTGACTCTTTCCTTTCCTCTTGTAGCACTGCACCTCAACAACAAAACAGAAACACACCTGCACAGGAAGTCAAACACAAGAGACCTCTCAAATACCTTAGTAACATATACCACAGTCTATAGTACTATGGACAAAACATTGGTTGACCCTTGCATGCATCACAAGGAGATAATTTCATGTAGGGAAAGGACATCTGTAGGCACAAAGATTTGGCTTGCAAAAAATGACTGAATTCTTGTTATATTTTCTGAAGATACAGCTAATGGTATGGTCTCTTCCGGTACCTTTGTTTCCTTCTGATGCATGCTTCCGCCTTTCTTCCAGTATCATTGACTCCTCTATGTCCTTTGGGGTTGGATCTAACATCTCCCACTCTTCGTTAGTATAAAACACACTCTTACGATTTTCACTGTTTCCTTTCCCAGATCTTAAGGAAGTCATTGAATTTCTGTGGAATAAAGAAAATAATTACAGTGATGCCATTTATCAGAGAGGTAGCCGTTTTAGTCTGGATCTGCAAAAGTGATAAGGAGTCCTGTGGCATCTTATAGACTAACAGATGTATTAGAGCATATGCTTTCATGGGCAAAGACCCACTTCATCAGATCCATTGTCTCTCTTGTGGGGTGGGGGGTCATTTTTTAAATGTATCTTTTGAGTTACATCAACATGTTCACAGCTTATGAAAACCAGCCACACAACATACACTTTCAAAACACCTCAAATTATCCTCTTTGTTAAACAGACCCTAAAATTAAAAAAACAAAAAAACAATGCTAAACAAAATGCAAACAAAACAAAAGTAGTCATGGTCTATAATACCTGCTATCAGGATTTAAGCACTGATTACAATATAATTCAAGGGGAAGACGAGCGACTTGGCTGCAGCACAAGGCACTGTGAGGCAAATGACCAGAATACACGAGACTCCAATGGCTCTGATTTATCATGTGTTTTGGCAATGAAATACTTGTGTGTTTTTTTTCTGGGGAATGGTTTTTAAATAGTTCTTTATTTTCAATTTAAGGTAACTTAAAATAAAGGGGATTTAAACAATAGGGAGTGTGAAGATCAAAAGACCATTTTGTACTATTACAATATCTCATACTGAAACATAAAACTTGGGGTTATCCAAAAGCTGAACGTATTGTAGTCACACAGATGTTGAGCAGAGAAACTCTATGCTAGTTAGAATGCTGCTAAGCTATCTGCCAGGGACTTGCAGAGACAATCCCTGGGGTTCAATCTTACAGATTTGTAGGAAGTTTAACCTATTAAGTAGAAGATGTTATGCCATAGCAGCATACTAGTCACAAAGGCCTAACCAACAACACATTAATATATTTGTGCATTTCTTGCATCTCAAGCCTCTTTCTAAATGTAACACTGCTACATTTAAGGATCAGTTAACTTAAATACAACGTTTAATCCCCAGCCTTGAAGAATGGAGGCTTCACCTTCACCCTTCCCTGAAACCTGCTCACCTCCCATTTCAGCAAAAGTAATTGATTTACAATGTGCATTTGACCACATGTGTGTCTCACTATGGAGAATTTGCTGGCTTAACCCAATGTTTCCCTAAAGTTCAGAGGATTCACATATCACAATGCCCATGATTCCAAATAATTTGGTTCAATTAAGCAGTCTGATAATGGTTATTTTGATACAAAAATAATGAGAAGACCAGTGGCACCTTAGAGACTAAGACAGCTTAGGGCATAATTTATCATGGGTAAAACCCACTTCATAGAATGAACTGAAGTGGAAGTTACAGAAGCTGTGTCTACACTTGCACTTTGCCAAGAAAAACTGCCTGTAAATGACAAAAGCCACCGAGTGTCCACATTATAGTGTGACAAACAACACTTGAATTGGCATTTTGTTGTGACAGAAAACTTCCACCTCTGCAAGAGACTTTTATCACAATGGTGTCGACAATCATGAGGTGGGGATCGGGCAGATTGTGTGTCAAGTTTATTGAACTCAAGCAGGTATCCCACAGTGCCCTATTTAGCCACTCTGACATCAACTTGAATTCAGCCGCTGTTCACTCACATAATGTTTATAGGTAAAATGCTCCTCTCCCTCCTGCAAACCCAACAAACTTTAAATCTATTTCTTGTGTCCCAGGCATACTGTGTGGGTGGTCCTCATGGCATCTTCAGGAAATGGGTGGCATCTCTAGACCCAAATGCTCACCTGCTTGGAGCAATGCAGAGCTTTTGGATCTAATCCATGTGTGGGGTATTGATTTGCTACAACTAGAGCGGCAGGTGACCCATAAGAACGAGGACATGTACACTTGAATTTCTCAAGCCCGGTGTGCCAAAGGGTATGAGTGAGACACCCTACAATGCAGAGCCAAGCCTACCACAAGGCAAAGGAGGCAAACAGACAGTCTTGTGGTGCACCCTTAACATGCAGATTTTATAAAGAACTGGATGAAATTCTGGGTGGGGATCCAATGACCAAACCTAAGGACACTGTGGATAGTTCTCAGAAAAGAGCCAGAAATACTTGTCTCAGATACAGAGACACAAGTTGATGAAGAGACTGAAGAGGGCCAGGAGGAGAGGGTCAATCTAGTGGCAGCCTGTGTGCCAAGCAGCGAGGAACTGTTCTCAAACGATGTTTGTGAGGATGCTCAACAACTCATCACAAAGAGACGCCTCATGTTGAAGCAATGGAACAGATGCAGGGTATGTAGCTGCACAGGCAGGTGGGGTTGTTGGCGGAGCAGGCTGGTGCTGAGGCCATGCAAGACAGGATGGAGGTGGTTCCCCAGCGTGCAGTTGCTGTGCAGGCGGGCGGGGTTGGAGACGGAGCAGGCTGGTGCTATAGCCATGTGGGGCAGGATGGAGGTGGTTCACTGGTGAGCAGTTGCTGAGCAAGCGGACTGGGTCGGGGCCTGAGCGGGCAGTGACTGTTGCTGGCCATGTGGGGTGGTCTGTGCAGTGGTTGGCGGGGGGGGGGAGCAGAGAGATAATACAGGAAGACCACTTCACTATGGCTAAACACAGCACTGATGCAGGCAAAGATAGCAATAGAATCTTCCTGGGAAACGGTGTCAAGGATGTGTCAAGGATTCGCCTGATGTACTTATTTATTTTTCATGGAGTTCCATGGCTTTGCCCCACCCGTCTGGTACAACACTTTGCCCCACCCCTCTGGTACAACACTTCCTCAAACCAGCCTCACTGTGTGCTGCCAGCCCAGGTTTGCTTGTTAACTTCAGCAGAGGTATGGCGGCAAGAGTGATTGCCACCTGTGGACAAGTGTAGGATAATTAAAAATGGTTTCCTTTTACAAGTGCTGCACAACTGTGGTCTGTACTTTTGGGGGTGTTAAAATTAAAACTTCTTCCCCCCACCACTTCACCCTTCAAATTAAAAACACACAAACCCCTTACCATCATATAGAAGTATCTGCAAAACAGAGGCCTGCTTGACTCCAGCAGGATCCCAGGAAGTGGGATTTTTTCCCAGGGGCATGCATATTACAGACAAGACTGTAACAATTTTATCATGAACAGTACAATAACTATATTGGTAATGGTTACTTTCTGTAGACCACACCCAGAGGAGTCGGCCATCTTGCACAGCATCATCAGATAGAGGTTGGCAACTGAGAACAAAGAAGCCAAGGACATGTGATGATATGCTGAAAGATTTGTTAGGTCACTCCTCTGTTCAGTAAGAGAAAAGAGAACAAAGATGAGCTGTTGTTAGAGAGCTAAGGGACCGGGAAAGAGAGCACAATCGAGGGAAGAAAAAAAAGATAGAGTCAATGAACAGTCAGGAGACCACTGAACGCATGCTCCAGATCATGCAGGACCAAAAGGACATACTGAGAAGCATAATACTCCTAAACAATACTAGAGACCATAACATAAGGCCCCCCCAGCCATAACTCTTAGCAGCCGCACCTCTGTCTCCCCCCCATACTGTCTTGCATAGCTACAAAGGTGCAATTCTGCAACCAGCAACCCATCTTCCTTAACACACTCATTGCAGTCCAGCACTCCACTTGCACTCCACTCCCTGTGAAACCAACAATGACAACTGGATGTTGGCACAGCTGTGAGGTCCATAATTAGGAATGCTGCAATGCGTGATGTTTTCTGCACAGTGCTCATGATAAAGGCCAGAAGTCTGAGGTCCGTGTTTTATTACTGTGATTTCTTGAGTTGGTGTGTAATCCAGAAACGCCCAGGGACATCTGGGAAGAAAACAGACAGCTGACTGGATGTTTTTCATGGTCCCATCATGCTTAGTAGTTCTTTGTGTGTTCCCATAGGGCTTAACATATGAAGGTGACATAGCAACGTGCGATGCATGCCCACAATGCTTTGCTCTTTCTGTTGACAAGGGAGCTATATATGTGGTCATGAGCTGTTGACAGCAGGTACCTGAAAAAATGATTTGACGTATTTCTGGTTATGGAGACTCCTGCCAGTTGACAGCACTTTTGTTGAGAAACCTTGTTAGCATTAAAAAAAAAAAGTGTAAAAAAAATGAGTGGTCCTATAGCTTCTTAGAGACTAACGAAAATTATCGATAGTATCATGAGATTTTGAGGGCACAACCCACTTCTTCAGATGACAAATATGGAGCAAGAGGCACAGAGGGAAAAATAGAAAGCAGAGAAAGAGGGGAGAAAGGGAGGAGGAAAAAACCCCTGTTAATTAAAGCGTCTGTGCTAAATGAGGCTAGTAGAGTGGGCAGTAAGTATCCGACATGGACAGAAGCAGAGGTATATATAAAAACAACAAAAGAAAAAAGTTACTGGTGTTAATGAGGCAATCAAGTCAGGGTGGAAGTTGACGGAGTTGTGAATATCAAAGAGAGGGGAACTTGCCTTTGTAGTGGTTAAACCTTATTCAATGTAACCGGTTAAGAAGTAGTTAATATCCTTATTCAATTCTAAATTGATTGTACTGAATTTGCAAATGAACTCAGTTCAAACTCTGAGATTATTACAGTACATTCTTTTAAACAAGCAGGGCTCTACATTAACAAATGAGGCTGCAAAAACTGTCCACATAGGGAGGAAAGACTGTTTAGCTGTGAACTTTTATCTGACCCAATTAGTTTTTGGTGACTTTAAATTGTTAAAAGCGGATTTAAAATGAAAGCAGCTTCTGGCTTAAGCAAATGCAATATGCACACACAGTATATATTAAACACTCTCATCACTTCCATCTTATGTCTTTACTGTTGCTCCAGACATATGCAGATATTACCCATACGTTAAAGCTCTACACAAAGAACAACTGTGATGAAATTGTGTTGCATAGCTAAAGTAGCTGGGATGATCTTCTGTTTAAGACTCTGACCTAGAACTCAGCAAGTTCAGACTCCCATTACTGCCACAGACTTCCTCTGAAACCTTATATAAGTCCCCTGATCTCTGTGCCTCAGTTCACCCTCTGCATTAAAGGGTTAACAAGTAATCCTGTACCTAATAAGGTATTGCAAGAAGTAATTAATCAATCAATCTTTGCCTAAGGCCCACTACAAAAGTGCTGAAAATCACATTATGGCCTTTAATAAACATTTGTTTTTTTAACATTTTCCTTCCCATTTCTCAACTATACTAGCTAAACATCTCGGGTATTTCTAGATTTCCCATCACATCAACATCGCACTTATCCATCATTAACTACTGTAGTATAGTAAAACTCAATTCTAATCAGATTTAGACACTGATTTTTTATATTATATTTCTATTTTACATTTATTATTATAAAGATGTCATTAACTACACCTTAAGGATCTGATGCCATAAGCTCTTTAAAGCAGAAATCCTTCACACCTAATCAGAGTTCTACATTAAAAGAACATTAAGACTGCAAAGTTCAGAACTCAAAAGTCAGGAAGTTTAAATAAGGTTGCCTGTGCAGTCTTCATTTGGGCCCCGATGCATATGCATTATGATACTTTAATTACACACAATCACATACAATTTTTTCACAGGACGGCACCTTAATCAGTACCCTGAATCAATAGTTCTCTGAAGAAGTGGGCTGTGCCCACGAAAGCTCATGATACTATCTACATGTTTTGTTAGTCTATAAAGTGCTACCAGACCATTTGTAGTTTTTAAAGTTTATCCTGTAGGGCTCGTCTACATTGGCCCCATTTCCGAAAGGGGCATGTTAATTTCAGAGATCGTAATAGGGAAATCCGCGGGGGATTTAAATATCCCCCGCAGCATTTAAATAAAAATGTCCGCCGCTTTTTTCCGGCTTTTAGAAAAGCCGGAAAAGAACGTCTACACTGGCCCAGATCCTCCGGAAAAAGTGCCCTTTTCCGGAGGATCTTATTCCTACTTTGAATAAGATCCTCCGGAAAAGGGCGCTTTTTCCGGAGGATCGGGGCCAGTCTAGACGCTCTTTTCCGGCTTTTCTAAAAACCGGAAAAAAGCGGCGGACATTTTTATTTAAATGCCGCGGGGGATATTTAAATCCCCCGCGGATTTCCCTATTACGATCTCTGAAATTAACATGCCCCTTTCGGAAAAGGGGCCAGTGTAGACGTAGCCGTACAGACTAACTCGGCTACCCTCTGAAGCAATAGTTGTCAGTTAATGAGCAGCTATCAGGGATGTGAAAAATCTCAGCAGTTAAACAGTTACATGCATCCACAGCGTGAGGTGGCAGCCGGCTCCCTAGGAGCCGCCGCGCACTGGAAGTCAGCTTTGTAGCTGGCTCCCAGCGCATACTGGCTGTCATCTGCTGGGCCTGCTCTAGGGAGCCAGCTACCACCCAACGCTGCTGCCTCTGATACTGCGTGGCAGCGTCAGCCAGCTCCCCAGGAGTGGGACTGTAGACAGGAGCCAGTGCGCATCAGAACATGGCTTAAAAGCTGACTCACAGTGTGCCGCCATGTAAATGTTAACTGTAACTGATAAGCCCAGTCTTATTGGTTAACCATTTAAACCAGGGCTGAGCAAAATACGGCCCAGGGGCCAGATCCGGCCCTTCAAGCCACAGGATCTGGCCTGCGGACACCCTGCCAGGACCCTCAGGCACATGCAGCTGCCGCAGTTTAAAATACAGTCCCTGCGTGTCTCTGCTCTGTAAGGAGGGAGAGGCTTCATGTGATCTCCCCACCCCCAGCCCAACCCTTAGCTTCTATTGGCCAGAAACCACTGGCCAATAAGAATTGACCTCAGCCAATCTCTCAGCTCCTGTTGGCTGGCTGTTTCCAGCCAATAGGATCTGAGAGATTGGCCTGAGAGACGGGGGCAGCAGGCGTTGAAAGCCACGTGGAGGGAACAGCCTTTATTTTTAAGCGGGTTGGGGCTGCTGCAGCCTGCTGGCCAGGAGACATTTAGGTAAGCGCCTCCCAGCCAGAGTCTGCCTCTGGCACCTTAGCCCCCCCTGCATGCCAACTCCCTCCCCCAGATCACCATCCAAACCCTCTGCATCCCCTGCCCCAAGTGACTATTCCCTCCCAGACTCTGTACCTCCTCCTACACCCACCCCAGGCCAGAATCCTCCCCCCCTCCCCCCGGACCCTACACCCCAATCCCGACCCAGGTCACAATCCCCTCCTCCACCCAAATACTCTCTCAGACCCACGCTGTCTCCTGCACCCCAGTCCCTTATCCCACGTGTCCTTCTGCACCCGACCTCCAACCTAGATGCTGCACCTCCTCCACAGAAAAGTGCAACCCTTGACCACTTACCAAAATCTTGGAGTGGCCCCCCCCCACCAAAATTATTGCCCACCCCTATTTTAAACAGTTATACTTTTACATCCTTAGCAACTACGCAACATTTTATTTTATCATTATTCGCGCATGGTTCTAGACCTCATTTGCTGCATGCTCTTCAAAACTTATTGTGAAGACAGAATTATTAATTTCCTCATGGGTTTTTCCATGGAGCTCATCTCTGTGATACTGTGATGGGGGGACTCACCCCCACACTCCCAGCCTCAGGAACCGAGGCACCACGCCCCACGCACAGGGTCCGCCGGCGCCGGGAGCACGGCGGCAAGGACCACGGAGCCAGGGCTGACCGGCACGGTCTCCGCGCATGCGCCAGCCGGCCAGGGAGGAAGCCGGCGGGCGCTAGGACCCGGGAGCAGCCCCAGCCGGGGTAGAGAGCATCAGGACGCTGGGCAGGGAATTCAAAAGGAAGGAAGGGAGGGCACAGGAGGGGAGAGGCCGGGGGAGAGGAGGGGAGATTCTGCTCTCAGCCTCCTACACAGGGCCAGCGAGGAACCACGACGGTGGCAGTGCGGCGCCAGAAGCAGGAGGGGAAGAGACCGGCGCCGGCAGACAGCCACCAGGAGAGGGGGATCGGACGGAGGAGCGTGGGGGCGGAAGCTTCCGACAGGCAGCAGTGTTCGAGTGGCGACACGGACGCAATGACGCTGACCGAGGCGACCGACCAGGCAAGCGAGCCCTCGGGGAGAAGGTCGCAGGGAGTGGACCGCAGGAGCAGAGAGGTAGAGGCTGGGAACAGGGGCGAATCGGGGCCAGCCGGGGCAGCGTCCCCTGAACTGAAGGCGCTACGGGACCCGAAACACAAACCGGTTACAGATATGAATAATTCAAAAACAATAACTTTATCTTCATGAAACATGTGACATGATGGGGCCTGTTTTTAGGAATGTTAATGGTTAACCTGCAAGCCTCACCCTTAGGAGTAAGCCTTGCCAGTTATGGTTAACCAGATGGGGCTGGAGCAATCCCCGTCCCGTCCCTCTCTCCGCAGGCAGGGGGCTACTCCAGGTCCGCTGGGTCTGCTGTGGGGGGGCATGCTCCATCCTGGCTGGAGCAGAACTGCCTCTCCCCCCCCACCTATTCAATCAGTTAACTAGTTAAACTTAACTTTTAACTGGTTAACTAATTCAAGGGGATGTTACATCCCTAGCTTCTCCATCTGTAAAATGAAGAGACCAAGAGACCGTGGCCCTGAGTCCTCAGACAGGGCTCAGTCTGGGAGGAAAGGGTCAGAAGAGCAGCAGATGGCCATGAAAGGAAGGTCGGGGGTAAGGCCCAACAGCCCAAGAAATGGGGATGCCCGCACAGGGTATTGATGCTATGCTCATGGGGAGATAGGAGATATAGCGGCACAATGCCCAAATATAGAGGAACCTATGCAGTTCAATCTCAGGGATTTGAGGGGACCCTGCAGCCTGATAAACCGCTCAGGATCGGGCAAGGCATTTGGCTTCCTCCATTGCTGGCCACCAACTGAGATCCTAGCTCCAGCAGAGGGAGGCCAAACTACCTCACTACAAAAACCTTTCCATGAAATCTGTTAGGCAGGGAAATCTGAAGTTGGAAGGTGTATCATGAGGCAAGAAGCTGCAGGAAGAAGGAGGTTTCATACTCAAAGCTGAGTTCAACCACTGCCTGTGCCAAGGAGATCCTGTGTGATGCTAAGCAAATCACTTAAATCAAACTTTCCACAGATAAAAAGCCTCAGAGGGGAAGCTACGTTAGTTGGTCTGTAACTTTAAAAACAAGGAGCAGCCCTGTGGCACGGTAACCCCACTCCTGGGTCCCAGTACCCTGCTCAGTCCTTTTTTGGGCAGTGTCAGTCCTTTGCTATTAGCCCTTGGCAGGGTTCAAACTTTGGTCTCAAAGGCATTGGGGCTAGTGCCCCAGGGTCAGCCTGGGCTGCAAAAATAGTCCTTTCCAGCGCCCAGCTGAGCTCTCAGGCTGCCAGGAGAAGGAGGGCCTAAAAACCCCTGTTTGGGGCTCCTCACCCCCACTTTGCTATTTCTGGCAATGTTGCTCTTATCTTTCTTAGTCTGCTCTGTCTCCTCTCACTCCATGTCCGCTCTCACTCTCCCTCTTCTCCTCCCTGCAAGGAGGGCTTCCTTTTAAAAGGCTCCATGGCTGGCGCTGACTGATTTACAGCAGCCCTATCTCCTTTGCTCCTTGTTGACCAGGGCTGTTGCTGCCTTAGAGCTGCCTTTCTCTCTATCTGCAGTGGTCCTCCAGCCTGACTCTGTCACACATCCTCCTCCCCTGCTCAACACTATGGGGTTGGGCTACTTGGGACGGCAGGGAGTGTATCCTTGACAGGCCATCTGCATTACCGTGCTTGTCTCCGGCCCTGTGTTGCACTCGAAAGTGGAACGGTTGAAGAGACAGAAACCACCGTGTTACTCTGGCATTTTTGTTTTTGTTCCGGTGCATCCACTGTAGGGGCGTGTGGTCAGTAACAAGGGTGAATTTTTGTCCGAGCAGGTAATATGGCAGACTCTCCATGGCCCAGTTCACCGCGAGGCACTCTTTTTCAAGGATGGTGTAGTTTCCTTCCCTTGGGAGGAGCTTCCGGCTCAGGTATAGCATGGAATGCTCTTCCTCTCTGACCATTTGGGACAGCATGGCACCCAGTCCAACTTCAGAGGCTTCCGTCTCAAGTAAGAACTCCTTCTCGAAGTCAGGGGCTATAAGTACCGCGTCACCACACAAGGCCGTTTTCAGGTTGATGAATGCCTTTTCTGCCGCAGGTGTCCATTTCACAACCTTTGGGCAGTGGGCTTTTGTTAGGTCTGTCAGGGGACACGCTCTGGAGGCAAAGTGGGGGCTAAATCTCCGATAGTACCCCACTAGTCCAAGGAACATCCAGACCTGCTGTCCGGGGCCAGTTCTGTATTGCTGCTACCTTATTCAGCTGGGGCTTCACTACACTCCTCCCCACAATATCCCCCAGATATTTGGCTTCTGCACACTTGCAGGGTTTGCAGTGAGGCCAGCTCCCCTCAAGGTGTTTAATACGGCCTCCACCTTCTCCAGGTGTGTGCCCCAGTCTGGGCTATGGATGATGACATCATCATGATATGCTGCTGTGTATACACAATGTGGCTGTAGTAGCTTATCCATAGGCCTTTGGAATATCATGGGGGCCCCAGGTAACCTGAATGGGAGGACGGTATATTGATAGAGTCCCTCAGGTGTGGAAAAGGTCTCTTCTCCCTGGCTTTCTTGGCCAAGGGGATCTGCCAGAATCCCTTGGTTAGGTCACGGGTAGACAGAAATCGAACCTTTCCCAGTCTATCAATCAGCTCATCTATCTGTGGCATGGGGTAGGCGTTGAACTTGGACACCTTGTTCAAATTCCTAAAATAATTACAAAATCAGAGGCTGACATCAGGCTTAGGTACCAGGACGATTGGGCTGAACCATTGTCTGTGAAATTCTTCGGATACCCAGTTCCAGTGACATCTTTACTTCCTTTTTAACCTCCTCCTGCTTTGCCTCTGGGATCCAGTAGAGCCTTACATTGACTCGTATGCCTGGGTCTGTGATGACATAATGTTCAACTGCAGTGGTCCTGCCAGGCTGTGTTAACACATCTGAATGTTGCTCGAGCAGATTTAGAACTTCCTCCTGTTTGTCCGGGGTTAACTCTGGGGATATCCCCATCTGCTTCTGTGGGGTTTCCTCTGCGGTCACTGTTCCCAGGGCAGCCAGCTGTACTTCCAGGTCCCGCCAGAGTTTCAACAAGTTGATGTGGTAGATTTGTTCCGTCTTCCGGCGACCCGGTTGTCACACCTTGTCACACCTACTTCTCCTAGGACCTTGATCAATTCATAGGGCCCCTGCCACCTGGCAAGGAGCTTGCTCTCTGCCTCTGGGACTAGTACCATTACTCGATCTCCCACCTGGAACCTCCGGACTGTCGCTCGCTCGACAGCTGTAATAGCTCTGTTGGGCCTCCTGGGCCTTTTCCAGGTACTCCTGTCCTTATTTGGAAGACATGCTCAATAATACTGAGTCCATGGTTTGGCTGCTCCTCCCAAGCCTCTTTGGCAAGGTCCAGGATCCCTCGGAGCTTGTGCCCGTACAATAATTCAAATGGAGAAAACCCAGTGGATGCCTGAGGAACCTCATAGATGGCAAACATGAGGTATGGGAGTAGGGCATCCCAATCTTTCCCATCCCAGCTCACCATCTTCCGGATCATGTCCTTGAGAGTGTGGTTGAACCGCGCAACAAGGCTGTCTGTCTGTGGGTGGTAGACTGACGTCCTCAGGGTCCGGATGTGGACTAGCGCACTGATCCTTCATTAACTTAGAGACAAAGGAATACCCTGGTCTGTTAAGATCTCCATGGGTATCCCTACTCTCAAAGATCTGGACCAATTCCCTTGCTATGATTTTCAAGTGTAGATTTTGGAGGGGCACCACCTCCGGGTAACGGGTGGCATAATCTAGGACCACTAAGATGCTCCAGTGCCCCCGAGAGGACTTCTCCAGTGGGCCAACTAGGTCCATCGCCATACACTCAAAGGGGACCTCAATAATAGGCAGAGGCACCAGGGGGGCACTCAATTGGCACTCGGGTCAGGAGGCGCAATATTTCTGGACTTCCAAGTACACCCCAGGCCACTAGAATCTTCTCAAAATCCGATCCGGGGTTTATCAATCCCTAGCTGTCCACCGAACAAATGGCTCTGGGCCAGGTCCATCATGTCTCTCCGGTGTTTCTGGGGCACGAAGAGTTGTTCCACTATTGGTTCCTGGCCTGGGATGACTCGGTATAGGAGATCCCTCTTGATTATATAATATGGTCTCAAGCCCTTGCTTCTTCCCTCTACTGAGACCCTATTTACCTCGATTATTTTCTTGCGTATGTTCTGATAGATTGGGTCATTGGCCTGATCCTGCCCAAAATTCTCAAGTGAAGCCCCTATATGCCTCAGCTTTGGGATGCCTTCAGCCTCTTCCATCCCCACTTGGCAGCTCTCTATCAAAGTAAGGAGACCCAATCGCCACTCAGCCTGACAACAGGCCTGAGCCCCTTCTATTGCTGCTGTTTATATGCCAAGTCCTTGCTTGGGGCCAAACTACTACCCAGCCTGAGAGCAGGCCTGGGCTCTGTCAACTGCTTGGTGTCCTGTCCGAAGCAAGGGCCTTGGCCTGTGAATTGCTGCTCAGCCAGAGTTTGGCCCGAGTCCCAAGATTCTTTATCTTTTTTATTTTTATTCCATATTTTTAGGCTAGGGCCAGGGCAGCTGGGCTACTCTGTGGCCCGAGGGTAGGCTGAAGCCCCCTAAACTGGTGGGCCAGCCCTGAAGCTGGGTTCTACTAGACAACTAACTGATCTGTTCTCAATGTAGTGAGGCAACTTGGCTTCCCTCCAAACTAGGACCGGTACAATTGCCTTATTTAATTCAACTGTACTAGATAAAAAAAAATAAATTATATTCAATCACAGCCCAAGAAGGATGTGGTCTAATTGAGAGGACAGCAGCCACTGCCTCATGCACTTCTCTAGCTCCACGGGAAAAAGATCAGGTGTTCTCTGCACAGCAGTGGAAAGTCACAAGACAGATTATATGAAAGAGCCAGAAGTCAGGCACTGTATGAGTGTTCTTGAAAATAATTACTGTCTAAGAGTGAACTCAAGTAAACTTGTAGTTATTTTTATTCCATACTTTTAAAAAAATGTTTTACTTTAGGTGATTGCCTCAGCTTGATCAGCATTGATCTGAACTTCTTGTACTTAATCTACAGTATATATCTTTTTTTTAAAAAAATGGAAAAAATTACTAAGACTATTTAGAGACATTTTCAATCTCCAAACTAGTGAATCACCATATCACCACTGAAGTAAGCAATTACTACTCATATTTTACAGAGAAATGATAAGAAGCAGAGTGGTTAAGTATTTAACTTGCCCAAGAGAACAAACAAATCCTGGCTCCTTGTCTTGTGCTCACACCATAAAGCTATGGACTGTTCATTTTCATCAAACGTTAAAATTTACCAACACTACCGACTCTATTATGTTAGCATTCCTAGTATGTATAAACTGACAGTCCACTTTAAGACATATTGTAGCCACTATTTTTTCCAATTTCTTGCTTAATTTGTACATCGTCTCTCTCCATTGTATACTGGCCTCATCATCACTGGTTTTGAGCAACTTGCAGTATCACTAGTCATTTGCTAGGGACAAGTATAGTTCTCATGAGGAGAAAAGAACTCACCTGATCTCAGTACCCCATTGTTTCAAGGAGAAATTGATGGCACTTTGTTGGATTGGTACCGGCTGGCAAGCTGCTTGTTCTCCTACCAGTTCCGTGGGAGCAGTCTCCACAGCTAGGACATTTCTAGCTTTCTCTGCTGAGACATTTGGATTCAGGGTACTCAAATCTGAGAAAGGAAAGAAACATTTGATTATTATTACGTTACCTTACACTGCACAAGCTCCCCCACCCCATAAATGCCATGTTCTTAAAGACATATTTGAACAATTAAAAAAAAAAAGTACTCTCATCTTTATCTTTATCCTCAGTATACCAAGATCCCATTCATTCATATTTTTGTGCATTAGATAATAAAATCTCAGAGATACACATGGCAGTTTAAAAAGAAAATATGGCCTTTGTTGATTTTAGCAATAAGCAGCCTTTTAAATATCCTGCTTTGAAGTCACATGGCAGAGAAACAGGAAGATCCCCCTCATTCTGAAATGCTAAAAGGGAAAGCTGGAAATAGGTATTTTTAAAATGTCTGTGAAATGAAGAACTCTGCAGAATTGTCTAACATGTTAGAAAGGTAGCTGGTACTTTATTCCTCTGAAAATACGGGGTGAAATTCTGAATAGGCAACAGTGAGTGTGGTTCTTTCATTTTATATCCTGTACTGAAAAAAGTCTTGCAAAAAGTTCCCGTGGGATCAAACCTCAGGAAGCAGTGGAAAGAGTGATTTCCTTGCTCACCTCTGGTCTGGTCACAAATTGTTGACACAAAGTCTGGGCCACATTCTGCCACCTTACTTTGAACAATACCTTATGCTGTGAGTAAACCCACTAGGGATGTTAAAATGCGTGTAATTGTATCGGGACAGCAGCCAGCTCCCCAGGAGCCTGTGTGCGCTGGGGGACAGCTTTTAAGCTGCCATCCCATGCTGCTGCCTCCCCAGGAGCTGGACTGAGAGCCACGTGTAACTGTTTGGATAACTGATAAGCATAAATGACTACGGTCTAACATCCCTAAATCCCACGGAGGGAGATAGCATAAGCAGGCCCTCCATGAATAATACACACATCAGTCCCACCATCTCTTCCAGAGGATTCTACAACTGTTGTAAAAATGAAAGAATCCTACTTGGCACCTTTTTTGAATTTTTTAAATATTAACTAATTAAGTCTCACAACATCCCTGAAGGAGATAATTATTTCTTTTTTGCTGTCCAAAAAACCAGAAGGTATAGAGAAACTGTTCTCATGTGCTTTGATAACTACACACTTACTGAAAACATTTTTATTTAAGTTTTCCATAAAGCTCACCCACTTTCTTGGACATGAAATCAACAAGAGATTTCTACATTTGGGGGAAAGGGAGATTACCATAATTATAAAAACCTGAAAACAGAATAGGGATGTTGAGCATGTAATTGAACAGTTGTATAACCTCATCAAATTTTAACTGTCACACGACTATTCAATAGTTCCTGGGGGCAGAGCCAGCAGCCAGTGCACTCCCAGCACCACTCCCGGGGAACCCCTGACATCCCATGCCAGTGTAAGATGGCAGCAGCTGCTGTCCATGGAGGCACGAGCTCCCCACATAAAGAGGATGCGCTGGCATCCACGGAGCAGCCTCTGTACGCAGCAAGCCTGGGCCCGCTGTGGAGAGAGGCCGCTCCACGGGAGCTGATATACACACACAGCTGACTTGAAAGCCGGCTTCCTGCATTTACCCGCTCCTGCCTGCTCCCTATTACCCTCCACCCTACTGCCTCTCTATCGGAGGCAGCAGTGCAGGTGTCGAAGGGGATCAGATGGCTCCACGGATCCAGTATTTGTGGGGAACCAGCTTAAAAGCCAGCCCCTCATCGGCACCAGCTTCTGCCTCCCCACCCCTTGCTGGCACTGATAAAAAAGCAACGGAGGGAATGGGGGAGAAGAATACATGTAGTCAACAAATTTAACTGATAAGCCAAGATTTATGAGTTAATTGTGTAGTTGTCTACATGCTGACATCCCTAAATAGAGGCTTATTAAAAATGCCTCCTCAGCCATAATTACGTCATCACTGATGTGACCCCCAACTGAAACACCTCACTCCCTGGGTACTCCAGCCCCATAGTGGAGGTAGTGGCAGGGAAGACCGAGGTTCAAGGTCTCAGGCCAGATTTACTCTTCTGGGGTTCCAGGGTTAGTGGATTTTGGAAGTCCCCATGGGCTCTGGGGAGGGGCCAAAAATGAGGTGTTAAGTATGCGGGACAGGGCTACCAGTGAATGGGATAGGGATGGGAGTGCAGGATCTGGTTGGTGGGAGGTGGGGTGTAGGAGGGGGTGAGGATGCGAGGTCTGGCAGGAACAGTTTGGGGGCTGTCTGCTTGGCCAGAGGCAGAAGGTGTCTGGGCAAAGAGTGGGGGAGGAGGGGAGGAGAGGTGGTTGTCTGGCCAGCGGCCTGGGGGCAGAGAGGATTTTGGCCAGAAGGGGATGCCTGCAAGAAGTGTCATGTTCAGGCTGTTTGTTCTTTGCATGCCAGATCTGGCACTGAGCCTCAGGGCTTTCTCCTCCTGCCCCATGCTCCCGCAGGAAGCCAATGCTGGCGTTCCAGTCTTGCAAGGGGCTATAAGGCTGCAGCACCAACGCTGGCTCCGTGCTGCAGGAGGAGTAAGGCCAGAAGAGCCCTATCTGGCTCCCTAGTGAGCCATAGTTGCCAACCCCTGGTATAGGGCAAGAAAATGTCTGTTTTTGGTAGGTGACCAAACTAACTAGATTCTTTCCATCTTAAAATTTTTTTCTTTGTTCCTACTGAGGAAATGGACCTTAAATGCCAAGAAACACATAACACATTTTAAGATATTCTGACAGCATCTTTTAAATTGAGTTCTTTCACACTATGTGACACAAACTTAACGATATTCCATTTTGTTTCTTTGAAATGCTATTACATTCCATGCCGAAGATAAGTTAGGCCAGCCAGGTAACTTATTAATGTTTTAGAGCACATTTATAAACACAAGAAATTAATATAAATATATTGATTTAAGAGAGCATGATTCTGCCAACTTTACAGGAACATTTGTAATCCACTTTAAAGAAGGGGGGAAAAGGAAGAAAATTGTAGAAATTTTACCATAGAATCATAGAATAATAGGACTGGAAGGGACCTCAAGAGGTCATCGAGTCCAGCCCCCCACCCTCAAGGCAGGACCAAGCTCTGTCTACACCATCCCTGACAGATGTCTATCTAACCTGTTCTTAAATATCTCCAGAGAGGGAGATTCCACCACCTCTCTTGGCAATTTATTCCAATATTTGACCACCCTGACAGTTAGGAATTTTTTCCTAATGTCCCATCTAAACCTCCCCTGCTGCGCTTTAAGCCCATTACTCCTTCTCCTGTCCTCAGAAACCAAGAGGAACAAATTTTCTCCTTCCTCCTTGTGACACCCTTTTAGATATTTGAAAACCGCTATCATGTCCCCCCTTAATCTTCTTTTTTCCAAACTAAACAAGCCCAGTTCATGAAGCCTGGCTTCATAGGTCATGTTCTCTAAACATTTAATCATTCTTGTCATTCTTCTCTGTACCCTTTCCAATTTCTCCACATCTTTCTTGAAATGTGGCGCCCAGAACTGGACACAGTACTCTAGCTGAGGCCTAACTAGTGCAGAGTAGAGCGGCAGAATGACTTCACGAGTTTTGCTTACAACACACCTGTTGATACAACCTAGAATCATATTTGCTTTTTTTGCAACAGCATCACACTGTTGACTCATATTCATCTTGTGGTCCACTATGATCCCTAGATCCCTTTCCGCCATGCTCCTTCCTAGACAGTCGCTTCCCATCTTGTATGTATGAAACTGATTGTTCCTTCCTAAGTGGAGCACTTTGCATTTCTCTTTATTAAACCTCATCCTGTTTACCTCTGACCATTTCTCTAACTTGCTAAGGTCATTTTGATAATTCATACTGGTATTCATACTGGTAAACTCTTACTAAACAGAAATACAACATGTTCTATATATGTATCTCAAGTCCTCAACTTACCTGTAATGTCTTTGGCAACTAGGCCTTTGGAAAAGTCACTGGGTGTAGGTGAAGTTCTGCTCTCTCTCTTTGCGACATCAAGGTTGTTACAATATTCCCATCTCTTCTGTTGAAGTTCCTGAAGCCAGTATGTCATATCCTGACGGTTAACAGCCTATAAAAGACAGATCAGAGTACTGAAAAACAAAGAGACTGATATCCATGCTTGAAAAGTGTATAATTTAACTTGCATTGAAAAGGGAGAGAACAGAGGTACCAAATAGAGCCCTAAATGGATTCAAAATTTGTATCTGCATGCAAGTTGCTATCACAGTCTGTGGATATAAAATTGGTATCTGCAGATTTGCAGGGCTCTGGGACAAGACAGCAGGTGCCAATAACAGCAAATGTGTCAATTAGGGATGTTAAACATCAGTTAATGAATAGTCAATTAACCTCATGAATTCTTATCGGTCACTCATCTATTTTATAGGCCCTGGGGATGGGGCCGGCAGCCAGTGAACTCCAGCCCCACTCCCAAGGAGCCTTCTGCCACTCTGCATGGCTGCCTCTGTATCAGAGGCAGCAGCATGGGGTGCCAGGCAGGAGCTGATCTGTGAGGGGAGCCAGTTTAAAATCCAGCTCCTCTTGCAGACTGGCTGCCTATTGCCCCGCACTGTTGCCTCTGATAGAGAAGCAGCAGCATGGGGTGACAGCAGCTCCTCTCTGGGGTGTATGTGTCTGAGCTCCTGGACCCAGCGTGAGCCACAACTGAGCCAGGCCGCCTGCCCGCCTGGCTCCTAATACACTTTAAAAGCAGAGCCGCAGCGGGGGTAGGTCCTGGACCCAACGCAAGCCAGGACTGAGCTGGGCTGCTGGCCAGCCTGCTAAAAAATGTACTGGGTGGGGGAAGGGAACGTGTGTAGTCTATAGCAGGGCTACTCAACTTTGGAAGCCCCAAGGGCCACAATGATACTAACAGCACATGCTGAGGGCCGCAACTTAGTGTGGTTGCATATACATGCAAATATATACATGCAAATATATGCAAATAGCTTCTTTCACACGGACAGGCACGAATACAAAGATTAAGGCAAGACTACACAACACACAGGCCCCATTTAAGTCAGTTCTGCTGATATTACTAAAACGCAACATTTACCTGATTTCCACCCATCTGACAGCACTTTTAATGAGCAATGACAGTCCAGGAATTTAACTACTAAAATGCATATCAGCAGAAGACCATTATATAGACTACTTTTTTGTTTTGGCTCCTACCCATGGGCTGAGTGTTGAGCCCAGTGTAAACCCAAACTGCACCATGGGCCACAAACAAATGGGTCGCGGGCCGCATGCAGCCCACGGGCATGTTGAGTAGCCCTGTTCTATAGTATTAACCTATAAGCTTTTGCTCATTGGTTAATCGGTTAATTGACTATACTATTACATCCCTAGTGTCACTAACAATATGATAATCCAAAAATGGCTTATATATAAAGAAATGACAATACTCTTCACTAATAAGCCACATTTACCTTTAAAAACTAATCATGCATTCCTAATTTCTCTAACTTTTATCTCCATCTCCCCAAGTCTCCAGAAGCTGCTGTGATACTATGGCACAGCCCTGATATGATTGCTACATTGACAGCCTCCTTCATGCACGTTTAAATTAGCCCAAGACACTATGCAGAATCCTTTTATATATATATGAATAAAGACTGCAGCCAAATAGACGTCTCCATACCTACAATCAGTAGGAACCTGATTTAAGTATATGCCACGCCACTGTGGGAGAGGGGGAGGGAGGGGTGGCTGCCAGCCCAGCCTGGTTACAAGTTGTGTAATACTCCCTTACAAAGTCACTGGTCTTCTGAAGAAGCCTACAAGCAGTGACGTTATAAGAGAGCATTGCACAACTTTAAACAAGCATGTGTAAATGGGGCAGAAACACCGCATAGGAACAATGGGGGATGTTAGTGAGGAGTTACTGTATTCTGTTATGCATCTCTTGCTATATGAACTACTAATTCCTACAGCAAGAGGAAGTATAACAAAACGGCAATGAAATATTTAAGACATTTAATCTATGAATTTAAAAGAGTTAAGTCCTCTGTTATGTAAGAGAATGAGCAATGGAAATGCAAACATCTAAGCGTATTTTTATTGTATTTTATTGAGAGTTTGTTGCCATTATTCTCATCAGATTGGTCTTCTCTGTTAAATCCATAAGGAAAAATAACTGGGAAAAGAAAGAATATTATAGAGCTGCTGATCAGATTTTACACAAATGATCGTCAGCACTTTGCATGCAGAATGAGAGCGCATAAATCTCTTGTCATGGTACCTCATTAAACCAAACTCACAGAAGAGAGGATACCAAAGATTCACTTTCAGTGGCTGCTGTGCAAGACAAACACCTTATGTGAAGTATTCCAAACTCCTTGTAATGGCAGAACTCAGTTTCATGCTTTTTGTTGTTCTTTTTCACCCACCAGTTGTTGTGAAGAATTTGCACAATAAGAGGTTGGACCTCCCTGGTCCAGCTCCCTCCACACATGGGAGTTCTCCAAACCAGGGAAGGTTGGGGTTACGGGTGTGCCAGGCTCCCCACTATCTGTCATTGATGCCTTGACCCCATTGCCTGCAGCAGCCCTGCACGCCTCTCAGCCCCATGAGCTGCAGCAGCCTCCTGAGCTCCAGAGGCAGCCCTGCAGGCACTTGTAGCCCCACCAGCTGTGAGCTCTGCAGTCCCCACTCCTTCCTGGCTCCACTGGCTGCGGGCTCGGCAGCCCCACCAACTTCCTGACCTCCCTGGCTGTGCGCTAGGGATGTGAATGACTAGTCGACTAATCGCCCCAGGGACTATAGAATAGTCGACTAACCGATAAGAATTCATGAGGTTACTCAACTATTCAATTAACCAATATTTAAATCCCTACTGTAAAGGGCTAGTCAACTATCCGATAAGCAAATACTGACTGGTCACTCCTCCCTTTTGCGGCCTCTCATATATAGAGGCAGCGAGGGGAGAAGAGGGGGGTATTTAAAAGCGGCAGTGCTGCACGGAGCCCAGGGTCAGCTGCTCCGTGCAGCACTGCTGCTTTGAATGCGACAGAGAGCCCGACGTCAGGCTCTACACCATGTTTCAAAGCGGCAGTGCCAGTGGAGCCTGGGATCAGCCGGAGACTGTTCCGTGCAGCACTGCTGCTTTGAAATGCCAAGTGGAGCCTGGGATCAGCTGAGGGCTTCAAAGAGGAAGTGCTGCATAGAGCCTGAGGTCAGCACGGGATTCCCCGCTGACCCCGGGTGCCACACAGCACGCCAACTTTAAAATGTACAAGTCCCCCCAGCAGGGGCTCTTGTGCATTTCAAAGCGGAAGCGCTTGTGCGGAGCCTAGAGTCAGCAGGACTTCCCGCTGGCCCTGGACTCCACGTGGCGTTTCAACTTTGCAATGCAGAAGACCCCTTGCTGGGGCTCTTGCACATTTCAAAGGCGGAACACGGTAGTGCTTATTGACCACTCGACTAGCAAACTAATCACTACTTAACATCCCTCATCTCGATCATTCCTGATAAATGTTTGTCTAACCTGTTCTTCAATATCTCCAGTGACAGATTCCACAACCTCCCTAGGCAATTTATTCCAGTGCTTAACATAGTTATTGCCTGTTCTGTTCACTCCCTCTGAAGCACCGGGCATTGGCTACTGCCAGAAGATAGGATACTGGGCTAGACAAACAACTGGTCTGACCCAAGATAGTTATGTTCTAATGACCCTTTTACTCTATTTAGTTTAAATCTATATTTGGGGTTTTAATTATGTCATTACTTTGAGGCTGGAGCCCCAGCGCTAGCTTCCTGCTGAGGGGAGGCCTTGGCAGACAGATCCAGCTTGTGGGGGAGGGAAGTGGTTCTGGGCACTGCCACTCCCCCTCCTCCTGCCTGGGAGGACAGCAGCTCAGGAAACCACTTGCCTGGAGGCTTTTCCCTATTGCTCCCGTTGCCTGGAATCACTCCTCCTCTCCCAGACTCCTCCACCCCCAGCCCTCTCCTGCACCTTCCTCCTGGCCAGCACCCCGCCCCCCAGCCCGATTCTGCACCCAAGTTCCTGGACAGACCCCACACACCCCCAGCCCACTTTTGTGCCCTACCTCCCACTCAGACCACACCCCTCTACCACTTCCTGCACCCATTTTGTCATGATGGGTGGTTGGCGGCTGGTCCGTAGAAAGGTCTGCATTGAGCAGGGTAGGCCACGGGCCAACAAATTTGAGAACCACTGGTATAGATCAAAGTAACTGATAAACGTATAAGAGCACATTTGATTTTTAAACTTCATGAAAACGTGTGGGATGCTACTTTCATTGCTTTCACTCATCGGTATCCTGTTAGAAAGCAATAGCAAACATTTACTTTATGTATACCCTGTAACTAAACAACACGTGAAAGGAGCCACCAAACTGGAAAGAAGCCTTGTGAAATGCAAATGAAGAACTCTAACAGAAAAGTGCTGATTTCAAAGCAAGTGGCCATTGTGTGAAATGATTGGAGGTCAGAGACTCAAAATGGATTCCTCATTCTACATCAAAGTAAAAACCAAGAGAACACAATAACTGAACAAGACGACAAAGATCCCCAGAGTTATTCTGGGTAGCCCTGAGACAGTCTTGGGAAGTTAGCAGGTTCGCTCTCTGCTACCATTCAGAATTATATAGTTTGACTCACCTGTCCATATATGTGACCTGCTTTAAACTCTCAAAACCTCACTTCCTTTTCTTAGCTAATAACATTTTAGACAGTTTACTGTAGAACTGACTAACAGTGTTGTCTTTAGTGTACGATCTAGAATACCAATTGATCTGGGGTAAGTGGCTGGTCTCTTGGGACAGAAAGCAAACTAAATATGATGTGATTTTTGGTGACAATTTTTCAATAAGCTCTGTTTGTCTCAGTGGCAAGATAGACTGGTGCATCTAAGGCACTGTGGGCAATAAACAACTCTCAGGCTGGATGCAGTTTCCAGGGTCAGCTCCTTGCAGTCTGCCAAATGCTTATTTACCCACATATCCACATGTATGGCTTCTTGCATCTCCTTTTGGCTCTGAATTGCCATTTCCAGCCAATGGGAGCTGTAATAAGCAGTGTCCTGGTCGACGGCACTTCCTGTAGCTCCCAATAGCCAGGAACAGTGATCTATGGCCAACAGGAGCTGTGAACGGCCATATCTATGGAGACATGATCTAGAGTTGTGGTCACCAACCCATTGATCACGTTTGGCGCCCCCCCCCATTTCCCTCCACCCCCAAGAAGCCCCACTACCGACCTCCATCGACAACGGAGGTAGTGCTGGCTTCCCGTGGGGTGGGCGGAAGTCTTACAGCTGTGTGCCACTTATGGGTTTTCAGGAAGTGCGCTGGCTGCTTCCCCCACCCCCCAAAACAGCTGGCCCGGTGCCTGAAAGGCCAGGTCTATGGCGTGCTGGGGACGTCCTTCCCCTGTGGGGGAGGGAGGCGGTAGTAATCACCGGAGGAGGCGTGTGCGAACTTCCCTCCTCTGGGGCGGAGGAGAGGGTAGGAGTCCCGGGAGGAAGTGCGTGCCGGGTACTCCCTGTTCCCTGCCCCCACCAACACCCTGTTCCCTGTTCAAGCACCCACCTGCAGCCTGCTACTTGCCCCATCACCTTGTCCCCTACCCCCAACACCACCCTATCCCCTGCTTCAGCACCCACCAGCACCCTGTCACCTGCCCCAGCACCCACTGGCACCCTGCCCCCACTAGGATCCTGTCCCCACCCCAGCACCCACTAGCACCTTTCCCCAGTACCATGTCCCCTGCTTCCACCAGCATAGTTGGGGCCACATTAGTGAGTCCTGGGGAGTTTTGGGGGAGTTATTTGTTTTTGCTTCTCACTTGTGTGGCCCCAACTGACTTCTCTGCGGGTCAGTGACCCCTGATTCAAAAGAGGTTCCCTGCCCTTCTCATAAATAAAGACAATGCTGAAACTTTTTGTGTTTGACATAATATTTTATTAAAAACGAAGCCTGGCAAACAAACCCACAATTGGGGCCAAGCCCCCATCTGGCCGCAGCATCATAACACTCCTGTATCCCCCCCGACCCCAAATCTGAGCCTATCATACACTGGAACCCCCTGTCCTGAGCCTCTCATCTCCAAATCCCTGCACCCCCACAGACTCAGTCTTCTGCCAAAACACTTCTGCACCATCCACACACCGCAAATCTGTGTCCTGAGCCCATCATACTCCCAACCTCCCTGCCCTGAGCCCCTCACATACCTCAACTCAAACTCCTTCACCCTCACATCCACAAGCCTGTGACTTGCTCAACACCCCAACCCTCCACCTGATCCCAACACTCCCCAACCTGGAGCCCCCCCCCCCCCCCCCAGCCAGCATCCCCTCATCCAGTAAGGGTTCTACATCTTCCCTGACCACCCTCTTCTTACTAACATTCTTGTAGAAACCTTTCTTGTTTCCCTTTATATCCCTCGCTAGCTGCAATTCCAATTGTGCTTTGGCCTTGCTGCATACTCCTCCCTAGTCATCTGTCCAAGTTTCCAGTTCTTGTACGCTTCCTTTTTGTGTTTAAGCTCACCAAGGATGTCCACGGTAAGCCAATCTGGTCACCTACTATATTTGCTTTTCTTGCTGCACATTGGGATGGTTTCTTCCTGTGCCTTTAATAAGTATTCTTTAAAATACTGCCAGCTCTCCTGGACTCCTTGCCACTTCATGTTAGTGTCCCTGGGGATCCCGCCCATCGGTTCTTGGAGGGAGTCAGAGTCTGCTTTTCGGAAGTCCAGGGTGTGTATTTTACTGCTCTCCTTTCTTCCTTTTATCAGGATCCTGAAATTGACCATCTCATGATCCCTGCTCCCAGGTTGCCACTCACATCTACTTCCACTACTATTGCCTCCCGGTTTTTGAGCAGCAGATCAAACTGTTTATATCCTTTCATGACAGTGTTCCAATCATGAGAGTTGTCCCACCAAGTCTTCATTATTCCAATTAAATCACAGTTCTTTGACTGTGCCAGGACTTCTTATTCTTCCTACTTGTTTCCCAGGCTTCCTGCGTTTCTGTACAGACACCACAGATAAGTAATCTGATTGCCCTACCTTTTCAGTACGGATCAAGGGTCCTTCTCAGTTGCATCTTCCTCCTTGTGTTTAATCCCAGTATCCCACTTCCCCATCTACCTCAGGGCTTAGGTCACCATCCCCAACAAACCTACTTTAAAGCCTTCCTCACTAGGTTTGCAAGCTCGCCTGAAAAGGTATTCTTCCCTCTCTTTGTTAGGTGGAGCCCAGCTCTTCCTAGCAATCCTTGTGCTCGAACAGCATCCCACGGTCGAAGAATCCAAAGTCCTCTCTCCAACACTACTTTCACAACCATTCATTTGCTTCCAAAATTCAGTGATCCTTCTTCAACAGGGAAGGTGGAGGAGAATACAACTTGCACCTCAAACTCCTTGATCCTTCTTCCTAGTGCTACGTAATCTGCTGTGATCCACTTAAGGTCATTCTTGGTCATTCCTATGTAGTGAAGTAGGAAAGGGTAGTGGTTCGAAGGCTTGATCAGTCTTGGAAGACTCTGTCACATCCTAAATTCCAGCTCCAGGTAAGTAGCACACATCTCGAGATTCCTGATCTGGACAGCAAATGGATGACTCCGTGCCTCTTAGGAGGGAGTCCCCAACCACCACCACCACCACCCATCTTGGGAGTGGTGGTTGTCGAACCCACATCCCTAGGACTATGCATCCCATGCCTGCTGATTGATGGGGGTAAGTGGTTACTTTCCTCTATTGGGACTGGGGATACCCGAGTTGTCTTTCATCTCCTGGAGGTCACATGCTGCCAATTTTCTCCCCCATTCTGTACTGCCCTCTGTGGTTCTTCAGCATCCTGTGCCTGCAGTATCAAATGCTTCCTTCTATCCAGAAAATCCTCATTTTCTCTGATGGAACGAAGGGTTAATACTTGGGCCTCTAGTTCTTTAATCTTCTTCTCCAATATGGAGGCCAGCATGCACTTCTATCTTTTGGGAGGAAGACAAACATAGCACATGCTGTGCAGGTCACAACAGCTGATCTTCCACTATCCATACTCTCTTCCTTCTGAGACTCCTCAGATATTTCTATTACACTCTTAATCCCCAAGGCTCCTCCTTCACTTGGAAAACTCCCTGGCTACGTCTAGACTACATCCCTCTTTTGACAGACGAATGTAAATGAAGGACTTCAAAATTGCAAAAGAAGCGCTGATTTACAAATTTCATGCTTCATTTGCATAATGGATTCCGATTGCTTTTTTAAAAAGGACTTTTCTTCCCCCCTGCAAAAAAACCCAGCCTAAACCCCTTTTTTGAAAGAACCCTAATGACAGAAAAAATGAGGTTTACAGGTTCTTTTGAAAAAGGGTTGTTTTGGGGTTTTTTTGGAAGAGCCGCGTCTAGACCATTTTTTTTTCCAAAAAAAAAAAATCTTTAAAAAAATGCGATCGGAATCCATTATGCAAATGAAGCATGAAATCTGTAAATCTACACTTCATTTGCAATTTCAAAGTCCTTTATTTACATTCCTCTGTCGAAAGAGGAATGTAGTCTAGACATAGCCCGTTAGCTGCTCCTCTTTTCTAAACTCTCTGTTTACTGTGCTTTAATTGTTAGACATAAGAAGGAAACCAGCACCATGCAATCAGGACGTTGCTTAAAGACTACTGATGGCCCATCAATCCCAATTTGGGACTCATTATTTCATAAAGACTGACACACTTCCTGAAATGTTTGTCAAATTGGAAAACAAGATCCTGAAAGTAACTGAGCAGCTAACCCTACAACTCCCATTAAGTTATACATGCTGAAGAGCTCTGAGGATTGGGTTCTGAAAGTTAGAAAAAGCTAATCTGAAGCATTGTAAAGTAGGAATATGTTCTTGGATAAACTTGAGCTTATTGCTCATTTAAATTTATAAGTACAGAACGGGAAAGACTATGCCATGAGATTTGGAAATTATGAACAAAAAGCAAACAGGAAAATGATGCATATGATATAGCAGAGGATGAAAGCTACACTTGACTCAATTTTCTTCCTCAGTAAAGTCCTCGTGCTCACATGTGTAATTTTTTCTTAAGTCAGCTAGGCTTTTACCCTGCATAAGAAGGTCAGCAAGGGCCCAATCTAATTCTCACTGACTTCAACAAGGGATGGGATCATGTCACCAGCATTTTGAACATCAATTCATCTTTATTTTGATTTCTGTAGAATTTGGCTGCAAGACATTATAGTTCTTAAAGTATTACTGTTCTAGTTGCTTCCTAATAAAGAGCTTAATTAAATTCCAGCTCCAGAACTCTTACTTATAGTTTGTGTTATCTAATGTCAAGGAACAAGTTGAGGGCCATCACTCCACTGTATTAAGTGCTGTACAAACACAGAATAAAAACCTACTAGTGCAAACATACACTAACGACCACTTCCAGCAACTACATCTTTTCCTTAACCAGCTCCTTTCAAAATATCCCCAAGATTCTAGGAAAAAAAGTTTGTTTGATCTTTAAATAAGGACTACACATACTGTATATCCCTCTAGGATGGACCGCCACCTTGTCGTGGTTGGAGGGCTTGCGTGTCTCAATGACCCCTAGAACTATGCTGGCTGGAGCTTTGTGCTCCTGGTAGGGTTTCCCATGCCAGACAGGTCGAAGGGTAGAGACCAGACGAAGTGTGGTCCCTGGTCCTCCAGGTTGGGGGTTTGGCACAAAGTACAGCGTGCGCACTAAGCTGAAACTATACAACAGCTGTGTTCTTCCAGTGCTTCTCTATGGAGCAGAATGTTGGCGCATGATACAACGAGACCTTACTAAATTGTCTACATTCCATACCAAGAATCTTAGAAGAATAATCAGGATATTTTGGCCAAATAAAATTTCCAACGAAGATCTACTGTCTCAGTGTAAACAAGAAGACATGGCCACTATAATTATGAAAAGACACTGGAGATGGATAGGTCATGTGTTACGAAGAGAGGACGGATCTATTACGAAAATTGCACTCCACTGGAAACCAGATGGGAAGAGAAAGAGAGTAAGACCAAAAACAACCTGGCGCCGAACGGTAGAACAAGAATTAAAAGACCATCATCACACTTGGGGGACAATAGGCGCTTTGGCCTGTGACCGACAGAAGTGGAAGGACTTTGTTGCTGCCCTATGCGCCATTGGCGTAACGGGCAGTAAGTAAGTAAGTAATACTGTATATGGCAATGGCTTTTTGATGGCCAATCACATGACTGCTTAAGACAAGCATCACAATCCTAAGAGGTAAAAATAGACGACAAAGACATTTGTTTTTATTTATGCATATTGCTTGCACTAACATGACCAGACCCAAGTTTGTACTGCCTGACTGCCCATGTCACCATGCTGCAGCACTTGATGAAGCTATGACTGGGGCTCCTACCTTTGCTCATGCTAGAGTTTTGTCCAGGGCAAAAGTTACTCATTGCTTAATGTTGTAACTAGGATTATAAATGTTCTCTTTTCCACTATTTCCTAGTGAATGCCACCATACTCGAGAAACAATTTGCCCTAGATAGCCTCCATTTTCTGGAGATTTTCAGCTGGCAGGGCTAAGTGCTAGTTAGAAATCAAATCCAGAATTCACTTACCCCAAAGCCAGAGTTTTACACTGCAGATGAAGATATAGCCACATAAAAAGTAATATACATGTGGATTATAGCTATACAATACGCAAAAAATGTAGTTCACACTAGTCTGTTCTGTTGTTCTAGCTACTCAATTGTTTACAATATCTTCCCTTCCAATATTGTTTTAACGTATATTATCACTGCACTTAAGTTTTCCAATAAGACATTTCATTTGTCTTATTGTTCATAAAGATATTAAATCATTTGCATACAAAGATTCTTTAAGAGTGTAAATTATACACACTGCATTTCTTATTTAAGCACCATTAATACCAAAGCACTGAGATAGTTAGCAAAGTCTAAATCAGTGGTTCCCAAACTTTTCGGCATCATGCCCCCTTTTTGAAAAAACCTTTCAGCCCTCCCCCACAAATAAAAGCAAAACTTGTTGAGGAAAAAAAAAAGGAACTGACCGGGGCAGCAAAAGTTGATGGGGGAGAGGGGGGGAGAGGAGTTGGGTGTCCTCACGCCCCCCTTGGAATTTCTTCACCCCCCCCCAGTTTGGGAAGCAATGGTCTAAACCAGTGGTCTCCAACCTTTTTACACCCAAAATCACTTTTTCTATGACAGACCAAGCCAAGATCTACTGCCCCGCCCCTTCCTTGAAGCCCCGCCCCTTCCTTGAAGCCCCACCTTCTCTATTCTCCTCCTCTCCACCACTTGCTATCCCCAATCCTTATACTGGTGCTTTTAAAAAAAAAAAAAAAATCTTCTGTAGGAAGGGGTTTTTCCAACATTTGGTCTGTCTAGACTGGACCAAATGTCAGAAAAACCCCTTCTTTTGGAAGCCCCCTTATTCCTCGTGGAAAGAGGAATACAGGGGTTACCAAAAGAGAATGTTTGCTTTTCCACTAAAAAAAGCGGAAGAACAAATGCAACCCTGGATGCAGAAGAGTTTTTCTGGGATAACTCCAGAATCCTGAAAAACTCCAGCAGTCTAGCCAGACCCTCGCTGGGCTGAGACAGGATGTGTAGGCTCTGGGGTGGGAATGAGGGATTTGGGTGTGGGAAGGGGTGAGAGGTGCAAGCTCTGGGAGGAAATCTGGATGCAGGAGGAGGTGGAGAAGGGGACACTGGCTCGGGGAGGGGGCTCCAGGCTGGGCAGTGTTGGGATCAGATGGAGGATTGGGGTACTAAGCAAGCCACCGGCTTGTGGATGTGAGGGTGCAGGAATTTGGGTTGGGGTATGCAAGGGGCTCAGGGCAGCGGGTTCCAGTGTATGACAGGCTCAGATCTAGGGTCTGGGGAAGGGAGAATGCAGGATGGTTGTGGCCAGATGGTGGCTTGACCCCAACTGGGGGTCTGTTGGCCAGGCTTCATTTTTTAATAAACTACTATGTCAAACACAAAAAGTTTCTGCACTGTCTTTATTTATGAGAATGGCAGGGAACCTGCCTTGAGTCAGGGGTCACTGACTCATAGAAAAGTCAGTCAGGAGCAGAGGACAGTACTGGGGAGGGGTGCTAGTGGGTTCTGGGGCAGGGAACAGAGTGCCAATGGGAGCAGAGGAGAGGGGGAAGGGTGCCAGAAGGACAGGTTTCAGCAGCAGGGGGCAGGCGGGGGGGGGGGGGGAAGAGGGGAGAAACAGGTTTCTGCAGAGGGAAGCAGGAGGACAGGTTTCTGCAGAGGGGAAGGCAGAGGGACAGGTTTCTGCGGTAGGGGACAGGGTGCCAGTGGGGACTGGTTTCTGCAGAGGGGAGCAGGGGGACAGGTTTCTGCAGTAGGGGACAGGGTGCCAGTGGGGACTGGTTTCTGCAGAGGGGAGCAGGGGGACAGGTTTCTGCAGTAGGGGACAGGGTGCCAGTGGGGACTGGTTTCTGCAGAGGGGAACAAGTTTCTGCAGAGGGGAGCAGGGGGACAAGTTTCTGCAGTAGGGGACAGGGTGCTGGTGGGGATTGGTTTCTGCGGGGGAGGGGGGGCTTCAGGGTGCCAGGAGGGCAGATTTCTGCACTGAGGGGGAGGCAGGGGAGAGGGAACGGGGGGCAGGAGGGCGGGGGACAGGGAACAAGGTTCGAGGGAAGGGAGTCCCCTACACCAGCCATGGAGGGAAGCCTCCGTCCTGCACTCCCTCCGGTGCCAAACCCCCCCCCCCGCCCCGTGAAAGAAGGAAGCCCCGTTGCGCGCCTCTGCCAGGCATGACACCCCTCCTCCCACCGAGCATGGAAGCCCACTCAGGTGACCTCTTGGGGGCAACCCACCCAAGCGCACCTGCCCCGGGGCTGAAACCCCCACGTGTACCTGCCCTGGGGCCAACACCCGCCCCCCTGTGCAGGAAAACCCCGTCTGCGCCCGCCCTGGGGCCGAAATACACCCCTTCCCCCCCGCGCGCGCCTGCCTCGGGCTGAAACTCACACCAGCAGCGCAGGTAAACCCTACGCACGCCTGCCCCGGGGCCAAAACACACACACCCGTCTCCCCGCGGTGCAGGGAAGCCCCGCGCACGCCTGCCCCGGGGACAACTCATGCCTCCTGCGCCGGTGCAGAGAAATCTCCGTGCTCCTCTTCCGGAGCCAGGGCCCCCTCCCACGCTGCACGCTTGGCAAAGCAGCCAGGGCACTTCCGGAACTGGCGCTAAGCTGTGGGACTTCCATCCACCCACGGGAAGCCGGCACTACTTCCATTTTCGCTGTAGGTAAGTACTGGGGCTTCTCGGCGGTGGGTGGAAAATGGGGAGGGGGCCCGGTTGCTTCGTGATCGACTGGTCAAGGCCTTTCGATCGACCAGTCGATCACGATTGACCTGTTGGTAAACACTTTAGAGATATACACAAATCATATACTACTTTAGGCTGAAAATCACAACATCTTACTATTTCTCACCCTGTAACTTCAGTCTCCACCATTAAAATGTTTCAATAGTAATTTTTCAGTAATAAATAGGTGTCTTGATATAGATCCACTATGTTTTATTTGTTATATTTTACTAAATGGCATACAAATGTTCCTACAAAATATATTGTGGCAATACAAAGTGTTTTATGTAAAAAGTGTTATTAAATTAACAGGAAAAATACTGAAAGAAAAACACTTCCCCCAATAATGAACTTAAAGTAAAATCTTGTTCTCTAAGCTGACCAGACCCATGAAGTCCTTTATCATGAGATGGAACAAAAGGATGCATGCATAAAATACAAGGTCATAAAATGTTAGGTTCCAAACCTGAGAAGCAGTTCACTAGAGCTGATAAGACAGGGATGGGCAATCATTTTTTTACCAGGGGCCACTTCAGAAATATTTGAAGTGGCCCTGGGCTGCACCGGAAGGGGCGGGGCCTTAGGCAGAAGGGACGAGGCTGGGACACTTCTCTACTTCCCCACCCACACACCATGATTGGTCTGGCAGTGGGGAAGCAAGTGAAGTCTTTGCCCCACCTGCCCAGTTCCCCCTAGCTGCCCGTGCCCCTGGCGGTGGGAGGAGACTTCATGCGCTCCCCCTTCTGCCACTGCACCAATCGGGGCTTGGGAGCAGGGAAGCATGCAAAGTCTCCTCCTGCCCTGCTAGGATTCCGTGGTGCTTCCAAGCGCCACGTGCTTCTTGCAGGTCGGGGCAGGGTAGAGGAAACTTCATGCGCTTCTCCCTGCCCCCAGGCCCTGATTGACCTGGGGGAGCAGGGGAGTGGCAGGGCCTCCATAGGCGGGATCAACCCGCTTGGTGGGCCAGGTCCGGCCCTCAGAGGCTCTTTTGCCCAACCCTGTGATAAGGAGATGATTCCCCTAACTTCCCCATCCTCTACTTCTCCCCCTAAAAAGGTTGTATACATTTTGTTTTCATCAATATAGAAATAGTTATTATTATCTATTATAAAAACTTTAACATTTTAAAGTCAGATTTTTTCCATGAATTTTTCATTTAACTGAAAAGTCAAAAGCAATTTTCTATTGGAACAGTGTTTTGACAAAAAAAAAATTCAACCCACTCTAGAGTTCTATTCCCTTCACGGGATCAGACTAGGTCCCACAAACATTTTTCTTCCTAAAGGTGTCTGCTTCTGGGAGTACTCTGAGACTACACTTTCGGCCTGTGTTTTGAAAACCTTTCTTTTCATTTCTTGGGAAAAGGCAAGTTTTTTGGGTTATTTCCAAGTTCTGGATGTATACCCAAAGATGCATTTGGGGGCATTTTCCATATAAAAAAGTAAGCCCTTCATTTTCTATAAAACTATAAACTAAAAAATTAGATTATAAATCAGATAAAGAAGCTTTCTAGATCACGCCACAGAAAAGTAGCTGTAACCATACTTTAAAAGAAAAACCGTTTAACAAAAGTCATGCTAAAAAGGATCAGACAGGCTCTTAAACTCTCTGTACTCTGGGTCGAAAATTTACTGAAGGAGTGGGCCTGCACTCTGTACCTTACAACTCCCTACCAATTACCAGGTTTAGGCAAAAAGCCTACAGAGCAAACCCAAATGCTGGCTTCTGAGTTGCATTTGGTCAGCAGCAGAAATGTAAACCTAATCATTCAATAAAATAGGGATGTTAGATATCATTTAATTTAATAATACAGGAGGCCCCCGACTTGAGAATGCCCAAGTTCCAACCATTTTTGTAAGTGTGAAAGGGGTTGGAAACCCCCGACTTACATCCTCAGCCCACATTTACAACGGAACCAAATATATTGCAAGTCGGGGGCCTCCTGTAGTATAACTGCATAACATCTTAATGGTTACATGATTATTTGATAGTCCCTAGGAGTGGGGCCAGCAGCCAGTGCATTCCTGGAGAGCCCCCTGCCACACTTTGCTGCTGCCTCTGTATCATCTGCAGCGCGGGCTGGCAGGTGAGAGCTGGTCTGCAAGGGAAGCCGGTTTAAAAACTGTCTCCCTGCACAGAATGGCTCTCCTGTGCCACCCTGTGCTGCTGCCCTCTGTGAACAGACCGTTCCAGCATCCTATATCACAGGCAGCAGCATGGGCGTGGGGTAGTCAAGCAGTTCCACAGGCTCTGGTGCTGGTGGGGAGCCAGCTTAAAAGCTGCCTTCCCACAGGCAGCAGCTCCCCCCTCCTTGCTGCCTCTGATAGAGAGACAGCAAGTAGGGGGGAGGAATGTATGTAATCATTAGGTTAATTGTTTACATGACTACACCTAGCATCCCTACAGTTCTCTTTAAGTACATTCAATTTATTGGTGATAGAAGAATGAAGCTGAAAAATAGGCTAGTTAGTCTCAGATTTGGCTACTGGACAATTTTTTTTAATTAAAGCTTTAGGTACTATTATTAAATGCTTTGTACTTCAATATAATAGCAAACTAAAGAGTGCGGACAAGTCTACATTTACAATACTCTCTCATCAAAAGTGTAAACTGTGGAGAGTAGTTAATTCATCTCCAGAGAAGCGGTAATTACAGGGACAGGGCGCTGTCTCCAAAGGAGAGCTCCTCTACATTGGACTGAGTTAGTATAGCGTTCTCTCATAGGGGTGGGCAGTTTTCACACCCCTGAATGAAGCAGTTACACCCATACCTGGTCTAACAGGGCAGTGCTATTCAGCAGGTCAAGGAGGAAAGTGATCTCTCATATACAATCGCGGTGGGGAAGGAGAACCCGCTAGCTGGAGTCACAGACTAGAGTTACATGGAGCCAGACTCTCCGGGAAAGGCCCCTGTTTGCTGCCTGCCAGCAGGAGTGTCAAGCTCTCCCCTGGAAAGGGTGGGCTCTGAGTGGTATTGCAGAGGGGAAGCGCGCAGCAGCCACCTGCTACCCCGCCTGGGGGGACACGGAGCTTGGGATCCGCAGCAGCTACTGAAAGGATGAGGTGCCTGGGGAAAGGGGCCCTGGGGGCGGCTGCAGGGATGTCAGGAGGCCCGGGGCGACAGCGCAGGGTCCCAACTCAGCCCTGCGCGGGACTCGGGGGTCCCTGAAACAAGGGGGGGAACTGGGGCTCCCGTGGGGGCGGGGGGCGGCTCCCAGCAGGCAGGGCCGGGGCCGCTCGCGAGGCGGCGGTACCTTGAGCACGGTGACGGCGCCGCCCGGACTGTGCACCTCAAAGGCGGCGGCCTCGTCCCCGGTGCCGGCGGCGGCCTCGGGCTGGTGGTAGCTGAAGCAGGCGGCGGCGATGTCCAGGTGGCCGAGCGGCATCGCCTCCTGCGGGCCCTTGAAGTAGTAGAGGTAGCAGCGGCGGGGGTCGAAGACGAACCAGCGGCTGCGGAAGCCGCGCAGCGGGCCCTTGCCCGACAGCTTCTGGAGGTAGCCGCACAGCTTGGGCGCGCCTGAGCCGGCCGGCCCCGCGGCGTCCCCGCCGCCCTCCTCCCCCGCCGCCTCGGCGGATCCCGCCGCCGGCATCGCCCCTCGCGGCGCGGCCTGCTCCGCCTGGCGGCCCGGCCCGCCGCCTGACGGGACTTGTAGTGCGCGCGCCTCGCTCGCTGAGGGGAGCTACGGGCGCGGCCCAGCCGCCGCGGGTCTCCCCGTCCCAGCGCCTCGCTCCGCCCCCCTCAGCCCTCCGCTTGTGCAATCGCGGCCCACGGTGTGCGCGGCGAGCTGGGCCCCTGCCATGGGGAAGTGGGACCCGACGCCTGTCCCCGGCCCTGCCTCCCGCCAGATGCCCCAGGACACTTGACAGCCGCACGCTTTGGTGACGCTCCGGGCAAGGAAATTCTCCTTAGGCGGGTCCCCCCAGGCTTATTGGGGTCCTGCTTCCTGAGGTGCTGCCAGTAACCAGCCGCCCTGAAATCGGCTTTGCGGGTAACGCAACCCGCAGCCTCTCTGCAGGAAGTCTGTCTGCAACAGGCTGAAGTGGAGAGAGGAAGATTGATCTTCTTCCATGTTTTGGCTGAAATGCTCCGTATCTGCCGTTTGAGGCATCCTCTGCTGGCAAATATTGCGATCTATGTTCCATTTCATGGCCCAAAGGACAGATTACATTAGAATCCCTCTCAATCTTGTTACTCCTCTGTGAAATCTGCATAGTCTATCTCTGGGTTAGTGCGTTCATTGAAAACCAATAATCATGTGTAACAGAAACTCAGGATGTGCACTTGCCAACATGGAGGCCATGCACAATCTTTATCGCTCAGGGAGGTAGAGTTCCTACAGTGATGTAGTCTGTGACTGTGGGGTTACTGAGGCAGCGGTGTAATGTACACATGGCTAAAAAGAACTTTGTGCATATTTTCTTACCCTGACCTGAACTTACCCTTTCTCTACCCATCAATCAGACAGCTCTCATTAATACTGCTTGCAACTTCCTTCTATCACTATTAAATTGCCAGGTTTTTCACTGACATTCTAACCAGCCTGTCTGGCCATTTGCCCTTCTGTTTCTGTCAAGAGCACTTTTTTAACTGCTCAGGTTCTTTTGATCTTTTAGGGTGTCAGCATTGGCAAAGCAAATCCTGGTAATTTTGCTGGCACCTAAAAATAGCACCTCTCAGTTATGGCTCCATTGTTCTCCATGCTGCTTTGAAGATATGTACCTGCACCTGTCTTATCTGTGTCATTGTTTCAGCTTTCCTGTGTTGTTCTGTAACATCCCTTTTATAGACTTCTTTGAAGCAAAATGCAGGACAATGTAGCACTTTAAAGACTAACAAGATGGTTTATTAGATGATGAGCTTTCGTGGGCCAGACCCACTTCCTCAGATCAAATAGTGGAAGAAAGTAGTCACAACCATATATACCAAAGGATACAATTAAAAAAATGAACAAATATGAAAAGGACAAATCACATTGCTACATTAAACACGGCTACATTTCTATCATTATAGACTTCTTTGATTTTGTTGTGTGCCTTTAAACAGGCAGCCTACAAAATTGAAACCAAGTCATGTGTAGTAGTAATAATACAGACATTTTTGCCAGTTTGTCACAGAAGGCACTCAGCATCTTGCAAGATCTGGCCTTTCCTATAAAATGTCATTTTGCAGACAAAAGATGACACTTCCTTCTTCTGAGCTTCTAGGAGAGAGGTTGGCACTATTTGAAGTCTCATAACGCCCTGTCCTCGTTCATTCAGATATGCTTAAATGTCAAAGAGATTGTCTCCAATATTTTTCTTTAACATCAAATGACCAGCAGTGGGATCATTCCTATGAAGCGTTTAGCATCCTAACCTTGCGTGCTCAGCTGCTGTTGGCGTCAACAGAAATATTTGTGTTTCAGCAATTCATAGAAAAAGGCTCTATATTCTCAAGGCTTTTGCTCTCAATACTTCTCTCTCTTTCTCCCTCTCCCTCTCTCTTTTTCTGTATAGCTTCCTCACTTACAACATTCTAATCAGGATGTACTGTTTTTGCAGTTAGTTCATTGAAACCAAAAGTTCCCCTTCTTAAGAAGATAAGTTCCTTATTTCATGTATGTCCTTTTTCAAAAGATGTAATCCAGATGTGAACTGATCAATGACAGCTGCATCTTTCAGCATTATCACAGTGTTTGTAGTAATTGTGTACACACATCACATGATTTTTCTTTTACATATTCAGCTCTCGCATGCAGAACCCATTCAGTTGCTTAGCAATGTTTAGAAAATGAATATAAATGGCAAAAATAATGATGCTTACCAGTAACTAGTTAACCAGTGGGCCTGCCGGGTTGGAGCAGCCCTCGGCCCGATGTAGGCGAGGGGCTGCTCTAGCTTGGCTGGGCTCACTGTGCCATGCCACAGACTGGGGGCACTTCAGCCCAGCCGGGCGCACTGCACTGTTCCATGGGTTGTGGGTGCTGCAGCCTGGCCAGATTGGAGTAACTCTCTGCCCACGGCATGGTGCCATGTGATGAGCCTGGCCTGGCCAGAGCAGCCCCCGCCTCTGGCCCAGTAGGCCCAGCCTTGCCTGAGTTAATTGGTGAAACATAAACGTAACATTTAATTGGTTAAACAGTATTTTGCATCCCTACTTTAAATGAACCAATAATTTTGTAATTGCATTATGGGTGCAAACATTCTCGTTTACAAAACATATCAAATGGAAGAGCCGTTTTCCTTTGAATAACAAGTATTCAGTTACTTATTTCATAACACTGGGAGTGTTTTTCACCATATTGTGAATATAGGTACTTCACACACTGTGAAAAAGTTCTCATTTTGATGTAACAGAAACAATAATAAAATCAGTATCTAAGCAATGTTATTAAATACAAATGTACCAACAGTGCATTCAGTGCAGATCCTTTGGCTCAGACTTGTGATTACACAAATGCCAAAAATTGGTAAATTATGATCAGCATAACATCAGTACTTTGCCTTTGGTTAAATACTTACTGTGTTGACTTTACAGAGCAGTAGATCTCCACCTAACACCTCTCCCCCCACCCCCAAAGAAAGGATTGGGCTGCAAAATTCATTTTCAGTGTTGTGGGTCCCTCTGAAAAAAATACCTTGCAGGGACTGAACCATGAGTACAGTTTGTCATTATCAAAGATAATCATTTTCTCTGTGTAACCATTCTGCCGGGTAGGCCTGGCAGCAACCAGAGCCGGGTTCAATATCTAGGGGTCCATCTCACACAGAACCAGCTCGAGCCCCCACCCAGTAGCCTGGGAAATTCACACACCCCTGGGCGCCTCTGAGAGGCAATGCTTCCCCACTCGCAAGCACAGAGTCTGAGTGTAGAAAAGAAACATTTAATGGTATCTATGGTTGTGACTATTTTCTTCCACTATTTGATCTGAGGAAGTGGGTCTGGCCCACGAAAGCTCATCATCTAATAAACCATCTTGTTAGTCTTTAAAGTGCTACATTGTCCTGTTTTTTGTTTCATTTAATGAAACAGAGAGAGAAGTCACATGGCATTAACTTAGGAAAATACCACAGAGTTCATAGCCCAAACCATGAGCAAAGCCCAATACCCCAACGCTATGTCTACACTGGCGTGATCTTGCGTCAGAGATATGCAAATGATGCTAAGCGTGGAATATCGCCGAGCCTCATTTGCATATCTAATGAGCAACCATTTTTGCAGAAGAGGCTCTTGCGTCCAAAGGAGCTGTCTACACTGCCCCTTCGTGTGCAAGAAAACCCCTCTCATGCAGTGCCACTACGCCGATTATTTTCAGGAATAATGGCATTGCGCAAGAGGGTTTTTCTTGCACAAGAAGGGGCAGTGTAGACAGCTCCTTCTGGCACAAGAGCCTCTTCTGCAAAAATGGCAGCTCATTAGATATGCAAATGAGGCTCGGCGATATTCCACGCTTAGCCTCATTTGCATATCTCTGGCGCAAGATCTCCCCAGTGTAGACATAGCCCAAGATTCTCTGGAGTCCAGCAGCCCAAAATCTCCCACAGTCCGACACCCCAAAAGTCTCTGTCCCTGGTCAGTGTCACCCAGACTTCAAAAGTTCACCTGCAGGGTCTACCTCTCAACCTGGGTGGAAAGGGAGACAGGGGGGTTGATAGGGACACCTTACGTGGTCTGAGGCCGACGGTGCCACCTCTCCGTACGATTCTGCTGCAGTCTTTACCATGAGCCATTCCACCACGCTCCAACAGCTGTCTTGTTCCACTCCACCGACTGCTCCACTGGTCGCCTGCCACCGCTCCTACCATCCACCCGCTAGCCATTCCCACTGGCTGCTCCGCTGGTCGCCTGCCACCGCTCCTACCATCCACCCGCTAGCCATTCCCACTGGCTGCTCCGCTGGTCGCCTGCCACCACTCCTACCAGCCACCCGCCGGTCATTCCCACCAGCCGCTCTGCTGGCTGCAATGGGTCTGGCTCCCAGCCAAGCCAGTGATTTCAACTCTTTAGCCATCACCTAGACTGGCAAAAGACTCCTCATGGAGTCTAGTTCAGGTCTGTCCTTAAAACAAAAGGGGGAAAGAGGCAGGTTGGGCTAGTCTTACAGCTCACACCTAGGAGTCATGAAGCAGGCTGATTCAAGCCCTTTAGCTTTTCAACCCCCAACTCTGGAAGGGGGGAGGCTTGTTCCTCGCAGACCTCTTACAGTAATGGTGTCTCTCCAGCAAGCACTGGTGTCATGTTTTGTAGTTCCCACATTTAGGCATTGCATGAATAGTGACCCCCACAACAGCCCCAAATTATTTTCAATACACCATATTCCATTCCAACACTGATCCTCCATCAGCCCTGGCAGAGTTGGATTTCCATAACCATAGCTCAGATTCCTTCCCCCTCCTGGCATGAGCTGTATTTACATATCAACAGTTAACCGTTAATTATCTTGAAGAGTTAAACAATTGAAGTGAGTACATCCACCCCCAGAGCAGATCCCTCCTTTTAGCTGGTGGATAACCAGCAGTAGTTCAGCCCCTGCTTACATCTGTAACAAGAATCTCTGTAGGGTTATACTGTTAAATATTAGGACATAGTGCTACGTGGTTTGTACTTGTGGGATGGATGCACGTGGCCCACTGCACTTCAGGTTCTTGAGAGGGAGGGCACAATGCTGTGGAAGGTAATGGGCCCTAAGCCACTTTTACAACAGAGGCCAAACAGGTAGAAAGTTGCTGAAACTTACACTTGCTAGATGTTTTCAGGGTTATTGTAGCCATGTTGGTCCCAGGATATCAGAGGGTATGTCTACACTACCCCGCTAGTTCGAACTAGCGGGGTAATGTAGGCATACCGCACTTGCAAATGAAGCCCGGGATTTGAATTTCCCGGGCTTCATTTGCATAAGCGGGGAGCCGCCATTTTTAAAACCCCGCTGGTTCGAACCCCGTGCCGCGCGGCTACACGCGGCACGAACTAGGTAGTTCGAACTAGGCTTCCTAGTTCGAACTACCGTTACTCCTCGTGAAATGAGCTCGTGCCCCGTGTAGCCGCGCTGCACGGGGTTCGAACCAGCGGGGTTTTAAAAATGGCGGCTCCCCGCTTATGCAAATGAAGCCCGGGAAATTCAAATCCCGGGCTTCATTTGCAAGTGCGGTATGCCTACATTACCCTCCTAGTTCGAACTAGGAGGGTAGTGTAGACATACCCAGAGAGACAAGATGTGAGAAGAAATAGTTTTAAATGGACCAAGTGCTGTTGATGAAATAAACAAGTTTTATAGCTTACGTGGCTCCTAATAAGCTTGAAAGCTTGTCTCTTTCCCAACCAAAGGCTGGTCCCAATATTACCTCACCCACAATGACTTGCTATAAGATCTCCTAGGGCACATCTATACAGCAGGGCAAACGTTGAATTAAGCTACACAACTGGAGCTATGTCAATTGAATAGCTTAAGTCGAAATAGGGTAACTCGGCTTTTGGTGCTGTCTACACAGCAGGAAGTCGAAGGAACAAAACTCTTCCTTCAACTGCCCTTACTCCTTATAAAATGAGGGTTACAGGAGTCAGAGTAAGATGTCCTCCAGCTCAACATTATTTTTGAAATGATGATTTCTGTGTAGACACGCTCTTTGTTACTCCGAAATAACGCTGCTGTGTAGACCTTCCCCTAGAGACTATTCAGCTCAGAAGAGATCAGAGGAGCACATCATGCTCTGTCCTAACCAGTGGTGGGCAGCCTGTAGCCTGAGGGCCACATGCAGCCAATCGGGGTTCTATGTGAGGGACAGTCTGTTTACCATTGCCCATCCACAAGGTTGGCAGATTCTGCTGGTTTTCATCCATGTAATTTTTTCCCCACTGGTATTACAAGAGTGAGACATCCTTAAAGCAAGGGCACGTGAAGTGAGATGTGTGGTGATTGCACACTAGATTAGGAGAGCCATGCACTATCTCTGCAGTCAAAGTGCTGCTACGTTTAATTGGCGCACTCCGCAGATTCTAGGTACTCAAGCACAGTTAGCAAAACTACCCTATCCCGGGGAGACCGTCTTGGTTACAATCTTGTGGCCCACTGAGATGAAGGAAGGCCATTCATTTGGCCCACTCACTAGCCTAGGTTGCCCTTTACTGATCTAGACTGCCACCCAGTCCTGATACTCCTCTAAAAGGCAGTTTGAAGATCATGTGAGGGTCCCTCATGAATAGCAATGTATCCAGTTTTCAAAGTAAACCCTTTCTTATGCACGAGCTAATCACTAGAGCCCCTGTGCAGATATAAACATCTGCAGCTGATGGGATCAGATTGCAATTTAACTCCTGATCCTCTAGCTGGCTTTTACCTCTCTCCATACCCACAGAAGCAAGGGTCTCAAAGAATGGGGAAGGGAGCGGAGGGGGTAGAAAGTGAGGGGGTCTTGCAGGAAAGAGGCAGCATGAAGATAGCAACTAGGGGAGAAGCATGTGGGTAGGGTCTCCAGGAGAAGGGACAATGAGGAGAGAAGGTTGAGGGCTCATATTGAATGGTGCTCTCAGGGAATCACAAGCAGCACCTGGCAGCAGTGGTGCATGTTGCATTACAGAGTAGGGTTGCCAGGTGTCTGGTTTTGAACCAGACAGTCTGGTATTTGAGGGGTCTGCCCAGGAAACAAATTGAGAAATGTTCTAATTAGGTAAGTTTTATTATTATTAGGAGTATCAGTACGTAGTTGTGAACTGCCTGGCTGGTAGACACCCTTACGCTGTGTGAGTTTGTCTAGCAGCCAGGCAATATGCAACTACGCGGGGGGGGGAGAGCAGCCCCACTGCCGAACCCCTCTCGCCCCCGCCAGCCCTGCTTCCCACCAGCCGGTTCCTCCCTGCCAACCTCCTCCCGGCCAGCCCCACTCCCCTCCCAGCCGGTCCCCACCCCCATCTGAGATCAAATGTGTTTGGTATTTTTTTGAGGCCACCTGGTAACGCTATCACAGAGAGGTGGGGTGCCAGGGCCCCACCTTCTCCAGTCCCTACTGCTGGGGGTGGGCCCTGGTCCCTGCTGCCAAGGAGCACAGCCAGAACGGCTGGTCTGCGCCATAGTGAAGATGCTGGTGCTAGCTGAGGGTCCCTAGCCACAGGACAGGAAGCAGTGCAGTGGGCAGGTGCTGGACAGCCCCAACTCTGATGTGCTACTCAGCCTCAACAAATGGCTGCCGGCTGCCCGAGCCAGACGCAGTGGGCCAGATTCATCAGTGAGAAAACCCCTGCATGGTTGTATCTGCATTTGCTGGACTATCCATCAAAATTGTCCACAGATGTGAAGCAGATAGCCACAGATGTGCAGGGCTCTGCTAATCACCCAAAAGATTAAGTAGTACGTGATGTAGTTTAATTGATTGGAAATGGTTGGGAGAGTTGAATAGTATTAACGTATCATAGAGTGGTCCACAATTTTACTTGATAGAAGTGATTTTCCACTTGTGGTCTGCAGACTATGTCTAAGATTTCCGAAGGGATTCACACATCCATTTGAAATTTGCTAGGTGTCTGCAAATGAAAAGTGATAGAAATGTAGCCGTGTTAGTCTGGGGTAGCTGAAGCAAAATGCAGGACAATGTAGCACTTTAAAGACTAACAAGATGGTTTATTAGATGATGAGCTTTCGTAGGCCAGACCCACTTCCTCAGATCAAATCAAATGAAAAGAATTGAAAACGACTGTTCTATAGAAACACTAGGTGGTGCTCATCTGCTGTTTCACATTCTCTATTCATTGCAAGTCTTGCTCTCTTTTTCACAAAATGAAAAAAATAGACTCGGAATAGGCCTGCAGATTAAAACAAGAAAGATGCCTACATACAGCTGTAAGTTGTCTGGTTGTTATTAAGAGCAGTGAAGGCATAATACTATTTCAGAGGGAAAGATGTAATTTAGCTTTATTAACTCTACCTCAGACATTAAAAAAAGCCAAATATATTGTACAGGGTAAGTTGTCGTAGGTATCTTTTTGTTGTGGTAGAAGAGCAAATCTTGACAAAGAAAACAACCTTATTCGTAGAGAAAACAACAACAAAGGGAAAAGAATCAAAGGAGAAAGGTAGCATAGGTTTCCAGTTATGTGTTTGTGATCTGAATCTGACATCATAGGTTACAAAAGAGATATTGCGGATTTTAGAGGAAAAAATAAAATTTAAAAAAAATGTCCTAAACTGGTAGGGTGACTCACATAGGGAAATAATCTGCTAATTAAGTTTATGGATTCCTGTCTTTTTTTTTTTTTAAATGAGCAATATTTTCCATTGTGTAATCTACTTCGATTACATAGTAGTATCTGAGAAAGTGGCGAGATGACTTAGACTAGGTGAAAGACCAAATAGAAAATGAGAAAGAAAGAGACATGGACACAAATCAACTTTTCTGCATACATTTTTGTGCATTTTTTATATCTTACAGTGATAGGAAAGAGAAAAGATCCCAAAAGTTTCACTGTCTCTCATTTATGAAGAACTGGTTTATAGAGGGAGAAATAAAATTTGCCAAAATTATACACTCCTTGATTAAGAAACAATAGTGTGAAATAAACAAAAACTCCTTTCTTTGTATTTCCTATGGCCTTCATCTTGCAGCCAAACCCACATGTTCTGATGTTCTGACTGCAACAGGTTTCTACACAGGTGAAAGGTGAGAGGGGCCTATGTTTGCAAAATCCATGCCCTGCTAGATGCACAGGACTCTACAATTCATCTTGAAAATTCATACCAATAAATGTTTTAAAACTATGCAGATAGAAGGGGTTGAAATGTAAGAGGGCTACTAGTTTAATCATGATGCATTTTCAGTGTGTCAAGTAGGGGTGTTAAATTTAGATTAATCAACTAATCGAGTAGTCGATGGAATTTAATTAATAAGGGGGAGGGGCGCTCGCTATTCCGCTGCGCCTCTGTGTTTGAAATATACAAGAGCCGCCTGTGGCTCTTGTAAATTTCAAAGGAAGAGGGGGAGCGCGACTGCTTAGGTCCCCACTCCTTCACTTCTCCCTTTGAAATGTACAAGAGCTGCCCACGGCTCTTGTACATGTCAAAGGGAGAGGCGCAGCAATAGAGAAGCCTCTACCCCCCGTGAAGATAGTGATAGGGGGAACTGGCTTTTAAGAGGCAATAGAGGTAGGGGTAGGAAGGAATGGAAGCCAACCCAGAGAGCTGCAAAACACCGCGCAGCTGCCAGTGTAACACATCTGGGCACCCACAAAGCCCACTGGCTCTCCCAGAGAGCATGCAAGGGCTCTCAGGAGCCTGCCAGGGGCCGGAAAAGGCGTGTGCCATCCTGGTCTGGGGTGGAGATCCTGGCCCTCCTGGAGGTATGGGGCGAGGAGGAGACCCTCCGGGATCTCCGCTACAGATGGCACAATGCCAACATCTATGGCCAGATGGCCAACAGCCTGGCCACAAGAGGCCACCACAGGACTCTGGAGCATATCTGGAGGAAAGTCAAGGAGCTCCAGCAGGCCTACGCCAGGGTGAGGGAGCTCAGCTCATGTTCTGGGGCAGGACCCCACTCCTGCCCCTACTGCTTTCTGGGGAGCGCTACAGCCCCTTCCCCACCCCTGTGCTGGACACGGGGCTGGACACACCCATTGTCGTCCGCCCGGGGGTTCCAGCCCAGGAGGAGGAGGACGAGGAGGAGGAAACAGCCTATACCGTGACCACCATCACGCTGGAGCTGGTACCCCAGGGCCCGGATGTTTCCCAGGGCCTGGATGTTTCCCAGGCATCCTCTGAGGCCAGGGAGGGATCAGCTGATGAGTGCTCTTAGTTTTTCACATGCACAGGGCAGGGGTGGCGGGCACTGAGGGGCTGTGGTGCGATCATCACTCGGCCCTCTTGGCCTGTCCCTTGCACTGCAGTCTGTGCATGTGGATGCACGTGCAGTGCCAGCCTGCACCACGCAGTCCCGGAGCACCCCCTGGCTCCTACTCACAAGCTCTGGGGAGGCCAGACATAGCTCTGACCCGGGCGGGGGACACCCTACCACCACCAGCCACTTCTGGAAGGAGGCTGGGGACAAGGGCATGCACACACACAGACTGAGGAGTGCTGCACACAGTACATGGGCATGCCTGCATGCTCGAGGCAGTATCCACTCCTGGGGACAGAGCTGCCAGGCGCAGGTGTGTGTGCGACCCCAATGGAAGGCCAGGCTGCTCCAGGCCCCTCTTCCATCCATGGGATCCCACTGTGGCTACACACTTCCCTTGCCTGCTTGTCCATGGGACTGGGGGGCTGGAAGCATGGTCACCTGGGGACCTCTGGGCCCCTGAGAGGCAGGGCCCGCTGTCCAGGCCACACATGGCCTTTCTCCTGAGACATCACCATCCTCTGGCCTGGAAACTGTTACTCTCAGCTTGCTGATGTGGGCAAGGCCTCAGTGACAGTATCTCCAGGGATGACTGATGACCTCTCTTTATTCTCCCCATCCAGTCAAGCCATGACTGTGGGGGATCACCAGCAGACAAGCCAGCCGCCTGACCCCCAGGGAACCACAGGCATTGGAGAGTCCAAGAGGATCTCATGAGGGAGCATGTGTCCGTCCTCTGGGATATGCAGCAGATGCTGACCGAGAAGGTCTGGGACGACGCACAATGGCATGCCCAGATGTGGACTGAGCTGCTGTAGCAGGGCCACAACATATTTGCCACCCTTTGGGAGATGATGGCGTACCAGGCACCAGTTCTAGCCCCTGCTCCAGCTCCCCCACACCATGCCTGACCCTGCTCCAGCCCCCCCTCCTGTCTATCCCCCTATTCTCCCAGGACCCCACCCCCACCCCTGAGGTCCCTGGACACAAGATGGAACACGCACCTGAACCAAGCGCCATCCCTTCTGCAGTTGGGGAAGCCCAGGGCAGCAAATCTGGCCACGCTGGGGTCCAGGTCTCCCAGGTGGATGACCCTGCGCAGCAGGATGGTGTTTATGGCCCTCCCCACCTGCAGAAGTAGATACACAAAGAAACAAAACAGAGAATCAAAGGGGATGCCTGAGCCCTTGGGAGGTCCCTGAGCTCCCTCTCCCTCCCCCCCCAGAAACACCCCAGGAGCCACCCCCTATGAAGGCCACCCCCCCCCTTCCAGGGCTGTGTGAGAGTGGGACTGCAGAAACCCCTGAGGATGGGGCTTTCCCCACACCCCCAACCTCTCCTTTCCCCAGGGTCCCCCTTTCCAGTAATCCCCCCTCCTCCAGGGGCTGTACCTCGAGTGCACCTTTCCTCAATGAGGAGGACCCTGACAGTGGACTTTCCCACACCAAACTGGTTGCCCACAGACCAGTGACTGTTGGGTGCTGTGAGCTTCCAGATGGTGCTGAAGGATCCGACCAGGGACCATGCGCAGCTTGACCTTCTGATCAAAAACAGGGAGGAACTAACAGGGGAAGTAGAGGTGGGTGACCACCTGGGAAGCAGTGATCATGAGATGGTAGATTTCAGGATCCTGACCGAAGGAAGAAAAGAGAGTAGTAAAATACACACGTTGGACTTCAGAAAAGCAGATTTTGACTCCCTCAGAGACCCGATGGGCAGAATCCCCTGGGATGCTAACATGAAGGGGAAAGGAGTCCAGGACAGCTGGCAGCATTTTAAAGAAGCCTTATTGAAGGCACAGAAAGAAACCATCCTGACGCGTAGCAGGAGAGGCAAACATGGTAGGAGACCGGACTGGCTTACAGGGGAAATCCTTGGTGAACTTAAGCACAAAAAGGAAGCTTACAAAAAGTAGAAACTTGAACAAATGACCAGAGAGGGGTTTACATGTATAGCTCAAGAATGCCGGGGGGTTATCAGGAAGGCGAAAGCGCAAATGAATTGCGACTGGCTAAGGATGTGAAGGATAACAAGAAAGGTTTCTACAGGCATGTTAACAAGAAGAAAGTGATCAGAGATGGTGTGCGGCCCCTACTGGATGAAGGAGGTAACCTAGGCTGTGTCTAGACTACATGCCTCTGACGGCAGAGGCATGTAGATTAGACACAGGCAAAGGCAAATGAAGCCACGATTTAAATGATCGCGGCTTCATTTACATTTACATGGCTGCCGTGCTGAGCCGACAAACAGCTGATCAGCTGTTTGTCCGCTCAGCGCGCTAGTCTGGACGCTCCCCTGCCGATATCAAAGCCCTTTGTCGGCAGCCCTGTTATTCCTCGTGGGATGAGGTTTACCGGGGCTGCCGACAAAGGGCTTTGATGTCGGCAGGGGAGCGTCCAAACTAGCGCGCTGAGCGGACAAACAGCTGATCAGCTGTTTGTTGGCTCAGCGCGGCAGCCATGTAAATGTAAATGAAGCTGCGATCATTTAAATCGCGGCTTCATTTGACTTTGCCAAACAAACAAATCTACATGGCAGAAGAAGCTTAGAAATGGCTGTCTAGGGGGGTCCCTTTAAGCACGTGTCTCAGATAGCCTCAGGTAGCAGCACCTGGAAGCAATTGCTGACCTAATACCCTGTCTGAACTGGTTCTGGGTGGCCTTAAATGTGAGCTAGCATCCAATCAGTGTGGATGCTATGAGGAAGGAGACATTCTTGGAGCTGTGTGCCCGACTCGCCCCCTGCCTTCCGAGGACGTGACACCCAGATGCGACCTGCCACCCCCCTGGAGAAGCGGGTCACCATCACCATATATCTTTCGAAATAGCAATTTGCTATTGTGTGTGGATGCTCTGTTCTGAAATAAGCTTTTCCAGAAAAGCTTATTCCGAAAGAAGCTTGCAGTGTAGACGTAACCTTTGTGTGAAGTGGGGGGGGGGGGGGGGAATTTGCTTCCTCATCCTGAGATCTTTAGAAATAATTGTAAAATAATGTATTATATCCTGCTGTGTCTGTATGTGGAGAACTGAGGGTCCCATAGGGAAGGGTGAGATCTACTTTGCAGCTCTGAGAAGCAGAATTTTACAAGTAGTTCATTGAAGTAATGTGCATAATTCAAGCAGGCCTTGGAGCCAAATCTAAAAGAGCTGGAGCTTAGGGCAAATTTTGTTGCCCTAGAGCCTCCAATAGTTGTATTAGAAATAGGGCCAGGGACTGCAGTGGCAATACTGTACGCCATCTACAGTAACTAATTAATCAAGTTTAAAACCTGACTGTAAGCATGGTTGTTACTTTATTGTGGCCCAAGAGAATAAAGACAAAATTTGATGCACCCCTGCAGTACTCCAGTTTTCTACTTGGTTTCAAAGGAATAAAACTCAGGTCTAAAGTCCCTGCTCCAAAGAATTGTCAATATAAAGGGCTACTGCTGCAAACATTTGCAAGAATAATTAACTATGTGAACAGCCAGTTTAAATAAAATGGGGCTAAATATTGTAATAATTGGAATTACTTCTGGGGTGAATTGGGCAGATCACTTTGGTTTTTGCCAGTGTGCACTCTTCTAGTTCTCCTCCTGCCCATGCAAGAGGTGGGCAGGGCCTTGGGGAAAGAGGCTGAGAGGGGCAGGCTATAGTATGGGATTGGAGCCCATAAGAAATTAATCTGAACCTGCGTGTGTTGAGCTCCCTATTTTTGGGAATGGGTGCTTGAGTCCCAGAGCACCATGGAGGCAGCGCCTGTGGGATTGATGCTATGTACCATCAGCTCTTTCTCCTGTTAGTCTGCAGCAACTACAAATGGAGTTTAATGAAGCAAGAAAACAATTCCATCCATGCTGCTTTTTCACTCTTTTCTAGCCTGCTACCTTCCAAGCTACATGCTACAGGTCAGGTACATATGAACTGAGTTTTTTTCCTTGATTCAGACACTCCTGCAGGAATAGGGCAAGTTGCTTGCTGGTTCTTATAATGACAGGATGATCTTCAAACCATCATGTGATGCCTAGCCTCACATCATCAGCTAGGAGGCAGGGGATTAGTCACAGGTGAGAGCTAAACTGTAACAGAGGTTTTGAATTTTCCATTGCCTTTGGGTTCAGAGAGCATTTTATGACATCAGCTTTATCCTAATATATTTGCATTTCTCCTGTTAGGAAATAATAAAACTACTTTTTCCTAGGCAGTAGTCGATGTGATGATTTACATAACGTTCCTGTGATGGCAGAACCAATGGAGAATGCAGGTGCAAAGAGACAGCGTCTCTAAAACCGTGATTGTTGTCATTGAAAGCCACCTTCACATCCTACTTTCTTTTTTACTGGTAAAACCATGCTGCCGTGTTTTCTGACTCTGGCTTGTCATCTTTGATTCTTCCTACTCTTTGTCCCCTTAAATCTAGACTGTGGCTAAATCTTGCTCTTGCTTCCTCTGCATCCCACAGTGTTTCAAAGATCCATCCCTTCCACTTCCTCTTGACAGCTGGAATTCTCATCCATGCCCTAATCATCTTCTGTATTGGTTACTGCAGCTTCCCCTACCTTACTTCCTTTATTCCCACATGAACCCTCTTGCCCTCTTCCCAGCATGCAGCCTCAATGCCTTTGTGCCTGTCAATCTGACAACTTCCCTCCCCACCCCAAACTCTGCATAGCCTCCCCCCACCCATTCAATGTTACATCACATGGAAGGTTTTTTTATCTCTCCACTTTTAAGCATGTACATTGATCTGCCCTTTCCTGATTTTTACCTGTTTTTGTCTCTTATCACTTGGCCCCTTCCACTTCATCAATGACTTCAGCCCTGAACTATATTTTTTCCACAAGCCTCTGGATACCTGCTTTCATCCCTGAGGAAAGAAGTTCTTCTCTAAGCTGACGTACAGGTCATTGCTTTCCCCTTCCCCTCATTTAAATCCCCGCAGAAGACTCATCTTCACCAAGATGTGAGGAAGGATGGTCTTGCATTTAAGTCATTGGACTGGGACTGTAGAAATCTGGTTTTAGTTCCTAGCTGTGTTACACAGTTCCTGGGTGACCTTGCACAAATGACTGAGGAATGACTTAGCTCCCACTAATTTCATTAGGAATTGCAGCTGCTTAGTGCTCCTGAAAATCAGATTCTTAATCTAAGCCTCAGGTACTAGTGTTATCCCTATTTTACTTTCTCACACCCTTTGGCTGTCTGATTTATTTCGATTGTAATCTCTTTGGGCATAGGGTGTGTCAATACATATTTGTATAGAATCTATTACAGTGGTGTCTTGATCTCATTTCAGGGGATTATGTGCTCCTGAAATACAAGTGATACTAGCTCTGGTGGCCTATTTAGTAACCAAGCTTTGATTAGTCCTTCCAGCCCTTAGTGGGGCAATCCACCATTATATTCAATATTCAGAACATATATATAAATCACAGAGGGTATGTCTACACTGCCACCCTAGTTCGAACTAGGGTGGCTAATGTAGGCATTCGAACTTGCAAATGAAGCCCGGGATTTAAATATCCTGGGCTTTATTTGCATGTTCTCGAGTGCCGCCATTTTTAAATGCCCCGTAGTTTGAACTACCTGCCCACGGCTACATGCGGCACGGACTAGGTAGTTCGAATTAAAGCTCCTAATTTGAACTACCGTTACTCCTCCAAAGAGGGGGCTTCCCAAAGCAGGCCCTTGCTGCTGACCCCCAAGGCATCCACAGGTCCAGTCTCCTTTCAATGGGCCCATTTCCCAGGCTCATTGATCTTGGATCTGGCTTCCATCCCCTCTCCAACCTTTACAACTGCCTAGAGGTTCTCACCTTCCACCTTCTCCATTCCCACCTCATTCACCCCACAGGGACAGTCTCTGCCTCACTTGTCCTAGGGACTATTCTACCAAGGCGTAATACAAAGTTTCCATGTAAAAGGACTCAATACAAAGCTAAAAACTTCAATGAGACAATAATTAATACAGAGACGTGTCTACATCTGCTGCAGGGAGACACCTCTGCCTGCCTCCACTCCTCTCCCCCCAGAGTCTACAGCCCCATTGCAAAGCAGGGCAGGGGAAGGAAAAAGGCTGAGGCCCATCCATCAGGACTGAAGCAGTAATGAGCAAGCTATGCCCGGGAGCCATTCTCCTGTCCATTGCTGGTGCTGTGTTGCTTCAGGCACGCTGAAATGCAGTCACCTAGGATGGGCTGGACAGCTGTTTAACACCTGCACAAGGTTTCAGGCAGGGGATTGTGCGGGCTGCCTTCCTGCAGAGCCCCCCATCAGAACCACTGTGCCCTCCTGGCTTAGGAAAAGAATAAACAGGAGGATTGGAAATTAACCCGCCCAGTCTCTCGTCCCCTAGGCAGGGAATGAGCCATCTACATTAGGCCACAGCTGGAGTATCATGTCCAATTCTGGGCGCCACATTTCAGGAAACGTGGAGAAACTGGAGAAAGTCCAGAGAAAATCATCACAAATGATGAAAGGTCTAGAGAACATGAGCTATGAGGCAAGGCTGAAGGAATTGGCCTTGTTTACCTCGAAAAAGAGAAGACCGAAAAGGGACACGAGAGCAGCTTTCAAGTATCTAAGGGTATGTCTACACTACCCCCCTAGTTCGAACTAGGGTGGTAATGTAGTCAACCGGAGTTGCAAATGAAGCCCGGGATTTGAATTTCCTGGGCTTCATTTGCATGTTGCTGGGCGCAGCCATTTTTAAATGTCCGCTAGTTCGGACTCCGTGCCCCGCGGCTACACGCGGCACGAACTAGGTAGTTCGGACTAGGTTTCCTATTCTGAACTACTGTTACTCCTCGTGATTGTTCCCAACATTAATCAGATTGCAGTGAGCCGGGTTATGCTGGTCTGTGCTGCACTCACATCTTTGCTACCCATGTAGACAGCCCCTGAACCACTGGAAACTGAGCTTCTAGTCCAGCCTGGTGTGTGACCTCAGGCATGTCACAACCCCCACTGTGCCTCAGGTTCCCCAGCTGTAAAATGGGAACAATGTTGGCCTCCTTGGTAAAGCTCTCTGAGGGTATGTCTACACTACAACGTTAATTCGAACTAACTTAGTTAGTGGCCCAGCTGCCGGCTCACAGATCCAGCACCAGGTGAGCCTGCGCAGCGTGCGGTCACTCCTACCCCAGCCCAGTGCCCCCCTAGTGTGGCGCCCGGGGGCAATTGCCCCCCCAGCCCTCCTTCGCTACGCCTCTGAGCTTCAAGAAAATCTTATTTCGAATTGGAGTGTCCACAATACAGGGAAGCCTCAAAATTAGCCCAAAGCAGGCTTCCCTAATGTGGATGCGCAATCTCTACTTAGACCTCCCCCCCCTCCGGGGGGGCACTGGGGAGGAATAACGTTAGAATGGCCCTGGTGAGGAGCTATTTCGACATAGCAGCAGTAGAGCATCTACACACACCCTCTTCCCAAAAAGCTTTTTTGGAAAAGCGCTTAGTCCTCGTGGAATGAGGTTTACAGCTGTCGGAAAAAGCCCTCCGTTACTTACACTTTCTGTCGAAAAAACACAGTTGCAGTGTGTACACTAGTATTGTTTTTCCGGAATAACGAATGTTATTCTGGAAAAACAGTGCAGTGTAGACGCACCCTTATTCTTCTGTCCATCTCTTCATCCCCTTTGTACTGTGTGCCACTTTCACATCTGTAGTTCAGACTGGAGGCACTTTGGGCAGGAACTGTTTGGTTTGATGTGGTCTGTGAAGCATTTAGTGCAATTATGAATGCTACTTAAAAATGGAATTATAATTAGCAGACTAGTTCTATGCAATCCAGTGTCCTTCAGAGCCTTTTAATTACGAGGTCTGTCTTCCGGTCTGTTAATCAGTCAGCTCCCAGATAGTTCAAATTTGGCATCCAAAGATCCATGGCCACTTTTATAAATTCAGGAAAGTTATTAACTTGAAACTTCAGGAAAGCATCTGATGATGAAAGAGACAATGACATTAGCTCTAAAGACAAAGTCCAGATAATTTGCATTTCTGTGAAAAACGAACATCTACCAGTTTGACATTCCTATTTTTAACAGTTTGCAAATGATTGAACAAAAGCATTTGTTCCCTCATGCAAAGTGTAAAAGGCAGTAGTCAAATGGGAGTATTATTTCTTTCCACTTATAAAAAGAAAACGTGAAGTCCTGTTCTCAAAGATTTTTTAAAATATTTTATCTACCCCATGGAATGGAACAATAAAAAGACCAGAATGTTCAGTTCTTACATAAGAATGGGCATACTGGATCAGACCAGGGGTCCATCTACTCCAGTAACCTGTCTTCTAACAGTGGCCGGCACCAGAAGTTAATCCAAACTAAGTCCTTAGTTTGGATTAACTGTTACTCCTCATTCCACGAGGAGTAACATTTAATCCGAACTACGGATTTAGTTCAGATTAACTTCTGACTGCCACGGACAGTCAGTTCGAACTAAGGGGATTGAAAAATGGCAGCCACCCGGGAACATGCAAATGAAGCCCAAGATATTTAAATCCCGGGCTTCATTTGCAAGTTCGAATGCCTACATTAGCCACCCTAGTTTGAACTAAGGGGCTAGTGTAGACATACCCATAGACCTTGATCATATCCCTCCTCAGCCATCTCTTTTCTAAGATGAACAATTTCAATCTTTTAAATCTCTTCTTATCTGGAAGCTGTGCCATCCCCCAGACATTTTTGTTACCCTTTGCTATACCTTTTCGAGTTCTAATATATCTTTTTTGAAGGTGAGACCAGGATTGCATGCAGATTCCAGGTGTTGACACGCCATGGATGTATATAGCAGCATTGCAAGTAGGAATAAGAGATCCTCCGGAAAAGGGCTTTATTCCGGAGGATTGTGCCAGTCTAGATGCTCTTTTCCGGCTTTTCCCCAAGCCGGATTAAATCCCCCACGGATTTCCCTATTCTGACTTGCCTGCTTTGCATGCCTCTTCTGGAGAAGGGGCCAGTCTAGACGTAGCCGTAATGTTGAAGAGTTTTCCATCCGATATTGCATGGAGATATACAGCTTCAAGGCTAAATAAAAAAGCATGATGAAGCAGCAGAAAGAGGAATATACACAAAAGAGTGATGGTGCCAAAACACGTCCCTGTCTGACACCACTTTAGATTTTATAGTTGTCAGATTGATCACTGTCTTACTGGACTGTAGTCTTTCTGCCATTTTGGAAGGACTGAATCACACTGAGGAGGATTGAGGGGCAACCCAGTTCTCCCTAGCAACTGGAAACGTCCCTTACTGCTGACCAGTCAAAAGCTTTTGAGATCTATGAAGGTCACACAGGCTGTGTCTAGACTACACCTCTCTGTCGACAGAGAGATGCAAATCAAGCACTTCGAAAGTGCAAATGAAGCCGGGATTGAAATAGCCCGTGCTTCATTTGCATAAAGATGGCGGCAGGTTTTTTTCCGAAAAGGGGCTTTTTTGAAAAAAAATACAGCAGTCTAGAGGGGATCTTTCGAAAATACAACCATTTTTTGAAAGATCCCGTAAATCTCATTTTTTGAGGAATATAGGATCTTTCGAAAAAGGGTTGTATGTTCAAAGATCCCCTTTATACTGCCATTTTTTTCGAAAAAAGCCCCGTTTAGAAAAAAGCAGCAGCCATCTTTATTCAAATGAAGCACGGGATATTTAAATCCCAGCTTCATTTGCCCTTTCGAAGTGCTTGATTTGCACCTCTTTGTTGACAGAGTGGTGTAGTCTAGACATAGCCACAGAGACGTTTTCCTTGTTCTTGACACTTCTCTTGCAGTTGTCTTAGTTTGAAGACCATCTTGATAACCAGCATGGAAGCAGCACCGACTCTCTTTTCAGACAGAACTTGCAATCTTTTGAGAATGATCTGTGCAAATGCCTTGTCCACCCTAAGGAGAGAAATCCCTCTGCGGTCACTCCGATCTTTGTTTTTGTACAGTGTTATGACATTGGCCTCCTTCGTGTCTTGTGATATCCCTCCTTCTCTCCAGAGGGCAAGCAAGACATTGGTCAGCTACTGACACACAATGTGTCATCCTTGTTTCAGTTCTTCTGCTGTAATTCCATTTTTTCCTTCTGCTTTTCCTGATGCTAAAGAGGTAATTGCCTTTTCAAGATCATGTATAGATGGTTCTATATCAAGCTCTTCAATTTTCTGGAGCGTGTGGTTTGCATCTGGAGCCTTCCCTCCCTTCTCTCACCCAGGCCTCACAGCTGGAGCCCCCCAGCTTCAAGGCTGATGACAGCAGACAAATGTGAAATAATTGCAGCCATGAAACTTTCAGACTTTCTGCAGGTAGGCTTCCTGCTGTGAAAATAAGCCTGGCCAGGCTTAGAGCTCAGGCTGTCAGCCCAAAGGTGGTGATAGGAGCTCCCTCTGTGAGCCCCGCTGCCAGGGTTAATTGTCCCAAGCCCTGCTGCTGCTGCTGAACTGAGGAAGGAGTGGGGTGCCTGGGCCATATGTCAGCCTAACTCTGTAGTGTAGCCAGCTCTCAGTCATTACAGGAAAGAACAGCCTAAGCACTCCTGTCTACTTTTCAGCCCACTTAAAGGTGTGTTGGACTCAGACATTTGGTTACATCTAAACCAGGGTAGTCAATAGGCAGCCCATGTTCCAAATCTAGACTGCCAGAGGCTTTTCAGTGGACTGCTGGGCATACCAGAACTCAGGGCTTCAGCCCCCCAAGACTCATGCCAGAATTTGGGGCTGCAGCTCTTCCAGATGCACATCAGTCTGGCAGGAGGTGTACCAAGACACAGGGCATAGCCTAGAATGCCAGGGCTCCGGGCTCCAGCCCCTCCCGACGCATGCCGTGTGGCTGGCGGTACAGCCTGCCAGAGGTGTGCTGGGACTGATGCCTCCATGTGGCTCGGGGAGGGCGCGGTGGGGGGGGGGATGAGTCCCAAAGTGCCTCTGGCAGGGATTCAGTCCCATGGGAGGAAGGCCAGGACTCAGGACTTCAGCCCCTCTCAGATGTGCCAAGGCTTGAGGCTTCAGCTTGGAGCTTCAGCTGAAGTCTGGAGCCCCAGTACCTCTGTTGTGCCTGGCAGGGCTCTATTTAGGGAGAGTTTGGGAAACACTCCGTGTTACGTGCCTGCCCAGGTACCATCTCCCCAAGCCTGCCTGCACGCACCTAGTCACTCCTCTACCCACACCACCCGCACTAACTGTCATGGTTCCTCCCTGCAGAGTTTAATGGTCCAATGAAAAGCCTCTGGCAGCCTGTACTTGGCCATGTGGTCCACCTATTGACTACTTCTGCAATAGGCCCTCGGTATATTACACAGCATCATATGTGTTCATTGAGCACCAGCACTTGTGGCATGAAAAACGTTTCTCTGGAGTCTGAACCTTGACCTTACCTGGATCAAGAAATCTAGAGGCTGACACAAAAAAATTGACTACTCCTGATTAAACACTAACCCGCTTATATAAACTATGGGACTATGAAAGAGACATAATGGAATGGATAAGGGTATTTGTGTAAGGAACAGCAAAACCCACCCCTTCACATGAGCTAATATAGATACATAGTAGAAATGTTTAGAATTTAAACTAGCAATGTTTATTTGTAGTATTCAACCAGTGTGGTCTGCTCTCCTGATTATTTTTTACTAATTGCTGTTTTTAAGGCAACCAGTGTGTCTATGAGTAACAATATAGGTCTTCATCTAAAAGATGGATTAATATCTCTGTTAATCTGGATCATGCTTTTTGCTAGCTCTTCTTTACTGTACATATTATGTAATTGATTTTTAAAAAGTTGTTTGGAACTGTTCAGATGTTTACATTCTTTTACAGTTTGGCTAAAATGGTAAGTTATAAAGCAAGTTCTTCAGTGACTTAGACTTAGAAGTTCCAATATTTATTACTTAATCCACTCAAAGACAAAGCACTTTTTTGTAAAAGTGTAAGGGAAAACTTTTCCTGTGGTGTATCCAGATTGGTGCTACTGCAATATAAATAATAATTTTCTGCTCTCTGCTACATACCCACAGCTTGCATTGACATCAGTTTTGTTCCAGTATACAGAGAAATATGGAATATTGGGATCAAATTCTAGCATATAGATCAGAGAGGAAGATTGTGCCTTTATGTTCTTGCTCAAGAGAAAAGCAGCAAATAGCCTTTGCAACAATGACAGCATTGAGCATATGTTATCATCTGATTATTGAGTGCAGGACAGAGTATACAATAAGCAAATGAGATCTCATATTGCCCATAATAAAGACAACAGTGGAGGTTTATACACAGCATTGCTCTCTTTTTCTCCCTTCAAATGCTTTAGGTTCAACGTCAAGGCAGCATGGAGAATAAACAGCAACAATTCCTCTTAGGAAGGGAAACTAACCCAGAAACTGAAAACCAATCCTTTGAGATGCTCAAAGAACTAGCACTGAAGTGGTTTATGGAAACGCAGGCTCCTCTTCTATTACAGAATGGTACTTTACCTGAGTGGTTCTATGGATTCATTACAAGAAAGTAAGACAGCCTGTAACATATACTATAGCATAAAGTTGATTAAATAAATATGCTTGTTAAGTGCCTCTTTCTTCACAAATCCTCTGCTATTTCAGACCAGGTTTAAGCTTACTTAAAATAACTACCTCTGCTTACTTTAAAATAAGTGCTCTTCTAGTGAGACGTGTTTAGCAGAATGGCATTCATATACAGAGAAAGGAGTTTTTAAACCAGTGTTTCTTAAACTATGTTGCGGGGAAAACTGATGTTCTATGAACAACTCACAGGTGTGCTGCGACCTCTTCTTTGTTTTTGTTACTTCTTTGGTTTTGTCTTTTTTTTGTCTGACAACAATTTTTTTTGTTGAAGAACATTTTCATAGGTCTTCCTCATAAAAAAAATATTATTGTTTGTTGTTCTGTGATCTCAAAAAGTTTAAGAAACACTGTTTTAAATCATGTCACTATGTTTCATCACCTATATGCTGGTGTTCCACACTTTTTCTTCATTCTCTGCCTGAATGAAGTTTTGCATCAGTTTGTAATGTATTGTACATTCTCTTGTCATCCAGGTGTCAATTTTAGAAATTGATTATGGATTATGATGGTATATGATAATTCACATAAATTGAATCCATCTTATTTTTTCTGAGTGGAAACTTTAAAAATTAATGTTTTTGTTCAGTGGTAGCAATAGAAGTGTTTTTCCATTTGGAAAGAACTGACTAGTTATTGACGTGACTTGTTCAGATGTCTTTAGTATGACAATACAGCTCATCGTAAGTTCCTTAGAGTCACTAAGAATGTTAGTGTTCTACTTTTATAGAACTATATACTAACTTGACATTCATTGCAATTGACTCTCTTTCTGAATCTACAGGCAGAGTGAAGAGCTGCTCAAAGACAAAGATGCTGGTTGTTTTCTTATCAGATTAAGTGACAGAGCAATTGGTTACATTCTGTCATATAGGTAAGACTGAACTTTACAGGAAAGAGAAAGCTGCAGCCATTTGTTTGGAAAATGCCACTACTTGTAATTTGCTCTTCTTTTTACATGCTTTCATGCACTCATACACCTTTGAGTGTACATCCTGATCTGCTCTGGCAATTAGCTTATGCCTTGAGGCAGGAGGAATGAGGATCTCTTTTACACTTTCTCCCCTAGCTAAATATCTCAAAAGAATAAAGATGCCAATAATCTACACAATGGCATGAAGTGTCATATTTATATTTATCAGGAAACCAAGAAATATATTGCCAAAGCCAATGGTTATGATTTTAGATTTTGGATTTTTTTATTCACTGAGAGTCTAGTCTTGGAGTTCTCATCTCCTTTAAATGAGTATGGACTTCAAAACTGGGCCCTCCATAGGACTGAAGGGGTAAGGACTATTTTAAACTGATCATTCTACTGAAGAAAGGGATCAGGAAACCCAATTATCAGGGAGGATCTGCCATTCTGTGGGGAGAGGCATATGCAAAACATCTCTGCTGGCCTTTCACAGTTGTTAGATATTGTGTGTGCAGCAGCAGACTGTGGTCAAATGCAAAACTTACTTTACGCATCAACAAACACATCATGGGAGTTTCTCCTCTCCTTTTCTCATACCACCACCCTGTCTGAGGACTCAGACAACACCTCCTCTTCAATAGACTCACCATGAATTCACGCTGCTTTTCAGCTAAAAGGTTGGTGTTAAACCTCATTCCGTTGTTTACCAAAAGGTGTTGGTACTTAGTTCACTAGCTGGTTACTGGTGATGGTTTACTAAGTTTGCTGCTGAGGCATTTGATTTTCGGTCAGGTGCATGGGATCAGATTAATTCAGAGATGATATGTGATATGGTGCTAGAAATGTACCATTAACAGCTCCTATGGAACTTCTTTTCACCATTTAAAAACCTTTGAAAAATCTCAAATTTGCACATTTTCCATAGGGATTTGTTGGAATGTGACCACTAAGTTTTTCAAAGATTCTGCCTGCACTAAGCGGCTGTGTCTAGACTGGCCAGTTTTTCCAGGAAATCAGCCACTTTTCTGGAAAAACTTGCCAGCTGTCTACACTGGCCGCTTGAATTTCCGCAAAAGCACTGACTTCCTACTGTAAGAAATCAATGCTTTCTGCGGAAATACTATGCTGCTCCCGTTCGGGCAAAAGTCTCTTTTGCGCAAAAGGGCCAGTGTAGACAGCTCAGATTTGTTTTGCGCAAAAAAGCCCCGATCGCGAAAATGGCGATCGGGGCTTTTTTGCGCAAAAGTGCGTCTAGATTGGCCACAGACGCTGTTCCGCAAAAAGTGCTTTTGCGGAAAAGCATCCGTGCCAATCTAGATGCTCTTTTCTGAAAATTCTTTTAACGGAAAACTTTTCCATTAAAAGCATTTCTGGAAAATCATGCCAGTCTAGACGTAGCCAGCATGTTTCATTTCAGGGCTTCAGTGTGTCAGCCAGACTTTCTCTGAAACAGCCACTGCTTCCTGCCTGCAGCCACAGTGCCACCAGATCTGAGAGCAAGGAGACTATCTCTTGGGCTCACAGTGTTTCCTCAGTAGTGCTCAGGCAGTATGAAGAAGGAGAAACAGATGGATGTTCTGGGTTGGATAGGAGCAGAGTGGGAGATAGGCAGGAGCCAGGATTGGGCATATTGGATAGGAACAAAGTAGAAGGGGTGGCAGGAACCAGTGGGTTGGATAGGAGGAGGGCAGGAGTCAGGACTGGATGTGGTGGTGGTGAATAGGAGCAGAGAGGGACAGAGCCAGAACTGGGATTGGAGTGAACAAGAGCAAAGGGGAACAGAGACATGCTGGGGGCACGGTGACAGAAGGTCCATGTCCACTATAGCACGTTCTCCTTTAGGGCCTGGAATAGAACCTATTATTCTTGGATCTCACCCCTTCCTCCATGGTTAGCAAATATCTGTGAAATTCACTCCTAGTGTATATTTCTCATCCTTGAGTTGGTCCACCTAGAGGATAACCATCTACTAATCCAACCGGTCACAGTCTTGCTAAGAATCCAGTTTGCAATCAATATGATTTCACATGATGACCTTTTTTGATATTTTTTAATGTTAGAAATTACATTAAAAAACAACAGTAAAAAATGTTAAGGTTGATAGTCAAGCCCTCAGAATTAGGGATGTCCATGCAATAATAGGACAAATCAGACTCTTTCTTTCAATACCTCTTCCTTTTTAGGGTATGTCTACACTACCACCCTAGTTCGAACTAGGGTGGTAATGCAGGCAACCGGAGTTGCAAATGAAGCCCGGGATTTGAATTTCATGTTTCACGAGGAGTAACGGTAGTTCGGAACAGGAAGCCTAGTCCGAACTACCTAGTCCGTGCCGCGTGTAGCCGCGTGGCACGAAGTCTGCACTAGCGGACATTTAAAAATGGCGGCGCCCGGCTTTATGCAAATGAAGCCCGGGAAATTCAAATCCCGGGCTTCATTTGCAACTCCGGTTGCCTACATTACCACCCTAGTTCGAACTAGGGTGGTAGTGTAGACATACCCTTAGTGTTTCAGATAAAATGGAAGCTGATTCCAAACTCCCTCAGGTTTTGGTTTAGCACTCTTGAACCATGAGAGCAAAACCAGAGCAATTTGTTGTCTACCATATATTTGAGAGAGTTTGTCTGTTTCTCTGTTTGTTCAAGAACTCCTAAACAGTAAGAGCTAGGAACAGCAATTTTGATATGCAGCTTCCTCTTATCATAACTTAAAGCAAGGTCAGGATTTGGTTGTGCTGGGAAAATGAGATATTCATGGAATGGGCTTGCTTCTCATAGAACCCTATCGAAAAGAGACAGAATCACCTGTCAGGTGAAAGGGGTGGCTGGGATCATGCCAGCTTTCATCTGGGACATGCCTTTCACTCCCTCACATGGGGACGTCACGGTCAGGGAGCAAGGGGAACGTGAACAAACTTAATTAAGTTAAGGACCACTGGATAAATGTGGTTGTGCTTGATATTTAAGTCTAAACACTGTATTTCAATTGCAGAGGAAAAGATCGATGTCGGCATTTTATCATTAATCACCTACGGAATGGCCATTATGTAATATCAGGGGATAACTGCACACATGAAAGTCTTGCAGAGCTGATAGGCTATTACCAGACTTCAGAAATTGAGCCTTTTGGAGAAAATCTTACAACAATTTGTACTCAGGTATGCTCAACTCTTCAGAATTCATTTAGATCCTGATGAAATGAGATCAGACATACTTTTGCCTTTGGCTGAAGCTAAAAATCAAAGATTCATAGGATTTAAAGGGACCTTGAGAGGTCTTCTAGTCTAGATTCCTGCACTCAATACAGAACTAAATATTATTTGCTGAAGTCTAAGCTCATTGCTTCTTGTCCGATTGTCAGAGGTTACTGAGAACAATTTTTCTCCCTCCTCCTTGTAAGATAATATTTTATCGACTTGAAAACGAAGCCAATTTTTTCAGTCTTCTCTCACTGGCCGGGGCTCTGATGGGGAAGGACGTGAAAAAGGAGGCAGTTGCCCCATTCCCCAGTGATTTAAAAGGGCCCAGGGTTCCTGTCCGCAACCGGTGCTACCAGAGGAGCAGATGGGCTGGAGGTCTGGGCTTTTTAACTCACTGCTGGAGCCCCAAACAGTGTGGTACAAGTGCAGAGGGCTAGCTGCGGGAGGCATAGCACAGTCCAGGTAGCACTGAGGGTTGCCTCCACCTTGCATGGCCCCTTCCATGTGAGGCCCTGCCCCTTACTGGGGAGGGAGGGACACAGAGCTGAGCCCCTTTCATTGCCCAGGGCCCGGTGAACACTGTCACCAAACCTGCTCACAGGTCATGTTTTTGGTTTCAAGCACAGTGCCCAAAGGATCAGTTCTAGGGCCATTTTTTTTTTCAAAAACTGTATTAATGACCTGGATGAAGGGATGGATTGCACCCTCAGCAAGTTTGCAGATGACAGTAAGCTAGGGGGAGAGGTAGATACGCTGGAGGGTAGGGATACAGTCCAAAGTGACCTAAACAAATTGGAGGATTGGGCCAAAAGAAATCTGATGAGGTTCAACAAGAACAACTGCAAAATCCTGCACTTGGGACAGAAGAATCCCAATATTCTGCCTCAGGCTGGAGACTGACTAGCTAAGCAGCAGTTTGGCAGACAAGGACATGGGGATTACAATGGATGAGAAACTGGATATGAATCAACATATCTGAGGCTATACTGGTCTGCAAAGAAATGACACAACAGATTGAGAACAACCATCTGGCACAAAGCCATTGGGCTCATTTACTAATTATGTCAGTTATAGCAAAGCCACAAGAAATAGCTGCATTCCCTATTGCACTCCCATAAAAACACACAGGGGCAGAATAAATTCCAAAGACTCACTGAACGTTGCTGATTCTTTGAGGAGTAGTTTGATCGAGAAAGAACAGAAGTGTAATGATTTATTTACTAATAAGGGGAAGGATATACAAAGTAGCTGTTGTGTAAGCATATGAGTGTGACTGCAGAGTACAGGGAGGATCATCCTTTGTATTGGAAAATGGGGCTGAAGTGGCTGATGCAGCTGTAGGATGCACACATTGATGGATGCTGTGTTCTGTAATCTTTTGATAAAAGAAGATTAAAATACAAACTCTGCTGCTTTAGAGCAAATAGCAGCACAATGTATTAGTGACCAGATCCCCATCAGGAAAAATAACCAAGTCAAACTAAAATGAAAATGGCAAAACTGTATGAAAAACACCTTTGTGACTGTTTCATTTTTCTTTTCACTAGTGGATGTTGAGGATCATTTATTGCTGTCAAAGGCTCTTGCCCATCTAAGTCCTTAGTTTGTTGTCGGATATGGAGAATGGATACATTTTAGTCCCAATTCTGCTCTCTTTTTCACTAATGCAGATCATAATAGCTCCACTGAATTCAAGAAGGTTACTGCAGATTTGCACTAACCATACCTGAAAGCAGAATTTGGCCTTTTTTGCTGTAGTTTCAGATTACCTGCATTTCTTATTTCTACAGCACAAAACAAAAAAGAAGAAATATACCTCCAGGTGCAAACAGGTGCATCTGAGGGCCAGTCTACACTAGATGTGCCACATCAGGACCACTGAATTCATAGAATCATAGAATATTAGGACTGGAAGGGACCACGAGAGGTCATCGAGTCCAGTCCCCTGCCCCCATGGCAGGACCAAATACTGTCTAGACCATCCCTGATAGACATTTATCTAACCTGCTCTTAAATATCTCCAGAGATGGGGATTGCACAACTTCCCTGGGCAATTTATTCCAGTGTTTAACCAACCTGACAGGAACTTTTTCCTAATGTCCAACCTAAACCTCCCTTGCTGCAGTTTAAGCCCATTGCTTCTTGTTCTATCCTCAGAGGCCAAAATGAACAAGTTTGCTCCCTCCTCCTTATGACACCCTTTTAGATACCTGAAAAAGGCTATCATGTCCCCCCTCAATCTTCTCTTTTCTAAACTAAACAAACCCAATTCTTTCAGCCTTCCTTCATAGGTCATGTTCTCTAGACCTTTAATCATTCTTGTTGCTCTTCTCTGGATCCTCTCCAATTTCTCCACATCTTTCTTGAAATGCGGTGCCCAGAACTGGACACAATACTCCAACTGAGGCCTAACCAGTGCAGTGTAGAGCAGATGAATGACTTCTTGTGTCTTCCTCACAACACACCTGTTAATGCATCCCAGAATCATGTTTGCTTTTTTTGCAACAGCATCACACTGCTGACTCATATTTAGCTTGTGGTCCACTATAACCCCTAGATCCCTTTCTGCTGTACTCCTTCCTAGACAGTCGCTTCCCATTCTGTATGTATGAAACTGATTGTTCCTTCCTAAGTGGAGCACTTTACATTTGTCTTTATTAAACTTCATCCTGCTTACCTCAGACCATTTCTCCAATCATCCAGATCATTTTGTATTATAACCCTGTCCTCCAGAGCAGTCGCAACCCCTCCCAGCTTGGTATCATCTGCAAACTTACTAAGCGTACTTTCTATGCCAATATCTAAATAGTTGATGAAGATATTGAACAGAGCCGGTCCCAAAACAGACCCCTGCAGAACCCCACTTGTTATATCTTTCCAGCAGGATTGTGAACCATTAATAACTACTCTCTGAGTACAGTTATCCAGCCAGTTATGCACCCACCTTATAGTAGCCCCATCTAAGTTCTATTTGCCTAGTTTATTGATAAGAATATCATGCGAGACTGTATCAAATGCCTTACTAAAGTCTAGGTATACCACATCCACCGCTTCTCCCTTATCGACAAGACTCGTTATCCTATTAAAGAAAGCTATCAGATTGGTTTGACATGATTTATTCTTTACAAATCTATGCTGGCTGTTCCCTATCACCTTGCCACCTTCCAAGTGTTTACAGACGATTTCCTTAATTACTTGCTCTATTATCTTCCCTGGAAGAGAAGTTAAACTAACTGGTCTGTAGTTTCCTGGGTTGTTCTTATTGCCCTTTTTATAAATGGGCACTATATTTGCCCTTTTCCAGTCTTCTGGAATCTCTCCTGTCTCCCATGAGTTTCCAAAGATGATAGCTAATGGCTCAGATACCTCCTCTGTCAGATCCTTGAGTATTCTAGGATGCATTTAATCAGGCCCTGGTGATTTGCAGGCATCTAACTTTTCTACGTGATTTTTAACTTTTTCTTTTTTTATTTTATCTTCTAAACCTCCCCCTTTCCCACTAGCATTCGCTATGTTAGGCATTCCTTCAGATTTCTCGGTGAAGACTGAAACAAAGAAGTCATTAAGCATCTCTGCCATTTCCAAATTTCCTGTTACTGTTTCTCCCTCCTTACTGACCAGTGGGCCTGCCCTGTCTTTGGTCTTCCTCTTGCTTCTAATGTATTTATAAAAAGTCTTCTTGTTTCCCTTTACTCCCGTAGCTAGTTTGAGCTCATTTTGTGCCTTGTGCTGCTGCAGTGCATCTGGTGAAGATGTTCTGTGCCGAGAGGAGAATTCTCTCCCATCAGTATAACTCTACCTCCATGAGAGGCAGTAGCTATGTTGATGAGAGAAGCTCTCCCACTGACATAGCACTGTCCTCACCAGGGCTTAGGTCTGTGTTCCTTATATTGCACAAAGAGGTGGTTTGTTCACACCCACGAGGAGCATCTGTTGCACTAACATAAGAGTTAGTGTGTACAATTCCTGAGTCTTTGATTCTGGAAACACCCTGTCTCAATGTTTGTCAAAGATATACTATAGACTAGTACCATGGGTTTGTTCTGGTTCAGCAATTCTGATGTTCCAACACTCCTTGGCTACGTCTAGACTGGCATGATTTTCCGCAAATGCTTTTAACGGAAAAGTTTTTCCGTTAAAAGCATTTGCAGAAAAGAGCATCTAGATTGGCGCGGACGCTTTTCCACAAAAGCACTTTTTGCGGAAAAGCGTCTGTGTCAATCTAGACGCGGTTTTGCGCAAGAAAGCCCCGATCGCCATTTTCGTCATCGGGGCTTTTTTGTGCAAAACAGTTTTCAGCTGTCTACACTGGCCCTTTTGCGCAAAAGCATTTCCGGAAAAGGGCTTTTGCCTGAACGGGAGCAGCATAGCATTTCCGCAAGAACACTGACAATCTTACATGAGATCGTCAGTGTTCTTGCGGAAATTCAAGCAGCCAGTCTAGACACAGCCCTTGTGGAGGAAGCTATTTTAAAAATGAATAATTCAGATTGCTAACTGAACTTATTTATATCATTATTAAAAAGTGAAGAGTTCATGCTACTGATCTTTCAGGAATGACATTTTATCACCATAGTAGTTATTCATGATGTGGTTTAGTAATTAACCAATTCTTTTTCCATAGCCAATTGAGAAAAGTGTATATGACGAGATCTCTTTGAATCAGCAAGCCTCTTCAAAGCAAATTAAATCAAATAGTGGGGAAATCAATCCCTTGATGATAAGACAAGGGTCTGGCAGTTCACAAAGCACTGTCCTAATGAAAGAAGCCACTTTTCTACCTCCAAAGTCAAAGAGAGAGCACAAGCACTTTTCAGGAGAAAGAAAGAACTTTGACTCTCAGGTAGGTTTTATGCAAAATGCAGAAATAATGATCAGCTATTGGGAACTTGTCTGAAGCAGAGGCAGTGAGTCTCTTGAGTTAATTTGTGTCGCTAGGGTGACCTACTGTCTGGGATCATGTTCCAAGAACTCCCGTATCAATTTGTTGATGTTTTAGTATCAGAAATACAGATTCAGTAACATTGTAACTCTCGAAGTTATTTTCTGTCAAAATAAGAATATAAGACTGACCATACTTGGTCGGACTAAAGGTCCAGCTAGCCATTATCCTGTCTTCTGACAATGGCCAATGCCAGAGCTTCAGAGGGAATGAACAGAGCAAGGCCATTATCAAGTGATCCACCCTCATTGCCCATTTTCAGCTTCTGACAATAGAGATCTCACTTACTAAGCAAAGGAAAGATTATCATATTTTTGCCACCAATGAAGAGTGAAATTCACCCCTATGCAGAGACTCAGGTACAAGGCTTGAACACTCAAAAACTTAACAGGTGCCCAGGCCTCGTACTTGCTTTTTATATAGGGATGAATTTCATCCTATAAACTCATAGCTCCTGTTTTCCCCAGAAGTGTCATAGAAAAGCCGTGAAGCAGAAGGATCTAGTAGTGATTGTGGACATATTACATCAGGGCTACTTAACTTTGGAAGCCCTGGGGGCCATAATGATACTCACAGCACACTCCAAGGGTTGCAACTTAAGTGTGGTTGCACATGTATATATGCAAATATATATGCAAATAGCTTTTTTCACAGTGACGGGCATAAATACAAAAATTGAGGCAAGACTACACAACAGACAGGCCCCATTTAAGTCAGTTCTGCTGATATTAATAAAATTCAATATTTACTCAATTTCCACCCATCAAACAGCACTTCTAATGAGCAGTGACAGTCCAACTTCTAAAACGCATATCAGCAGAAGACCATTATATTGACTACTTTTTTGTTTTGGCCTGTGGGTCGTATGTGGAGCCCCGCATAAATCCAAACCATACAGCAGGCCGCAAACAAACAGGCTGTGGACTGCATTACATATTAATTTGCAATGTGATTTGGCATAAAAAACCCCAGAGTAGCTTTGTGTTGCATAAGCAGAGGCATCAAGGCACAGAGCAAGGAGGTGAAGGTCTGTTTTACTGTGTGGCTGTGGTAACCCCCTCACTTGGTTCAGTGATTCTCCACAGTGCACAATTCTATTGGCTATGCCTCAGGCTCACCTCTGGTACCCCAATAACCTCCCCCTCCACAAAAAAGAGAGAGTGATGCTGAACAGCTGCTGCTTTTTAAGGGCATGGAACTGACTTCTAAAGACGTGCCCACATCTTGCTGGTTGATATTTTCAGAGAAATACTGGAGAGAAACATGAACATTTATTAGCTAAATTCCCCACGTGGCTTTGAAAATCTCAAACATTGTCTTTATTCTGAATGAGGCCCAATTCCCCATTGGCTTCAATAAGAGTCTGGGACTGGGATCTAAGTAAGTGCTACAGAATTTGTAAAATGCTTAAGGGTTCTTTGATTTCTGTGAAGTTGCCTGGGAATAACTAGAGTCTAAATCTATTTCATGGCCTTTGTGTATGCATTGCATTTTACATACGTGACTGGCTCCTGAAAAGTATGTTCTTCTCCTTTTCTGTTTCCATCAGGATTCTGACATAGCCCCACCACTGCCGAATAGAAGCAGCTTGCTTATGCAGGAGACACTGAAGCTTGATTTAGATGATCAAGGAAACACTGTATATGCGGAACTGAACAAACACCATCTGAACAACAGAGGCCTTAGTTTGGAGACCCACTCTGCCACTATCAAAAGCATCACTGAGAAACCATCCTGTTCATCACAAGGAGACACCCAGCAAAAACCAGGAGAACCAGACCTAGCAAACTATTCTCATATCAAAAAAATCAGCTCAGTGTATACTTTGGCTAAGCAAGCTGAATGTTTTAATGACAAAAAAGTTGATCTTATAAAGCCATCTCCTCCAGAAATTGTTTATTCTGAAATTATGCTTGAGCATGGCAAAAGCCATTCCTCATTTCTTTGGGGTCAGAGTGCCCATTCCCTGCCCTTTTGTCCATCAACTTCTGTAGACACAAAAAAGTTGACATTACATACTCCTGCGTCAGCACCTCCTCAATTGTCTCCCAAGTTACCCATTAAAACTAGGACCTCTGTGGAGTTCCAGAGCTCAGAACAGGTATTTGCAACCTATGCAGCCTCCCTCCAAAGCAATGAAGGACTTAGGAAACCAGACAAGAGCCTTTCTGATTCACTGACACATAGCACATACAGGCAGATTGAAAAGATGAAAGTTTGTAAGCCTTTTGTTTCTGGCTCTGATAGTGGGAGCAATACTTATGAACAGATTCCTGTGGGACGACCAAAGTCATCTACTCATGACCAAGCTGCTGAGAAACTTTCCAAGTCTTCATTAACACAAGCCAATGATACTTATGATGAGTTGTCTTCTTTGAACATAAGATCCTCTGGAACAGAGAACTGTGCTGAAAATACATATGAAAAAATTCCTGAAAATTTCCAGAAAGGCTTATCTGCAAAGAAAATTTCTTCTATTGATAATACACATGAGCAACTTTCCCTAGACCTTGTGAAGGGAGCAGAAGCAAAACCAAATCAGAAGGTACAACACAGTTAGGTTTTGTTTTTAAAACCCATTAACAACCATTCAGAATCATTCAAAAGAGGTCTGTTTTCTGCAGGCAGATTTCCAAAGTCCTAAACCTCTCAGCACTTAGGATATGATTTGGGTTGTTTAAGGATACTGCTCAAGACAGAAAATTATAAACATCTTTAGCTTGTGATTAGATATCAAAAGCATAAAAAAAAAGGTATCAGAAGGACCAAAAAATGATCATTGTGCTATAGGCACTATTCCTATTTCAGGGCAAGAGAAAGGAAGAGAAATCACCACATATCCTGAAAACAGAGGTTTTGGGTATTAGGCTGTGGAAATGGTGGATATTGGTTTGGACATACAAAATTCAGTGGTCAATGAATTAATAGCTGCTGTATAAAACATGGGCAGGACTGGATAGATAAGATGGACCTAATCTTTTTTCATCTAACATGAGTCTATGGTTAAATACCCATAAGAATACATTAAATTTTTTTAAATATCTGGAGTTGGTGTGTTCCACCCATTGGCTAGTTTACAAGTATTAATGACTGTATATATATATACACACACAGACTGTATATATATATATACACACAGAATAATCAACTATATTGTGACTTGGGAACTATTTATTTCCATTTTTCTAAAATGCATGCTTTCTTCTTTTTTATATTGGCAGATGGACAAGCGAAGAAGATTTTTTTTTGCTGACAAGAAGAATAAATCATGAAGGAGGAGTTTTAAATTTGTTCCAGATAGCCTAGACTAAAGATCATAGAAAAACTCGCAGGGAGAAATTAATTCCTCAGGTAATTTCACAGATGGCTGTGGGGTTAATCAGGGCCATGTTTAGCCTGTCCTGTTTATAAATGCAAAAACAGAGATGAAATGCTGGAAAGCATTTGTCAGATAGTTACAAAGCCCCCAGTTCTTCAAAATCTGCACAATTTCAATTTTCTTTTTGCCTGAGCCATGCAAATTTAGGATCTAGAGTTTTAAGCCCAGGAGCATGAAGCACATGGTAGAAGTTGGCCATCCTAGGCCAATTCTCCCACAAGATGTGGGGAAGCAGCAGTCTGCAATCCCTCCAGCACAGCTTCAGATTGGAATAGGTGAGAGATACACATAGTGTGGCTCAGCTGAAAGGGGGTGACCATCCTGCCCTTGTGTGTCCCTGGTTGGTTAGAGCAATAGGGACAGCACTGTTGTATAGCTGTTCAGCTAGGAAGCCATTCTGGACTTGGCAGTGCAACAACAACTTGCTGAACAACATTACAGACCCTGTTGTAAAAAAGAGCTACTGGCATTCATGAACGCGTGTTCCCCATCTGTCCACAGCAGCCTCTAACTCTTATTCTTAACCGCTGAAGGCAACTGTCAGTGCTTTTGTTCTTTTTATAGTGCCTAAAACAATGGGGTCCTGGTCTATGACTGCGGCTCTGCAATTCACATAATTAACAACAGCAATACACTCAAACACCGATTTTATATACAACTCTTCTGACACAGGGAGTTGACTAATTATTTCAATATAGTATTTTCTATTTAAAAAAAATCCTCAACCTGATTTTAATCCTCCATCAGTTTTACATTGGTTAAACGTCATTGGTTCAGGTTATTCCTGATTTGCACTGGTGTACATGAAAAAGCCTGATAAAGCCCTTTGAATTTAAATGAAGCTATTTATTTTGAAATCGCCACATTATTAAGGTCAGAGCAATACTTTCATACTTTTTGTTTACGACTTAGATGTGTGTAATTAAAAATAAATTATGCTGCTATTTGTAGCTTATTTTGAAATGTGCCCACTTTCCTGCATGTATCTTTTCAATCAGAGCTATAAGAATTGCATCTGACAAAGACACAGCTTTCACAGGCTGTATGTAATTTGTTCAGAATCATTAAAATGAATTTTGTTCACTGTCTGTGGTTCATTTCACACAATAATGGTGATATTGCATGTTCTGTGGAGCAGCTTCAGACTTAGACATAGAAACTGATTGCTGTGCTGTGTATGATGGGGCCCGGCAGGACTGCTGTTCACAAAGCCACCTGCATCCTTCTGAATTATGGCTATATCCCTGTACCTACCTCAGGTTCATTGCTAGCTGCCAGTGTACCTGTGCTTCTGTGATGGAGCCACTGTGCCCACGCACCCATCGTCAAATCAAGGGAGAAGTCCTAAGTTTGACACAGCAAACCGCAATCTCTTGGTAAAACCTGAGGAGCCTATTCTGGAACCAACTAGCATCAGCACAAAATCCAGAGCAACTCCAGTCAAAACAGTGGACTTGGACTTGGTGTGTAACACTGGTGTGAGAGGAGAATCAGTAGGCTTGATCCTGCAGGACTTACTCATGGCAGTGATCCTGTTGGAACTGAGTCCACTGCTGGGTAAGGGTTGTAGGATCAGGTCAATTGGTATAATTAAATTTACTGTCCATCTACTGCAGAGCGGACATTAGCACAAGTCAACAGGGTGATTCACAGAGTTTCCAGCTAGAGCGCTTATGGTTAGACCCAAATAGTGCTGCCATTAGCAAGGGCAGTTTGTAGGTGTTCACCACCTTACCCCACTGCAGGGATTTATAGCTGTATAGCTGCATCACACACAAATGTGGATTTGTGTTATTTGGGGGATGGTGTGAGTCCCTATTTTATAACCTGGTGTGCAGTGTGTAACTAGTGCTTGCTACTATGCTATGCAGCCATTATGCAAATTAATTTTCCAGTTGGCATGTTGTGCCGGCTGTTAACATTATACAAGTGTTGAGTTATGTAATGTTAACCCTCACATTTTTCAGTTTCCACAATCTCCTCTCTTCCCCATTTAAGGAAGTAGTTTTCAGACTTGTTAGGCTGCATACCCTTTTCCAAATAACATAGTCCTCAGCATACTCCCATCTAAGATTAGGTAGAGGTGACATGGAAGGGGGCACACAGGGTCATGTGCCTCTAGGTTTCTACCTTCTGTTTAGCAACAGAAGACCCGGGGATTGCGGTGGCTGAGAAGCTGGATATGTGTCAACAGTGTGCCCTTGTAGCCAAGAAGGGTAATGGCACATTAGGCTGCATTAGGAGGAGCATTGCCAGCAGATCTAGAGAAGTGATTATTCTCTTTTATTTGGAACTGGTGAGGCCATATCTGGAATATTGTGTCCAGTTCTGGGCCCCCCATTACAGAAAGGATGTGAATGTATTGGGAAGAGTCCAGCAGAGGGCAACCAAAATGATTAGAGGGCTGGAGCACATGACCTATGAGGAGAGGCTGAGGGATTTGTGCTTATTAGACAATCTTTCTATTAAGTCGTCACTGTTCTTGTCTGTCTGTTACGGGATTTTCAGCTTGCCCCTCCTGTGCACATGCCGGCTGTCCCTGCCAGCTCCTGCAGGCGTGCGCATGTGTACTCTGCTGCCTGGCTCCCACAACGAGACAGGCCGCCTGCCACCTCCTACACGTGGGCCCACCTCTGTGCCACCAGGTCTGGGTCTCAGCCCCCCCTGGCAGCCCACCGACTGGCTCCCGCCCCCCCTTGCCAGGCCACCCCAGCCAGCTCTGGCTCATGGATCCCCGACAGCTCTGGCTCACGGACTCCCTGGCAGACCCCCCCCTCCCCACCTCCTGCACCCGGCCCACCTGCCTCTGTGCAGTACCGCACAACTCCCGGCCTACCTGGTTTCACACTGCACGGTTTATGAACTCTCCCCCCCACCCAGAGGCTGCCCTTGCCAGCTCAGGATCCCCCTCCCCCCAGGCCATTGACTGGTTCCCAGACCCCCTGGCAGTCAGACCCCCCCCCCCCCGCCAACCTGCCCCCCTTTTGCCAAGCCGCATCCTGGTCCTCCCACTGCTCTCGGCCCTGCCGGCAGACCGCCGACTGGGTCCCAGCCCCCCTGGCAGCCCAGCCCCCCCTTGCCAGGCTACATCCCGGCCCCCTCAGCAGGTCTCTGACGTGGCAGGCCACCCCCACCAACTCCAGCTCATAGCACCCCTGGCAGGCTCCCCCCACCTGCCTAAGACAAAAATAAAAAACATATATTTTTAAAAGATAATCTTTCTAAAAGCGCACGAAAAGACCGAAAATAACGTTTGCAGCTACCAATTTAGGAGAAAGATTGGATGGCTAAGTATGATTCAAGGTAGTTGCAAACAGTTACCCATCCAATCTTTCTCCTAAATTGGTAGCCGAAAACGTTATTTTCGGTCTTTTGGTGCGCTTTTAGAAAGATTGTCTTTTAAAAATTTATTTTTAATTTTTTGTATGTAATCTGCAGAAGGGAGTGAGGGGGGATTTGATGGCAACGTTTAACTACCTGCCAGGGGGTTCCAAAGAGGCTGGAGAGAGGCTGTTCTCAGTAGTGACAGATGGCAGAACAAGGAGCAGTGGTCTCAAGCTGCAATAGGGGAGGTCTAGGTTGGAAAGCTTCTCCCGCTCCAGGTCATTGGGTGGCCACTTCACCTCATTACAAGCCAATAGCCTTTGAACTCAAGGAAATGAGGGAGGTTCTAGGTTGGATGTTAGGAAAAGCTATTTCCCTAGGAGGGTGGTGAAGCACTGCAATGGGTTACCTAGGGAGGGAGTGGAATCTCCATCCTTAGAGGTTTTTAAGTCTCAGCTGACAGGTCCCTTTGCCTGTTTGCTTGCCCCCTTGTATGTTGTAATGTCCGGGTACAGCAGACTTGGAGAGAGCCCGCAAAAGCCATGAAATTAGATAAGAATTGCAGGCACATGGCAGCTTTATTGCAAGTAAAGCATGGTCCTAGCTTCCCCAGATCAGATGTCAACAAATAGGTGAAGAATGTGTGCCCATGACAATGGACTCAACTCAGTCAGTAGGATGGGATTTGCCACTGTCTCCTAGGTTGGACAAATCTAACTCCCTTGAAAAACATTTTTACATCTAGGTACAAATAAGTTATACATAACTCCTGACATATCAGGTTGCTACTCTCTGATGTTACCAAGATACCACCCTTGTACATAGGTAGTTCAATCACTAGCTATCATGCTGTCAGTTTAGACCCTGACCAGCACCTGGGTCAGTGTGTCTGTTATTTGTGAAGCCAGTGTTGCTATCAAGATGTTTCTTCACAAGGTGTTCTGTTATGACCCCCCTGCAATGTGCTTCCAACCCATGCCTAATACCAATTAGAGCTTTACACCATTAACCCTGTTCCTGCCACTTCTGTTGGCCAGGCTTCAAGTCCCACACATGGGCTTATCATAGAACCATAGAACTGGAAGAGACCTCAGAAGGTCATCAAGTCCAGCCCCCTGCTCTAGGCAGGACCAGTCCCAACTAAATCAACCCGGCCAGGGCTTTGTCAAGCCGAGACATAAACACCTCTAGGGATGGAGACTCCACTACTTCCCTAGGTAACTCATTCCAGTGCTTCACTACTCTCCTAGTGAAATAGTTTTTCCTAATATCCAACCTGGACCTCTCCCACCACAACTTGAGACCATTGCTCCTTGTTCTGCCATCTGTCACTACTGAGAACAGCCTCTCTCCATCCTCTTTGAAACCTCCCTTCAGGAAGTCGAAGGCTGCTATCAAATCCCCCCTCACTCTTCGCTTCTGCAGACTAAACAGACCCAACTCCCTCAGCCTCTCCTCACAGGTCATATGGTCCAGCCCCCTAATCATTTTGGTTGCCCTCCGCTGGACCCTCTTCAATGTGTCCACATCCTTTTTGTAGTGGGGGAGCCCAGAACTGGACACAATACTCCAGATGTGGCCTCACCAGAGCCGAATAAAGGGGAATAATGACATCATAAAGCGGAATAATGACATCGATAAAGGGGAATAATGACATGTGGAATATGAAACAATTGTACCACATTTGATGCTGTTCCACACATTGCTCTAATACAAGCATGAATAGAAACCATCTCAGCATGAGGAAGATTCATTGAGAAACTGGAATTAAATTTACCTAGTGTGGCAGACAATTTTTCCCCATTGAAGCTTAGGTTATCAATTGTTTATCTGTTCAGATTTCTTTAAAGAACATCACACTCCTTCTAAATTATTGTGAAGAACATTTTAAGATTGTGATGGGTAAATATATTCAGTTGAAACAATTAAAGTTGAGCCAGGTTCCCATCTGGATTCTCCCTTCAATTGCACTGGTCTTATGCCTGTAATACCACTGCCTTTAGCGGAGTTATTCTTGGTTTATATCCGTGAGATTGAGGGTAGAATCAGGCTTTTTCATCCCTTCTATCCAATCCTCCTGCAACTGAGGAAATATCTAAATCCAAATTTTGCATGTCCAGCGTAGCTGTGTAGTGGGCTAAACCAAAACCCAGGAACCAACCCTGCCCCCCCAGTATTTTGTGGGATTCAAACTCCAGTTCTAAACTTCATACTTTGAGCTTATCTGTCATAAAACCCATCAGAACCTTTGCCCCAAACTAGAAGCAAAAGTTTGCATCTTTCTGAACATCTTCATTTCGGCAGGGACTGGAGGGAGAAATACCATGATAAGACACATCAATTCTCATAAATATTGAGAAGCACTGGGAATCTTGCAAGAAAGTCTGGCCAGTCTGGTTTATTGACCACATTTGTTCAAAGAAGTGTCACAGCCAAACTCACATCCCTTTCTTGCTGTTTTCTCAAGCTTGTCTTCAGCCATTTTTAAGATATATTTTACAATTTCAAAATTCACAGCTAGAAGACTCAAAAGAGTTCAGATTATGAATTACTGCTATGCATTGAAGATGACTATAAATCACACCTGAAAACAGCAAAAGGTCCGAGGTTCATTTTGGTTCAACAGGAATAATTAAACTATATCAAGTCTGGGTCCTAAATATATTCATAAGTTTAATCATAGAGAAATATATATACAGTCAGCATCTATATCATCATCATCTGAATGTCTCCTTAAGAGGTAAGGGGACATTCAGAGAATTAAGAACCACACTGGGGGAAAGGGGGAAATCCCATGAAAGAAAAAACCCTCTAAAAATCTTGATTAAAAATGATAACCAAGCTGTTTTTTCTTCCTATTACTATACTGAATTTTTAAACTGAAAAAGAGTTTAGAAATTGGCTGCCTCAGCATCCATGGAGGTGATTAAGGGTCCTATATTGAAGCGGAATAAATCTGTCATACAGAGACCAGGGAAATGTTCTTTACTCTACTCCTTAGTGACCAATGCATCATTTCTCTTCCTCAGTGTGAGGGAAGATAGGGATTAATTAGAAGCCAAGGCTTCAAACACAGGAAAAGTCACATTTTTTGTAATAATGACTTGGTTAGATTTTGCAGCTACAGATTAGCTAGTAATTCAGAAGTATCGCTGCCTTACATTTTACTTGGGCTGAAGGGGAGAAGGGAGAACATTTTGCAGTGGTTAGAGCCATGGGACAGGGGTCAGGATTCTGGGTTTCTAAGTACTAACAGCCCCGTGAGGTGCTTAGCACCCTTGACTCCCAATGAAGGACTTGACAAGAGCTCAGCATCAGGCCTTTAATTCCACTGTCTCAGTTATGATCTCAAACAATTGTATGTTATTGCCTTCACACAAGTGTTGTGAAGGGGATAAACTACAGGCCCATTTACACCAGGAACACTGCATTCTTACTGGGGCAGGGGATTATTCCCCTTTATCTACACTGGTATAGTCAAAGCGGTGCTAAGAAGGGGAGACTTGCCAATGGGATGCCTCCTCAGGGCTGGGTGTGATGTAGTAGGTCTCTCCTCATCTGGGGCCCTCTGAAAGCAGCCACTCTTGTCCTGTGGTGATTTGCCCCTTCCCATGGCTCAGCCCTCTGGCCAGGTCACAGTTTAAGTCCAGACCTGCATTAAAAGTACAACCAGAAGTCCAAAAACATCCTAATACAAGAGATCCTTCTAGACCTGCCTGGGCTGTTTCTCAGCCTCCTCTGTAGGCTTAGTCATCAGCCTCCCTTGCTGTCACATTATTGGGTTTTCATGTGAGTGGACAGATCATTGCTGCACCCACTAGTGTGTATTTGCCCAAAATTTGGTACAAAGTGGACCATGTGGGGTGTCTAATGGAAGCTTATGCTATGCTTGCTCTGTCTAGGCTCCTCATGTACTTACACAATTTGGCTTCGTCTGCACTGTTCCATGAGGTGTACAGATAGATCGGAATGGCTACATAGTTCGAACTATCTAGCCCGTGCCGCGTGTAGCCGCGCGGCACGGGGTTCAAACAAGCCGGCTTTTAAAAATGGCGGAGCCGGCTTTATGCTAATGAAGCCCGGGAAATTCAAATCCCAGGCTTCATTAGCAAGTTTGGTATGCATACATTACCCCCCTAGTTCAAACTAGGGGGGTAGTGTAGACATACCCTGGAGAGGCTATGTCTACACTACAAAGAAAAGTCAGAAAAAGACATGGAAATTGTGAACTGCAATTTGAGTATCTTTTTCCGCTTTTCTTCCAAAAGAGGCTTTTCCGACATTTGGCTCATCTACATGAGGCCACACCATCCTGTTTGGTGCAATTCTTGTCCATGTCCTTCCAATGAATCCTCCATAAAGGATTCATCCAACATGCTAGAGGCCTTCCTCTTGTTCTTTTCACGTCTCATCGATACCAATGGGGTATACACACTGTCAATCGGTGTCTCAGTCTCGCTACATGGCCAGTCCATTTCCTTGGATGGACATCATTGACAATGCTTCTTGCATGCAAATCATTGATAGTAACATGCTGTAAGCCCACTTACACCCACCATGAGTCTTTCCATTTCTCTTTGGGTGATTTGCAGCTTTGATTCTTCTGTAAGCATCATGTTCCAGGTTTTGCAGCCATAGTGCATTACCAGTAGGGTACTGATGTTAAAGAGATGGGCTTTCATGGTGGTGGGAAATTTGGACTTGGCAAAAACACTGCACAGATTCCCAAAGCTATCCAACTCAACTTCTGCTCAACTCTGGCCCTAGCTCATTGTCCATCTGCAATGCTTGTCCAAGATATACATATTGATCCAGCTGCATTTTTCATCCACTTCATTTTTCCAGTGTGAATAGTCAGGCTAATCTCCCTCATGTTCTTACCAAAGTCATTGAAGAGGATTTGCAATGTTTTGGGTTTTGACACAATTAGAATGATGTCATCTGTGAAAAGGAGTATTCGAAGAACCTTGCCATCAAAAGCCTGACTTTTCTTTTTAGAAAAACAACAGGATAATTATTTAAAGAAATCCATCTTTCACTTCAGTCCTCCACAGGACGTCTTCTAGGATGCTGGCAAACAGCTTTGGCAAACAAACATCTCCCTGCTTTATGCCTCGCTTAACTTTGATGATCAAGGGATCATAAAAACACGTGATTTCTGTAGTTGCATCCATCATGGAGAGTCGTACGAATCTAACATACACAAAGGAGAAGCCCTGTGAGAGGATAGCATTTAGAGATGCGTCTTGTTCTTTCAAGTGAAAGGAGCAATCAAGGATGATAAAGCCATTGCAGAGAAACTAAATGATTTCTTTGCTTCAGTCTTCACGGCTGAGGACGTTAGGGAGATTCCCAAATATATAAAATCATGAGTGGTGTGAAGAGGGCAAATAAAGACAAGTTATTTATTAGTTCCCATAATAGAAGAACTAGAGAACACCAAATGAAGTTAACGGGTAGCAGGTTTAAAACTAATAAAAGAAAGTTCTTTACACAGTATGTAGTCAACCTGTGGAACTCCTTGCCAGAGGAGGCTGTGAAGGCTTAGGCTATAACAGAGTTTAAAGAGAAGCTAGATAATTTCATGGAGGTTAGGTCCATAAAAGGCTATTAGCCAGGGGATAAAATGGTGTCCCTGGCCTCTGCTTGTCAGAGGCTGGAGAAGGATGGCAGGAGACAAATCGCTTGATCATTGTCTTCGGTCCACCCTCTCTGGGGCACCTGATGCTGGCCACTGTCGGCAGACAGGCTACTGGGCTAGATGGACCTTTGGTCTGACCCAGTACGGCCGTTCTTATGTTCTTATGTTGTTATATGCTTTTTTAAAGTCAATGAACAACAAGCTTAGTGGAATCTTGTATTCGCTACACCTTTAAGTCATCTGTGTGACCACAAAAATGTGGTCCACTGTGGAGAAGCCTGCTCATTCCCTTTTCATGTTTTCTTCAACATGACACCCTCAATACGGGCTAGATCATTGTCATAAAGACCTTATAAAGATGAGAAAGCAGATAGATGGGTCAATAATTGTGAATGTATTCTTGTATTGCCTTTTTTCAGCAGAACAGTTGACAATCTCTTCTAGTCTTTCTGAATTCTCTTTACATATCTTGAGAATCTCTCAATAAGTGCTTTTAGGAGTGTATCACCTCCCATGTGAAGTTCTTCTACAAATACTTGGTCTAAACCTGCTGCTTTTCCCAACTTCATATTCTGAAGGGCTGCTGCCACTTCTTTGCTGAGCACACCAAGTTCGGGAGTGATGGAGCCCAGGTACAATGGTTCCACAGCTGTTGCTGATGAAAATACTTTGCTGTAAAAGCACCGGCAAATCAGTTCCATTTCACGTCTCCTTGCCACGTCTTCTTCTTACTGTCGTCATCAACAAACACGCTTGGACGAGTTTGGCTTAGCTGGATTTCACACCGAGCTCTTCGCAAATTCATTTTCTCTTCAACTGCCTTTTGCTATTTTGCAAGGCGATACTGCTCATAAGCTTCTATAATCTTTTTCAACATTTTACAGACATGCTTATACTCCAGGCCGCTTTTGCCCTTGGTTGCCATGTCTCTCTGCTTGGCAAGAAGGTCAAGCTTTTGCTGGGTAAGATGATTTCTGGACTCCTCTTTTACTGCATTATTATTATTCCCTCCCCCTTTTCTTTGATCCCTGATGCCCTCTGGCTTTCTTTTCCTTACAGAGGAGAAACTACTGAATATACTTTTAACTAAGATGAGGGAGGAACTCACAGAGTATGTGAGTACAATAGAGAAGCTTAGAATTAATGACTGGCCATGAGCTACAATACAATATGAATGCAGCATAGTGGAAATTAGGTTAACAGCAAAGGTGAACATAAGGGCTGTGTCTAGACTGGACAGTTTTTCCGGAAAATCAGCCACTTAATGCATCCGAGGGTACTGAGGGAGTTGGCAAATGTCACTGAGGAGCCTTTGGCCATTATCTTTGAAAAGTCGTGGAGGTCGGGAGAAATCCCAGATGATTGGAAAAAGGCAAATGTAGTGCCCATCTTCAAAAAAGGGAAGAAGGATGATTCAGGGAACTATAGGCCGGTCAGTCTTACCTCAGTTCCAGGAAAAATCATAGAAGGGATCCTTAAGGAATCCATTTTGAGGCACTTGGAAGAGAGGAAAGTGATTAGGAATAGTCAGCATGGATTCACAAAGGGCAAGTCATGCCTGACCAATCTGATTAGCTTCTATGATGAGGTAACTGGCTCTGTGGATGTGGGAAAGTCAATGGATGTGATATACCTTGACTTTAGCAAGGCTTTTGATATGGTCTCCCACAATATTCTTGCCAGCAATCTAAGGGAATGTGGATTGGATAAATGGACAGTAAGATGGATAGAAAGATGGCTAGAAGGCCGGTCCCAGCGGGTAGTGATCAACGGTTCGATGTCAGGATGGCGGTCGGTTTCTAGCGGAGTGCCCCAAGGTTCGGTTCTAGGACTGGTTTTATTCAATATCTTTATTAATGATCTGGATGAGGGGATGGATTGCACCCTCAGCAAGTTTGCGGATGACACTAAGCTAGAGGGAGAGGAAGATACACTTGAGGGCAGAGATAGGGTGCAGACTGACTTAGACAAATTGGAGGATTGGGCCACAAAAAATCTGATGAGATTCAACAAGGACAAGTGCAGAGTCTTGCACTTGGGACGGAAGAATCCCAAGCATAGTTACAAGCTGGTAACCAACCAGTTAAATAGTAGTTCTGCAGAAAAGGACCTGGGGGTTACAGTGGATGAGAAGCTGGAGATGAGTCAACAGTGTGCCCTTGTAGCCAAGAAGGCTAATGGCATATTAGGTTGCATTAAGAGGAGCATTGGCAGCAGATCCAGAGATGTCATTATTCCCCTTTATTTGTCTTTGGTGAGGCCACATCTGGAGTATTGTGTCCAGTTCTGGTCCCCCCACTACAAAAAGGATGTGGACGCATTGGAGAGGGTCCAGCGGAGGGCAACCAAAATGATTAGGGGGCTGGACCATATGACCTATGAGGAGATGCTGAAGGTGTTGGGTCTGTTTAGTCTGTAGAAGCGAAGAGTGAGGGGGGATTTGATAGCAGCCTTCGACTTCCTGAAGGGAGGTTCCAAAGAGGATGGAGAGAGGCTGTTCTCAGTAGTGACAGATGGCAGAACAAGGAGCAATGGTCTCACGTTGTGGTGGGAGAGGTCCAGGTCGGATATTAGGAAAAACTATTTCACTAGGAGAGTAGTGAAGCACTGGAATGGGTTACCTAGGGAAGTAGTGGTGTTTAAGTCTTGGCTTGACAAAGCGCTGGCTGGGTTGATTTAGTTGCAATTGGTCCTGCCTAGAGCAGGGGGCTGGACTTGATGGCCTTCTGAGTTCTCTTCCAGCTCTATGGTTCTATGATTCTATGTATGTCAAGGAAGACTGACAATTAGCTGCACAGAGACAAGCTCTGGGAAGAAGGGCAGGGTCCTCTTGACTAATCCTCAGGTGATCCTGATTTTATGTTCACAGTTATTCCTTTAATTTGGATTCTGCTATCCTGGAAGGGGTGGGACTCAAAGAGGCAATAGCGAGAGGGGCAGCATTTAACAATGGGGGCCTGCAGCAGGGTGCACATGGGATGAGGGTTGCCAACTAACCTGATTCCTGGGCCCAAACCTACCACCCTTATTTTATTGTAGCCACAGACACACACACATAGATGATAGGCTCCTTTTCCAACTAAGCTTACAATGTAAATAGTAGATTTACTATTGTCTTCCATGCAATTATTTCATGAATCATATGAACAAGAATTGCACAGTCAGGCCCTCAGTCTCTTCTGACAAGGGAAACAATTCAGCTGATTGAAACATCTGTAAAATCACAACTAGAAACAATTGGCCACTCAAGGGGACATTTCAATTATGCAGAATTCTACCCACAAGCTGCAGACACCAATCCGGCCCAAACTGTCTATATATAAAAGCATACACAGATGAATGATAAGATTGCCTAGAGTTAATAGTTTGAGATTGGGAGGCCAGATGTTGTGTTCTGTTTCTGGCAGTCCCTGATTTGCCAAGTAGCTTTGGGGCAACTCACTGTCTCCATTTACCCGTACATAAAATGGGTACAACAAGCAGCTACTCAGTTATGTTGAGGAAAATATCTCAATATATTGACTATATTTTGACTAAATAAAACATGAACACAGTGGGCAAGACTGATTGCAGGTGTATTCAGCGGAGCTCCTGACCTAGCATAATGTTGGCTTGTCATCAATCTCATGATCATGGGGCATGATGAGAAGACGGCAGTAGTAGTGAATTTGCCAGGTGCTCCCGCCTCTGCTTCTACTCTATGAAAAGGCTCGGAGCTCTTTAGAGATAACAATTGAAGAAAGACAGGCACTTTATCTTGTAATACTGATACCATTTAAATGCCAACGAAGACAGCCTCCTCTTCCTCACTGGAGGGAATTTGATAGTCACTTAATGTTATTTATCTCGCTCTATGAATACTGCATGCACACACGCACACAAATTTCGAGAGGAAAAGCAGGACAGTTGCACAACCCTGCTTCATCGTGCCCTTCATTTCTCTATCATACATATTTTGAAAGGCTTCACCAATAACCATAATCTTGTTATCTTTTAATGCCTTCCTTATCTGATCATCAAATTTCATTCTGCTGTCTGTCCTGCAGTGAAGTGTATAGTGTTCTAATATTATAAGTCCTCTAATCCTTCTGTTATTTCAACGCAAATTGATTCATTATGGCTCTCTTGTGCTGACAAGTATAATTTCTTTCACTATACATTTTCACTGATATACAAAACGACACCTCCAACTTCCTTTCTCCTCTCTCACTCAGGTGGCATTGAAATCTGAATTCATTCAGGTCTTTCACACTGTTGTGACTCTTGCTTTTTGCATAACACTATCTCACTTTTTAACTTATATTTCAGAGTTTCAAGTGTTTTACCTGATATATCTGATCTTGCCAGAATCTAGACAAGCAAAAGCATTGGATTAGGTTCTGGCCTATTTAGGGGAGAGGTAATGTGATACAGAATCTTTCATCCAGATGACCCAATTCTGGAAAGTACTCCTGTTCAGGACAGTACTTACACATGTTTAACTTTAAGCATCTGCTTTAGTCCAACTGAAATCCAGATTTTGGAGATGACACAAAATGGGTGAAGTCAGTGAAGACTGTGAGGTACTTCAGAGGGATTAATGAAGTTGGTGAACACCACAAAGCAGATAAAATTCAGCACACAGTATAATGCACATTTAAGGATTACTCTGAATTACTCCTTCACATTAGTAGGTTCTATATTAACTGTAAGGCTGTGTCTAGACTACATGGCTCCATCGATGGAGCCATGTAGATTAGACAGATAGGCAAAGGCAAATGAAGCCACGATTTAAATGATCGCAGCTTCATTTAAATTTAGATGGCTGCCGCGCTGAGCCGACAAACAGCTGATCAGCTGTTTGTCCACTCAGCGCGCTGGTCTGGAAGCTCTCCTGCCAACATCAAAGCCCTTTGTCGGCAGCCCTGTTATTCCTCGTGGGATGAGGTTTACCGGGGCTGCCGACAAAGGGCTTTGATGTCGGCAGGGGAGCGTCCAGACTAGCGCACTGAGCGGACAAACAGCTGATCAGCTGTTTGTCGGCTCAGCGCGGCAGCCATCTAAATTTAAATGAAGCCGCGATCATTTAAATCGCAGCTTCATTTGCCTTTGCCAAAAAAACAAATCTACATGGCTCCGTCAACGGAGCCATGTAGTTTAGACGTACCCTAACTGTGAAGGACAAAGACATGGGGATCATTGTAGATAGCTTAATGAAGATCTGTACTTAATATACAGTAGTGTTCAAAGGTCCCCACGATATTGAGATTTGTAAAGAACAGCAGAGAAAATACTGAAAATGTAATACAAATTGACGGCTTGCTCACACCTGGAATAATGTTTTGTTCTGGCCACCATATCTTCAAAAGATATAGCAGAAATAAAGAGTTCAGAGACAGATGATTAAAATTGCAATGATTTGTATATGAGAAAAAATTGAAAGACTCAGACTTTAGAGAGGAAATAGGTAAGAGGGGACATGAAGGATATAAACAAAATAATGAATGGTGCAGAGAATAAAAAAAGGGTAAGTGAGAAATTACCCTTTCTCATAATAAGCATCAGGGGCATACAATCAGATTGAAAGTTAGCATATTTAAATTGATAAAATTACACACACACACACTAAACCTGTGGAATGCACTGCCACCAGACATAATTATGGCAAAGTACTTAATTAGATTCAACAATATATTATATTTATATGGATGGCATAAGCTGACTTCTAAATGTCAGAGGGTTAGAAAAATACTACTTCTATGGGCAAATTTTCCTATAAAATTGTTCAGTATAAGTTTTTTTACACCTGCCTTCAAAGCACCTGGTGCTAACCAGTATCAAGAGACAAGATATTACCCAGATCTAATCAGGAATAGCATTCCTATGTAACTATCTGTGGTACTGCATCTCTGTTAAAACAACAATTTTCCTCCTTTAATTTAGTCTCACACAGGCCATAGGTACATCACACATCAGAGGAATGTTAAAATAATGACCTGATAGAATAATTCTGCTCTGAGAAAGGACATGAGATGGTGTTACGATGCCATCCAGTGGTGCTGTGTCATTGATGCTTCTTGCATGCATAATGAATGACATGATGAGCCAGCCAACAGGAAGTAGGAGTATAAGCCTAGTTCCAGATGAGTGGAGCCATGTGTAGGATGTAGTCTTGAGGTTCCAAGAAGTGCCAGAGAAGTCAGATGACTGCAGCATTGTACACCTGCTGACACAGAGGAAATTGTGACTATGAAGCAGTATAACATACAGCAGCAAATGTCTAAATAAAAGAAATAAGAAGAGGTACAGCAAGCTAGGAAGCACTGCAGCAGAGGATCATTTGCTTCCCTCAGCATAGGCCCAGAGGTTGACCTGAGGTAGACAGGTGTATATCTGAATTAATTCTAATGGAGTTACTCCAGATAAACACCAGTATACTAGCCATCATGCTGCTAACTCACTTAGGCCTTTAGTCCCCTCCCCCACTTCAAACAGTCACATAATCCCTGAAAGATTTAAGGTAACACTGATTGGAGGGAAATACTGGCAGAAAAGGAAATTAATGTTCATATTGTAGGTCAGGACAACAATCCCTAAAACATGTTAAATCAGTCAGATGGTTTAATTGTAGGTGACTTTGATACAGAAGCCATGTAAGTGATAGAGCCCTTCTATTGACTGTTAGAACAGTTATACAAGTATGATTGTCGTCATGCTCCAGTACTTAAACAATAGTGGGATTTTAAAAAGGATTGACAAAGCTGATTTTCAGGAGGGGTAGGAGAGAGAGAGAGAAATACGGAGCTGCATTTATGCATTTTATGAGAAAAATTGCATAGCTGGTTTAAAAATGTCTTTTGTGTGTGTGTGTGTCCTTGATACTGGTGCTGTGCTTCTTGGAGCAACAGATGACAGTATTCTTCTATCCAACATTATCGTCCCAAGACATGAAAAAAGGCAAGACCTTCTTGAAGAACAAAGACACAATTTAAAGTTGGTCTTGGGAAGAAGTGAATCACCATGCAGATGTCATACAAAAGTCAAATACTTAAACTTTTGTAAGGATATTACAAACAATAAAATATTGGTTGAGGGTTAAGCACCAAACCCAGCAACCTGACATTTTTCAGATTTAAATGGCAAACCCAGCAGGTGGTTGTCTTCAACACCCTGAACTTGATCTTGACTCCTAATTTTAAATTATTTCAATGCGTAATCCCCAACTGTGCAACACGATGGTTGAGGCATCTCATTATTTTAAGGCCAGTGCTTTCTTTCAACTAATAATCTCTGGGAAAATCACCATAGCTTATATCAGCCTTTCTTTTTTGCTTTGAAGAACAATATCAAATTTTCAGAAATATAAAAACAACAGGGAAATACATTAACAGTGTTTGTTTGTTTGTTTGTTTGTTTAAAAAAGCCCAGTCAACCACCCTTTTCCAAAATGCCATTGTTGGCCAACACTGAAGATAAAAATTCAGACATCCCAAAGGTCTTGTAGATCAGTGATGAGTCTTTCCCACAGGGGCCAGAATGATGTCAGTCCTTGTTGCGGAGTTCTAAGAAACCATAAGAGGACAAAGCCCCACAAAGTGCCTGAGATTCAGAGATGCAGGACTGATGTCAAATCATTTCTGATAATAGTGGCTCACATCAGCGTCTTCAGATTCTTATATGGAAGGTACTGCAAAGAAGGGAAAAAAAGATTAAGAGGCATCAACACTTGTCATTATACAAGGGATTTTCTCAAAGAGCTCATTTTAATGGAGAAAAGTGGGAAGGGATCATTTGATACTGGTCCATCATGACCTTTATGTAAATATGAAAGGAGGTGATCTGAGCCAACTGTACAGTGCTATATATGAAAGGGAAATCCCTTCCTGACTCTATGGAAATCAGTTTATACCCCGAAGCAGAAGGGTAGATTTTCCTTAATGTAGAACTTCTAATGACTGAAGGGATTAGGTGCCAAAATGATGACTGAATAATGGGATTAAGAAGTGTCTGATCTGTTACAAGTTTCTACAAGTTTGAGAAATATTCCCTATACTTAAAATAGGGTGGTTTACTGAAACTGTTTTAGAAATGACCCTCATAGAAAAACAGTGAGAACTGGTGCTGACCACAAAACTAATCAACCCCTTTTAAAATCCAGACACAAGATTTGACTTGCCGACAGCCTGCAGTAAGGGTTTCCTGTTTACATTTTCAATGTGTGTGTGACAGGAGAGTAATTCACAGCACAAACCTACAGTTTATCTATAGATGGCCATGAAGAAGAAAGTTGGGATTAGGATACAAACTCTTTCAAAGATTGGGCCTGTCTGGGTACAGGGGGAATTAGGTCTCTTGGACATTGGCCTGCGTAGAAAGCTTAGCTTTGGATATTGAAAGTTCAGTGGCAGAAAGTTTTGAGATCTGCTGTTTGGATCACTAATCATTGTTTGTCAGAAGAGGGGTGTTAATGTGCAAACTGTATGCAGTTAATTGTAGTGGCTATTTTCCTTTTTCAAAAAAGCACTCAAGCATCTGTTGAAGTCTTATTTTGCTCAAACATGTGCTAAAGTGCTTTGCTTGGTCATTAACGACTGCCAGCAAGAAGACCCAGAATGCTGCAGTAGGACACTATTTTTTTACCTGCTGGAAGGAAGCTTTTCTAGGAAAAGCTGTGTTGAATGTCACATCGCCTTTCCTCTTTCTGCAGCTCAGTCAAGAAACAATGGGCTGGATTCATCCCAAGTACAATTTCAGTAAGTCTCTGCTCACTAGGCTCCTTTCTGCTTGCAAAGGTGTGTGAGTTTGGTCCTGGGGGGATAGTCTGGCAGTTCTGCAGAATGCTGATCCAACAGTTTTTATTTGCGACAATCTCAGTGGATCAGTTTTAGTTAGATCCTTTAGTTGACTAATACTCAGCATTAGGGGGACTAGTATTGTCCTCTTTGGCTCGACTACAATACAGCATATTAACTCATGTGCCACTAAACAGTATACAACTCCACAAAACAATCTACCAGAGCTATTGATGATTAAACATGTGGCACATTGAGCCATAGCCTGGTGCAGCACTGTGTCTTGCTTTCTGACAGCATGGCTAACAAAAAGGTTTGAGAGGTGCTGTGTCACCGCTCCCCCCCTCCCGCTTTATGAAAAAACCAACACATATACATAACTCAAAGATATTTTATGCAAAAAAAGTCATGTAACCTATCCATTTTACAGTTACAATCTGCTGAATCTGTATATCTTATTTTGTGCATGTATCATTCTTGTATGTGAAGTTAGAACTATGAAGTGTGGATCTGTTTATAATTCTAAATGTGCTAATGAAGGTCATTAGAGATACTTCAGGAATTTAATGACACAGTACTCAAACCAACAATCTGTGAATGGTCATGTTTGTCCTATAAGTCCAAATTGTGATTGGCCCTAGAAAGAAATGTGACCCTGCCTCCTGGTACTGGAATCTGTCTTTCATCTGGTATTTTTCCATAAGGATGGTGGGTGCTGAACAAAAGGTTCCCACTCTGGGGAAAAGTCTATTTAAACAATGGGAAGCAATCAACCTTGTGTCTTCAGCTGGCCTTTGAAACTGCCAGCCCCACCCTAAGAGGATACCTGACAGCAAAGTAGGGTAAAGTTTAGATAAATCCGTTAGGTTTTATTGTTTGGGAAATGGGATCTGATGTCTGTGCATTTAAAAATGCGTTTTGCTCTCCTTTGTAACTAAGCTCCAGGCCCATGGTGGGTTTCTCCTCCATGAGTAAATTAGTTTGTTACTTTTCCATCTAGCCATTATGCTTGTAACAGGAATATTGTGGTGATAATAAAAGTTCTCTTTTCTTTTTATTAACCTGGCATTGGTTAATTTTTGTGTCCAGGTTTGTACTTTAGGGGTGAGATTTCCCAAGTAATCTCTCCCCTGATTTTCTTATCATTAGTTGGGTGGTGGCAGTGGAGTTTTTATCCCCAAAATCTAGATTGTTAAGATTTTGGGGGGAAGTTTTTTTTACCAAAGCCTGGAAAGATAAGGTTTTGGAGTACTTTTTCAGGCCCACTTCTGCATTTATCATGCCAGAGTGGGGAAGGAGCCTTGACAAAGTCACTGACAGCTCAGAAGCAAAAGATCTTGTGCTTTGTATAAAGAACAAGTTGGTGTCTGCTGCTGAGCACCAAATCATACTGGCATTGATATAAAATGTGTAGGGAAAAACAATGTGTTATCATGTAGGACTTCATAGAATCATAGAATCATAGAATAATAGGACTGGAAGGGACCTCAAGAGGTCATCGAGTCCAGCCCCCCGCCCTCAAGGCAGGATCAAGCTCCGTCTACACCATCCCTGACAGATGTCTATCTAACCTGTTCTTAAATATCTCCAGAGAGGGAGATTCCACCACCTCCCTTGGCAATTTATTCCAATATTTGACCACCCTGACAGTTAGGAATTTTTTCCTAATGTCCAATCTAAACCTCCCCTGCTGCACTTTAAGCCCATTACTCCTTCTCCTGTCCTCAGAAACCAAGAGGAACAAATTTTCACCTTCCTCCTTGTGACACCCTTTTAGATATTTGAAAACCGCTATCATGTCCCCCCTTAATCTTCTTTTTTCCAAACTAAACAAGCCCAGTTCATGAAGCCTGGCTTCATAGGTCATGTTCTCTAAACCTTTAATCATTCTTGTCGCTCTTCTCTGTACCCTTTCCAATTTCTCCACATCTTTCTTGAAATGTGGCGCCCAGAACTGGACACAGTACTCCAGCTGAGGCCTAACTAGTGCAGAGTAGAGCGGCAGAATGACTTCACGAGTTTTGCTTACAACACACCTGTTGATACAACCTAGAATCATATTTGCTTTTTTTGCAACAGCATCACACTGTTGACTCATATTCAACTTGTGGTCCACTATGACCCCTAGATCCCTTTCCGCCATGCTCCTTCCTAGACAGTCGCTTCCCATCTTGTATGTATGGAACTGATTGTTCCTTCCTAAGTGGAGCACTTTGCATTTCTCTTTATTAAACCTCATCCTGTTTACCTCTGACCATTTCTCTAACTTTCTAAGGTCATTTTGAATTATGTCCCTATCCTCCAAAGAAGTTGCAACCCCACCCAGTTTGGTATCATCTGAAAATTAGACTTCAATCTGAATAGCATGTGCTGGAGGTCTGTATTGTCAATACACTTTCCCCACCACACCTGGAGTATTATAGATGATCAATTTTTAACTCCAAAAGTGTTGTATTCAACAAAAGAGAATTCATATACTTGGTGCTTTAAAACTGTCTCTCAATCTTTCCAGACTGCTGTATCTCTTTCAGGAGACTGATTGGTCTTGCATCCCTCCGAGTTTCAGCTTACTTAAAAGCTACTTGCTTACAAAAATCATAAAAGTGTCACAGCACACTATTCCTGAAAAAGTGCTGACTTTCTGATTTTACCATATAATTATGAAATAAATCAATTGGAATATAAATATTGAATTTACATTTCAGTATATAGTTCAGTAAAAATAAGTCATTGTATGATATTTCAGTTTGATATATTAGTTTGTACTGTCTTCACTAGTGCTTGTTATGTAACTTGTAAAACTAGGCAAATATCTAGAGTATACCCCAGATAGAAAAGGGCAAATCTCATACAGTCGAAAATAATTATGAGCCAGATCAAGTGGGAGAAATAATTTACATTGCTACCAGACCAGTCCCTTCCACCCATGGTCCCACCCCTTCTGGGAGTATGGAGTGAGGCTTCTCTCACTTTTCCCGGGCCATGACCAGACTGTCAGCCCTCCTACTAGGTACTGTAAATACACAATTTTAGAATTGGGAAAGAAGGAAGTGAAAACAAAAATAAATACATTAAAAAATAGAAAGCTTATAGCAATTAATATGAATTATAAGCTAGAAACTGTAGAAACCTGATAAGGGATGCAAAAGGACACAGGAAGAAATTGTTTACCAACAGCATTAAGGACCATCAAAAGTGTATCTGGAAAAAGAAGGAACTCTAATTATGGCATTGATCCATTACTAGCTGGAAGCAGCATAACTCATAATTGTAATGCAGAAAAGGCAGAAATGTTCAATAAATATTTCTATTCTGACTAGGATATTTGTGAAAAAGCCACAAAAGGTAATCAAGGTGACTTCAATTATTATAGCTCTATCATACTACATTGATCCCAAGCAAAATAATTGAATGGCTGATTCAATTAATAAAGAATGAAAGGAATGTGACTCAATTAATAAAGAATGAAAGGAAGGTAATATAATGAATGCCAATCAACATGGGTTTGTGGAAAATATATTATATCAAAACAGCTTGATATTTGATAACATATTTGACATTTGATAAGATTATAACTTTGGTTGATAAAAATAATACTGTTGACAGAAGTTAGTCCAATAAAAATTACTTCATCCACCTTGTCTGTCTAGAAATCTCTGGTAAGGCATTTGACCTGGTGTCCCTGAAGCTAAACAAATTCAGATTAGAAGTAGTGGATTTTTAACAGGGTAATGAACCACTGGGATAATTTATCAAGAGGCTGTGGAGTATTCCAGAATTTTTAAAATCAGGACTGGATGTTGTGATGGATAGGAGGAGTGATGGACAGCACTCTGTGACTAACGGGTTAAACTCAGGTAGCTAAGGGTATTGGCAGGGGACCAGAAGAATCAATGGGATACAGTGCTGAAATTTAAATCCTGTGCTGTGTCCCTTTGTGTAAATTCTAAGCTAGCAGCGGGAGGAAGAAAGATGAAATAATCAAACTGAATTACCATGCCTACAAGAAATACTGGGCAAGAGAGTGGACTGGGCCTCAAAGTACGGATCAGTACAGATCAGAAGAAGAGGGAAAATGTACATTTAGTTGCGATCAGGTTATTTTTCATAACTGTTGTTGTTTGGTTAAACTTCTGTGTGTGAAATCCCTATATTTCTCCCCCCCCCCCCTTCACTATCTAAACTATGCCAGAGATACCATTTTTTCTGAGTTTTAATCTGTTCTTTTCTCAGTTGCTCTATAACACCCAGCAGCCAAGTTTGCTTTATGAAATATATCTCTTTGTTTTGATGAGGTGATTATTTGATTTTTGTGTCCTGGAAGGTAACAGGAGGTCTCTGTGTCGGTGCCTGCCTAGCCTGAAGGGCCAGCTATCCAAATAGAAGTTTGTTTGGTTGTTTTTCTAGCTCTCTTCTGCTAAAAGAGCTTGGCGTACCCTTTGGGAAGAAATTCAAGTGTTTCTTCTTGGTTTTCAGGCTTTTATTCATTTGATGGTGGCATCCTATCTCCCAATGGCAGTGAATCTGTGACTCCAGGAGTTTTTGTATGCAGAGCCTATAGAGGGAAGGTATTTTTAATGCCTCTTGCAGGCCCTCACCTTCTTCACTCAGTGTGCCAAAATGGGGAACAGCCCTGACAGATGTTATGAAGGATATGTTCTAGCTGACCTCAACCACAGCTATTGGACTCGAAGCAGGAATTAATTCAAGGAATCTCTATGGGTTTTATTCAGGAGGTCTGATAGGGTGATCATAATGATCGCTTCTGGCTTTAAAAATCTAATTCTATGGAACAGGCAGATACGATGCATCATAATCTGCACTGCATTGTAGCATTCCAGTTCACATTTGTCAAAGAGCTTCCCAAGTTATTAAACCAGTTTTAATTAAAACTCTAGGGCAGTGGATCCCCAACCTTTTGGGGCTGCCAGACGTCCAGGGGTGGGACCACGCATGCGCCATGCGCCCGGGGCCCAGGGTGCAAGAATGGTTCGGGCCGGCCCTGGTCACTAGGTGGGCGCACATATATGCCCCGGCGGGTGCCATGGCACCCGCGGGCACCGCATTGGGGACCACTGCTCCAGAGCTAGCATGTCTGTTAATTCTCCTATAGCCAAGCCCCCTTCACACTCTAAAATCCAAGTGCCCAGAATTTGCCACTTCCATGAACAAAGAAAACACAATGATTGCATGTGTAAACATTTTTGTTGGGTCTGCTCAAAAGTTTTCCATCTCAATTGTTTTGGATGGAAAACTGGGTTTTCAAGTAAACTACATTTTACACAGAGGACATCTAATTTACAGGGAAAAGCTCTACATTTTGTTTAAAAAAACCCAAACTCAAAAATATTTTGATTTTGGAGTTTTACGGATTTTTTTGTGAAAAAAAAGTTTCCTCTCCCATTTTTCAAACTTTTCTGCCGTAGCCCTCCTTCTTCCCCAGGTCCCTGACCAGTTCTAGTCTTATATCTTAAGTATCTAAAAGGGTGTTACAAGGAGGAGGGAGGAAAAAAGTTCTCCTTGGCCTCTGATGATAGGACAGAAGCAATGGGTTTAAATTGCAGCATGGGATGTTTAGGTTGGACATTAGGAAAAACTTCCTAACTGTCAGGGTGGTCAAACACTGGAATAAATTGTCTAGGGAAGTTGTGGAATCTCCGTCTCTGGAGATATTTAAGAGCAGGTTAGATAGACATCTACCAGGGATGGTCTAGACAGTGCTTGGTCCTGCCATGAGTGTAGGGAACTGGACTCGATGACCTCTCAAGGTCCCTTCCATTCTAGTGTTCTATGATTCTAGGATATGAAAAATCTTCATTTTGGGACAGATCCTGTGAGATGTTAAATGCCTGGTGTTAGGTGACTCCAGTGGAAGCTGAGAGCACTCAGCCTCCCACAGGTACAGACCGTTCTGCTTCCAATGAATAGAGGCAGAGGATGAAGATTCGGGGATGGTACATCTCTCATCAGGATATATACTTTTTAACCTTTCTATTGTTTCCCTGACTTGGCAGCTCTGGCTTGTAATGTCATGTTTTTCTCAAGCTGCATTTCAAATTGCTAAGGTGTGTATCATCTTCAGGCCTTAAAATAAGTTTAAGGTTCCAAGATGATTTATAAAACAATTTCCTGTGGAAAATGTAACCAGTCTTGTAGAACAGAACACTTATCCAATGCCAGTTCAGAGTGCTAATGCTTCCATTAAGCTACATGCAGACTCTTGATGATAACATTTTTGAGTGAAATAAACCCAGAGGGATCACATTTTCTGAACTAGCAACTGTCACTATCATTTACAACTTATTCAGTTTCTGGGACAGTAGCCAAGAACACATATTTCCTCTGTCCTGGTCAGTGATTATAGTTGAGTTTTCTCAAAGTATTTAAAAAAATCATTTCCTCAACAAGGAGTGCAAATCAGGCAATACATTTTACTGCATCTTCATTTCCTTGGCAGCAATACAAAGCTTGGCAGATTGCATCTAGGAGATTAAACCCACACAGTGTCATTAAAAATGGTTTTCAGAGGAAGCAATGAGAGAGACAAAAGTCACTGTGCTATCACTGAACTTCAGCCATTATCAGTCCAAATGCTCTGCCAAAGGTAATGATGGTACATATGTGCAAATGCTTTGCTGTGTGGCATGGCTTACAAATCCATGTTGGTTGTATATGCAAAAGCAAATATTTAAAAACCAGCCTTCATAATTTTTCCATCATGTGGGGGATAATATAACTATTCCTTGTGTAATTATGCAATTGGCTTCATCTGAATGATAATGATGCTTTGACATAATAGCACCTTTCAGAGGAGGTTCTCGAAGTGTTTCACAAGTGGGGTACCCATTGCAGAACAAAAAAGAAAGACAGAAATTGAGACTTAGCATAGGATATACAATGAATTAGTAGAAGTGTCAGGAATAGAACCCAGGAGTCTTGAGTTTCTGACTTTAATCACCTGAGGGATTTGCTTTCTTGGGGGTGAAAGGTATATGTGTGTGTGAGGGGTGTCCTTTTGTCACTGACGCCAGACCAATAGGTAAAACCTATATCCACCATAATCAAAAGGCATCCAATGGTAAGTACCAAATTTGAAATACCTTTGGCTAGTGTGGCAAAGCTCCAGCCATGCCCCGTGGGTCCTGCGCTTCCAGGTGGTCATTGTATCCCTCAGAGGCTCACTGTGACCCTCCACACTGCCTATTATCTTCTCTAGAGGCCAGGGAAGATACTGAGCCATCCTCATCACTAGCAAAGTCAAAGGATTAGGTGAAATCCCTCCATAATCCTGGCCTCCCTTTCCAGGAGCAGACATTTCAGTGGCACGGGGAGGATTGGGGGGGAATCCAGGTCACCCACAACTCCAGGTTCCAGCCCAGGGACCATAGGTAGGGACAACTGACAGGGTATATCAACCCTGCACTGGAATAACCCTGGCACATCTGGTTGAGATGGTCCTACCCCCACAGTTCTGCTGAGCCTGCTCTAACTGGAAGCTGACTATAAAGGCCTCTGGAGCAGTTCAGTCAGGGCTGAGTGAGGGGAAGGAGGCACTGCAGGAGCTCCAGGGGAGGAAGCGCAGCCAGAGCAAATGGCAGCAGCCAGGCCAAGAGGGGCCATAGTAGAAGCCATGGGACCTGTGCATGAGGATGGAGAGAAGTTCTGACAAGTTCCAGAAGGAAGTAGCCCAGGGTGGGGAATTACTCCCCAGGCACTCAGCGTGTTGCAGCAGGATTCCACACTGAGCGAACAGTGGACCATGCCACTTCCAACAGGGCCCTGAACGGGGACCCAGTGGAGAGCGAGGGCCCAGGCCGCGTACCCCACATGGGAGAGCTTTTCTGATGATATATTGACTGAGGCTGCTGGGCTGTAGTACCCTGCTTATGGGGGAATGCATATTGACTGAGGCCACGGGGCTGTAAAACCCTGAATACAGGGTCGCTGAGCCGTAATACCCTGAATATAGGGGCAGGCATATTGACTGAGGCCATGGGGCCATAATACCCTGAATACAGGGGGAACATACACTGACTGAGGCTGTTGGGACTTTTGTAAATAGCCTCAGTGGCTGTTAGGTCACCCAGTCCTGAGAGTGAGTTTGAGGAGCATCCAAGGCCTATTGCCTCTCAACACCACAATACAGCAGCCTTTTCCCTGGGCCACTTCCCCAAATGCTCCCTAGTACCTTCTTCCTGGTACTTTAGTGAATTTTTCCTGGTTCAACACACTCTTTCCTTTTTCAGTCCTCAGCTCTCCAGCAACACACTTCCTCATTTCAGTCCTTCACTCTTCTCCTTATCCTAAGGGGAAACCTTTTAAAGTAGCCTAGCAGGCCTTAATTGGCTGTAGGTGCCTGATTAGCCTGCTGCTTCAGGCAAACTCTTAATTAGCCTCAGGTGTGTGCCTGCCTTGATTACATGGCAGCAGTCTCTGCCAGTTTATTCAGGAAACAGAAGACCATTTACCCAGCCCTCAGTATATCTGTCCTCTACCAAACTATTGTAGCCATCTGCCCTGGGTCTGTCACACTAGATATTCAGAGATGCTGAATGTCCATAGATTTAGTGAGAGTCACTGAAAACTGTAAGCACTTAGAATCTCTGAATATCAGGCTCAAGGCCAATATTTTCAGAAACGGCCAAAGATTTTAAGTGCCTTTTTTACTAGTTCTTTTAAACTTAATTTTCAGAAGTGTTGACCACCCAGCTCTACAGCTGAAGTCAACAGGCGCTCAGACATCTCAAAAACCAAAGACTAAAGTGTGTCTAAAACTGGGCCTCAAAAATGCAAGCACACAAACTCAGTGGTAACTTTGAAAATGTGGCTGCATCTGCTTATGATTAGGTAGGTATTTTCTCCATGGATCTGGAGACTGTCACAGGAGCATTTTTATAAAGAGAAAAAAATGTTTTACTACCATACTGCATTATTATGAAGGTAGTTACCACTTAAAGGACCATTGCTGCCTGTGGCACAGTATGGTCAAGAGAACAAGAGGCCATTAATGGAGCTGGAGATAAATTCAGTCCAGACACAGGAAATGTTCCATTCAGTGAGCAGTAAATGTTCAGAATGACCAAACAAGGTTGTTAAACCAGAAATAATTGAGATTGATGAAAAAGGAAACTTCTTCAATGTTGGGGAAAATTGAAGGCAATGTTTCTTAGGGCAAATTGCCATCTTTCCTGTGTGCTACGAAATGTCTCCTTGTCATAAGTCTATTTGTTATCTATGTGATTAGTCAGTGTTTATCCATGTATTTAGGGTTTGGATTGTAACTTGATATCCACTCTGAGTAGCTGGCTGCACATAGTTGAGCTGCCTGTCACAGGATGACTGGCCAGAGAGGGAGCAGGGGCAATGCACCTGTGACTGTTCACCTGACCCCAATCAGGTTTCAAACATGTATCTGGGCCTACGGTGGTCCAATGAATTAGAGCCAATGAGCTGCAAGAATCAGAAGCTGCAGGCAGGTGTGGCAGTGGGTTCTCTGTGAGCTGGAGAGGCCAGCTTGCAAAATGTGATGGAGTCTGTAGACTCCAATTGACTTCTGGATGTGAGGAGAGAGGGAAGCTCAGCCCACTAACTGATACCTCAGCCAGTTTAGGTGCCCAGGCAAGGTTTCTGTTGGTAAGGTTGCAGCAGAAACAGAAACAGCCCCAGCCCAGGTTCCTGTTATTAATGGGGAGCCTGCAGAAACAGCAAGCAGCAAATGCCATTCAAAAGCGGTTGCAAGAGCCTCATGTCTAGCAACAAGAATGGTCACAGAAGTGACTGGCCCGAGGGACTCTGGGGAATTTGGATGGTATTAAAGACGGTAGTTTGGGCTGGTTGATCTGTGGACTGGCAAAGCTGGAATTGAAGGAAGATGCAGAGGCTACCCCACATACCTTCAAATCAGTGCCCAGTGCAGCAGACTGGGCAGAATTGACTGTGGCATCCCAGATAGCCCAGCTTGACATGAGGAGCTGGCAGCCTACCAAGCACTGATAAATTAGCAGTTGCACTTCTATCCTATTGTGAAGGCTGCTATCTTGGGGTACATCTACACTAACCCTCTAGTTCAAACTAGGGAGGCTAATGAGGGCAACCAAAATTGCAAATGAAGAGCAGGATTTAAATATCCCGTGCTTCATTAGCATGTTCCCGGACAGTTGCCATTTTGAAAATTGACTTGCCCGGAATAACTGCCCGCGTCTACACGTGGCAGTGAAACAGGAGTTCCAAGTAAACCCCAACTCAAATTAGCTGTTTAATTTAACCTCATTCCACAAGGAGTAACAGCTAATTAGTGGTAAGGGGTTTACTTGGAACTCCTGTTTCACTGCCGCGTGTAGACGCGGGCAGTTATTCCAGGCTAGTCAGTTTCCAAAATAGCAACCGACCGGGAACATGCTAATGAAGCATGGGATATTTAAATCCCGCGCTTCATTTGCAATTTCAGTCTCCCTCATTAGCCTCCCTAGTTCAAACTAGGGGGCTAGTGTAGATGTACCCTTGGAGAGATTGGGACTGACCTTTCAGGCATATCAGCTTAATTTTGGGGCTGAATCATTCCTGTAAAGGACATGGCCATGGTTGGCAGACGTGGCTGTCCAATAGTTATGCTCAGAGACTAGTTCCATAGAAAAAAAATCACAAACTGAGTGGTGTTAGATCCACTCTTGAAGGCCTTTTCTGTGAAACCTCGCACTGGGTAAGGTGGTTTCAGATTAGTTGGCTCCAGTGGGTGAGGGCCCAAAGCACTCAAAAGAAGTCTTCTCTGAAGCCAATGAAGCTGAACCATGTGGCACAGTATGAGTGGCCCATCCAGGGAGACAAGCAAGTCTGGGCTGGGAGCTGCAAGAAAAAGGTCCAACAGGAATTCCCTGGAATAGGTTGCCAGAGTCTCCGGGGAGGCAAGGTGGTGGAAACCTGCTGGCGAAAAGGGGTAAGTAGAGCATGGAAGAGTCCTGCAAGAAGTCCTAAAGCAGTCACGACTGAGCGAAGAGGAAAGAACTGATTTTGTTCACATTGTCTGCATTGGGCAAATAAAATTGCCGGAAAAGACTGTTTGTGACATTAGGTGGGCAATAATTTTTGATGGGGGGCACTCCAAGATTTTGGAACATGGTCGCGGGTCACACTATTCAATGATATTAATGGAGGAGGTGCAGGGTCTGGGATGGAGATTGGGTGCAGAAGAAAGTTTGGGGTAAGGGATTGGGATGCAGGAGGGTATGTGGAGTCTGTGAGGGAGTTTGGATGACGGAGTCATTTATGACGTGGGGCATGGGACTGGTGTGCAGGGGTTTGGGCTGTGACCTAGGGCATACAGGGGTTGTGACTTAGGGCAGGGGACTGGAGTGCAGGAAAGGGTTCTGGGATTTGGGTTGTGACCTTGGGCACGGGATTAGGGGTTCAGGTGGGGGTACAGGGGTTTGGGTTGTGACCTAAGTCAGGAGGGGGTTGTGACTTGGGACAGGGGATTGGGGTGCTGGATCTGGGAGGGGATATGGGTTCAAAAGGAGGGCAGAGGGTTTGGGTTATGTGGGGTGGCAGAGGCTTGGGGGGAGGGAGAAGCTGGGGTGCCACAGGCAGGCTCCAGCTAGGAGACTTACCTGGGCAACTCCTGGCTAGGAGCACAGAAGGGTTTTCAGGAAGCCTTCCTGCCTGCCCTATCCCTGCACAGGCTATAGTGGCCATGTGCATCAGTGAATAAGAGCCTGAGGTGAAGGGAGGTGGGTGCTTCGCGTGCTGCCTGTTCTTCAAACAGACAGCTCCCATTGGCTAGAAACCAACCAATGGGATTGTGCTGGGGCAGAGACAGTGCATAAAGCCTCTCCCATGGCTGTGAAAGAGAAACAGCTCCGCAGCCAGGCAGGGAGTCTACCTGAGGCTTCCTGCTGTGTCTGAGGGCCAGATCACATCCAGCCCACATGCCCTATTTTACCCGAGCCTGAACTAGATCGTAGGTGACCTGGGGAGAAGGTTGGTTTGTTACACTGCCCCACATCGTAGGCAGGGTTCCAGTTTCTCCTTCTACATCTTCTACACCTATTCAGTGAGTTGAAAGGGTGGAGTCTAGGATCTATCTATTTTCCACTCCTACTTTACCCATCTGTGTGAGAGAGGGACCAGCAACCCCATCATTTCTCCTTACAATGGTTGACTCCTTGGAGATTGCAAACAATGGCAGAGAAAAACCACTGCAAACTTTGTGATCAGACCAGCTGCACTGCTCCCAATAGGCTCCAGCCTAGGTGTGAGGAGGAGAGCTATGTAGTCTCAGTGACCTATTCAGTTCTTGGCCTCTCAAGTGATGGTCGTTTATGAAGCTGATCCCTTCCCTACGGGAGGCTGAATCTAAATGCCTCTTGCTAAAAATACACTTGCACAGGTTTTCAAAACCAAGGGTGAACAAGTGAGAACATGGAGTTCAATATAAGACTCAGGTATGTCCAGGATACAATATAAACAGAGACCATGAGAAACAGTCAAGGCAATACAAGAGGTAATGAAGGTAACAGAGGGCTATAGAGCACCGTGGTCAGAATGTTAACTCAGAAAAGACAAACCACAACAATGCCAAATTCTCTGTCTTTAAGGGACAAATGATGCCTTCCACAAACTGTGTATTGAAAAAATGACAAGGGCCAGACTGATCTGAGATGCATATGACCAAGTATGAGAATAACTGCACTAGGACCGCAAGCAGTCAAGAATTTTTTTGGGACATTCTTTGTAGTGGTATACTCATGGCACAATATACACAGTACAGAAAATGCTAGAGTGAAGTATTGCACTATAGTTTAATGACAGCAAAGGAGGAGGAGCAGCTGGCCATTCAGTGTTTCATGAGACTTTAGACAGTGCCAAAGATTCAGTCCAATGGAATTCTATTGCATTATACACATATGCTGCAACAGATGTCATTTGTTAAATAGCATCATTACCTCTGAAAACTTAGAACAGAACTTGATCTTTTGTCAATGAAATTGAAGTTGCCAGTCAACTTACTATCCACCCTATCTATCATGATATAAGCAGGGTCTGAATCAATGCTTTGATTACAGCCAACTGGAATGGGAAAGAAATCTTGGGTGTTGTTATGTAAATACAGTTAATGTTGGAATGAGAAAGACATCCTGATTGTGGGTATGTTAATACAGTTCACTCAGTTTGCTTAGGCCTGCTAGATATTCAACTATTAGAATGGTATTTTACCCACTGTAACCAATTTGGCTGTTATGGAGTGACAAACTGTGTTAACCCTAAATACAAGAATTGTAAGAAATGACCACGAATGCTTGCAGTTATTGGGGGAATGCAGAAAAGTCAGACTGTGTTTAACTCAGTTCACAGGCGAGAAACTGTCAATGTAAAGAATCTCAGCTGGACAAGGCTTCCTCTGCCAGAACTCTGTGAAGTCAACTGGAAAAGGGCAGAACTCTGAACCAGCAGGCTGCATGCTTTCCAGGCGTAAACTGTAAGGCTGGTTCAACCTCTTTTTTCCCTCACCCCCATTCTAATGATAGAATTGGAACAGACTCCATAAGGAGTCTCTTTATTATTTTAAAATGTATTCCAGTAGATGCTGGCATTTTTTGGCTGGACTGTGTTTTAGGACAAGAGCTGAAATCACTACATTTGGTCCAGAGCCAAATCCATCACAAGCCAGTGGAAGGTGTGAGGTGCAGCCAGCAGAGCGGCAGTAGTGAGGGGTAACGGATGGAAAGTGTGAGGAGCAGCCAGCAGGGTGGCAGCAGCAAGGGGCGATGGATGAAAGGTGTGAGGAGCAGCCAGCAGAGCAGCAGTAGTGAGGGACCACCGATGGAGAGGTGTAAGGAGTAGCCAACAGGGCGGCAGCAGCGAGGGGCTATGGAACCAACAGGCAATGAATGGCAGAGCGACACTAGCAAGCAACGAGCAAGATGACCAGTGGAGTAAGATGCCTCCTACCTGCCCCCACTCAGCTGCCCCGCTCGCCCTGCCCTATATCCGCCTCTGCCTATACTGAATTCATCCTCATATTTGAATCCTGAACTTTTCAACTATCTCTGTTGACAGTGCAACCAACAACTTGTGAAGCTGCTGAATGTCTCTTAATGTTCAAAGAGTAAAATAGCACATAAAGGTGACTCCTCAAGTTCAGAATGCGTCCTGACTTGCCTAGAACAGGCTCTTGGGAACTGTCTGTTTTCTTTCCTGTAGCCATCAAATGGTAGCTCTCAAGAGAAACCACCAGAGAAAACACAATAGGCAGCATTCTCTTGGCCCTAAGACTTCACATGCATTTGTACCAGTGTAGTACAACAAAGGATTTAAATATGGAAGAGATCAGTTGCAAGGCTCAGGATTCAGCGACTATCAGCCAGGTGGCTTTCAGTGAGAGAGTGGAAAGAAGTCCAGTACTTCGTGGCACGGCTTATCACAGGATTGAGCAACAAAATGGCGGCAGTTTGCCAAGGTTAGTGCCTGGCAGGCCACCTTTATATTTACCTGAGCCTCTGCAGCTTCCCACAGCTCCGATTGGCCAGTAACGGTGATCCATGGCCAACAGGAGCTGCAGTTGCCCATACCTGAAGAGCCGCAGGTAAATATCGTGGTGGCACCCACCAAGCACTAACTCTCGGGAACTGGATCCAGCCCGCAGGCTGGCATTTGCCACCCCTGCCTTATCAGGAGCACTTCAGTCTAAGCCAGCAATGGGCAACCAAGGCTAGTCAGTTGGCACATGAGTGGCCCTCCATCTCAGTGGGGCACAAGATTGTTGTGACCAAGAATGTCTTCTGTGGTAGGGTAGTTTTGCTAACTGTGCATGTGTAGGATGTGCCGTTTGAATGGTGGCAGTGCTTTGATTGGATCCAGATGAAGCTCACAGCTCTCAATGTTGTAAGCAATGAGAGCCCACCTCTTTTCCTATGGCCTTGCTTTCCATGTGAGTCACTTAAGTAATACTAGTAGGGAAAAACGAAGTGGAAGGAAACCAGAGGAATCTAGCAACCCTGTGCACGGGCAACGGTAAACAAAATGGTAAACCAACACCTGTCTATGCACTGCAGGACTTTTTCCGGGGACTGTTCCTTCAGTCCTGTTGCTCACTCAACCTGCAGCCAAAGCACTACTAGAGGGGCCAGCACTGAGTCGTCTGTGTGCTCTCCAGAGCCCACGTGGGGCCAGGCCAGTCTTGCTCTGGAATAAATTTACAGTTGTCAGCCTATGGCTCTGTGAAGCCATCGTGATAGCCAGTGGTCACTGGGGCAGAAGCGGTTGTTAAAATGGGTGTTGGGGTGGCAAGAACGAGGATTGCTAACACATTCCTTTGAGCCATCAGTATTTCAGAGATCTGCTAGCTTCCTCTAGATACCTCCTGTCCTGTGTAACTTTGCCAGCTCTTCCGTCCATCTCCTCACTCACAACTGCAGTTGAATACACACCACCCCCTGCACTCAAGCCACCCCTCCCTCCCTTGCCACTGCACTTCAAAATGTCACAAGCTGGGGAGCGGGGGGAGAGAAGAAGAGAGGTCCAGGAGCTTTATGACTGCAGTGACAAATGTTCCCTTGTCTCATTCTCTCTCGGGGCTGCTGGGATAATATAGCACCCTCGGCTTCCTTTGAATTCTAGGATAGCAGTTTACAAAGTCTCCACTGCACACATGTCAAGAGTGGTGGCACAAGCAACAGATAAAACCATGGTCTCCATGGAACCCGCATGCCTGCCCCCCATCCCATGCAGCAGATCCATTTTCTCTACCAGCTTCCCACTCGCAGCAATTCCTACAGTTTAAAAAAAAAAAAAAAAGGAATCTACATGGAGAATTTATAAAGGAGCTTTTTTAAACTGAGTTAAAAATTAGAATGTCGTCTATTATTTCGGAAGATGTGCTTAACTTCCTGGGTAGCTGGGACTAAAATTACTCAAACTGATACCCTTGATTAGTCAAGTGATGCCTGACACACACCCTTTAATTAATGTATAGGAGTCTCTCTCATTGACACTGTGGCAGCTTCTCTTGAGCTGGTACAATGTCAATGACCTTCTTCAAGTGACGTTCCTGTGGGCAGGCAGCACGCAGTTCCCACTTGGCATTAGTGGAATAGAAAATTTCACTGCAGTGTGACACATGACATGTTTCAAATTTTATGTGCTGAATAAGTACATGTAACTGCTGTCCTCCAGGCCACTTACAAGCCATAAAACTACCCAGTGGTACCAAAAGTAACAGTCTAAATTTAGTTTTACCTGCTTTTTGACTCTGACAAGTGTTTGTAAAGTTCAAGTAACCCTCTAGACATATTTTTCTCCCCAAGTTCCATTGTTCTGCTGATCTTTTAAAAACCAATGCCATCAGTTCAGCCTACGCTGACTAAATGCTCTGTGTCTGAGCAAAGAATTGCGGTGAAAACATCTCAGTTTCAAGTTAATAGCGAGCAAGTACTATTAGGGAGAGATGAGTCCAATGTTCAAAGTTCAGAGTCAGAAAAAAACAGAGGGAGATTTCACATCTCAGGCTCTGGCTATACAAATAAATCTGATATTCCTCAAAATTTGGAATATTTAGGTCTGTGGTCCTGGTTCAGTCCCCTTTGAAATATTATTGGTCTAATTCCACCCTGCTTGCACTAAAGCTGAGGAACTAGGGAAGAGTGGAATTTACCCATCTATGGGCCTTTTGGGTCACAAATGTACAGATTCAACAGCTCAATTTCCAACCTGGACCCATCCTGCTCCACAGGCCTTTTAGCAGTGATTATTTGTGTAGAGGACACTTGAGTGTAAGCTCCACTCACTTCCCCTTTCCAACATAAAGCCACACAAAAGTATGTAGTGAATTATATCTGGTAAAATATAGGCATAGTGGAAATTTATATGTATGAAATCTAATTTTTAAAAATCCCCGTTAATTTACTTAGTGTAAATTCATGGCTGATGGGAACTAGTGAATTGAAAATACTGTAGCTCTTTTCCCTTCTCTAACTATACAGGAGAGACTCCTGTACTTAAATGAAGACCATCCTTTTATACCATAGTATCTGTAGTAATAGTATAAGCAAAGCATAAACCCTTTGCATGATGATGAAAAGGAGAATTGAAATGCAATTGAAATACATGAGACTTTCCTATGACTGAAGAAGATTTACTGATCATTGGACTATCTGCTTGTCATAGCTATGGTGTGGTTATGACTGTAGTATCCAGGTACCATGCTAGGCTGAAGGGATATGTGGAATATTGTATTAATATGTACAAGTGGAAGCTCTGCCTTTTCACAAGGTTTCTTTAACTCTGAAACTAGCAAGGAATAACATGCAGGGTTTCCAGAACTCCACTATCTTAGCCAAAGTGGGATGTGTGTGCTAAATATGTTATTTTGATTCTGGCTTTAAGTTCAGCTTTCCCTTCTTTGCTTAGAGAGCATCTTTCTTTGTCAGTACTAGCCCCATGTAGCATTTAGAAAACAAAAGAAAATCAACTTCCAAAAAACAAAACAAACACATAAAACCAAATATTGCAGATCTAGAAATCATTTTCATGGGTCCTGTATTACCTGTATTACACAGTTACTATGATCTCTGGCTTTCATTTCATGAGGAAAAATGACTAGTGTTTCATGCATAGTCATACATTTTTACACCTCATAAAACTAAGATTTAATCACAGGTAGTTTTAGTAACAGTCATGGACATGTCACCAGACAGAATTTTTTGTTGAATGCCTGGGACCTATCCATGATTTGTATGATATACCCCTGACTAAGGGCTTGTCTACATTGCCACTGCACTGTGCTGTAACTTTCTTGCTCAGGGAAAAAAGACACCCAACCCCTTCCAAGCACAAGAAAAGCTACAGCACAGAGAAGGTGAGATAAGATCAAAACCAGGGAGAACACAGAAAAATAAACTCTTTTGAGAACAGTAGCATGGAGCCCTAGGAGCAGACAAGGAGGTGGGGCATTAGGATAGAGAAACAACTCAAAGTATCTTATAGGACAGAAGCAGCATCCATAGAGTCAAGCAGTGTAAGGACAATGGAATTAGTGGCTGCCATGACAATTTCAGATGCTGTAATTACTGATAAAACAACGTGGCCAAAATGGATACACCATACTGAGCAGTTCCATGTGGCATCAGAACATGCGAACAAGAGCAAAGAACATCAAATTAATGTCCTCATGTTTAATGTACAATCAGTGGGATGAATATGAAATAATAAAGGAACTGTTCACTGCCTATTTCATTGGGAAACCTGAGCTACTCCTACAGATGCATGCACCGAGAATCAAGCAGAATCCTAGTTCCAATGCCACACCATTTTCATCAATAGTCCCAAGAGAGAATTTAATAGCTACTAAGAAAGACTTGAAAGTAGGGAACGAGGGGAGCCTCTCCTTTGGCAAAAAGGGCCATAATGGACATGATTACAGAGTTGCAATCCCTGATTGTGACAGTGCTGACAGAGACAGTGCTGAAAGACAGAGACAGTGACAGTGTGACAGTGACAGTGCTGAAAGAGATGAAGAAGAAACACAGAAAAGGGAGAATTCCACAGCAGGTCGGACAAAAGAGGTGCCAATGGCTATTTGTGGAAGTATTGGAAAAAAAGGCAAAAACAAATTAGAGAAAGAGATGCAGATGACAGTCATGACTATGGAGCAGCAGATATTGGTGTGCAGTACTGGTCAGAATGAAGTTTCTGCTCCTCTGTTGCCACATCCTACTGAGGAGAAGCTCAATGAAGATTATAGATCATTATTGGATAAATCGGCAAGTTTAGCATGTCAGGGCTTTGATGCCAGCCCTACTACAGATGAACCTTCATATTCAGAACCACAGAAAAGTGAATTTAGGAATTCTTGTAGTCAAGCATCTATTCATGATGGAAGATACTACTTGAGCTACTTCTAGCTGACAATATTTGATAGTTATTACTGAGATGTATCGTGTACAGTGCCGTTTTAAAATGCTTTGAGAGGATGGGATGGTGACCTTGAACATGGCTATTGCTGGAATGGGAATCTGGTTTGCCTGCATGTCTGGATCTATACTCCACATGGTCCACAATGAAACACAATGAATCATCTCCAGGACACTGACATTGCCATTCCTGTGTTAAACACGTCCTCAGGACAGCAATGTGATTCTGTGACAGATCTACTGTGCCATGGAACATATTCTTTGGAACAAATCTAGATATTTCAGTAGCACTACCAATTCTTTATTAGCAGAGAATTCCAAGAGGAATTGGAATGGACTGGTATTCATTTATGAACATAATGACTAAGTCAAATTCCTTATAATGGCTACAGCTATAATCAACAAAATCTAGAAACAGTCTGCCCTCTAATTCAGGACTTAAAGATAATGTCCAAAAATTGTCCTGTATAATGAAAGACCAAGTTCTCCTGAGTAACAGTAATGGCAGTGCAATTGAGCTAGGAGTTTCTCTAGGCATCTATGACACAAAGAAGGAACTATCCTCATCATTTTCGACCGAATGGATCAAATTCCATAGCACATAGGTATCACAGCATGAACTGCCCTTTAATGGGGCTTGGGGCTCAGCCACACTGGTGACAGATGTAACTTGCCTCCCCATCTGGAGGGAATGAAACAGCACAAGGGTCTTGTAACTAGGAATCAGGTCTGTTGGGAGTTAGGATAGACTGTGGTCATTCAGGGAGAATGGACCTGGTAGTGATGTACCAATAAACAGCAAGCAGTGAGCCAGGGAGGAGGCCAATCTGAGCATACAGGAAAAGATCTGGGAAAGGAAAGACAGAAGTACAGGGCTCAGCTGTTTAGAGTCTCAGGGATGGGAACCCATAGCAAAGGACTGGCATGGATTCCCCGCATAGAGCTGTCTTCCTAGGTGGTACAGCCATCCCTGCCAACAATGGGATGGAAATGAAGGAGCTCAGGTGAGCAGGAAGATGAGACGTATGGAAGGCCAACAGACTGGTGTGAAACAGGATAGACCTTGTGAGGAAGGCTCTGCCCAGCGTGATGCTGGGACAAAAGATCTGGGACAGCCTTGTGATTAACTCCAGAAGCAATGGGCTTTTGAGACTTAGCCAAGGGAAACAGAAGCAGAGGATAGGCCCAAAGCCAAATTGCATAGATATCTTATAGAACAGGCCTGAGCACAGTATCATTTGAGCTTTTAAAGGGTCAAAATATCTCTAAGAATAATGAAAACTAATTGGCTGCGTCTAGACTGGCATGATTTTGCGCAAATACTTCTAACGGAAAAGTTTTTCCATTAAAAGTATTTGCGCAAGAGAACGTCTATACTGGCACGTGCCTTTGTGCAAAAGATTTGCTTTTGCGCAAAAGCATCCATGCCAGTGTAGACGCTCTCTTGCGCAAGAAAGCTCCGATGGCCATTTTAGCCATCGGGCTTTCTTGCGCAAGAAATTAACTTGGCTGTCTACACTGGCCCTCTTGTGCAAGAATATTTGCGCAAAAGGGTTTATCCCTGAGTGGGAGTGTCGGAGTATTTGAGCAAGAACTACTGATTTTGTACAGTACAAAGTCAGTGTTCTTGCGCAAATACTCGCAGCCAGTGTAGACAGGCGGCAAGATTTTGCACAAAAGCAACTGCTTTTGCGCAAAATCTTGCCAGTCTAGATGTACCCATTGAGTTCTTGTTCTTTAAATTGCCAGGTGATTGGGTTATGATGTAGGAGGAAGTCAGTAAAATAAGGGATTTCTTGGTAGAGATTATCCCTTAGTTTGCAGTTAAAGGACTTGGGTTCAGATCCCCAAAAGGAATTTGTGTGACTAACTCCAATTGAAATTAATAAGACTTAAGCTCCTAAACACCACTGAGAATTTGAAACCAAGGATCTGATGTCTTTCCATTAAGGGTACGTCTAGACTACACGCTTCTTTCGAAATAAGCTTTTTTGAAAGATTATTTTGAAAAAGCGATCCACTTTTTCAAAAGAGAGCACACACGCAATCTGGATGCTCTATTTGAAAAAAGCTCAGGGCAGAAGAATAAAAAACAAAAACCAAAATCCTAAGAATTGCTGCTTTCCTGTCGGCAAAGGGGGATAAATTGTAACTTAGCATGTCAACTGGAACAAAATATGTAAAGAAAGAACATTTGATAGTTTTTAAATCAATTCATATACCTTAGAAAATCTGGTGCTTTGGAAATCATATTTTCAAAGTCTGCAAATGCTAGTTTCCCATCACCATCCATATCAGCTTCTTCTATCACCTTTTCACAAACTAAAGTGATTTCTTCTGCTGTTAGCTCTTCTCGTGTCAGCTTGTTGAGGGTTTTTTCAAGATCAGATTTACAAATGAAGTTATCTGTGTTAAAATCTAAACAAAAAGAGGAAAAAAGAAAAAAAAGATCATCAGTAGCTACAGTTTCTGCAACAACATCGTGGCCCGTGATTTTCTTAAACTAAATAGCTTATAAACAAGGTTATATCTGTCAATGTGATAGCATAAAATATTAATGACAACTATTTCAGGCTTAAAGATAGGATTTATTTTTATAAAGACTTTTAAATGTTAATGTTATTGTGGGATGTCCCTTCCTCCAAATATAAAAACATTCTCCTGTAGTGTTTGTCATTCAAACACTGAAAATTGTGCCATTGCATGAGAAGCAAGATGTGAAATATTTATAAACAGACCAATAAAAAAAATCAATGGAGGTTAACTTTTCAACAGGAGTGAAGTATAAAAAACAAACCAAAAGCAGAAATATAGAAAGTTTAGAGGTCTGCCTTCTTTTAATTTTAATTAAAGAATTCCTTTGTTGTATTAAGTGATTTATACCTGTTTATATTGAGCTGCACAAAAGAATTAACAATGAAATCTGAAAATCTCAGAGTCTTAGGTTTCATTTCCATTTTTTGATTTCATGGAATTGACCCAGTTCTGTAAAATAAGAAATGACCCCTCCCACATGTGCAGGATTTGAGCTGAACAGCAGGGCCTACAGCCTCACTGGGCCACTGGGCAAGTTGGGGAAGAGGTGGGGCCTCAGGCTGTCAGAGCCATCCAGAGCACACTACCTCTCCTCCCTCCAGCCCTCACAGCCATCCTGAGTGCTCTGCGGCTGCAGCGCTTTGGCAGCATAGTGGTGGCAGCTGGAGCCCCAGATCTTTTAGACTCGATGGGCCCTGGGGAAATTGCCCATTTTGCCTCCCCTCCGAGTCAGCAGGAGCTGAAATATTCCTTAGTTGCAAGGTTTCCTCTAAGCTGTGCAGCAGCATGGCCCCGCAGCCACATACTGAGCCCTGCGCAGGGTCCCAGGACTGTTCCTGCCGGCTGGGAGAGACTAGCTGTTCTGTCCTCAGCAGGGAGCTGCTGCTGTAGCTGAGGGAGAAGTGCCCCTCCCCTAGCCAGGCAAAGCCATGAGTGACAGCCCTGAGCCCCTGGGCAGGGCTCATTAAGCTGCTGCGGGCTGTGCTGCCATGCAGCTTAGAGGGAACCTTGCTTAGTTGCATTACTCATAACATTTCAACCATTTTAAAGACTTCGTCTTCAATTCTAGTGAAAAGCTTAACATTCATTTCTGTGAAATTGTTTCATGGACCAATTTTTGCATCTAAAAATACCAGATTTCAAAATGGCCCACATTTCAGTACAAAAATACACGGGCGAGTGCAAACAGTGGCTTATTACCTCTGGCCAGGCTCTAGTCCTTTAAACATAGTTGCAGGCAGCCCAATATACCTGTTGCAGAGCCACAGCCTTTAAGACCAAAACTTCTGGGGAATGTAGTCTGGGGAAGAAGTGTGATGGTCACATGAGTGATCACATGACTAGGCTGACAGCAAATCAAGATATAAAAGGAAAGATCTGTTGCTCAAACTAGGAAGATCTGGAAGAGGCATGTGCTGTTTATGGGGCTTGCTTTGGAGAAAACCCAAGAAGGGGCAATGGCTAAACGAAGCCATAGGGGAAGCCTATGCCCCAGACAGTAGATCTATACTGTTATTTTTAGCCCCATAAAACAGGACTTGTGAGCCCAAATCCGTTCATGTGGGCTCTGAGACTCGCTGCCCCAGTCTAGGGTGCAGGACATGTTTCTTTGTTTGTTTGTTTGAAGTACAGATGGGCTACGTCTAGACTGGCATGATTTTCCGGAAATGCTTTTAACGGAAAAGTTTTCCATTAAAAGCATTTTCGAAACAGAGCATCTAGATTGGCAGGATGCTTTTCCACAAAAGCACTTTTTGCAGAAAAGCGTCCGTGGCCAATCTAGACGCGTTTTTCCGCAAAAAAGCCCCGATCGCCATTTTCGCAATCGGGGCTTTTTTGCGGAAGACAAATCTCAGCTGTCTACACTGGCCCTTTTGTGCAAAAGTTTTGCACAAAAGGGACTTTTGCCCGAACGGGAGCAGCATAGTATTTCCGCAAAAAGCACTGATTTCTTACAGTAGGAAGTCAATGCTTTTGCAGAAATTCAAGTGGCCAGTGTAGACAGATGGCAAGTTTTTTCCGGAAAAGCGGCTGATTTTCCGGAAAAACTGGCCAGTCTAGACACAGCCATGCTGTAGGAGATTTTGGGAATAGGCTGGTCTAATGAGGAGCCACAAGAGAAAACAAGACAAGGCTCAGAAAGGGAGGTTCATCTGTATAGCTGCTGGAGATACTAGTTTTTATTAGACCTTATCGGTAAGTGAGATCCCAGGTGGGGAGACTTTACTTTGAACTTGGAAAGATGTGATCCATTTCGAAGATAGGGCAAGCTCAGACAGCAATTTTGTATTCCCCTACAATCATCTCAAATACCAAAGCAGCTCTTCCTACGGTTTAATCCGACATGTGCTTAACTTCAAGAATATAAATAGCTCTGTGGACTTTAAAGTTAAGTGCATGCTTTGCTGATCGGGCCAAACTGTTGAGCACCTTGCAGAACTAAACCATTTTGCTTTTTGGCTAAGCACAGAGCTGATAGTGAACTTCTCTCCTAGCTGGAGAGTGAATCTGTGAATTGATGGAGCCATTTATCTACAGCATCCCCGCACATTACCATAGATCTTAAAGGCATAGATTGCTTTGAGCTCTCTGGGAGCCATTTCACTGAGCACAGAGAACATGTCTACGAAGTCATTGAAGCTCAGGTTCCCTTCTCCATCCTCTGAGAAAGCCTCCACAATCCTCTCCTTGAAGGGGTTTTCCTGCATAAAACACACAGGCTTATTTTTAGAACTTGGGACTTCACAGAATTAGCAAGTACAGCAGACACACAACAGAGCCTACAGACTTCCCCTGCAAACTGTATCCTGGAGGTTAAATAGTCTGGTATGGAGAATGGGATGAGTGCAGGTCAGGGAAACAGCCACACAGATACATTGATCTTCATGCAAATCTTGCTTACTTTATTCATGAAAGTAGTCACAGTGAAATCAATGGATCTATTTGTGTGAATCAGGCAAGGAAAATTTGGATCTGGATGAATTAACAAAAATAATTGTAGATTGTAAAGATTGCATGCAAATTGCTTAGTTTCTTTAAATCTAGATACAACAAAAACCTGAGACTGTAGCAAATACTAAAACTCTGTTATAATATCACTCCCATGCCTGCCACCATCTGTCAGCTGGTCATTATCACCTTAAGAGACAATGTCACTTTGGGTATGTCTACACTACAAAGTTAATTTAAACTAACAGTCGTTAGTTCGAATTAACTTTCATAGATGCTACACATACAAACCGCTAGTTCGAACTTAATTCGAACTAGCGGAGCGCTTAATTCGAACTAGGTAAGCCTCATTCTACGAGGACTAATGCCTAGTTCGAATTAAGTAGTTCGAATTAAGGGCTGTGTAGCCACTTAATTCGAACTAGTGGGAGGCTAGCCCTCCCCAGCTTTCCCTGGTGGCCACTCTGGGCCAAACCAGGGAAACTCTTCTTCCCCCATCCCGGCCCCAGAGCCCTTAAAGGGCCACAGTCTGGCTACGGTGCTTGTGCCAGACCCTGCACCTGGCACGGCATGAGCCAGCTACCCGCTGCCACCCAGCCCTCCGCCTCTTCCCAGGACCAGGCTGGCAGCTCCCAGGAGCCTGCCCAGGGCCACAAGAGGCGGGCGCCCGCCTGGTCTAGTGCGGAGATCGTGGACCTCATCCAGGTTTGGGGGGAGACCTCCAACATCCACGACCTCCGCACTAGGCACAGGAAAGTGGCTGTCTAGGGCAGGATAGCTGCCAGCCTGGCCACCAAAGGCCACATGCGAACCCAGGAGCAGGTTTGCATGAAAATCAAGTTGGTCCAGTGAGACCCCCCGATCCTGAGCTTAGAACATAAGAACGGCAGTACTGGGTCAGACCAAAGGTCCATCTAGCCCAACAGCCTGTCTGCCGACAGCGGCCAACACCAGCTACCCTGGAGGGGATGGACCGAAGACAATGACCAAGCAATTTGTCTCGTGCCATCCATCTATAGCCTTCCACAAACAGAGGCCAGGGACACCATTCCTACCCCCTGGCTAATACCAGTCCATGGACCCAACCTCCATAACTTTATCTAACTTCTCTTTAAACTCTGTTCTAGTTCTAGCCTTCACAGCCTCCTGTGGTAAGGAGTTCCACAGGTTGACTATTTGCTTTGTGAAGTACTTTCGCTTATTAGTTTGAAGCCTGCTACCCATTCATTTCATTTGGTATCCTCTAGTCCTTATATTATAGGAACTAATGAAGAACTTTTCTTTATGCACCCTCTCCACACCACTCATGATTTTATAGACCTCTATCGTATCCCCCCTCAGTCTCCTCTTTTCTAAGCTGAAAAGTCCCAGTCGCTTTAGCCTCTCTTCATATGGGACCTGTTCCAAACCCCTAATCATTTTAGTTGCCCTTTTCTGAACCCTTTCCAAGGCCAAAATATCTTTTTTGAGGTGAGGAGACCACATCTGTACACAGTACTGAAGATACGGCGTACCATAGTTTTATACTTCCCCTTCTCCTTCTTCCCCTGGCTTCCCCCTTCCAGCTCCCTCCTCCCAGGTTTCCCCCTCCTTTCTCCCACCCTCTCTCTTCCCCTCTCCCACCTCCTTTCCCCAGTCTCCCCAGAGGTTCACTCCCCTCCTCACCCCCCAGTTTTGTTAAATAAAGAGAGTTTCTATTTTTGAAAACACGTGTCCTTTATTTTTTACATCAGGAAGGGGGGCTAGGGAGGGGTAAGTGGAAGGAGGTGAGGGAGGAATGGGGCACGAGACCCTGATGGGGAGGACTGGGGTGGCTCTGCGGGCTCCTCAGGGTGGAAGCTCTCCTGCAGGGCCTCCTGGATCCTGACAGCCCCCCGATTGATCCCCCCCTCCGGATGGCAGCCTGCGGCAAGTGCATCCGGGCTGATGGCCAAGTGCTGTGATGTGCTGAGTGTAGGCACTCAGGGCACTCCAAGACAGGACTGCTTTGCTGTCCCTCATCGAGGTAGACAAGCAAGCGGGGAACCCTGAGAACTGTCTGTCCGGAATGGGGGTCGGGTCCCTTTAAGCACAGCCCTCAGGCTAGCCTAAGCCAGCAGCTCCACACTCTAAGTCCTAACCTGATGCCCTGCTGGCACTGGTTCCGGCCAGCCTGAACTTCGGTTCAGGGTCCACTCAATGTGGATATGCTAGTTCAAATTAGCAAAACGCTAATTCGAATTAGATTTTAGGTCTAGATGCACTAGTTCGAATTAGTGCTGTAGTGTAGACATACCCTTTCAGATTTGACTCTGACTTTGTGCTAATGCTGTTGAGCATATGGGTCACAAGCAAATAAATGACCTTATCTTTCAGTAAATTGGACCATGTGTACATCATCACTTATAACAGCAAAAACGTATGCCCCCTATTGGCATGGGAAAAAACCCAAGCCTCTGAACAACATCATTTCACCAGCGTAAGTGGTAGTGTGCACAGCACTGTGTTGGGAGGGGAGCTTCTTCCCACAGCATAGCTACTGCTGCTTATTGAGGTGGTTTTATTATATTAATGGAAGAGTTATCACCCATTGGCACAGAATGGCTACATGAGTGATCTTACAATGGTGCAGCTACATGGGTACAACTGTGTCCCTGTAAGTATGGTAATGTGGATGTGGCCTTGGTATCTCTGTGATCAAAGAACTTCCAAGTTTTCCAACTCAGGTATTTTGGGCTAAGTCTACATTGGCATGATTTTGCACAAATACTTTTAATGCAAGAGTTTTTGCGTTAAAGTATTTGCACAAGAGAGCATCTACACTGGCATGTGTCTTTGCGCAAGAGATTTGCTTTTGCGCAAAAGCATCCGTGCCAGTGTAGACACTCTCTTGCGCAAGAAAGCTCCGATGGCCATTTTAGCCATTGGGCTTTCTTGCGCAAGAAATTAACGTTGCCTATCTACACTGGCCTCTTGCGCAAGAACAGTTGTGCATTATGGCTTATCCCTGAGTGGGAGTGTCGGAGTATTTGAGCAAGAAGCACTGATTTCCTACATTAGAACATCAGTGTTCTTGTGCAAGTACTCGTGGCCAGTGTAGACAGGTGGCAAGATTTTGCGCAAAATCTTGCCAATGTAGACATAGCCTTAGGCTACGTCTAGACTGACATGATTTTTCGCAAATGTTTTTAACGGAAAAGTATATGTGAAAAATGTCATCAGGTCCTCTCTCAATCGCTTTTTGTCAAGACTAAACACATTGGCTCTGCCTACATTGGTGCTATCTTGTGCAAAAGCAGCTGCTTTTGCACCAAAACTTGCTGCCTGTCTACACTGGCTGCGAGTTCTTGTGCAAGAACACTGATATTCTAATGTATGAAATCAGGGCTTCTTGCGCAAGAACTCTGATGTTCCCACTCAGGAATAAGCCCTCTTGCGCAACTGTTCTTGCGCAAGAGGCCAGTGTAGACAGGCAACATTAATTTCTTGAGCAAGAAAGCCCGATGGTTAAAATGGCCATCAGAGCGTTCTTGCACAAGAGAGAATCTACACTGGCATGGATGCTCTTGCGCAAAAGCACATCTCTTGCGCAAAGGCACATGCCAGTGTAGATGCTCTCTTCTGGAACCTTCCCTGTTCATTTACATATCCTATGCTCTAAGGTTTGGTCCTTTCTAGATATGGATATTGCTGAAAATTCCATTCTTGGCTCCCAAGACATATTTCATCTTTTCCCCAGCTCTTGCTCTGAACTCCACAAAAAGACTAAAGCTGGCAGAACCTGTTTTTGATAATTAGCTGAATGGCTGGGATGTTTAGAAAAGGCACTACCTCTCCCATCCATAAAAGCATCTTTTCTAAACCATTGTGTTCAGAATTGGACACAGTACTCAAATCTAAGTGACATGGGGCAATTACTCCTATGTCTGACATACAACACTCATGTTAGTACACCTCAAAGTTATATTAGCTTGTTTTACAACTGCATTGCATTGAAACAACACTATGGCTGTGTCTAGACTGGCCAGTTTTTCCTGAAAATCAGCCACTTTTCTGGAAAAACTGGCCAACTGTCTACACTGGCCGCTTGAATTTCCGCAAAAACATTGACTTCCTACTGTAAGAAATCAGTGCTTTTTGCGGAAATACTTTGCTGCCCCCTTTCGGGCAAAAGTCCCTTTTGCGCAAAACTTTTGCGCAAAAGGGCCAGTGTAGACAGCTGAGATTTGTTTTCTGCAAAAAAGCTCCAATCGCAAAAATGGCGATCGGACCTTTTTTGTGGAAAAGCGCATCTAGATTGGCCACAGACGCTTTTCTGCAAAAAGTGCTTTTGCAGAAAAGTGTCCGTGCCAATCTAGACGCTCTGTTCCGAAAATGCTTTTATGGAAAACTTTTCCGTTAAAAGCATTTCCGGAAAATCATGCCAGTCTAGACATAGCCTATAAGTTTTACACGAAAATTAACTGTACATTTAGAAAATCAAATATATGTGAAAAGATACACTAAAGTTGATAAACTTGAAATATAGCCTTCTTCTTTGTTATGAACTTGCAACAGATTTCTGTAGAATCCATGTGGTCCAAAAAGAATTGTGGTATTGTACAGTCATGGGCCAAATATACTACCACACTTCCATAGCTTCTTGTTTCTTTTGAGCAATTCTTTAATGAGTCTGGTTTTCATTCCCTTTTTTCTAAGCAAAACAAAAAATTTAATACCAGTAGCAGCTCAGCCTTCCTAAATCACTCTGCAACCCCCAGATTAGTGCTTCTAAACCAGCGGTGGCCAACCCGCGGCTTGTGAGCCACAAGGAGAAAAAAACTGTGGTTCCTGATGGAACCGGGATGGAACCCAAACTGCTCAGGTCAGCCGCTCTCATGGCCAGGCCACTGTGAGCCACATGCATGCTCACAGCCTGAGCCATTAAGGCCCCCCGTGCACTGCGTCATATCCTGCATGTGCAGGCTGGGTCGCACACAGCATTCCAGCTTGCACATGCTAGTAGCCAGCTGCTGAGCGCAGGCAGTGGCAGTGGTGAGGGCTCCAGGTGTGGTGGTGGCACCAGCAGTGGCTCCGGCTCTGGGATCTGGGAATAAGGTTAGTGGGGGTGGGGGGGGAATTGGGTTAGAGTTGGGGGGAGATGCCTGGCTCTGGAGAAGGGGTGGGGAGGGGAGAGGAAGGAGATTGGGTATGTGTGTGGGGGTGTGTGCATGGTGTCCCGGATGCACGTGGTGGTAGCAGTGGTGGTAGCAATGGCTCTGGCTCTGGGACCCTAGCATAAGGTTGGGGGGGAGGGGAGGATTGGGTTAGAATGGGGAGAGGAGATGTTTTGCTCTGAGGAAGGGGGGCGGGAATTGGGTTGGGGGGTGCGCATGGTGTCCCAGCCAGCATGTCTCACAACAGGTTCCCCATCCCCTCATAAATAAAGACAACACTGAAACATGTTGTGTTTGACATAACTTTATTTAAAAATTAAGCCTGGCCAACAAGCCCCCAATTGGGGCCAAGCCCCAATTGTAATTTCTAATCACAGTTAATATTGAAATTTCATACGGTGCAGCCTTTGTGAATTGAATGAACCAAAAAAAGCTTACTGATTATTTTTCAGTTTTACTCAGACCCTTTGCTGATGACTCCCATGCAGTATGTGTGCAGTGTAGTTAGTTGCCGCATTCGGAAAAGGGCTTATTTTCCGCAAGATCCCGTCTAGACTGGCGCTTTTCTCTGGCAAAACCCCGAGCCGGAAAAAAGCGGCAGCCATGTTCATGCAAATGCCGCGGGGGATTTTTAAATTCCCCGCGGAATTTGCAATTCCGAAGTGTCTCATTAGCATCCCTTTTCCGGAAAGGGGTGCCAGTGTAGACTCAGCCATAGTGATGAGTATCTTAGCCAGACTGAAGTCTCTTTTGTTACTATTTTTCCCTTTTACAAAGCTGGATAATCAATTTGTATGTTAGCTTATCAACCAAGCTACCTCCCCAATATAACAAAAAAGAAATGCCAAAATCTGAGACTGAACTCTTCTCACAGGTCTTAGATGCTAGATATCTTGTTAATATCTGATAAGTTCTTTAGCTAAGGCAGAGGAATAGACACAATGATCGAATAGGCTTTTCCTATTGTTAACTGCAATGACATATTTTAACCCAGTGTGCAGTCCCACCTAAGGAAACAAAAGACACTATTGTGTGTGTAACTCAGTGCAGTGTCTTTCCAGATCAAGAATTGCTCCAGACCTCTGGCACCCAAACACTCTGGTCAAAAGTCCAGCTCATGACACATTTCAGAAAGGAGCAAAATGTTTAAAGATGTGAATGGACAGAGCACACAAGCCACATCAACACAGGGAGAAGAGCTCAGATGAAGAATCAAAGATATTAAAATGGCCTTGAGCATCCCTGTACTTCAACTCACCCGTCAGGTAGTGGTGCAGGGGACATTGTAGCCAATACAGAGGGATGTGGCAGTCCAACCATTTTCAGTGGAGTGGTTCAACAAGACTGCCATAGGACCCCCATTTGGACGTTTCTACAGAAGCAGACTGATAGGATTGCCAAGATCCAGGCTATTAGTAGTGCTATCCATTTAGGACTAAAAAATAAGCCCCTGATATATTAGCATTGTGTTTGAGTAATAGAACTGCTAACATTTAGAGAATCTATAGATTCTAAAACCTAATTCAACAGCCACTGAGGCGGGCTAAATTGGTGTAGTTCTAGGACTTCAACAGAACAACACAGATTGAAATCACCTGTGCATCTGGCCAATTATGTTTATAGATTATCCTGTTCCAACACTGAATCCTACTCAGGCAATAGAAGCTCCTCACTCACTTTATCATTAATTAATGCAGGATTCAAGGCAGATTAAGGTTTGTGGCTGTCGGTATACTTTTTCTCCATGAGTCATGGATGTTGCATTTGAATTCTGCGGGGCTCAATCATTACTGTATGTGGTAGTGATCCTTCTTGCTCTACATCTAATTCCCTCTGAATCTAATTTAGAAAAGTGCATTATTGATTCTGTCTATTTACCAGATCCTGCGGCTGAGCTCAGTTTTGTCAGTAACTACAAATGACAAAAAGAAAAAAATTGTAGGAGAAAAGCCAGGTATACTAGAAATTTTTCAGATTTACTTAGTCCCTTGTCATTTACAATTCAATAGATTTTTTTGCTTTTTATTTTTAAAGACTCAGATGTTAGCTTTATATTCAGCTGCATGGCGTCCACATCCTTTCTATAGTGCTTTCAGCTCTTGAGTTGTAGGAATAATAGAGTTTCTCCTTTCCCCTACAAACCCTTTCTCAAAGCCAACCACGAAGCCTTAAAGGTTTTACATTCTTATGGAGAAGAGCAGGTAGATTCAGCTGCACTTAAGGTAGTTATGAAAACTTTGGCCCATAAAGAAATACTGTATAACACTATTATACCCTAATCTTTCCTAAGAAGCCTAAGTCAATTTTAGGAAGAGTTCTCTTATTCCTACAACTCAAAAGCTGAAAACATTTTAAAGAGAAACTTCTGTTTTATGCCTCATTGGAAATTTAGGAACAAGAATGTTCTATTCATCTATTGCAACTATACTTGAGCTATGGATGTTCTCTCACAATAGGCAGCTTCTTAGAGTTCATCATTTGGGGTGTTATGGTCATGAGGGATGGCCAGCAGCCTGGGGACTAAGGGGTTAACTGTACCTAGCCAGGTAGTAGTCAGCCAATAGAAATACAGGTAGGGATTTCAAACTGAGACAAAGGAATTTGGGGGTTTTCCCTCCTTTGTCTCTGGGCCAGTTTACTCTAGATACTAAAGGAGACGGAAGACATGTCTCTCTTCAAGAAAAAGACTTTTCATAATGTGTATGTAGGGTAAAGTTTAGATAAATCCATCAGGTTTTATTGTTTTCTGTTGTGGGACTTTGGATCTGATGTCTGCGCTGTTAGAAATGGGGTTTCCTCTTTTGTAACTAAGTTTTGGCTCATGGAAGTCCCTGTGAGTACAGCAGAGTCCCAATTATCTGACCTAAACAGGACCAACAGGTGGTCAGATTACCGAAAATGTCGCATGATAGGGACTCTACTGTAGCCAGCGCTGCTTGGTCCCCATCCCTGCCTGGCCCTGGCCCCTTCCCTCCCTGCAGCTCCTGGGCGCGGGCCGGGAGAATGGCCCCTCTCGCTGCACTGTTGCTCTCCTGGAGCTGCTGATGCCGCTCCTGCCGGTGCCGCTTTGTCCCCGAGAGCTGCAGGGTCAGATAAAGCGGAATGTCGGATTACCGAAGCTCGGATAATCTGGACTCTACTTTATATTAATTGGTGCCTTTTTCCATTTAGTCATTATGCTTGCAACAGGAGTATTGTTTTGATAATAAAAGTTCTTTCTTTTTTATTAACCTGGTATTGGTTCAAGTCTGTGTCCCGGAAAATCTGTCTGTCTGTGGGATCTGCATGCCTCTGACTAGGGGGAAAGCAGCCATACACGGCAATTTGTATTTTTTCTTTTTCAGACTCTTTGGGGAAAAGAGCGTGGGGGGCCATGGGGTTGGTTTCAAGTGTCCACCCCTGTGTGTGGGTTCAAAAGCACTTGAAGGTGGTCCCCGGATTTTGGGGGGAAGTTATATACCAAAGCCTGGAGAGAAGGTTTTGGGGCACTTTTGCGGGCCTCCACTTCTGCATTCATTGTGCCAGAGTGGGGAATAAACCTGGACATGGGGCCTGCCACAGGATGCACCATTCACCACTGAGCCTTCTCCTCATCACTCTGCTTCTCAAGGCCAACGGCCCTATCCCATATGAATGACATCACATGGGAGTAGCTCTGGCTCTCAATTGTCCTTTCAACTTACTTCTTGTAGGGCCACTAATCACCATCTGACAGCTACAATGTTTGTCGGTGCCCTCTGGCTAAAGATACATATCACTGAACTAAAGCGTCCAGTTACTCCTGTTCTTCTGTTTTGGTGCTTATTTCTTCAGATAAATTATCTTTCATTCTGCATCAACGTACATGTGGCAACCAGCACTATGTGATGAAAAACACCGTGCCCCAAACAACGTTTTCCACTTGTGAATAGCACTATTCAGCCAATAATCTGACAGCAGCTGTGGCAAGGGCCCTTCTCTTCCTTGTCAGCAGCTGGGCCGGCAGCCTTCCCCCATTTGCCAGGGGTTGGACTTGCAGTTGTTTTCTGGGGTAGGGAGCCCCATCACCCTTACTGTGACTCCCTCCCCTGCTGTTTCTAGCTCTGTAACTGCTAGAGCTCAAACTCCCAACTTCTAACTAAGGAGGCTTTTAAAGGCCTCCAGCAGGACTAAAGAGGAGTCAGCTGGCCCCAGTCTACCTGGGGCAGTTCCCAGCCAGCTGCTCCTAATTGCCCTGCAGCCCTCCAGCCCTAATTAGCAGGCCCTCTAGCCTTTTGGGGCTGCCTTTTCCCCACTCTGTAGCAGCCCTCTGATCTGACCTTGTTATTCAGCTCAGAGCAGTAATTAAGTATTGTACCCATTTTACAGATAAGTATACTTATCTGATATAGACAGGTTTAGAGGCCAAACCCTTGGTCTCACTCTAATTTCCTTGCCCTGCCTGAGAGACATATAACAACTGGAAATTTGGTGGATCTGGCTCCCTTGTTATTCCCCCGGCATCAGGAATTCCCTAGAAAGAACATGACGACCAGGAACGCTTTATGCTAACCATACTTGCAGCCAGAGGGGAAAGGCTATGTAGACAGGTTACTTTGGAACTCCATAGCTTCAGGCTGCTGGAATGTCTCCTTCAGGCCACAGGCAAACAGCATAAATTAGAAGAGTAAAACCCAGGTTACTTTAAAGCAGTGGTCTCCAACCATTTTACACCCAAGATCACTTTTTAGTCAGGACAAGCCAAGATCTACCCCATCTCTTCCTCAAGACCCCACTCTTTCCTTGAGGCCCCGCCTTCCCTGTTCCCCTTCTCTCCATCACTTGCTATACTTGGCTCTTATACACTCTGAGGGTGTGTCTAGACTACAGGGTTTTGTCGACAAAACTATACCTGCGTCTACACTACCGCTGAGTTCTGTCGACATAACGTTGACAGAACTCGTTATTGCATCTACACTGTCCTTTGCGTCTACACTCTCATGTCAACAAAGCGGCTTGCTTTGTTGACAGAACTGGATGTAGTCTAGATGCTCTTTGTCGACAAAGCCTCTATCGACAAAAGCCTGTAGTCTAGACGTACTCTCAGGGTATAGCTACACTGCCAGTTTTTTCAATCCTTCTGTTGGAAGAGATTTTTCTGATATTTGGCCCATCTAGACTGGGCCAAATGTCAGAAAAACCCCTTCTTTTGGAGTAAGAGGAGTGGCAGGGCCTCCACAGGCTGGATCAACTCACTTGGCGGGCTGGATTTGGCCCACAGAGGCCCTTTTGCCCATCCCTGATCTAGCCCAAAGATGTAATTAGTTCTGCTGGTGCTACTGACTATATTAAAGGTTTGCTTGTAAGTAAAAAACCTTGAAATGCCCTCATTTTTATTTTCTGTTCCTGCTGCCATGCTATATATCGTGGTGAACAAGGAAGGGAATATTTTTTAATTCCTGGATTACCTATGTGTTGTCTCACACTAAGAAAATGAGTGATATTTTAACAGAGATGAGTTGTGAGGTGCCAAGGAATGCTTGGTTGGACATATAGCATTATCATGGCAACCAAGGGTAAGGCTTCCCATATTTGTATAGTAGGTGTGTTGAATTAGTAAAAACCATTCTGGATCTGGATTCTGATCTGAGTGGAACTGGGTTACCTAGCTTTATGAGTGATTGGCTGAACAACAGGACTTCAGGGTAGAAAAACAATTTTAGAGAAATAAGTTTAATCGCGCTTTGTGACTGATACAATAGAAAGTAGATGACCACTAATGTCAAAAGTCTGAGTGTGATATAATTTCATAACATAAGAATGTAGTTAAGAAAATCAGCATGTGTGGATAATGCCAAACATAATGACCCTACCAAAATATTAATAATATAACACATTTGATATTGAGTTAGAATATCAATGTGTTATAATGCTGGTGATGGGCTTTATGATATTGATGGCATTCAAAAGTTTGATTCATATGAGGGCTTTTTTCTGCATTTTTGGTACAGTGTTTCTTTGTTACATTTTTGTAATAACCTTTAAAAACCTGCTGCATCTTCTTGAAGGGTTAGTACATAATGACAATTTATAAACATTACAAGACCATTTTTCAGTCTTGCCAAAAAATCAAAATATCCCAGCATAAAAGAACCCTGGGCTAACCTTCAGTTTTCTTCCTGAACCCCACTTCCGAGCTTCATGTTTTAGGCTTCCAGTAAATCAACACTCTTCAGAGATCTTTTTATAAAATAAATCCTTATGGGCTTCATTTCTCTATTTACATTAAACAATTTTGTATTTCTAATGCTGGTCAAGTGCTCTTCAACAAATGCATTTTTCCGAGTTAAATGGGCTTCTGGGAATACAAATGATGCAGCCTCAGCCCTGAGTGCATACCAAACACAGTACCCATGGGACTAACAATGCTGAACGTAGGTTTCAGTTGGGCTTTAAATGCCTTTCAATGCATTCTGACTGTACATTTATATTTTTCATAAAAGCATTGCATTTTGTTTTTTCTTCTAAGTGCTGAATGCTGAGCTACATTATGGAGATTTTCTAAACCACTGAAATGAAGATCACTGGTTATACCATTTTGTACTATTCCCATAAATATTTGGGTTACACTTCAAATGATGGTAGCCATAAGTAGACCGTGGATTTTGCATGACAGTGCATAGAAACTCTATTAACCTATTGTATATTATATAGGAAACTAACAAACACATTATGTAATAGCTAGTACAATTCACTTTGCTTAAAAAAAAGAATGGTATCTAACACTCTACACTTCTATTGAACAATGGCACATTTAATAGCTGCAATAGGTAAGAAACAGATGTGTGGACTTACATTTTGCACTCCAAATGTTTGCATGGTGTGAACCAAATTTTGATTATCTTATGGTCACACTTTCCTCCACTAAGATCACGTGATATCCGTGGGGCAAAACAAGCTCTTATATGCAAAAATAATATGGGGAGTAGTTAGAGTAGTCTCAGTTTCTTTTTAGGCAATTTAGCAGCAGGAAACAAGAAAGAGGAACCAGCAGCTGTGATAAGCCAGCTCTCTGAAGACCACCAGTAAGTTTTCTACCAACCACAATGTAAGACCTACTAGCTTAGTGGTCTGAGAATATGGTTACGAGCCAGGAACTCCTGGAAGACCTATCTGCACATGGCTCCCGTCAATTTCAACAGGAGTTGCAGACATACAGCTGACATGAGGCTGCCTCTCCTCCCCTCTCCCCCAAGTTCTGGTACTGGCTCCTTAGTGATGGAGAAGTCTGTATTTCATGTAGTTACATTAATCATTTCCGGTGTCTGATATTGGTTTTGCCCTGTAATAAGAAGGGGAGGAACTCAGTTTCTCACATTAATTATTACACAACTACGATATCAAACTCACTCCCTTAAGACAAATTTATCTTGGTGCCATTTTTAAGCTGTTAGAAGGAATACCTTGAGTTCAGGCATGTTAATTATAAGCTGTATAGGTAGTTTAACATCTGGATCCTGGGTATAGTCCATGGGCACAATGTTCGGTGCCATTTCATGGTATCGGCCATGCAACCTGCAAAAAAGAAGCCCTTTAAGTATATAATTCTATTCCATTCAGTAAACAGACTCACATTGTCTTGCTGTACTAGGCCCCATTTACTTTTATTTCCACAAGAGTCTAGCATGTAAGGCCAGAAGGGATCAACTAGTCTGACCTCCTACATGTCACATGCCAGCAACACCACTAGCACCGTAACCCCGCAATGGAAATGAGACCAATGGGAATGAGGCCCACAGATGACTAGGCTACCCAGTGCCATGGACAGAGAACAGGAGGGACCAAAGTGCTCAAGGGCCTGCAATGGTAGAGAATTGATTACATGAGATATACCTAGATAATTCTGGCAAGTGACCCACTCCCACACACTGCAGCAGAAAGCAACCCCCCAGGCCACGAACAATCTGACATGGGGGAAAATTCCTTCCTAACCCCACATACAGCAATCACTTAGACCTGATCATGTGAGCAAGAACCAAACAGCCAACCACCTGATAGAGAGAAATCTTGATGCCACCATGGACTCCCTGGCTCACCCTGTCCATCTCCAGCCACTGCCAGATGCATCAGAGCAAGGAGGTAAAAAACCTCTTAGAATTTATGCAAGGGAGGAGGGGCGGGGAGGACAGGGGAAGGTGGAATCCCATCCTAATCCTGGCCAGTGGCTGGCTCAAACCCTGATGCATGAGCTTTAGGAACATAAGATACAAACCAGAAGTGAGTTGGCCCACAGCTGTTGAGCCCAGCCCCCCACCATCACAAGCAATCTATTTGTCCAACTTGCTTTCAAAACTAATTGAGTCATTTGATTCACAACTTCTGTGAAGAGCCTGTTCCAGAAACTCATATCTCTGATGGTTAAAAATCTTCTAATTTCCATCCTGAATGTGGTCACTTCCAACTAACGAGCACCCAGCTTACAGAAGAAATTCTTATTTATTAGACCCTAGATAGATGCCTTTGCTCTTTGTGCTACTGAATTTCCTCCCACTGCTGCCAGTCCACTCTCCATGTTCATCCAAATCTTCCCGCGTAATATTCAAATCCACCCCTATGCTTCCCAATTTTGCATCAGTGGCAAATTTCATTAGCACACTCATATTTTTGTGCCAAGATCATTAAAAAAATTACTGAACAATATTGGTACCAACACTGATCCTTGAGAAACTACACTTGTACCTTCTCTCCCATACAATAATTTACCTTTCAGCGCAACCCATTGTTTTCTTCTCTTTAGCCAATTCCTTATCCATTTTATAGTGTTTTTACTGATCAACCTTCTATAATAGCATTAAATTAATTAAATTGAATTAATTTGCATGAGGTACTGTGACAAATGCTTTAGTGAAGTTCATACATATTAGATCTACAGGCAGTCCCCGGGTTACGTACAAGATAGGGACTGTAGGTTTGTTCTTAAGTTGAATTTGTATGTAAGTCGGAACTGGTACATATTGTAGGGGAAACTCTAGCCAAACATTTCTCCAGAGCTCAGTTTTATTCTCCCACACCTCACTTCCCTCAGTCCTTTATTCTCAAGCTGAGGTGTCTGCTGAGAAAAGCCGCTCCGCGTCTCCCTGGTCTGCTGGGGGGGGGGAGGGCACTAGCTTCGCGTCTCCCTGGTCTGCTGGGGGAAAGCAGCTAGTGTGGGGTTGCCTCACCCCATTTGTAAGTAGGGATCCGATGTAAGTCGGATCCGTGTAACCCGGGGACTGCCTGTACTAAGCTTCCTTTCTTAAAAAATATTTTCTCAAAGAGGGAAATAGGATTAATCTGCCATGACCTATCTTTGGTAAATCCATGTTGCATTGTATCCCCTTTACCATTTAGAGCTATGAATTTAATTACTCTTGCTTTCATAATTTTCTCTAAAACCTAGAATACTCCACAGAGGAAAGCGCTTGATCTAATATTTAGCATGCAAACAGCAAGAAATGCTCTATAGACTCCCGTCAGGATGCATTCACAGGTGTCAGTGTACAATAAACTAGGTACAGAACAGGTGAGTCCATGGGAGAGTCAGGCGCAGCTTATAAAATACATCCACAAAGCAAATGGAGTCCAGGCACCATTCCTTAGACATATTTGTTGTGCAACTAGACAAGAACAGGTTCACCTAGGGCAAGTTTATTCAAATGATGTGAAGTGATTCAAGAATAGGGTCATCTGGAATATATCTAGATTGCTTCTGGAAATGAGACTCCTTATCAAGTGCCCAGACTAGCAGGGCTCACACTAAAAATAGCTGTGTAGCTGTTGTAGCTAGGGCTGGAGTTTGGGCTATCAGGCCTCAGGCTGTGGTGTTTCAGCCTGTGCTGAAATATCAAGCAATGTTTAGCATCCTAGTGTGAGCCCCCCTAACACTAGTATGTGGACCCAGGCTGGAAGTGACACAGACTCCCCTTGAGCCAATGACATGGGCAAAAAGGTGTTAAGAGACAAAGGATACATTACTGTGCTGGGGGTCACCCCAGTGACAATGGCATCCTTGGTGGGGCCACGGATACATAAACCAAGCCCCCTTTTCTACCTGGACTCTTCACTGAGGAGATTTCAACCCATCAGCATAGCAATGAAATACAATAGTATGCAAAGCACACCTCTGTCTCACTCCAAATTACTGTTTTGCTCATCAAACTAATATATTGAAAAGCAACAGAAAATATTAGTTTTTTTCTCTCATACAAAGGCAAACCAAGAACTTCCTAACCCACATTTCACTCTATAAACATGGCTTATGATGCTAATAATAAAATTAACGCTCAATAATTAATAATCACTCAGTAATTAATGGCTGATAATTAATGAATAATAATCAATAATAATGTGGTTGAGGGATAGAGTGGAGGAGACTTTTGGTATTCACTAAAACTTTGGCATCTGACAAAGTGGGTCTTTGCCCATGAAACTTATGCTCCAATAAATCTGTTAGGATATGCCTACACTACAATTATTTCAAAATAGTTAATTCAAAATAACTTATTTTGAAATAACGTGTCTACATATAAAATGCATTTTGAATTAGCATTTTGCTATTTCAAAATAGCATGTCCACACTGATTGGATGTTGAATCATATTTAAGGGCAGCTGAAACCAGTTCCAGCAGGGCATCAGGTCAGGCGTTACTTTGTGTGGCTGCTGCCTGAGGCTATCTGAGGCTTGTGCTTAAAGGGAGCCCCCTGGACAGCTGGTTCTCAGCTTTCCCTGATTGCTTGCCTACCTCACAGAGGGACAGCAAAGCATTTTTGTCTGTCTGCTTTCGTTGCCCTGACTCGGGACACCATAGCACTCGGCACCATAGAGCTGGAGCTACCCCTGGGCACTCTGGTGCTCATTTCGGACATCTTGCTGCAAACCTGGCTGTGCTTTCTGCAGCCTGCCCCACAGCATCTGCTGCAGCCTGACCCACGCCATCCTCTCCGCCTGGGGGGATGGGGAGGAGCAGCTGCAGCTCCCAGACACCAGTGTGCCCCGCCGCATCTGGCAGTGGGACACCAGCAGCGGCTGGTGGGACCACATCATCCTGGAGCACTGGGGAGACCAGCAATGGACCCAGAACTTCAGAATGAAGAAGGACACGTCCTAGTTCGAACTACCGTTACTCCTCACGGAAGCCTAGTTCGAACTACCTAGTTCGTGCCCCGTGTAGCCGCGCGGCACGGGGTTTGAACGAGCGGGGATTTAAAAATGGCGGAGCCCCGCTTATGCAAATGAAGCCCGGGAAATTCAAATCCCGGGCTTCATTTGCAATTGCGGTATGCCTACATTACCCTCCTATTTCGAATTAGGAGGGTACTGTAGACATACCCTAAGGTATGCCGCAGTAGCCAGTCCAATCAACAGGTGCATGCAGTTACTATACCAGATGTTACTGTGCTGACTGTGGACAAAGTCGCTACTGCACATATTCCAGAACACATAAGGTGCACTGTAAATGTTTCTGCCACACCTTCAGGCAAATCACATCCTATTCAGCTAATTTTGGACAATGGTTCAGCAGTATCTATACTACCTCATTCCATCTATTTGCATTACTTTAAAGATGTGACTCTTACTGAACCCAAACTTCACTTGGTGTGCTATTTGGAAAAACCAAATTCCAGTGCATGGCTGCCTGTCAGCAACAGTGACTTTTGGTGATTGCTGTGTAAATGCAGAGTTCTACATTGTCCACAAAGGCACTCCTATCCTTGGCAGAGATTTATTGGCTGCTTTAAACCTCAGGGTAGTTAATGCATGAATTGATCTTCCTCAGCAAAGCATTCTTGCAGTACACAAGCATTCAGCTGGTACCCAAGACCAGGTTGCGGAGAAACTTGGCTGTGCTTATGGGTTTGTGCATAAAGTTAAAATGCAACATAATGTGATGCCTGTACGACAGAAGTTACGGCACTTACCATTTTCAGTCAGGGAAGCTGTTTCAGAGGAACTTAAAATACTTGTTCAAAAAGACATTATTGAAGAGATTGACTCCTCGGAATGGGTTTCACCTATAGTGGTGACACAGAGGAAGGATGGAGGCATTCGCCTTTGTATGGACTTAAGGGAGCCAAATAAAGCTATTGTGATTGACAGCCACCTTCTTCCTCACATTGAAGAAGTATTTGCAGAACTCTGTGGAGCAAAGATGTTTTTTACTCTTGACATGCAGAGCGCGTACCACCAGGTTATGTTGCTTGAAGATAGCAGAGACCTCACAGCATTTATTACACGAGGGACTATTTCGTTTTAAACAGGTTCCATATGGTCTTGCATCTGCCCAAGTGCCTTCCAAAAAATGATGTCATTGATTCTAAAGAATCAACATGGAGTTCAGTGCTATCTGGATGATATTATCGTGTTTGGAAATACTTCTGAGGAGCACGACAATAATCTGCAATCTGTACTAAACTGCATCAGCACAGCAGGCCTCAAGCTCAGTATGTCTAAATTTGCATTTAGACAAACAAAACTCTCCTTTCTGGGGCATACAATTTCACCGGCTGGACTAAAACCTGATCCAGATCATATCCTAACAATTTCAAATGCTCCTCCTCCATCATATTTGCAAACCTTACGTTCCTTCTTGGGTCTAACCTCCTGGTATGCAAAATTCATTCCCAATTATGCTTCTGTCATTGAACCATTACGAGAATTACTACAGAGAAGTACAACATTGGTGTGGACAACGGATGCACAAGCTAGTTTGGAAACTGTGAAAGACTTGATTGTACATAGTCCAGTACTTGCACTATTCAGTCCTGCATTGCCCACAATTGTGACTACTGATGCTTCTGATTATGGACTTGGGGCTGTCCTCACACAACTTCATGAGAACAACACAGAGAGGACTGTTGCATTTGCTTCAAGGACCCTGAGTGATACTGAGAGAAAATATTCTACAGTTGAAAAAGAAGCACTTGCTTGTGTCTGGGCTACTGAAAAATGGAGAACTTACCTGTGGGGCCGCACGTTCAAGTTGTGCACACACCATAGCCCTTTGACAACATTGCTAACCACGAAAGGACTGGGAAGAGCAGGGAATTGTATTGCTAGATGGTCTGCAAGACTACTGTCTTTCAATTATGAACTGGAATATAAGCCTGGAAAGCAAAATGTGATAGCTGATTGCCTTTCTCGCCTGCCTTTGTCTTCACCAGATGGTCCACCGGAGGATGAGGATGAAGCAGTTGCACTTATTACAAGCAACTCTTACTGCAGTAACAAGAGAGCAATTCCAAGCTGCTTGTTCAGCATGTCCAATTCAACAAAAGCTACGGGAATTTCTGACAAAGAGATGGCCCAGTAACCCTAAATACCTTGACCCAGTTTTGCTGCCTTATTTTAGAATTCGGGAAAGAAATGGACAGCCCTTGGTGGGGAAAGAACAGGTTAGGAACTATTTAGAAAAGCTAACCATACACAAATCTATTGGCCCAGATTTAATGCATCCGAGGGTACTGAGGGAGTTGTCAAGTGTCATTGCTGAGCCTTTAGCCATTATCTTTGAAATCTCATGGAGATCGGAAGAGATCCCGGATGACTAGAAAGAGAGAAATGTAGTGCCCATCTTCTTAAAAGGGAAGAAGGACAATCCAGGGAACCACAGACCAGTCAGTCTTACCTCAGTCCCCGGAAAAACTAAGGAGGGGATCCTCAAGGAATCCATTCTGAAGGACTTAGAAGAGGGGACAGTGATCAGGAATAGTCAACATGGATTCAACAAGGGCAAGTCACACCTGACCAATCTGATTAGCTTCTATGATGAGGTAATTTGCTCTGTGGATATGGGAAAGTCAGTGGATGTGATATACCTTGACTTTAGCAAAGCTTTTGATATGGTCTCGCACACTATTCTTGCCAGCAAGTTAAGGAAGTATGGATTGGATAAATGGACTGTAAGACGGATAGAAAGCTGGTTAGACTGTTGGGCCCAACAAGTAGTGATTAACGGCTCAGTGTCAGATTGGCGGTCAGTTTCTAGCGGAGTGCACCAAGGATCGGTTCTAGGGCTGGTTTTGTTCAACATCTTTATTAATGACATGGAAGAGGGGATGGATTGCACCCTCAGCAGGTTTGCAGATGTCACTAAGCTAGGCAGAGGTAGATACATTGGAGGGCAGGGATAGGGTCCAGAGTGACCTAGATAGATTAGAGGATTGGGCCAAAAAATCTGATGAGGTTCAACAAGGACAAATATAGAGTCCTGCACTTGGGACAGAATAATCCCAAGCATTGATACAGGCTGGGGACTGAATGGCTAAGCAGCAGTTCTGCAGAAAAGGACATGGGGATTACAGTGGATGAGAAGCTGGATATGAGTCAACAGGGTGCCCTTGTAGCCAAGAAGGTAAATGGAATATTAGGTTGCATTAGGAGGAGGATTGCCAGCAGATCTAGAGAAGTGATTATTCTCCTTTATTCGGCGCTCTGCTGAGGCCATGTCTGGAGTATTCTGTCTAGTTCTCAGCCCCCCACTATAGAAAGGATGTGTTTGCTGGACTCTCTCCAATGCGGAGGGCGACCAAAATGATTAGGAGGCTGGAGTACATGACCTATGAGGAGAGGCTGAGGGATTTGGGCTTATTTAGTCTGCAGAAGAGAAGAGTGAGGGGGGATTTGATAGCAGCTTTCAATTTCCTGAAGGGAGGTTCCAAAGAGGATGGAGAGATGCTGTTCAGAGTAGTGATGGGTGGCAGAACAAGGAGCAATGGTCTCAAATTACAGTGGGGGAGGTCTAGGTTGGATATTAGGAAAAACTATTTCACTAGGAGGGTGGTGAAGCACTGGAATGGGTTACCTAAGGAGGTAGTGGAATCTCCATCCCTAGAAGTTTTTAAGTCTCGGCTTGACAAAGCCCTGGCTGGGATGATTTAGTTGGGATTGGTCCTGCTTTGGGCAGGGGGTTGGACTTGATGACCTCCTGAGGTCTCTCTGAGCACTAGGATTCTAGGGTTCTATGATTCTATTCTAATTTTGGTTCCTCAGAGAGACCAGCTTTCTAACCACACAGCTCTTCTTCAGGGCCAGTAAAGGTACTTCCAGTGACACAGCAAAATGCAGGGTGGATTGTTTGTACTATCCTGCTAAGTAACCCTGCATTTTGGCACAGGACTAGACTAGGCTACCCTCGTGGTCCCTTTTAACCCCAGAATCGTGGAATCATAAGTGTTTAGCTATAATGTAAAAGGGTGTTAATGGATTACAGATTGTTGTCATAAACCATAAATCTGTGTCTGTTCAGTGCATGATTTTTAGTGCATGATTTTTAGCAGTGCATGCTAGGAGAGTAATGAATTTAAGCTCCTGGGGTTGTCTTCTGAAAGTGTTGTGCGGGTGTTTTCAAGGATGAGGACTGATGAGTCACATAGAAACACAACAGTGTACTGACCCCTTCCACAACTGTTAGTTAACAACAGCCAGGGCAAACCAAACCATATAGACTACCTAGGTGGTCACCTAGGGTGCCAGGCCTTAAGGGATGCCAAATTAGACAGAAATTGTTTTTTGCTATTAAAATATATTAACATGTTATCTCTTATAACCAAAAATATCAAATATTGTATTTGTAAAACAGTGCATCATTGCCACGTCAGAAGTTGAGTTATATTATTATTTCACATTGTGGAACATGGCTCTGTATGTAAATACAGTTAAAACGTGCCATAACAACTTCAAAAAAGTGCTGCCTGGGCAGGATCTGGCAGATCAGTCACACTCGGTAGCCCAGTGTTGGCTGGTCATACAATTGAGTCAGTGCTACTTATAGTTTAGTGAAGGCTGGTCAGTGATCCACAACAGCTGGTCTGCCATGTTACAAACCGTGATTCCAAAGATGTTGTACCCACAAAGAATTTATGTTGGATTTGAAAAATTTAGTATCAGAGGGGTAGCCGTGTTAGTCTGAATCTGCAAAAGCGACGAAGAGTCCTGTGGCACCTTATAGACTAACTGAAGTGTAGGAGCATAAGCTTTCGTGGGCAAAGACCCACTTCGTCAGATGCATGTATCTGACGAAGTGGGTCTTTGCCCACGAAAGCTTATGCTCCTACACTTCAGTTAGTCTATAAGGTGCCACAGGACTCTTCGTCGCTTTTGAAAAATTTAGTAAGAGGTTTTAACAAGGTTGTAAAAGGAGTATCACAAGAACTTGTAAGATTAATATTGTGTATTTGTTGTAGATTGTTACTCTTAAAGTAATGGTAAAGCTCTGATTTTTGAACACTTGACTGCTAATGCTAACAAATATCACTTAACATATACATTCCTTTCTGTTCTCATTGTAATAATGTTCAATAATAGAAATTCTGGACTTCTGTTTAAATTTTTAAATAGTTTTAAGTGAATGTCGACATGATAAGACAAATTAAAATTTACCAGATTTATGTTTACATCATTGTAGGTACAGTAACTCACCAGGAAAAGTTTCAGTAGATAGAATGTTACATGCTCTATTGTTCCGTCGCATTGTAAATTCATATTTTTTTCTCTTTCTGTGCATATTTACTCCACAGCTATCATTCTTACTAATCATTTTGATTAAACACTTGCTTAAAATTTTGCAGAAAATGAACACTATGGTAGATAAAAAGATACTGTCTGGAGCTCAGTATCCTAAAAAGAAAGCTGAGAATAGAAAAGGAAAAAAAGTTCCTTCCTCAAATATCTTCAATTTGACAAATACCAAGATGGAAGCTATTCACAACGTCAAGATGAAGCCAGTTCACTTCAAGATGAAGGCGGCTCATAGCATCAAACTAACACTGAAGTTGAGAAAACATATTCATCTGCAGACACATGTGCCAAGGTTGAGGTTAAAAAAAAAAAAGATGACAAGGAAGTAGAAGGTAGATATGTGGAAAATGAACTTGCAAGTAAGTTATGGTATGAAGACCCAGCAATATGGCTTAGATACGATGATTGTGTCCAACAAATTCTAGTGGAACATGGACCTGAACAAATTCAGGAATTTCACTTCCCAAAAAGATGGAAATAAAAGAAAATTCTTTGCATATCGCTGCAAGATGAAACTCACCAATGGGGAAGAAATATATTGACAGAGGTTACAATATTCGGTGTCAAAAGACTCAATATTTTGCTTCTGCCGCAAGCTATTTAGCAGTCAAACAACTGGTACCTCATTTACTGACAATGGTTCAAAGGACTGGAAAAAATGTCTTTAATTCTGTTTTCTCATGAAAAAAGTCCTTAACATTTGGAAAATTCACAAAATTGGAAAGATCTTGAACTACAACTGAAAAAACAGAAAACTATTGTTGAAAAAAATGTACATATAATCAAGCAAGAAGAATACTGAAGCCAAATATGGAGCATCTGGTTGCTTTAGTGAGATCTCAGTGGGCAAAACCTGGCATTCCGTGGGACAAATGAAAAGTTATACAGTGCAGGCGATGGAAACTTCTTAAAATGTATTGAATACCTAACTTTGTTTGATCTAGTCATGAAGGAGCATCTGTGAAAAATAAGTGATCATGATCATTTCCTTGGAAAAACTCAGCAGAATGAGCTGATTCAGCTCCTAGCAAATGCTATTAGAAAGAACATTTTAGAAGCTGACCATTCTACAAAATATTTTTCAATAATTCTGGACTGTATACCAGATATGTGTCATAGCGAGCAGATGACAATGATCATTTGCTTTGTAGATGTGTCAAAATCTGCACTTGAGGATAATGCTGAAGGGATCACAAAGGAACATTTTTGGGAGTTTGTACAATTGAAACAGACAATTGGTGCCCTTATGGTTCAATGTATTCTATGAGAGCATGAAGGAATGCTCTATTACCGTGGTCCCCAACACGGTGCCCGCGGGCGCCATGGCGCCCGCGGGGGCATTTCCATGCGCCCGCCAGGTGCTCGGGGCTGGCCTGGCACTGGGCGCATGGCGGGGGGAGCGCCGGCCCCGGGCGCGCGGCGCATGGCGGGGGGAGCGCCGGCCCCGGGCGCGCGGCGCTTGGCGAGGGGAGTGCCGGCCCCGGGCATGCAGCTATGCGGGGGGCCGCCCCCGGGCATGCGGCTATGGAGGGGTCCGCCCCCGGGACGCAAGTGTCCCCGCCCCCTGGCGCCCGGCGGGCGAACGGCCACGCCCCCTGGCGCCCAACAACTTCGAAAGGTTGGGGACCACTGCTCTATTATCTATTGAGAACTTACGTAGCTTAGGCTATGACAATGGGAGTAATATGAAGGGTGAAGACAATGGTGTACAAAAGAGAGTAACACAAATGAATCGGCAGGTGTTTTTTGTTCCTTGCTACCAGATGTTGTTTGGATGTAAATAATTTCTTTGACCTGAAAACTGACTATTTATTTCTACTCTTTATTTCTGATCTTTTAGCCAGATAATCCATGAGAAGACCTTCCCTCTTATCCCATGACAGCTTATTTTTCCTTAAAGGCTTTGGTGAGTGACCTTGTCAAAGGCTTTCTGAAAATCTAAGGGTATGTCTACACTACCCTCCTAGTTCGAAATAGGAGGGTAATGTAGGCATACCACACTTGCAAATGAAGCCCGGGATTTGAATTTCCCGGGCTTCATTTGCATAAGTGGGGAGCCGCCATTTTTAAAACCCCGCTGGTTCGAACCCCGTGCAGCGGGGCACGAACTAGGTAGTTCGAACTAGGCTTCCTAGTTCGAACTACCGTTACTCCTCATTTCACCTGCCGATTCATTTCATGAGGAGTAACGGTAGTTCGAACTAGGAAGCCTAGTTCGAACTACCTAGTTCGTGCCCCGTGTAGCCGCGCTGCATGGGGTTCGAACCAGCGGGGTTTTAAAAATGGCAGCTCCCCGCTTATGCAAACGAAGCCCGGGAAATTCAAATCCTGGGCTTCATTTGCAAGTGCGGTATGCCTACATTACCCCGCTAGTTCGAACTAGCGGGGTAGTGTAGACATACCCTAAGTTCACTATGTCCACTGGATCTCCTTGTCCACATGTTTGTTGACTCCCTCAAAGAATTATAGTAGATTGGTGATGCATTTGCCTTTACAGAAACCATGCTGACTTTTCCTCAAAAAATTATGTCTGTCTATGGGTCTGACAATTTTGTTAAGTTTCAACCAGTTTGCCTAATACTGAAATTAGAATAACAAGTCTGTAATTGCCAGGATGACCTCTAGAGCCGTTTTGAAAATTAGTGTCACATTAGCTATCTTCTAGTCATTCGAAAAGGAGTTTTACAGTGTTCATTTTAAATGCCAAGTAAATAAAGATAAATTTCATTCTAGACTTTTCATTTTTCTCTATATTGAATGGGAAGGAGCACCAAAGTTATAGTTCACCTAGGGTGCCAAATGCCTTTGGGCTACCTGTGAATTGAAGCAGCAACACACTATCAAAACCTTTCCATCCCAAGTTTCCAGCCTGCCCCCAAAGTCACAGCCAACAAATATTCTTTATATAAGAACTGAGCTGTTTCACCCCAAGCTTAGGGACCATATTCTGGAGTCCAGGGGCCTTCATGAAAATATCTTGTTGATATCTCCTTCTGGAGACCCCCATGCTCCCTTTCTCACTGCAGCCGTGGCAGTATCACAAAGAGCAGATGGAGTTGAATGAAAGATTTGCCCAAGTCTTCCTAGAATGTTTTGCTTGCAGCTTAGGAAGACAATGTCTTCAACTACTATACACAGTAAAAAATGTGTCATACAGGAAATTAAATATCCCACTGACCTCATCACATTTCAGCAGCACTTGCTATCACTCAGCTAGCTTGCTGACTCTGTCTATTCTGCAATTTCACAAATGCGGTGCACTTTGAGATAAAGCAACCATTTCTAGCTCTGAACAGCTCTCTAAACAGCATTTACAAGAGCTTCTGAAAAGCACTGGGAAATGCAGCCAATAGCAAAACTTCCAAACCAATATTATTTTTGGATTAATTAACGTTTTAACCTTTTTTAGCTTTCAGAGAGTGGAAGGGTGTTTCATTTAACAAATATGGTATTCCCTTCCCTCCAAGAGCCTCTCCCCCCAACATTATAAAAATGGAATAGCTGGGCATCATTGTAGACTCCATTCCAAAGCACACCCACAATGCTGAGTGTGCCTATTCCTGCAGCCTAGATTTCCTCCTCTTGTTCTCTCATTAGTCCCCTTCTATTTAGCTTCTGTGCTTCCCACCTGCCAGAACTTCCCTTAACACAATCACTAATGTAACCTCCTAGGTAGCAATAACAAAGAAGCATTTCCCCATAGCTCTTTTCAGGATGCTTTACCAAAATCAGGACAACCGTCTGTGTTTCACAGATTTTACAGGGAGAGAGAACCATTAAGTCTCACTTACACAACACAGAGACTAGAATTTCACCCTTTATTATCCCATAGGATACTAAGCAATTTGTGACTTCCAGTGTAAGGCCAATAATAGCACTCATCTTATTTACCATGGACCAATTTCACATAATTAGCTTCTTTGTGAAGCACCTTGGGATGTAAAATTGTCCAAGAGCAGTTCCTCCTTGAGCAATGCATCCTGTCTCCTTGTTTGTGCTTTTCTTACAGTTTAAACATTTAGTTGTTGAAATCGTACAAAGGAAAATTATATTCCTGCAGCACATTTGCATCTCCCTGTGGCACTTCAGCACAATAATGTTAGGAGGTATCCCCTAGGGAACATTACTAGCTGTGCTCCTTGGCAAGCTATTAAAATGATTAAGCTAAACAACATCATAAAAAAGACGTGGAAAGGAGCATGTTCCACGTGGTTAACTTACCAGACATCATAAATAAAACTCATTCCAGTTTGCTCTATTACAGGGAGGCATGGCTAGAAGTTCAGAATTGGACAGCACTTCTGATCAGATAACTAAGTTTTGTTTATAGAATCAGAAGGAGAATGTATACTCTTAGGTTGAAAAACATAGCACCATGTACATGAATATCTGTCCTTCCAATACTTGGTAATAATGCACCTCATAGACTCATAGACTTTAAGGTCAGAAGGGACCATTATGATCATCTAGTCTGACCCCCTGTACAGTACAGGCCACAGAATCTCACCCACCCCCTCCTAGAATAATCCTCTCACCTATATCTCAGATATTGAAGCCTTCAAATACTTTGAAGACCCCAAGATACAGCTGTGATCTGTACCCCATGCTACAGAGGAAGGCGAAAAACCTCCAGGGCCTCTGCCAATCTACCCTGGAGGAAAATACCTTCCCAACCCCAAATATGGCAATCAGCTAAACTCTGAGCATGTGGGCAAGACTCACCAGCCAGACACCCTGGGGCTGTGTCTACACTGCGCCTCTTTTCTGGAAAAGGGATGCAGATTAGACACATCGGAATAGCAAAATCTGCGGGGGATTTAAATATCCCCCGCGGTATTTGCATTAACATGGCTGCCGCTTTTTTCCGGCTTGGGGATAAGCCGGAAAAAAGCACCAGTCTAGACGTGATTCTCCGGAAAATAAGCCCTTTTCCGGAAGATCTTTTATTCCTACTTTCAAGCCTTTTTCACATTAGCCTTTTTCACAGCCATGTCACAATGGTGGCTCATAGTCATCCTATAATCAACCAGGACTCTGAGGTCCTTCTCCTCCTCCGTTACTTCCCACTGATGTGTCCCCATCTTATAACTAAAATTCTTGTTATTAATCCCTAAATGCATAACCTTACACTTCTCACTATTAAATTTCATCCTATTGCTATCACTCCAATTTATAAGGTCATTCAGATCTTCCTGTATGATATCCCAATCCTTATTTTACTTTTCCTGGAATTCTCTCTCTCTCAAGACACACAAAGGTTTATTTTTAAAGAAAATTGAACTAACAGTGGGTGCATATCAGAGCCATTCTGCCAATACTATCTGTGAAAGCAGAGATGCATAGCAGCGTACTTTGTAACTGTAATTTTGTTGCTCACCCATCGGATTATCTTCCCTCCTCCAACCTTTTCATAAAAACATCAGGGAATTTGAGGTAAGAAAGAAATTGTGGGTAAAGGACAGACAAGGTTAAAACACCAATGGCAGAAAAAAACAACACCACTTTATTCTCTTCTGTTTCTGTGTTACCTCAAAGCAGATCTCTCCCTTTTTGGCCTGCCCTTCTACAGCTAATGGACCAGTACTCCAGTTTATACAAGCTGAGGATTGGACCCATTGCCTTTAGTTGTAGCTCACTCACAATTGAGGGGCGAGGCAAGTCTGATCACCTAAACTGAAACCTAGATTCACAAATGTCTCCCATTAAGGCTTAAATTATCTCTCTTCCCTCAGTCAGGTGTGACCAGCTGGCTTTTAATCTCTTTACCATGATGGTTTTGCTAAAATGTATCTATTGATTTTGTCTATGTTTTTTATTCTGGCAATTGATCCCAAAGCATGGAGATCTGAAAATATATCCATTATAGGGGAATAGGATTTTCAGTCATTTCTTGTAAATAATTAATCTTTAAGAACAAATAAACACTGCCTCCCATTCTTTTCTAGAGAGTCTGACAGATAGGAGGTATTCACAGGCTTTTGAGAATCTTTGGAGCATGGGATCATGTGAATGAATCTCCTGCTGCAATAGTATTCATGACTGAACTTTACAACCAATTTCTTTATTATAAAACATTTCATTCAGAATTATGGATGACTGGGAGAAGTACAGGGGAAGAGGGAGTAGAATTTTAGCTAAAGTAACAGTTCCAATTGTGATGAAACACTGTGACCTGAATAAACAAAAGGACAGTGCTGTTGTGCACAGGCTGAGTAGATACCACTTGAGTGGATATTTGTTTTAACCTTTTTACAACTCATATCTTTTCCTTGCTAATAAATTTTTAGTTTTCTAATGAAATTGGCTATAGAGTGTCTTTGTGTGAAATCCTGAAGCATCCAGTGACCTGGGGCGAGTGACTGATTCTTGGGATTAGAAGTACCTAATCTATGTGATTTGGGGTTTTAGTAGCCTTCTGTCAGGGGGATAAAGAGAAGCTAGAAAGCATAATAGGATTGTCTGTTTCTCCATGGTAAAATAAATACTGAATAGTGATCCATGACTACACTTTTCTTACTGTCTTAGTAAAATTTAATGATAGAATTATCAGTCTATAATTTTTGCTCTGAGTTTGACACTGTGAGCCACTCTGAGCACCAGGACAATTAGCATGGTCTTTGCAGGATTCACATGCCAAAGATCAATTGGGCTTTAAGAACAGAACTGAACACTATTTAAAGACTAAAGTTTTATACTGAGAGTTTTAAGGGTTAAACATTAGTTACAATGGGTAAACTACAAACATATGAGGGTCTTGACAGAAAAGACCCTCTTCTCATCTTTTAAGAAAAAAACCCCTCAGATCAGGAGCTGAGAACTTTGCTCATGGATTATGACCAAAAAAGATCTAGTTTAGCATATCTGTTTCTGTGTTTGTCTCATATAAATAGCAAGTGTCTAACTTATCTCAGGAAAACAATTCACCATTAAAGAAAGTATCTTTTAGAGGAAGACAGGGCAGCTACTCAGTCATGATCAATACTGCATTTGTCTTTATTTCCTTCTCTTTTACTGTATTTCCTTCTCTTTTAGGCTGTGTCTACGCTGGCATGAATTTCCGGAAATGCTTAAAACGGAATACTATTCCGTTTTCAGTTTTTCCGGAAAAGGAGCGTCTACATTGGCAGGCTGCTTTTCCGGAAAAACCCTTTTTCCGGAAAAGCAACTGTGGCCAAGGTAGACGCGCTTTTCCGGAAAAGAGCCCCGATCGCCATTTTCGCAATCGGGGCTTTTTTCCGGAAAAGACTACTGGGCTGTCTACACTGGCCCTTTTCCGGAACAGTGTTCCGGAATAAGGACTTATGCCCGAGCGGGAGCAGAATAGTTCTTCCGGAATAGCAGCTGATTTTGTACAGTGGAGCATCATTGCTTTTCCGGAATAAGTGGCCCAGTGTAGACACAGCCTTACTGTCTTACCATACTCCTGCTTCTATTGCCAAAACAGGGCACATATTAAATTCCACCAAGTTTTATTCAAGATACAAAGATAAATTCCATTTTCTAAAATCCCTTGCAAACTTGGATTGTTGAGCAGATCTGTTCCTCTCTAGAAGTCTGGTTCTGGGAATCACACACTGGCTAGGTCTACATTGGCAAGATTTTGTGCAAATACTTTTAACGCAAGAGTTTTTGCATTGAAGTATTTGCGCAAGAGAGTGTCTACACTGGCATGTGCTTTTGCGCAGGAGATGTGCTTTTGCGCAAAAGCATCCATGCCAGTATAGATGCTCTCTTGCGCAAGAAAGCTCCAATGGCCATTTTAGCCATTGGGCTTTCTTGAGCAAGAAATTCATGTTGCGTGTCTACACTGGCCTCTTGCGCAAGTGTTCTTGTGCAAGAGGGCTTTTTCCTGAGTGGGAGTGTCATAGTTCTTGTGCAAGAAGCACTGATTTCTTACATTAGAACATCAGTGTTCTTGCACAAGAACTCTCAGCCAGTGTAGACAGGAGGAAAGTTTTTGCACAAAAGCAGACGCTTTTGCGCAAAATCTTGCCAAAGTTGACGTAGCCACTGTGTTTTATGAGAGTTGAGTGTATTGTACTTCAGCCTCTACAATCAACCTTAATGGAGAACTGCTAAAGTACAATGTAAAAAGGAGTGGAATAGCTTTGATGCTGCAGCATGGCATTGTAAAAAAGTGTAGTCATTCAGTGAAGTGCTTTAGTAACAAGCTGCAGTTTACCTGAGTTACTGCACACTAGCTTTTCACCTCTGCAGACTTGGATTCAGATTTGATTTTCACAGGGGAGATGGATGCATTTCTAATCAACCTTACACAACGTAATAGCTAAAGTGTAGAGAGACTATTTCTTAATCGGAATACTTGGTTCATTTTAGGGCCATGATCCTCCTATTTTATGAGGCAGATAATCACATCCGTCGGTCATGCACCTGCCACTATTTGGAACAAGTCCAGTTTTCAGTGCTGTAAGTCAGATTCAGCTACCAATTCCCAAAAGTTGCATTGAATGGCCCTGCATGGAATATTGTCTTCTGAGAGTCATTCTCAGGGCTGTTCCCCACTCTGACACTGAGTGCAGAAGGTGAGGGCCCGCAAGAGAGCTTAAAAATCTTGACTGTATGGGCACTGGTTACCAAAACATCCTTCCAGAATCACAATACACAGATTTTGGAGAATCGCTGCCACCATCAACAGATTTTATCCTTACAGCCAGGGGTGAACACTTGAACCCACCCCCAAGGGTACCCCAAGCTCTTTTGCTCTTTTCAAGAGCTTGAAAAAAGAAAAGAGAAAAACAAACTGCAGTCTCTGGTAGCTGCCCTCCCAGTCTGAGGCATGCAGATACACACAGACAGACCTTCCGGAACACTGAGAGAAGCTTCCAGATCACAGGCCCTGGTTCTTATGGGCGACTTTAATCACCCTGACATCTCTTGGGAGACCAATACAGCAGTGCACAGACAATCCAGGAACTTTTTGGTGAATGTTGGGGATAACTTCTTGGTACAAGTGCTGAAGGAACCGACCAGGGGCCATGAGCTGCTTGACCTGCTGCTCACGAACAGGGAGGAACAAGTAGGGGAAGTAGAGGTGAGTGACAACCTGGGAAGCAGTGATCATGAGATGGTAGATTTCAGGATCCTGACCAAAGCAAGAATAGAGATTAGCAAAACACGTATTCTGGACTTCAGAAAAGCAGACTTTGACTCCCTTAGAGAACTGATGGGCAGGATTCCTTGGGATGCTTACATGAAGGGGAAAGGAGTCCAGGAGAGCAGGCAGTATTTTAAAGAAGCCTTATTAAAGGCACAGGAAGAAACCATCCTGACGTGCAGTAAGAAAAGCAAATATAGTAGGTGACCAGACTGGCTTACCATCCAGTGACATCCTCGGTGAGCTTAAACACAAAAAGGAAGTTTACAAAAAGTAGACACTTGGACACATGACTAGGGAGGAGTATTAAAATATTGCTCAAGAATGCAGGGGAGTTATCAGGAAGGCAAAAGCGCAATTGGAATTGCAGCTAGCAAGGGATGTGAAGGGTAACAAGAAAGGTTTCTACAGGCATGTTAGCAATAAGAGAGTGATCAGAGAGGGTGTGGGGCCCTTACTGGGTGATGTAGGTAACCTAGTGACAGATGATGTCGGAAAAGCTGAAGTACTCCATGCTTTCTTTGCCTATGTCTTCACAGACAAGATGAGCTCCCAAATGCACTAGGCAACGCAGTATGGGAAGGAGGTGGACAGCCCTCAGTAGGGAAAGAACAAGTTAGGAACTATTTAGGAAAACTAAACATACACAAATCCATAGGCCCAGATTTAATGCATCCAAGGGTACTCAGGAAGTTGGCAAATGTCATTGTGGAGCCTTTGGCCATTATCTTTGAAAACTCATGGAGATCGGCAGAGATCCCGGATAATTGGAAAAAGGCAAATGCAGTGCCTAGCTTTAAAAAAGGGAAGAAGGACAATCCAGGGAACTACAGACCAGTCAGCCTTACCTCAGTCCCCAGAAAAATCATGGAGGGGATCCTCAAGAATCCATTTTGAAGCACTTGGAAGAGGGGAAGTGATCAGGAATAGTCTACATGGATTCATGAAGGGCAAGTCGTGCCTCACCAATCTGATTAGCTTCTATGATGAGGTAACTGGCTCTGTGGATAAGGGAAAGTCAGTGGATGTGATATATCTTGACTTTAGCAAAGCTTTTGATACGGTCTCCCACAATATTCTTGCCAGCAAGTTAAGGGAATGTGGATTGGATAAATGGACTGTAAGATGGATAGAAAGCTGGCTAGACTGTCGGGCTCAACGGGTAGTGATCAACAGCTCGATGTCATGTTGGCAGTCGGTTTCTAGTGGAGCACCCCAAGGATCTGTTCTCAGACCGGTTTTGTTCAACATCTTTATTAATGACCTGGATGAGGGGATAGATTGCACCCTCAGCAGGTTCACAGATGACACTAAGTTAGGGGGAGAGGTAGATATGCTGGAGGGCAGAGATTGGGTCCAGACTGACCTGGACAGATTAGAAGATTGGACCAAAAAAATCTGATGAGGTTCAACAAAAACAAGTGTAGAGTCCTGCTTGGGATGAAAGAATCCCAAGCATTGATACATGCTGGAGATCAAATGGCTAAGTAGCAGATAATCTTCATCCAAGAATATTGAAGGAACTGGCACATGAACTTGCAAGTCCATTAGCAAAAATTTTTAATAAATCTCTAAACTCAGGGGTTGTACCATTTGACTGGAGAATTGCTAATATAGTTCCGATTTTTAAGAAAGGGAAAAAAAGCGACCCGGGTAACTATAGGCCTGTTAGTTTGACATCTGTAGTATGTAAAATCCTGGAAAAAATTTTGAAGGAGAAAGTAGTTAGAGACATAGAGGCTAATGGCAGTTGGGACAAATTACAACATGGTTTTACAAAAGGTAGATCGTGCCAAACCAACCTGATCTCCTTTTCTGAGAAAGTAACAGATTTTTTAGATAAAGGAAATGCAGTGGATCTAATCTACCTTGACTTTAGTAAGGCATTTGATACAGTACCACACAGGGAATTATTGGTTAAATTGGAAAAGATAGGGATTAATATGAAAGTTGAGAGGTGGATAAGCAACTGGTTAAAGGGGAGACTACAGTGGGTCATATTGAAAGGTGAACTGTCGGGTTGGAGGAAGGTTACTAGCGGAGTTCCTCAGGGATCAGTTTTGGGGCCAATTTTATTTAATCTTTTTATTGCTGATCTTGGCACCAAAAGTGGAAGTGTCCTAATAAAATTTGCAGATGACACAAAGTTGGGAGCTATTGCCAATTCAGAAAAGGATCGGGATATCATACAGGAAGATCTGGATGATCTTGTAAATTGGAGTGATAGCAATAGGATGAAATTTAATAGTGAGAAGTGTAAGGTTATGCATTTAGGGATTAATAACAAGAATTTTAGTTATAAGCTACGGACACATCAGTTGGAAGTAATGGAGGAGGAGAAGGACCTCAGAGTCCTGGTTGATTATAAAATGACTATGAGCCGCCATTGTGACATGGCCGTGACAAAGGCTAATACGATCTTGGGATGTATTAGGCGAGGTATTTCCAGTAGGGATAAGGAGGTGTTAGTGCCATTATACAAGGCATTGGTGAGACCCCATTTGGAATACTGTGTGCAGTTCTGGTCTCCCATGTTTAAGAAGGATGAATTCAAACTGGAATAGGTACAAAGAAGGGCCACTAGGATGATCCGAGGAATGGAAAACCTGTCTTATGAAAGGAGACTCAAGGAGCTTGGCTTGTTTACCTTAACCAAAAGAAGGCTGAGGGGACATGATTGCACTTTTTAAATATATTAGAAGGATAAATACCAGGGAGGGAGAGGAATTATTTAAGCTTAATACCAATGTGGACACAAGAACAAATGGATATAAGCTGGCTAGTAGGAAGTTTAGACTTAAGATTAGACAAAGGTTTCTAACCATTAGAGGAGTGAGGTTCTGGAACAGCCTTCCAAGGGAAGTAGTGGGGGCAAAAGATCTATCTGGTTTCAAGATTAAACTACATGGGTTTATGAAGGGGATGGTTTGATGAGATAACATGATCTTGGTAACTAATTGTCCATTCATTATCAGTGGGAAATAGGCCAATGGAGGGATGATAGGAGTTACTATAGAGAACTTTCTGGGTGTCTGGCTGATGAGTCTTGCCCACATGCTCAGGGTTTAGCTGATCGCCATATTTGGGGTCGGGAAGGAATTTTCCTCCAGGGTAGATTGGCAGAGGCCCTGGAGATGGTAAATGGGGAGGGGAGGCATACATTCACACTGAGAAGTTCAAACCAAACCACAAAATAAAGAAAAATACCCCGATCATGACTATATCTGCTTTTCCTTTACTAACTTCCAATCTTTCCTTTATTCAGTCCACTTCCTTAACCCGAATTTCTTGGAGGCATAGTAGTCCTGTCTTGGTTTATATCATTCTGTCTCTCTCAACTCCTGGTTTTTCTCTCCCACACAAAGAAAGCAGGCAAGGAATCTATATCCAATTCAAATTTCAACACCATCTCAATTAGTTCGCCTGGGCCCCCGGCCAGCACCTTTGCTAGCTACCTGAGTTTAACCCCTTAGGGTATGTCTACACTACAAAGTTAATTCGAACTAATGGACGTTAGTTCGAATTAACTTTGATAGGCGCTACACTAGCGCTCCGCTAGTTCGAACTTAATTCAAACTAGCAGAGCACTTAGTTCGAACTAGTTAAACCTCATTTTACGAGGACTAAGCCTAGTTCGAACTTACTAGTTCGAATTAAGGGCTGTGTAGCCCCTTAATTCGAACTAGTGGGAGGCTAGCCCTCCCCAGCTTTCCCTGGTGGCCACTCTGGGCACCACCAGGGAAACTCGTATGCCCCCCTCCCGGCCCCGGAGCCATTAAAGGGGCACGGGCTGGCTACGGTGCCCGTGCCAGGTGCAAGCCTGCCAGCACCCAGCCAGCAGACCCTGCACCTGGCACGCCATGAGCCAGCCACCCGATGCCCCCCAGCCCTCCACCTCTTCCTGGGACCAGGCTGGTGGCTCTCAGGAACCTGGCCAGGACCGCAAGAGGCAGGCACCCGCCTGGTCTAGTGCAGACATCGTGGACCTCGTCCACGAACTCCGCACTAGGCACAGGAAAGTGGCCGTCTAGGGCAGGATTGCTGCCAGCCTGGCCACCCAGGAGCAGGTTTGCATGAAAATCAGGGTGGTCCACTGAGATCCCCGACCCTGAGCCCTAAGCTTAGAATGGCCGTACTGGGTCAGACCAAAGGTCCATCTAGTCCAGTAGCCTGTCTGCCAACAGCAGCCAACCCTAGATACCCTGGAGGGGATGGACCAAAGACAGTGACCAAGCCATTTGTCTCGTACCATCCATCTCCAGCCTTCCACAAACTTTGGGCAGGGACACCATTTCTACCCCCTGGCTAATAGCACTCCATGGACCCAACCTCCATGACTTGATCTAACTTCTCTTTAAACTCTGTTGTAGTTCTAGCCTTCACAGCCTCCTGCAGCAAGGAGTTCCACAGGTTGACTCTTTGCTTTGTGAAGAACAACTTTCTCTTACTAGTTTGAAGCCTGCTACCAATTCCTTTCCTTTGTCCTCTAGTCCTTCTATTATGGGAACTAATGGAGAACTTTTCTATATGCACCCTCTCTACACCACTCTTGCTTTTATAGACCTCTATCATATCCCCCCTCCGTCTCCTCTTCTCTAAGCTGAAAAGTCCCAGTCTCTTTAGCCTCTCTTCATATGGGACCTGTTCCAAACCCCTGATAATTTTAGTTGCCCTCCCCTCTCCCACCCTCTCTCTTCCCCTCTCCCACCTCCTTTTCCCAGTTTCCCCCAGTTTTGTTAAATAAAGAGTTTCTATTTTTGAACACACGTGTCCTTTATTTTGTACATCAGGAAGGGGAGCTAGAGAGGGGTAAGTGGAAGGAGGTGAGGGAGGAATGGGGTACGCGCCCCCGATGGGGAGGACTGGGCTGGCTCTGCGGGCTTCTCGGGGTGGAAGTTCTCTTGCAGCCCCCCAATTGCTCCCTCCCCCCGGATGGCAGCCAGTGGCAAGTGCAGCCGGGCTGATGGCCGAGTGCTGTGATGTTCCGCGTGTGGGCACTCAGGGCACTTCAAGCCAGAACTGCTTTGCAAGCGGGGAACCCTGAGAACTGTCTGTCTGGGGTGGGGGTCGGGTCCCTTTAAACACAGCCCTCGGCTAGCCTGAGACAGCAGCTCCACGCTCTAAGTCCTCATCTGATGCCCTGCCGGCACTGCTTCCAGCCATCCCTAACCTCTGTTCAGGGTCCACTCTGTGTGGACATACTAGTTCGAATTAGGAAAACGCTAATTCGAACTAGTTTTTAAGGCTAGCTGCGCTAATTCGAATTAGCTTAGTTCGAATTAACTAATTAAGTTAGTTCGAATTAGCGCTGTAGTGTAGACATACCCTTAGTCACCAGGTGCTGGTCAGTACTCCTCCTGTCTATTACAGACATCTCTTCCTACAACTTATTATTAACCCAAAATTAATACAGCACATCACTCAACCTCTGTGCTAAAGACTAGTGCTTCTAACATTTTCAGTGGTCTTACAGGAGCAGAAGACACTTCATCTTTCATCTGAAGATCTCTGGTCATACCAGCCTGAGTTGGAGCTGATGGAGCAGTGACCTGTAGATGAAGGTCATTTATCTGATTCTATGCTCTCCATGCCCTCCAAAGCAGAAGGGAATTTGGAAATAATTTAAAATTGTATTAATTATTCTTGTCCTGTTCCCTCCTGTAAAAAAATCCACATCTTATCAGAAGGAGGCAATGTGGGATTTGCCCCACAGAAAAGGTCTCAGGGTCTGTCTCACCCCTAGGGATTTAGGATCTAGGGAAAATTGGGGCCAACCAGGTGGAGACCACCCTCATTCTAGCCCCGTGCATCTGCCATTTCCCTTGCAACATGGCTTTATTGGCTGCAGCATTCTGCAAGTTACTGTATCTTCTCCAGGGAATCTCCAATGGACTGGAGAGGGATAAACATCCACTCTGCACTCTGGCCTGTTCAGTCTTGACTCTGTGGAGATCCCCAATGGAATGTGTTCTGATGGCTACGGGAAGAAAGACAGTGGTGCTGTGGAAGGGATTGGGTTGTCCTTGCTACACAGGATGGAGCAGACCCATTGTGGGTTCCCTATTTGCAACAGATCTCAAGAAGGGAGCATTTCAGGTCTATGACCTCACATGTATGTACCCAAAGAGCCTATTCTTGGGCTATGTCTATATTGGCAAGATTTTGCGCAAATACTCTTTAACGCAAGAGTTTTTGCGTTAGAGTATTTGGGTAAGAGAGTGTCTACACTGGCATGTGCCTTTGTGCAAAAGATGTGCTTTTGCGCAAGAGCATCCGTGCCAGTGCAGATGCTCTCTTGCTCAAGAAAGCTGCGATGGCTGTTTTAAACATCGGGCTTTCTTGCACAAGAAATTGATGTTACCTGTCTACACTGGCCTCTTGCGCAAGAACAGTTGCACAAAAGGGCTTATCCCTGAGCGGGAGCGTCAGAGTATTTGCGCAAGAAGCACTGATTTTATACATTAGAACGTCAGTGTTCTTGCGCAAGTACTCGCGGCCAGTGTAGACAGGCGACAACTTTTGTGCAAAATCTTGCCAATATAGACGTAGCCTTTCAGTAAAATAGTCAGATAGATTTCCAAGCTCTTACAGCTGCAGTAACTTTCATTTGCTGTCAAATTTTTATCAGAGTGAGACTCACATTTTCCTAAGACAAGACCCAAAACCAAACTCTTCTTTGGCCTGATACCCATAAATCACCACCATGCTAGCCACTGACAACATACTTGGTAATAAGAACTCCACACAAAGGGGAGTGCTGAAAATAAAAGCTGTTCAAGGCTGAGGCAAGGGCCCCTCTTACCTAGGCCACCACTGGGATGGTCTGTTGCTCCTAACCCCAGGCTGTGTCTATACTGGGCCACTTATTCTGGAAAAGCAGTCGCTTTTCCAGAATAACTTGCCAGCTGTCTACACTGACCGCTTGCTTTTCCAGAAAAGCAATGATGATCTACTATAAAATTGTCAGTGTTTTTCCGGAAAAACTATGCTGCTCCCGTTCGGGCAAAAGTCCTTTTCCGGAAAAACTATTCCGGAAAAGGGCCAGTGTAGACAGCACAGTAGTCTTTTCCGCAAAAAAACCCTGATCGCGAAAATGACGATTGGCGCTTTTTTCCGGAAAAGCGCGTCTACATTGGCCACGGACGCTTTTCCGAAAAAAGTGCTTTTCTGGAAAAGCATCCTGCCAATGTAGATGCACTTTTTCCGGAAATACTTATAACGGAAAACTGTTCCATTTTAAGCATTTCCGGAAAAGGGTGCCAGTGTAGACGTAGCCCCAGAGTTTGGGATGCAGAGCAGAGCAGTGCACCCCCTCCAAGCTTCCAACTGATGAGGCTTTTAAAGGCCCTAAGTCAGCCAGCAGAGGTGTCAGCTGGCCACAGTCAGCCTGAGCCAGCTTCCTCCCAGATGCATCTAATTGGCCTGCAGCTCTCCGCTTCTACTTACAGGGATTTTTTACCCTTTTGGGCTGCCTTTTCCCCAGTCTGCAGCAGCCTGACCCTGTCACAAGGCTCATTGATTAGAAATAAATAGAGGCTTTAGTGGCCATTAAATCCTAATATATTAAACATCTCATTAACTCTTCAGTGCTTTCACAATATCATGAGCAAGTAGTAGAGGCAAGGTAAGACTAGATTGCCCATATTTATTCAAGAATATTACATATTCTCTTATACTTCAGGAATCCATTCAAACACATTTGATAGTGTGAATCACTAAAATAAAAACATCCAAAGTTGAATTCTAGATTACTTTTTCTATTTACAGAAAATTACAAGCAAAATGGCTTTACTAAATTTCAGTGTCAATGGTGTGTCTTGTCCGGTATCAAGAGAAATGCTGATTAGGCCACACCTTCTCAAGATAAATGAGCTGTGTGCCCCGTTGAACATTCACCAGTTACTTGAATTAAATCAGCCCATCACCACTGCAAAATAAAGGAACAAAAGCAAAAGGAATCAGCCTAGCTTCTCTCAGTTCTATTTTCTTTCTATGAAAAATATGGCTTCTAGCTTATGCAAACAAAAATACTCCAAGGTGAGAGTGCACCATTCAAAACACTCGTTTTATGCATTATTTTCAATCCATTTTTATCATTAGTAATGAACATATGAACTAGCTGTTTACTTCTAAGACAAGTTTCTCTTTGCACTATACTCTCAGGGTATACACTATACACTACAGAGTTTTGTTAGAAAAACGGCCATTTTTCCGACAAAACTTGAAGAACGTCCACACTGCAATCGCATTTTTTCGCAAGTTAATCGAAAGAACAGAGGGGTTTTCTGACAGTGGCAATCTTCATTCTATGAGGAAGAAGCCTTTTTGCAAAAGAGCTCTTTCGCAAAAAGACGTGTGTGGACGGGGAGGAGGGTTTTTTTTCAGAAGAAGAGGCCTTCAGGAAATAGCACAAGTGCCCTCATGGCCATTCCATACAAAGTAATCACAACTCTATAGTTCCTGTCTCCTGGCCCCTCTGAAAGCTGCAGGCACCCTGAACAAGCCTTGTGGCAGGAAGCTAGCCAGAGAGCAGCACTTTACCGTGTGGCTCTCCCTGCTACACGCTTGCTCAGATGGCTAAGCCTCAAGCCCCCCATGACACCCCTGACTCTTGCCGGGAGCAGCCCCAGGGAAAGTGCTATGATGTACACATTTATGGCCGGATGGCCGATTCCCTGGCAGCATGCAGGCACCCACCCCGGATCTTGGAACAGGTCTGGAGTAAGGTAAAAGAGCTCCATCAGGGATATGTCTGGGCCAGAAAGTGTAGCTCGCGCTCAGGGCAGGACCCCACACCTGCCCCTATTACCAGGAACTGCACTAGAACCTGGGGGGGGAGAAATGTCTTCCCCACCCATTCTCATTGACTCTGGCCTCGAGACCCCTGTCATCTCCCAGATGGAGAGCAGTGGTCTCAGTGGAGGAGGAGCTGGAGGACCAGGGACAGTCGGAGGAGGAGGCGACTGGCATCATGACCCTCTCTCTGGAGCTGGTGCCAGGATGTCTGGGAGGGATCTTCAGGTGACTGGTCTCATTTTCACACACACATGGCATGTGCATGTCCTCAACTGCAAAGTCACAGCGGGGGAAAAATATGTCCACCTCCAGCTTCCTGTACGGACTAGAGTTCCTGAAGACTTGGGTATCGTGTGCCCTGCCTGATCACCCAACAAAAATGTCTGTAAAGCGTCCCCTATGGTCGACCAAGACATGCAGCACCACTGAAAAGTAGCCCTTTCAATTAATATACTGGGCTGCTCGATGGTCTGGTGTGCAGTTTGGGATGTGGGTACCATCTATGGCTCTGCCAGAGTTTGGGAACCCCAGGGCAGCAAATCCGGGAATGGTTTCCAGGTCTCCCAGATGGACGACCCTCTGCAGCATGATGGAGTTGATAGCCCTCACAACCTGCAGAAGGAAACAAACACAAGAACAGAGAATGAGATAGGGGATGCCTGAGCAGGGGTGTCCTCAGTGAGGATGTCTACCATCGGGTCGGTATCCTCAATTATGGGCTCGACCGGAACAGCCAGGTTGGAAGCCATGCGCTGCAGGAGGTCTTGATGCGCTCTGGCGTCCATTGATGGCAGCTCGGGCGCCGGGTCTGCCAGTGCCTCATTGGGAGAAGACAACGACGATGACTCCTGGACCAACAGGGGAGCCGTCGCGGTCAACTGCGGTGCCGATTGGGCGGCCCGAGCTTCTATAGGGTCTGTTGCCAGCACCAATGGCTGCGGTGCCGCTGGGTCTTGTGGCGCCTGGAAAGGGGAGGTGGGCGCTCTAGACAGGGACGCAGAGGGACGAGAGCAGTGCCCTGAAGCCTCCGACACCATAGACTGTGGCAGCTGGCCCTGCCACTGATGATAGGCCCAGGGAGTCCAGAAGGGCCACTGTGGGTGCGGGGGCCACACCTGTTGGTTGTGGTCCCTTTGGTGCCTGGATCTAGATCTGTGCGTCGAAGAAGCTCCCGAAGACCCTGAGCGTACCGACACCGCATCCGAGTCCAAAGAGTAATCAGATTCCGGCCATGGGGGAGCCGATGAGGAGTGCGGTGCAAACTTGGCCATCGACTCCGGCTTGCCTGCATGCGCACGGCGCGGATGGGCCGTCTGCGGTGCCGGGGGACCCAGACCCGGTGCGGTGAACTCCGAAGGCACCAACAGCTGCGGCACCGGGGTGCCTAGGCCCGGTGCCGGTTGTCCAGTAAGTAACTGCGGTACTGGGGTGCCCAGGCCCGGTGCCGGTTGTCCAGTAAGTAACTGCGGTACTGGGGTGCCCAGGCCCGGTGCCGGTTGTCCCGTAAGTAACTGCGGTACCGGGGCGCCCAAGCCCGGTGCCGTTTGAGGCGGCATTTGTGGCACCGAGGTGCTCAGGCTCGGTGCCGTGTGCGTCAATTGCGGTACTGGGGTGCCTAGGCCCGGTGCCGGCTGCGTTGCCAGTAACTGCAGTACCGAGGTGCTCAAGCTTGATGCCGGTTGCGATGGCTGAAAAAGTGGAAGCGGTGCCGCCTGGGGCTGCGGTACTGGGGTGCCCAGGCCTGGTGCCGATTGCGCCGACTGCAGCTGTGACACCTGTGACATTGGGGTGCCCAGGCCCGGTGTCGATTGCACCAACTGTGGCTGTGGCAATGGGGTGTCCAGGCCCGGTGCCGGTTGCGCCGACTGTAGCTTCAGCACCAGGGTGTCCAGGCCCGGTGCCTGTTGCGTGGCCAATAAGTACGGCACCGAGGTGCTCAGGCTTGATGCTGACTGAGCCGTATCCGACTGTCGCGGTACCGGGGTGCCCATGCCCGATACCGGAGTGGACCACTGAGTCAAAGCCGGTGCCCATGACGGCACGGAGACAGATGCCGACTCTTGAGAAGCCAGATAGCATTGGGAGTATGGCACTGGTACGGCCAAGCGGGGCTCTGGCAACTCGGAGAGCAAAGGCCTGCCATGGCTCGAGGCTCCCTGGGCATGACGACCCGGCGTCATGAAGGAGCCCATAGAAGCAGTGGGAGCCAAACCCAGTGTGGTTGGTCCAGACACATATGCCACTGTAGCATGCCGACCCTGGTCATGCAAGAGCGATAGCGGCGCCCTTGGGGCTTTCCCCGTGGGTGACCTCGACCCGTCCGAGTCAACCGACGACGGCGGGGAGGTGGTAAGGCTGATTAAGTCCTGTGCCGCATCAAAGGTGTCCGGCGTAGACGGACGATGAGAGGGCAAGCGGCCCGGGCTTGCTGGCTCCCTTCAGAGCCGACGGTGCACTAGAGGGGAGGCGCGCACTGGTGAGCTAGCGGTGCGGTGTCCAGCCGACGCCGGCTTCTTGGACAGGGACCTGCCCCGGGACTTCTTCACCCTCTTAGAAGGGGGAGAGTGAGACTGGTGCCGGGAGCCCGCCGCTGACGCCCGGTGCCGGTGTATGGCCTCACGCGTGGAGGCCGGTGCGCTGCGCACCGCAGGCTGGTCCAGCGGTGCCGGTTGAAGCGCCGTCTCCATAAGGAGAAGCTTCAAGCGGGAAACTCTGTCCTTTCTGGTACGAGGCTTGAAAGACTTGCAGATCTTGCAGGCTACTGCCAAATGGGCCTCACCCACACACTTAAGGCTGGGTTGTGTGGGTCGCCCCTGGGCATAAACTTCCCGCAGTCAGCGCACATTTTAAAGCCTTGCGGCCCTGGCATTCCTCACCCCCAAGGGGGCAAGGAACAAAACAAAAAACCTAACTATCTAACTACACAACTATTTACAAAGTGAGAAACGGGAACCATTAACCTATCTAAGCCTAACAGCTAGAGAGAGAGAGAGACGCTCCAACGACCAGCACGGCGGTAAGAAGGAACTGAGGTGGGGCAGCGCCGGCAGGGGTACTTATGCCCCGCCATGGCGGCACCACTCCAGGGGGCGCCCTGCTGGCGCTACGGGTACCGCTAGGGAAAACGCTCCGGAAGACGTGGTGCACGCGGCGCGCACACCTACTTCGAATGGACATGAACAACCACTCGAAGAAGAAGGAAACAAACACAAGAACAGAGAATGAGATAGGGGATGCCTGAGCCCTTGGGAGGTACCCGCCCTGCTCCCTTTCCCTGCCCCCCTCCAAGCACCCCAGAAGCCACCTCCTATGAGGCTGCTCCTCCTCCCCCGCAGCAGGGCTGTGTGAGCGCGGGACAGCACAAGTCCCCAGGGATGGGGCTTCCTCCCCCACCCCCACTCCACCCCCCACAACCCGCAGCCCCCTTTTCCTGAGGGTCCCGCTTATGCAACACTCTCCCCACCCTCCTGCAGGGACTGCAGCCTGAGAGCTCCTTACCTCCATGATGAGGGCCCCAGTGGTAGACTTGGCCACGCCAATCTGGTTGCCTACTGTCGGGGGTTGCGAGCTTCCAGAGGGTGATGGCAACCCGTTTCTCCAGGGGGGTGGCGGGCCGCAGGTGGGTGTTGCATCTCCGGAGGGAAGGGGATAAGCCAGGCACACAGCTTCAAAAAGGTGGCCTTCTGCATGTGGACGTTTTGGAGCCACTGCTGGTCATCCCACCGCTCCATGACCTGCCGGTCCCACCAGTCAGAACTGATATCGAGCCTCCAGAAATGCCTCTCCACAGTGGGGTGCAGCTGCCAGAGTGGAGCAGCTGCAGCCATGGAGAGGGACCCCAGAATGAGCTCGGGGTCCAGGTCGTACAGGACCAGGAAGGCAGCTGGAAGAAGGTGCTGCAAAAACTGCAGCATGGATGTGTGGGGCCATTGCATGCCCAGGGGCAGCTCCGGCTCCATGGCACAAAGGAAAAAGCAGTGGCATCCAAAAAGCAGGGCAACCACAGCAGGCACTGTGAGAGCTTTGCTCTCCCTCGAAGAAGCAGGCAAGCACACAGCAGAAGCAGAGAAATGGCTGTCCTGGAGGGGTCCCTTTAAGCACATGTCTCTGCAAGGCTCTAGCACCAGCACTAAGAAGCAACTGGTGACTGAAAGACCTGCCTGAAGTGGTTCCGGGTGGCCATTTTTATGAGACAGTGTCCAATCAGTCTGGATGCTCTCTTTCGCAAATGGACATAGCTTTTTCGATGCGCTTTTGTGTGTGGACGCACTCTTTTGCAAGAAGAGTTAGTCACTTTGATTTTAATACAATCAAAATAAGATATGCATTTTGTGTAGCGCAAATTGTGTATCTTTTATTTTGAGTTTAGGCTGTTGTGTAGACACACCCTATAAGGCTGAGTCTTTGGTCTTGCTGAAATGCTGCAAATGTCTGTGCTAATGGTGAATTTAATTTGTGCATACAAAACTTTTTAACTGCTTCTAGAAATCTGGAGGTTAGAATAAAATTGTCAAGTTGTAGATCATTTTCAGGCAGTTAATCTCCTCCCAATATAAGAGACGGCAAGTATTTTCTCAATTCATACAAGGGGTGTGTCTAGACTACATGCCTCCTTCGACGGAGGCATGTAGATTAGCCAGATCGGAAGAGGGAAATGAAGCCGCGATTAAAATAATCGCGGCTTCATTTAAATTTAAATGGCTGCCCCGATCTGCCGATCAGCTGTTTGTCGGCAGATCGGGGGAGTCTGGACGCGATGCCCCGACAAAGAAGCCTTTCTTCATCGACACAGGTAAGCCTCGTGAAACCAGGTTTACCTGTGTCGATGAAGAAAGGCTTCTTTGTCGGGGCATCGCGTCCAGACTCCCCCGATCTGCCGACAAACAGCTGATCGGCAGATCGGGGCAGCCATTTAAATTTAAATGAAGCCGCGATTATTTTAATCGCGGCTTCATTTCCCTCTTCCGATCTGGCTAATCTACATGCCTCCGTCGAAGGAGGCATGTAGTCTAGACACACCCAAGGAGTGTGGACAGAAAAGCTAACAGAATTTGTAGCTAACTGTTCCTTTGTAGAGCTGTTTCAAAAGACAGGGAAACATGCACTGTGTGGGGTTACAGTGTAAGAATTCGTGTGTAGAACAAGAACCAGCTCCCCCTTTTCCATACTGCAGCTTGTTCTAGTGAAAGTTGCATAGTTCTGCATCACTAGTTTGCTGCACTTGTTCCCTTTGCATGGAGGATTTCCAGCCCCTTAGAGGGGAATCACTGACCTCAAAGCAGACTTCTCCTTGGAAATCCATTCCAAGCTGAAGAGAGCATACTATGCTGAGCAGCTACTTCCCATCTGTGTATGTGTCGTTTACCCTGAGAAACAGACACAGAAGGGATCCTGTGCAGGGCAGAGGAGAAAATGCACCCGTTTCTTCCTCCTTTGCAGGCTTTAAGGCTTGTTGGGTGCATTTGCCCACCCCTCTGCAGCATGCAGTTTGCCACCATGTTTCCCCAGTAGTTTGATAGCCAGGCTCAGTCCAGCTCAAGGATTAGAACTTTTATTTACTGCATTGGTATGTTCTGGCTGGGAGAGCCAAGCATTCTTGAACACTCAAGCTTGCAGGGTTGGATATTTGCCAAATTATATTTGCCTCGTCTAAAGGGAGAAATAGAAACAGACAGGCTGGTCAACAGAAACATTATTACAGGAATAAAAACTTGTCTGCTGGAAAATTAGATTGACAAAACACGTAACAGAGATACCAGAGTTTGCCAGCTGCTTTACAGGGGACAACGTAACCATTTGTTACCATCAGCAATGACAAGGAGAGACCTGCTGTGTACATGCCTTCACTGCTGCACTTCTGCACAGAACCTATATGGTTCTGAGGCAAGGAGGGAATGGAAAAGTCTGAACACACACTTTCCTACCAGGTTCTGTGTTTCCATTTTGATCACCAGTAAAGTCTGAGGCTTTGTCTACACTGCCAGTTTTTTCAGCAGAAAATATGCTAATAAGATAGCGACTTATGCTAATGAGTCCCTCATTAACATATTTGCTGCCAAAAAAAACTGGCAGTGTAGATGAAGCCTGAGATAGAGGTTCCTAGAGCGAAATGGTTAAGTCTCTACCTCTAGAGCCAGAGAGTGAAGGGCTTTTACTGGGGACCATAACAGACTCACATCCTCTGTGGATTGTGCACCAAGGGTACACATAACACATACTGGTTGGAGGACTATATGTGTATATTGTTACATTAAATCCATGGCTTTAATTGTAAGTAGTAGATCTTAATCCAGCAAAAATGTTGCTATATGTAGGATGCTGCTGCCTATTTTGATGGCTTAGCATTTTTTAATTAACTTGTTCTTAATCCCTGCATTCAATTATTCTCAATACATTTAAAAATTATTTATAAAAAATAAATCTTTCCTGTGCATTGATCATCACCAAAATGAGGCAATGTTTGGTCTAGGACCAAGTCCATACTATTGATTCAGAGCCCTAAGATCATTATTGGTATATAGACTTTAAGTCCTTGGGGGAATATAGACTGTAGGTTTTGGGGGAATTAAGAGTACACAAGCATTTTTCAGTGGAAAATGCAAATTGAGAGAAATTTAAGTAAAAGTGTGATTGGAGAACTGATATAATCAGTGAGTACAACATATACCAGTTGCATTCAAAGCACTTTGCAATCTGCAGTTAATTCAGCCTCACTATGCCTTGGGAGGCAACTAAGTATTATAGGACAACAAGCAATGGGCTTAAATTGCAGCAAGAGAGGTTTAGGTTGGACATTAGAAAAAACTTCCTAACAGTCAGGGTGATTAAACACCGGAATAAATACCCCTGGGAAGTTGCAGAAACAATATCACTGAAGATATTTAAGAGCAGGTCAGATAGATATCTATCAGGGATGATTCAGATGGTGGTTGGTCCCACTGTGAGGTCAGGGGACTGGATTTGATGACCTCTTGACGTCCCTTCCAATTCTATTATTCTATGACTCCATGATTCTATCCCCATTCTTCAGATGAAAAAACTAAGATAGACAGAAAGAGGATGTCCGTTGCCCGAGAGCATACACTAGCACCAAGAAGTTAACTGACTCCAAATAATTCTGCAAATAATACTATCCTGCAAATAATACTCTCCATTCAATGATACTCTCCACTACAGTAAATAAAATGCCACTGATTGGGTTACTGCCTGTCAGATAATGTATGCTGGTTACAGATAAAGTTTCTCAGACCCATCACAATACTAGGAGGAGGAAACATGAGGATTCCAAGAAGTCGCTACTCCTCCTCCTTACCTCCCATGATTTTTAGTCCTTGGTAGTGCTATTCCCATGGTTTTGTTCTTCTAGACACTGCATCAGGCCTTGCCACGGTTGAAGCCCTATTGCACTGCATATACATACAAGTAAGAGCCTCTTCCTGTTCAGCAGGGAAGCTGGGACAATTTGTGGAGGGCAGTGTGCTGTTGGGAGCTATTCAACCAAACTATAACCTCCGTATATGATGGGAGCCAGGGAGTGCAGCAGCCACCAGACACACTATGTCTGCAGAGCTTGCAATCTAAATAGACAAGCCAGACAGAGTATTATCTCTGCACTTCTCTATAGATGGAGAATAGAGGCAAAGTGAGATTCAGTGATCTGTCCAAGGTCACACAAGACATCTATTGCAGACTCAAGGATTGACCTCCTTCGTCTCAGTTCAGTGACCTTCGCTATGAGCTAATCTATCCTCTCTAACTTCTGATGCTTTCTGTAGGTTCTCTGCCAGGCAAGCAACTTTATCTTTGGCTGGGACTGCACAGAAGCTCTAGTGGAAAGTCTTGAGAAGTGGTGCCTCATTCCTTGTCCTCACCTGACCTCATCCCTTGGCCTGCCCACATTATAAAAACAGTTACTATGAACCTAAGCCGGGTGGGCAATAATTTTCAGAGGGGCCACTTAATGAATTTTGATACATGGTCATGAGTTAGCTCCACCCCAGAAGTGGTGGGGTCTGGGATACAAGGGGCAGGGCTGGGGACAAGCCCTAAGAGTCTGGGGCTGGAGGCTTTGCATTAAAAACATAGCAAAGGGCTTGTAGCTCCCAGACCTGCTGCTACTGTGTTGCCTGGCAGATGCCCAGGATGCTGTGGGTATTTAAAGGGCTCATGACTCCGGGCCCTGCCAGGGTAGCACTGTGACAAGGAGCTGTGAG